>NC_138548.1:200081015-200699100 GCF_964273705.1 Natrix helvetica
AACTTCCCTGTCACATCCTCTTTGTCTTCCTGAGTAAGAATCTATAATTTCCTCTTTTTCTTTCCTGTATTCCGTGCACGTGGAGTATGATGTTTCATTTTCTTGGAACAGTCCTTGGCCACATATGTGGTTCTGGGCTTCTGCTAACCATTTTTTCCCTTCTAATCAGCATCACCGTTTACATAGAAAATTGTTGAATTCTGTTTTCTCTTCCTGTGCCTTCAACAGGAAGGATTGATGAAAAAAAACTACCAATTTTCTATACCTTCCTCCTTCAGGACTTACCATATTCAGAGATTCTTTCAAGGTTTCTTCTGGCCAAATCCTTTGCCTCCACATGGATCAAGAGAAAACGATAGATCTTGGTAGGTTTCAACAGTCTTAATAATTTTTCGATCACATCCTACATGCAGGCATCTGGTACCTATTCACAACACACCTCCTGCAACATCATACTAGGCCTGCACATGCTGCATTGGGTCCCCTTAAGTGGGACTCACCCATCACCTTTGCACAGGTCTTCTTTCTCAGAGTGGATTTCTTTGATCTATGAGAGCCTAAGAGATGTTCTACAGCAGGGCTCTCCATCTTTGGCAACTTTAAGCCTGGTGGACTTCAACTCCCAGAATTCCCCAGCCAGCAAAGCTTTGGGAGGTGAGTGGGAGCAAATTCTGGGAGTTGAAGTCCACCAGGCTTAAAGATGCCAAGGTTGGAGACCCCTGCTCTATAACACTGTTTGCTCAGTTGGCTGTCAATCATCCCCCTAGAAGA
Organism: Natrix helvetica; assembly: GCF_964273705.1. Classification (NCBI taxonomy): domain Eukaryota; kingdom Metazoa; phylum Chordata; class Lepidosauria; order Squamata; family Natricidae; genus Natrix; species Natrix helvetica. Next base: position 200,081,787 of record NC_138548.1, read on the forward strand.
AAAGCCTGGAACTGATGTGTGAGTTCCATTTGCATCAAAGGCCTCCTGCTTCTTCAGGTCACATGCTTCTACATATTTGCCTCTGCCAAAACTCTTTCCTCCCCTTTCTCCAGAGTTCTTTTCAATTCTCTGCTCTTCCTAGAGGGACCAAAACCACTTTTTCCTGATGCATTTCAGTGTAGCATCTCTCCTTTCAAGTTCCTTCACATTTTCTTCCAATAAGGGAACAAGCTTGCACTTGCACGGGAGAGGTTTGGGTCCTCTTAGGGCAGGAAGACAAATAGAGCACACATCTTGCAGATTACAATAATGCTTTCCTTGCTGTCCCAATTATTTAGAGACTTTTCTGCCAACTTTCCTAGCCAGTCCTTCCTTGTTCGCTTGCTTTGCGAGTGCCTAGAAAGGGCTAGAAAGGGTGATGGTTCCTCTGGATTGGAAGAAGATGGGGGGCGGGGGAAGATAAAATGCAGAAAAAGCAGAAGGGTAAAGGTTCTTCTCCCTTTGCTTCCCTTGCTGAACTCCTATCTGCTTCTCCATTATTTAAAAATAAGTTGCTGACAAGCCCCTCAGGGTCATATTAGTCAGATTTTTTTTTGAAAGATAAAGGGATTAAATTAGACCATTTAGTAGAGTGGTTAAGGCATCATGAGTTCTAAATCTAATCCCACTTTAGGCACCTAGCCATCTGGGTGACCTTGGGCCAATCACTCCCTCTCAGCCCTAGGAAGAAGAAGGCAATGGCAAGCCACTTCTGAAAATCTTGCCAAGACAACCGGAGGGACGAGGTCAGGCAGTTGCAGGGAATGAAAATTCATTTGAAGGGACAATTGCAACAACAATGGAATTAGGTTACAGAATGTTGGAAATTGGGCATGATTATTTTAGCAACCCATTTATCAGTAAGCACAAGGAAGTGAAAGCCCTAATTCTACTAGCCCTCTTTCTAACTTCCTCTGGGTGAAAAGGGAAATGTTGCTCCCTGTCTGCCTGAAAGAATGCAGAGAAATTCCTAACCTCCAGTACTTTGCAAACCATTGTTCCTGTTCCAGGCTCCAAAAGTCCTATTGGATACATAAACACATTACTGGGCCCAGAGTGGCATCTCACTTGACTCTTTCTTCTAGCTTGACTCACACAGCCATTGATGTCCACTTACTGATACAGCTATTTAATTAGCTCTGTAACCCTATAATGGTAACATTGCTCAGGCTATATTTTGCCATCTTCCTTTTCTAGATTTGCATTAGGTTCCATTTCTTTTTCAAGGAATGGCTATCTAGCTATCTTTTTATGCAGAATGGGATACAGAAACTGCATTCCAGTTATTTAAAAAGTAGCTAATTGCTTCTTTTTAAAAATAAATAAATATGAATGGTTGTGTCTGAGTAGGTACCATTGATTTGAATGTTGCCGCAGGCAAAATATTCACTGGTCATAATGAACCGCACAATAAGGAAATTCTCTAATACAATAGCTTTTTTGTCCAACATAGAACAACATGTCAAAGTATAAATTAATGACCTCTGTTAGTAACTGAAATGATTGGAATCTGACCACTTCATTCTTTTGGTAAGTAGATCAGCTTCCAGGCTAGTCTCTGCTTCAGTCTTTGGAATTATGCATCCAAATACATTTAACAGTACAAATTATGTCCTTCTTTCTATCCCATCCATCATAATGAAATAGCACCTTTTGACAGTAGGGGGGGGAAAACCCTCGCATATGGACAGTCCAGATGATTTCTGCAAGGCATTAACGGTGGATGAATCTATGGCACAAATGGACAATGGGCACCCCCTAAAATAACATTAAATTTCAGCTGCAGTTGGCCCATCTCTCCTTGATCAGCAACACCAGAGGTGAAGTTGGATGTAAACTGCATTTAAGGAATATGCAGAGCATACATTTCTCACCCCTGATTAGCAGTAGCAGATTTGAATAAGGACTCTCTAGTCTAGGGCAGTAATCAAATGAATCCTGAAGAGTGATCTGGCAACTAGGTTCAACTTGGAACACTGATCACTTGACTGATTAACATGCAATATTAGGAACAGTCAGATGATTGCTCACAGGATCTCTGGCTGAAGCATTTAAGTTCTGCAGTTCTTCTCTTTAATTTGTACGAAACTGGGAACTCTAGATAGTTCAGTTTATGAGTCCTGGGGTCATCCATCTGAGTTGTGAAAAAAAGACAATCTCTGCTTGAGATGTCATCATTGCTATTAACTCAGAAGCATCCTGGGGTAAACCACACACTCTTACAGGAGTCACAATTTATTTGGCAGCACACAAAGCCAAACCCAAACAAGCCACGTTCTGTCTTAACATGCACCATGAATCCACCCTCTGCCTCATCCTGTTTCCATCGGCAGTAAAATACTGATCCACCTTGCATGGCTGCAAGGAATGATTAGACATGTGAGGTGTTATAAAAATGATAAATATTTCTAGCCATAATGATGTGTTGCTGCAAAAAAACAAGAAATATTTCCAACACCTTAACTATGAATGAAATAAATATAAGCTTTTCTGGAGAGAAATCAAGTTCATTGGAAACATCAGGATGTTAGCTTAAGTTAGCAGTTATGTGTCTATACACAAACATACAATGAGAAGGCATTAAATAGTGAAGAGGGGGTTGTAAAAAAAAAGTCCAGGGACCACTCACAAAGCAATTTTGAAGATATTGTAAACATCCTGGCATTGGTAAGCTAATTAACACCTTTAGCTGGATACCAGACCACACTGAACCACTTGGTGTATTGAAATTCAGCAGTTTCATGTTGATGTTTCCTTTTGAAGTCCCCTTGCCAGCAATGGCCACTTTTAAGGTCAATTACAGTTTGAAAGGCTATAATGATTTCCTGTTGGTGTCTGTAAATGTTTTTTTGCTCATCCTCAAGTCAGGTTTGTGTCTATCTGTCTTTTTTTTTTGACACAAGATTGACTTATTTATCATTTTTATGTAAGTCTATCAGGTCCGCCAAAGGCATTTTACAAAATAAAAGTAAAAGCATTTTTTGACAAGAAAGTTCCCACATTAAGTAAAGCAATCACAAAGTATTTCCTATTTTTTTAAAAAAATCTAATTTTCAAAAGCTTGGCAGGTGACCTAGAAGTTTTGAGTCCACATGGAGTCTGGCAGTTCATAAATAAAGGAAATTAATGAATGCATAAATACAGTAATGCTTGTGGAATTATGATTGATATTGCTCAACTGCAAGAGTTTTTTTTCCCAAGGACCCATACTGCGTTTCTTATTTCAATGTGTAGATTATTGCAGAAAAGGCATTGTGACTAATGCCAAATTCCCCTTTTGATATTGTTACCCAGCCTATTTATCTGGCTTATTAGAATCAAAGGGATATTTGAACACGCATATGTATTGGATTGGGCTGAAAAGGGGTAGCAATGCTTCACTGAGTGTGCAGACAAGGAGGACAACTCAGTGTATCCTACACAAACTTTGTTCAGAGGATTACTACTTAAAGAGAGTTTGCTTCTGAAGAATGAAATTTCTATTGCGCTTTAAAATTTTCTCGTTATCAGGCTGTCAGCATAATTTCACTCTCTGTAACAACTCAATTGGCAAGTTTTTGTTTTCTTACATTCAGTAGAAGTATTTTGTTTTTCACCGAAAAATATTTAAATACAATAACCACATCAATTCAGCCCCACACCCTCGTTTTCTAGGTTTCGATTAAGAAGACCGAAGAGGGTCCGGCAAAGAGGAACCCCGGGGAAGTGACGGGCGGGGTAGAGAAACAGCCTGAGCCGGAATGCGGCTCAACCCCCAGCTCGTTACATTGTTGCCATTCCCAGCCGGCATCAGAATGTTGTGAATGGAAGGATCGCGGCGTAGGCCACGCCCACGTAGAACCCTTCTTAAGGGCCTTGGTCTCCTGTCTTGCCTGATTGGCTGGGGGGCTTCCCGACCTTTGATTGACATCCTTTTTTCCAGACAGCTCCTATTCTCTTTTTTTAAAGCCCACAACATGGGGGCGTGCATTGTTCCTCCTTGATTGGCAACCGAGCTCGGCCAATCTGTTCAAGGCTCTCTCTTGCACACTGCCCAATAGAAAGCGGGTGAAGAGAAAAGGGAGGTCCAGGGAACCAGCAGCCGTCGAGCTCATTGTTGTGGGAGCTCCTTAAAGGGGCCGTATCCGCCGCCCACAGAAAGAGAAACGACCAACTGACCGGGCTGGGCCCGGGCCGCCACTGGTGGGTTTTCGGGAAGGTGCTCAGGAGAGGCCGGGGATCGGCCGGGCCTATGGAGCTTCCGCCCGCTAAGCGCAGGTGCGGCGCCCCTGGGGAGCAGCCCGACCCGGGACCGGGACCAAGCGCCGCCGCCACCTCCTCCTCCTCCCCCCTTTCCGCTTCCACCTCTTCTGCCGTCGAGACGCTTCTGGACCTGAGCGCCCGGCGGGTGGCCGAAACTTGGGCCTTCGAGCAGGTGAGAGGAAGAACGGATCCCCCCACGGGGCAGCGCGACGCTCTTGGCTTCCCCTCCTGGCCGCCTCTGACACAGTCCGCGGCTGTGATGCCGGCTGGACCTGGCGAAGGAGCGAGAGAGCCCCGCAGAGTCTCCCTTTAAATCGCCTGCCCGCCGCCTCCTCCTCCTTCAGAGCGAGCCGCTGGGGCTCAGAGCTGCCCGCAAGTCTCCCCCCGAAGTGCAAGGGGGCTGCTGGAGGGAGAGGGGCCACTCCGCGCAGACCCTCCGGAGAGGGTTCTCGACCCACGTTTGGACTCCTTCTGAAAGGCTTCTCCGTTCTTCTCCCCCCCTCCAATTCGCCGGTGGGGAGGAGGGAGCGGGGGGGGGGGGCTGGGGTTGGAAGATCGCTTCCTTCAGGGCTGAAGCCAGAAATGCCAGCTTCTAAAAATCGCTCCCCTCCGACAATAGGCCGACGTGCAAAACGTTAGTAGGTGGTGAGAGCGGCCGCGCACAATGTGGAAAAAGCGCTTCACCTGCTGACTTGGGCACCTCCAAGATGCTGTTAGCAGCACAGGAGCAGGAAAAGCCGGGTTTCTTTCTTTCCCTGGTTGGTTGGTAACTGGAACAAAGCCTAGTTTAATCTGCCACTTTTTCACTAGTTTTCCTTCCCTTTGTCCTCCCCCCCCCCAAATTTTCCCCCCTTCAGGGACTGTCCTTTTTCTTCTTTAGCTGCAGGCAAAACCACCTTCTCTCCCCCCCTTCCTTCTCCCCCTTTTCCTGTTGCTGGAAAGTATCAGCTGGCTATTCATAGTTCATTTTACATTCTCTGTAAACTTGTAACTTGACCTTGGGGTCAAGTTTTAATTGTGTTTGGGATCATTTTGTGTATGTGGGGAGATTTCCTTATAAAACAGCTTTGGCAAGAGAAGGGAAGGGAGCAGGTGGTTTATCCAGACTATGGTGGGTGTTCTGTTTGTCAGGTGACAAACGCTTGATTTCTCCATTTATTTCCCAATTGATAACTTTTTCCTTGGAACCCCTGTTTAATAACTTGCTTGCTGTTTGACAACTAGAAGAGCCACTCTTGTTCTGCCAGTTTTTGGTCTGATTCTTACTAAATGTGAGTTCCGGGGGTCTCTTGGTGGACTGGACTACAGTGGAAGAAAATGCTTTAAATCAGTGTTTCTCAAACTTGGCGACTTTAAGTCCTGTGGACTTCAACTCCCAGAATTCCCCAGCCAGCTATGCTGGCTGGGGGATTCTGGGAGTTGAAGTCCACAGGACTTAAAGTCGCCAAGTTTGAGAAACACTGCTTTAAATGAATATCTTGGTTTTGCTAACTTGCCTACATGTTCAGTTCAACTTTTATTTGTGGTTTTTCCCACTGTGCTCTTCCACAAGTTTTCTTAATTTGTATTATCCTGTAACAGGCTGTCTCTTCACAAGCTGATGCCCTTATGCCGTTCATTCTGTAGGAAGTGGTTATGGTAACTAGTTATTTTTCCCAAGGCCTTTTCTGGAACAAAGCATGAAAAATAGGAGATAGCCGAAACTAAGCAGACATGATGTGGCTGGGAGATCTGGGGCTAGTCTGGGCAAAACCCAAGTGAAAGTAAAATCTGGATACTCTTACAGGTGGGTGGGGAGAGGCTTGGCTTGCTCCATGTGCATTTATCTCTTCATCCCTCTCTGTCCCCTTCTTGAAATGAAACAGAATCACGCTTACCCATTATTCTTGGATATCAGAATGTAGTTATTTCTTTCCATCAAACAGAACATTCCTTGTAAGCAGCCACAGTTCATACAAGGAGACACCAGAGCATAATTTCCGTGTTGGGCTGAGAAACTAGTCCAACAAGAGTCGCTTGTCACTGACATCAGCAGGTGAAACTTCCCAAGTCAAAGCATGTGCACACCTGAAATGGGAGAGAATGCAGATGATATCTGGTTTGGAAAGTGTTGTTGTTACTACTATCTAGCCTGGGAAAGATTCCATCACAGTGATTTAAAAAGAAGTTTCACCGGGGCAAAGTTTCACACTTTGTTTTAAAAGGCCCTTGATACTTCTAATATAGCAAGGTAGAGAGTTCAAACAGTTCTGAGGGATTCAAATTGCATGATGGTTCTTAAGTGGGTTGGCATAACTTTACATCTCCAGCAGTGTGTGCGTTTATAATAAGAATAGAAACATGACTGCTTTTCTTTTTGCCCCACATTGCACCATCGGTTTTTCCACCAGACAGAGCAACTTTATGACACAGAATAAATTGGGTTGGGGAAGAGAATTAGGAAGGAAGCTGATGAAACCCATGACTGCTGTATATTTTTTTTCAATTTGGAAATGCAATTTTTATTTTGAGTGGAGTGGTTGAATATATTACTGAATCAGAAGCTCTTTCAAGAAGAAGTCACCTTTTTAACCTGTTAGTTAGGAGAATTGTCATTATAATTGCAACAACTTTGACTTTGAATTTAGCAAAGTAATAGCCATTACTTTTGTCTGGATCCTCACTCAAGTGGTATGTCTGTGTCTGGCTCTTTCTGCTGCAGATATGGAGCTTATATGATGGAAGGCTCTTCAGTTGAAGAGCATTCATCATTTAAAGAACATTATACATTTTAGAAGCAAGCTTCTTGTAAACACTCCCTCCTGACATTTCTAGCAAAAACAATATTATGAAGTGATATTTTTGTCATAAGAGGACTTATTTGCTCTCTAAAGAGCTAGGCGAACTCATTTGCACCCTGGTTCAGTGAGGAGTCAACCTTGGTATATGCTCATTTGCGTCCATCTCTATGAAACCACAAAATCTCTGCAATGTTTCCTTTATGATATTCTTTCTTTGACCCTATTCCTGTGCTAGCAAAAGGGAAGCAATCTGACTGCAATAAGATGTGAAGTGATATTGGTTGAGATGCAGTTTAGAATACAGAATGTGTCCTTGATAAATCATGAGTTGAAATCAATGGGAATGTTCTCCTGTTCGGACCTAAAGCAAGATAAGGCCGCGACTTGATAAATCATGAGTTGAAATCAATGGGAATGTTCTCCTGTTCGGACCTAAAGCAAGATAAGGCTGCGACTTTCATGATACATTTATTTCAGTGAGGTTTGTGCAGAAGGTCTCATAATTTGGTAGTAATGGTTGTACCTTCAGATACTCAGATTTGATTCCATGTTCCTTTTCCAAATGGGAAAAGAATATGTAGATAAAATTTAGATTTCCTACTCCCTGCCCTTCTTGCCATTTAATGTGTGACACTATTAGTTCAATCTGGCAGTGCTCTTCATCGAAAGAATGTGCTCCCTTTTCTTCTTAGAAAACACAGAACCTGGGCCTTGTATAAGAGCAGAATGTAATTAAAGGACGACAGAAGTATTGATCAAATATTGGGAAATCTACAGGTAGTTTAACTTGTACATTATTTTTAGAGAAATATGTAAAATATAGTTCTGCAGAAGCATGGAAGAAAATGATTTTTTCTTAACTCGAGTGGGCAGGTTGTTTCTGATGAGGGTAGCACTGGGAGAAATAGAGAGTTAGCTGAGGAAGTTGCATGTAGAAGAATGAAAGAAGGCTGCTGGCAAAGCCTGATTTTAGAAGGACAGTCATAGCAGAATATTTCAGCACAGGGATGAGATGCGAGGATTCAGTTAAGACATCTGAGCTGATTGAAGAGGAAGGAACTTCACCAAGTCAAGGTGATTACATGGAGAAGATTGCTGAAAGGCAGTGACATATTGAGGCTGGATGTGTGCCTTATGGGTGATGTGATATTCTAGAGAATCCAGTTTTACACAGATTGAATTAGTCAAGTACAGCCTAAGAGGCTTGACAAAGTTTTGGCTTCTAGCGGCATTTCTCTGTATCAAACATTCCGTTTATAGGAATGTGACAGAAACCTGTAGAAAACTCTGTTTCGAAATTAGTTGGAGATATTTTTTTTTGCTGGTAGACATATGGCCACCCTTCTTCTGTTAAGGGTGACAAGAACAGTGACACATAATCCCCTTCTTCTTGTGTTGAACCTGTAAGCCTGCCAGAGCTGTCAAACACCTGAATTGGATTGTGTGATAAAATAAGCAACCAATCTAGCTTCTTTCCATACAGAATATGGTTTTTCAATGTTATAAGCATTAATGTGGGCTTGAGCACTATATGCTTAGGTATGCCAGACCAAGACATTTTCTCAAATAAGTTTATTCGAATGAACTCAAGCCCACTTATCTGATCACTGCCTTAGTAGCAATTCTTCCTCCTTGCTTCAAGGTCATTTCCTTTGCCTCTTCATGGCTTTGGTGTTTGTGCTGTATAAGTCCCACCATTGCAGTTTGTAAACTGGGAGCAATGACCTATTGCTATGCGAGTGAATCCAGCCAATTTAGTTATTCAACAAACAGTGCTTAACTAATTCTAAATTAACTAATTTATATATATATATATATATATATATATAAATGTATGTATATATATATATATATATATATATATATATATATATATATATATATATATATATATATATATATATATATATATATATATATATATATATATAAATGTAGTAACTTGAAACCAACATGGCAGAATGAAATTATATGTGGAAGGAAGTTGTAGGGAATAATGGAAAATGGGGTAAAGCTGAGTAAGCATTCAAATGTTCTAGATCTGCCTACAAATAAAAGACTGTTTCCTTATCCTTGGGTTCTTAATCCTCTGCACTTTTCTCAGTGTATGCAGTTTCTCCCTCTGGCCTCCCTTTTGTTTCCCTTTTTGTAAATATCTTTGCAACCCCAATAACCCCTGTTAAGTTTAAGGATTGCATTCCTCCAGCAATTAATACCCTGGTTAGATTGTCTAGCGCCCTTGCTGCAAAAAAGATGTCAAACATACCTCAGCATGTAAATTGAGGGAATGGAAGAGCAGTATAGAAATCACGTGGGCATTCTTCTACCCCAGAGGATGGTATCCCTTTCCAAGAAGTGGTGGCTGGACCTAATGCAGGAAACAGTGCAGGGACCAAGGAGTGGGAGATCAATTTCCTATAATATTTAAGCTTCTTTAAAATCAAAATGTCTAAACCAGGCATGTCCAAAGTGCGGCCCAGGGGCCAAATGTGGTCCTTTTTCAAATTTCAAGCGGCCCGCAGCCTCTTCTCCCCACTGGAGTTATTTGTTTAGTCTTTCATAAAATACCATATTTTTCGAAGTATAAAGATGCATCTTTTTCCCCTCAAAAAAGAGGCTAAAAATCTGGGTGCATCTTATACACTGAATACAGCATTTTTTGCCTCCCAAAACTGCCCCCTTCACCAAAATGGCTGTGCATAGCCTTTGGGAGGTTTTCAGAGTGCTCCTGGGGGCTGTGGAGGGCATAAATGAGCAAAAAATGGGCCATTTTTTGCTCAACTTTGCCCCCCCTAGCCCCCAGGAGCACTCTAGAAGCCTCTTAAAGGCTATTCATGCCCTTTAAAAAAAAAACTTGGGAGAGTGCAAAAACTTTTTTTTTAATTTGCCTCTTCAAAATCTTGGTGCGTCTTATACTCCGAAAAATATGGTGGTTAATTCGCATTTAATGTTAAGGGTTCAAAGAATGTCAGGCTGAATGATCGGCCCCACACATTTTCACCTCACCAAACCTGGCCCTCCTTGCAAAAAGTTTGGACACCCCTGGTCTAAACCAACCAAGCTATCACCACAAGGAGAAGCTGAATCTAACAGGGGACTTGACTTCCTAGCCAGGGGGACTAGCACGGACAGGGAAATTCCCAGGCTTAATTCTTCAGTCCTCTCCCTTCTCTGCCCCTGCAGCCACAATTGCTTTGGAGAGGCAGGAGTGCTACTGCTGCTAAAGGAGACAGGCTTAGTCCAGACCTCAGCATGGCTCCCTTTTTACCTCCTGAGCAACCAGCTGTTCTCTAGCCACTGTGTGGGTTTTATGTTTCTTGCCTATAGTGAAGGACACTTGGCCGTTTGCATTCCTCTTCCAGCCCTGCGACAGGCCTGTGGTTTCCAGTATCCCTTCTCATTTCCCATCATATTCTCTCCTTCTTCCCACGCAACCTGAAGTAAAAGTAGCTCAATATTTGGCCCTTCTTCTCAGAAGAGTGGAAGGGAAGGAAGGGTTGAATCGCAGATCCTTGCTTGGCTGCATGCTTGATTGGATGCTAAATCTAGCAGTTCAGCGTGGTTTGTTAATCATATGCCAGAGTGGCAAAATATGGCATAATGCATAGAAGAAAGCCTGTTTTGGCCTTATCTTATGGAAATCTGATCTTTTAGCCATTTTGGAGGCTTCTGCGGAAAGGGAGTGCAAGTTTATCTTGGAACTGAAGTATTTATCTCCAGTCCTAAGAGGCCTTACAAGAACACTTGGTTGGCATATCCCCATAAGGAGAGACCCAGGCAATGCTGCTCTTTGTTCTTCTATCTCATGCGTGTATGTTTTCTCCAAAGTATTCTTCATCATTATGACAGTCGCAGTAGGACTGATCAAAGTAAAAAGGTAGGGGGAGTTATTACAGCAAAGAAATCTATCATAAAAAGCTTTGGGATGGGGAAGCAGTGCTATAACTTGGCACTTGAAAGCAACTCTCCTGAAGATCTGTTGAAGGAAATACCTTCAACAGTAATTGAAGGTATTTTCAAGTAATCTTAAAAAAAAAGGTTGGAGCCCAGTTGATGCATCTGGTGTGTGCTGTGAACAGCTGACAGGTTCATTATGTAGGACAGGGTATGACAACCTGTCTACCCGTGCACTTTTAAATCTCTAAAGGGATAATGTAGATAGAATCAGAGTTGACAAGAGAAAATATTTAAGCCTGTGTTCAATTGTTTTATGAGTTTGGGGAATTTGTTTTCCCCCTCAATTCTATAAAAAAAAATAGTGGTTTTGTTGCGGGTGAGGGTGTCTAGGACTGCTCTGTTGCTATTTAATATAGGGTTTGAGGAATTGTATATGGTGGCTCAGTGGCTAAGATGCTGAGCTTGTCGATCAGAAAGGTCGGCAGTTCAGCGGTTCAAATCCCTAGTGCTGTGTAACAGAGTGAGCTCCCGTTACTTGTCCCAGTTTCTGCCAACCTAGCAGTTTGAAAGCATGTAAACATGCAAGTAGAAAAATAGGGACCACTTTTGTTGGGAAGGTAACAGCATTCCATGCACCTTCGGCATTTAGTCATGCCAGCCACATGACCACGGAGACGTCTTCAGGCAGCGCTGGCTCTTTGGCTTTGTAGCGAAGATGAGCACCGCCCCCTAGAGTCGGGAATGACTAGCACATATATGCAAGGAGAACCTTTACCTTTATATGACTCAAAGGTTGTTTACCTTGGATTCAGGGTAAGACTGAACCTCAGATCCCTGCTCAAAGTATCTTAGACCTTCTAATGGTCTCTCTTCCTTCTTCGCCCTCTTGGACAGGTTGAAGAACGTTTTTCCCGTGTCCCAGAACCTGTACAGAAGCGCATAGTATTCTGGTCCTTCCCACGGAGTGAACGGGAAATATGCATGTACTCTTCCCTTGGCTATCATCCCCCAGAGGGTGAGCGAGACTCTCGTGTGCCCTTTAACCGTGGCTTGAATTTGCTGCAGTCAGGTGCTGTTGACCGTGTCCTCCAAGTAGGTAAGTAACTTTATTTTTAAAAAAGGAAATCATATTTACACACTGGATTGTGGCTGTGCTAATCCGCAATGATTTTTTTAAAGGTTAGCCACGTTTTTATTGATTGTTTTGTAAACCATTAATTATGCATCTGATTTTTTTTTGTTTGCTATGTAATTGGAATAAAGAAATAAAAATAAACGGAAGGGTTTTGTAGTTCCAACTTACATTTATACCGAAGTGAACTTAGTTAGATTTTTAATTGCGTGTAGTTATGTATAAAATTGTGGGGTCTTTTTTTATGATAATCCAAGATGAAAGTCCATCATCATAGATGATGTGTCCAAAATAGCAGGATAGCCAGACACCATATTTGCTTTTGTGAGATCAGCAGTTTGCTGTATTCCAGTCATACTACCATTCTTGAAGTATTATACATAGAGATAATGACAAAGGCTATAGAGATTGTAAATTGCAAACCCTTGACTGCTATGCTGAAAATAATCTTTATTTTATTGAATGTTCTTTTGACTGTTCCTTGGCAATCAGACAGAAAAGCCTCCATAATAATTTTTAAAAAGCAATCAGAAAACATCACTGAACATTTAGAAGAACGAGCAATCTTTTAAAGGCTGAGAATTGGAAAGCTAACGTTGTTTTCCAGGGAAGGAATCATTCAGCCTGGCTCCTGCTGCATTTCTAGTAACTGCAAGATGGTGGCATGGCTTCTGCATTTTGCACTAGTTGTGCAAGGGCTTCCCCTTGTAATGCAGGTGCCTTGGAAGCTATTTATTCCCCTGTATCACAACTCTTTGACCTCAGCTGGAAAAAAAGGATAATGTATGTAGAGCCTGTGTAAATGCTGAATTATTATGCATGCTGGGAGTTCTTGACCAAAAGCTAAGCAGAGTTGACTTGGATGGGAGACCACTAGGAAATCTGATAGCAGTAGACAATCCTGGGAAGCCATACAGTATCCTGGAAGAACACAGTGGCAAACCACATTTCATTCTGTTATCAAATAATCAACCTGATTATGTGTGTTAAATTTGAATTTGAGAGATATTAATTAAATTACAAGCAGCCAGTTGCTGCTTATTCAACAAAATCAGATTAAGCAAATCATGGGTTAATGCTATGAGTGAATGTAGTATTTGAGTTTTCAGAATTGGAGAGCCGTGTGCAATTTCTCCATATAGCCATGTACAATGAATAATTACGGAAAATTGTGATGAAACACTGAAGAGATAATAAGTCTCACGTGCCCCAGTTAATACGCATAATAGAACGACCCAACTCTTACTCCTAAACTTGGAAACCTAAACATGGAAGTTTACCCACCCCCACCCCCGATCTTAGGAACCATTCTAGTTAGTCTTCTTTGAATAAGAACAAAAGTCCTTATATTCCACATTTTATCCTTGTACAGTTAACATGTATATTTGCTGTTTATTGGACCCATTATGAAAGAGGTTACAGGGCAGATGATTATTTGACTCAGTTAATTGGTCTTCTCCTGAAGGGAGGGTAAGAGATCTCTGTCCATTGTGAAAATGGTTTTCATTTTCTCTCATTTAACAAAGGTTTCTGTTAAGCAATTTCCAGTGTTTTAACTGCAGACGACTATAGCTCCATTGGTATTAACAATAAATAGAGTTTATTGTTATAAATAGAGTTTCTGAATCTCAGCTACCCTCCTGTTTATGAACTTCTGTAAGTGAGCTCTGTGGGATGGGCTCCTATAAATGGCCAAAATACCCACCTACACTGTGTAGAACAAAGAGTCTTTTCTCTCCTCCATATTTTTCTATATATTAAAGCAAGTTGGAGCACAAATGTTGCTGGGTTTGCCTACTGCCATAATGATGGGAGTTCATTTGGGAATTTCCTACACCTCCCTCAGCTGACCTTTGATTTTGGAACCAAGAATCTAAAGCAGAAATATACAACCTGAGAATGCAGAGCCACATGTCCGCCCTGAAAGGTTTAGGCAAAGCTGTTCGAGGTTCCCTAAAGTAGTTATTAAATTATAATTTGAATGTGAAGGAACATGATGAAATACTGTACTCATTGGAGAGTACTTAAATTAACTACAACTTTAATTACATGTCAATGAAATCAAATCTAGTGTTTGCTGTGGTCCTTTCCATTACCTTTTAGAGTGCAAGTCCTGCCTATGTCACTCAAAAACCAAATGTAGTCTTCATCCAGAAAGTTACACATTTTAGCCCAGATATGTAATGTCTCTCTCTAAAAAGCAGCTTGCTGGACATTTATTTGTTGTTTCAAATAGCACAGTTGATCTTAAAATGGGTTGTAATTCACTCCTTTGCATGCCTATTTTAAACTCCCACTGAGTTCAAAAAAGTTTGCTCCCAAGAAAACAGATCTAAAAATGCAATCTGATTTTTAAAAGAAATGTCTTTGAGAAGCATATAGTAAGTAAATCAGGCTTGGTGTACCTAATGAGTGTTTTCCTTTTACAGCAAGGTAGTGGTTCTGGTATGTGGTATCTGGTATCCCCTCCAGCTCACATACATTTCTTGAGAACATGTTATTCAACTGCTCTTCTGTGGCCCATCTAAATGCTGACAGAGGTAGAATTCGTGGGTCATGAGTTGTCTTTCCATTGCGAAGTACTGCAAAGCAGCTGCTAGTTTTTGTCTAGTTCATTGCATGAATATAGGAAGAAATATGGAAGTAGCCCTTCTCAGCTGATTAACACAGATTGTCTAATAGCTCTAGGCTACACAGAGGTGAGATTAATATCAATATTTACATTGATTTCTGTTCCTCTTGTGTCAGCTTGGACTTTTCTTGTCCTATAATTTCTTATTCTTGATTACACGCTTGAATTATTCCCTGGAATTCCCAGATTGTGTATGAACCTGAAATGCTTAGATTGTGTATGTCCCTGAAATACTTCTTTGGAGATTAGGCTTATTCTACATATCTTTCTCCGAGAGTATAAAAGCCTCTGTCTTCTTAACTACTTACATTTCCAGAAGTGCTTGGAAATGCTATAAATATTTCACTAAGAGATGCCTTCTGTGAAGATGCTTTATATGGTGGGTGAAGTGCTAGCAAATGCGCCAAAACCCTGCACTTTTTGTTTACTTTTTTTGTTGGTTTTTTTGTACCTTTGGCTCAGACTTGACTCCTGGCCTGGACAAGTTCCTCGGTTTTCTTGGCAAGATTTCAGAAGTGGTTTGCCCTTGCTTCTTTCTAGGGCTAAGAGAAAGTGGCTGGTCCAAGATCAAACAATTGGCTTCGTATCTAATTCAGGGTTGGAACTGATGGTCTTCTGGTTTCTAGCTGGGTGCCTTAACCACCATACCAAACTGGATCTCTTTGTTTATATCAATAATTAATACAATACAATACAATAGTAGAGTTGGAAGGGACCTTGGAGGTCTTCTAGTCCAACCCCCTGCCTAGGCAGGAAACCCTATACCATTTCAGACAGATGGCTATCCAACGTCTTCTTAAAGATTTCCAGTGTTGGGGCATTCACAACTTCCGGAGGCAAGCTGTTCCACTGATTAATTGTTCTAACTGTCAGGAACTGTCATTATTAAAATTGCATGTACTTTTATAGATGAATGTTGTGATGCTCTCTAACAAAATGGGCAAGGATAATCTATCGTTAATATAACATTAGGATTTACTCAGTTTTTCCCATAAAACATGTTAACAGCAAACTTGCTCTCAGTGGATTTATAGCTGTTTCATGTTACTGATTCTTTCTTTTTGCTTAGTTTGAACTCATTATATTCTACCCGCTTAAGTTACATCACTTACTTTTACTTTCTACATAAACAAGCAAGCAGATTTTTAAGCATCCTATGGAGAATTAGCTGTCTGTCTATCTATGACATGCAAAACCAGCTGCAATCAACAGATTGCTCTGTGGGGTAAGGGCATAGGTTTCTAGTCCTGGATGGCTAGCACATGATTGTAGAATCACATTCCTCTTTCTTTCTTGTCCCCTCCTCACTTTGAAGCTGACACCAAGTCTTTTTCCAAGTAATAAGAAAGGCAAACATTGTCATCTTCACTGCAGTTCTCCATAAATTATTCAGAGCTCTGGGAAACTCCTAGGGCCTAACAGATAGCATTGTATCATGAAATCCAAGGTCATATTTTAGTACGGCTATAAATGTTCAAAACTTGTTTAACAAAGAGTATTTTGTGAAAAGCTGATGAAGTGGCTTAGAGTGGGAGCCTTACAGCGTAGCAGGAAATCCCCAGTTCCTCTTGCATTGCAGCCATAAACTTGTTTAGTGGCTTTAAGCAATCCATTTTTCTCTTGTACTCACCCACCCTCTTATAACATGCGGCTGCTACTGCCTACCTTACAGTGATTGTAAGAATTAATGTGTCCAGCATATTGAATACCTGAAATGTGTGTGATAAATAAGATATATTATGTAGAAATTAGCAGGCAGATTGTTTAAAGACTCACCCTGTGATCTTGGTGTTCTTTCTATGGTGCAGTCTGAATGAGTGTACTCAGACATTAACTCCATATGCCTCATGGGAAACTTTGGCAATTTGGTGTTTTGAGATAACTATGTTAATATTAATTTAAGTAGTTCAGCTAGCTAGGAGTTTCACTAGGTAGCTATGGCTCTGTAAAGGCTAAGGAGTTTTTCCACAGCAGGGCACTTTTCTATACATTGTAGTTAGTCAGAAGAAAAAAGAAAAGAGGCTTATACAGTCCCGCATTTGATTCAAGACGAGTTTCTCTTGATAGCTCTAGCCTCCATCCATTTGTCTAGTCCCGTCTTGAGACCATAAGACGGCCAACACAACTTACGAATTATGACAATGGGAGGAGACACAACATATTTGAAGTTTACAGGTTTATGTAAGACTTATCTAAAACATATTTGACCTTCTCCCCTACTTAGTGCTGATTATAGCCAGGCCATGAACTGAAGGTCTTGGTACATTAAAATAACTAGTTATGCAAAGAGTTTATCCATTACCACTAGATCCAATTAAAAATAAATTGCTAATTTCTCAAGCTAGATATAAATATAGAACAACAACCAATATCTTTCTTGTCTTGAGTAGGGAGGTGGGAGAGAGGAAATTCAGCATTTAAAACTACAAACATGCTGACTAGTAATGAGAGAAGTTGACAACCAACGTGGAGACAATAAGATTGTGGTACTTGGAAAAGACTTTGGTCTATCTTTCAAGTAGAGTTTGGAATCTTTTACTTTAGTTGAGACAGATTTCCAGTTCTCCGGTGAAATGGGCTCAAAATAATATCAAGAGCGCAAAAGGAAACATGCAACAGAGCTTCAGTGAGATGATAGGATTTGCCAATAGTGATCGTCTGCCTTCAGATTTCATCAAAGCCCATGGTAGTTTTACTTTTTCCTCCTGCATGAAATCGTTATGCCACTCAACATTGAGGACTGCCCGATTCTGCAGTTGACACCTCTTTGGGGTGTTTTCTGTGTCTGGCTATCCATTTAAAGCCAGCTTCCTGTTAAGTGACAGCTCAACTGCAACTGCTCAGAGATTGCAAATCCTCTTCCATGCCTGTATCCTTTAATTGTGCATACTAGCTAGCCACTCAAACTCTGCAATGGTGTTGTAGTGGCTCAAAAGAATCCCTTTAAGTGGACACAGTTAATTCCCCATGTTGGGTCAGGAATTCTGGGAGTTGAAGTCCAGAAGTTAACCAAGGTTGGACACCCCTGAGTTAACAGAACCTTAGTAGATGGTTTTTGTTTCCTGATCTGAATGCTTTAGGGCAGTGATTGAGTGATTGCCAATGCAGTATCATGCTAGGGACCTACTAAATTTTATGTGCTCTCTTTTGAGTTTGGTTTGACATATGAGCCTTTTGGTTTGACCCCATCTATCTTAAAAGTCATCTGTCCCCCCCCCCCTGCCCCCCGTTCCACTGGCTTTCAATGGAAGGCATGCTGGAGCAATCACACTATCCTGTTTAAAAGCAGGTGCCTTTTACAAAATATTTTGCATCTGGAATTCGAAATCACCCAAGCTAGCACTCCAAATGGAATCTTTTTTACAATTGCCAAAAATAAACTTTCTTAAAAGAAATGTATTGTACTTAATATGAAAAAAATGGGAGTATGTTCAACAAAATAAACTGTCATGAATTTGACACTAGTAGGAGTGAAAGAAGAGCTGGTTACTTTTGCCCTATCAATTATCCTTTTACCCATTATAAACTGTGATGTATGCGGAGAAAAGTCTCTGATGAAAGAGAAGCTCTTGTCAGCTGCAAAAGCTATTCTTAGGTAAAAATGGAAAATAAGATTTGAAATATTTTGCATCAGGTCCGTCATGGTTTCTTCATATAATTTACACTTCATTTCTCTTAAAATTCAGAACTACACTCACTCACTCTCTCTCTCTCTCTCTCTCTCTCTCTCTCTCCCTCCCTCCCTCCCTCCCTCCCTCCCTCCCTCCCTCCCTCCCTCTCTCTCTCTCTCTCTCTCTCTCCAACTCAAGCCTCTGGACCTTCTTTAGGGACTCTATGGTCTTTTTGAATTATGCATTCAAATTATTCAAACCTTAGCTTGATGATGCGAGTACTCTATATGAGAGAAAAGCTAGTTTTGCAAGGCTGCTTGCATGTTGAATATTTTGAATACGCTGTGTGTTTGAAACAGATTTAAAAAAACCCATAAAATAAAGTTAAAATATTAAAGGCTGATACTGCCCACTTTACAGTGATTGTAAGAAGTTTTATTGGGCCTGTTTTTGCACAACAGGACTTGCATAGAGTCAATTTCAAATATGCCCAGGGGATTCTTAATGCAGTTCATTGAAACAAGCTTGAAATGTATCATCCAAACATGGTTACTGATACTCCAATGAGACAGGAAAAAAATGAATCACGCTAACATATTATGACACTGCAAATGTTGCTCCTTGAAAGGGGAAAAGGAAAGAAAGACAATGCTTTGCTCTAGTATCAAACCTTGACAGTTGTTGACTACACTTGAGAAAATACTGGTTGTTAATATACAGTTGAAAATGGTGGTTTGATTTCAGGATATATATATGTCAATTATAGAAAGTTAGATTTATTTCATCTCTAATAACACGGTCCATTCTACATTTGACCATTTTACAAAATGCTTCCTCAAATTATACTATATAGTGGATCTCCTTCTAAACTGAAATCCTGGAACATAAATGTGCAAAAATTGAAATGGCAGTGTCTCAGACTCTTGTACTACTTAGTTACATAATCTGGTTTTAGATCCATTTTTTAAAATTATTTTGGAGCTTTCCCATTTCCAAAGAATAACTGTAAGAATAAAGAGAGAGGGCTTATAGCTGCCCTCCCCAAAGTGGATATTGTATAATTCCAAATAATAAGCCTCTTGTCACAGCTTATTGCATCAGTTTTTCATACTTGGAGATAATCTTGTTAAAGGCCCCACTGCCAGTGGGATGTGCCCTTTCGTCTTAAACATTCCACTGTCTGTAAAGGTAGCAGTAAAACTCTGCAACTTTGGGGCAATGATTTTTAAGGCAGAAGGAACCCTGATTATTTTACCGGTAGTTGTTGATACAATTCTTAAGAATTTGAATTTGCAAATTTAAATGCCGTTTTAAAAATATAACCAAGATTTAAAAAGTTTGTACTCTTGGTAATTAAAATACATAATTTTCCGGTAGACTCGAAGGAGGGGCGACTCCTGGGATATTCTCACAGCCTGATTGGTCCAGAAGACTGAGGGAAATCTCTTTTAACCTCCTTCTTTCCCTGTGGTTCCCAGTTCCTCTCAGTCTTTGATCCAAGCACTGTATGAGTTCCCAGAGTGAGTAAAAATTTATATTAATTAGATATATATTGGCTATTCTAAATTCCAAATTGTCTGAGCTGCCACTTGCAGGGACAGGGTCCACTGTCTCGCAGCAAGCCGGGGGGAGAGCAAAATTGGCTCCGCTCTCCTCCTGTGGTCTTCAGGAGCTCTGACCGATCCCTGGAATTGCGGGGGTGTCAGGTTCTCCTTTCGCAGCTCTGCTGTTGGCCAGAGGCTACGATCAGGCTGCGGGCTATTAATTTTAGCTTTGCAAGTCGTGCCTGGTCGCAACGAGCCGCGGCAAGCCTTTTCAAGCCGCGGCCAAAGGAAAACAGCTGTTTGCTGCGCGCATGTGGGGGCGGCCATTTTGGAGGCACGCACGTGGAAGAGGCCATTTGTAAGCCTTGAAAATTACCACTTGCATTGCGGCCAGTGTCGGGCCGGCAAGTTTAGCCTCAGCAGCCCAATCCTTCCTCCCACAAGGCCCTTGCACTGGCTGGTGACTTTGGGCAGCAGCACCCTCAGGACACGTGAGTGGCTCCAATGGCGGAGAGCAGGCAGACCACTTCGAAGGCCCAGGGGGGTGCCCAGAACATGCCCGAGGAGAGGGAAGGGCCCAGAACCAGGGCAGCAGCGGTCAAACCTACAGCGGCCCAGCAGTCCTCCACAGCTACCCAGAGGGATGAGACCAGATGCCAAAAGGCTCTAGTAATTGCTAGTGCAGAACGACAAGCCAACAAGCCCTCTTCTCCTTCCAGATCTAGGTCTCTGTTAAGGCCGGTATCTGCTCATTCAGCTTCTCCCCCCAGGGGATTCAGTCCTTCTTCCCCTTCTATCTCTCCTGTTGGGGCACGCAGGCAATCAGGCCTGGAAATTTCCCCCTCCCCTCCTGTCTCACCCCATGGCTCGAGGGAGGTGGTTGAGGATCCATTGGAGGGTTCATTTAGGGGATTCCTTCCTCCCTGCACCCTAGCTCCACAGGGCCCCGATCTGGGACACTCTGAGGATGAGTTGGAGGATCTGGAATTGCTCCCTGAGAGCATTAAGAAGCTTATTTCCTCTACCATTTCAAAAGGGGTTGCCTCTGCAGTTTCCTTGAGGGACCAGCAATCCTATAGGGAGCCTAGGCCCGAGGGGCCTCCTCAGGCCAGAAGCTCCTCTGATCTTAGACTCCAGTATGCGAGGCCTCCTTCTCCCTCAGTAGTTAGTGAGGGTTCAGTGCTAGGGGAGGATCCGCGCCAGGACATGGGGTTCTCGGAGGATGAGGACACTGTTCTCCCGGATCCTCCGGCCTTCCCCAATCTCTTTGCTCCCCCCACATTTAAACCTTTATTGCACAAGGCAAAGAAGACCACTAAGGTCGCTACAGGGGATCCTGCCATTCCCCCTCCCAGAGACCCTAACTTGATCATGTTCTCTAATACAGCGGCCAATAAGGAGGAGGTTCCTGCTCCTCCCCTTTTTCTAGAGGTGGTAAAGAATCAGTGGGCTCGCCCTTCTACCTTTCCCAATCCCGGGAGCAATGACCGCCGCTTCTACAATATGGAGAAGGCCTTTTCCCAGGCTCTTCAGTTGCCTAACTTCGACCCTCCTATAGCCTCCCTCGCTAATGCTTCCTCAGTAGTGACAGGGGATGTGGCTGATAAGTTGAAACCGGAGGACAAGCGGGCGGAACCTGCATTGTGAGGCTTCTATTTCTTTGCCAACAGAGCAAAATCCTAATATTATAGAACAATGATGGCGAACCTTTTTTTGGCTCACGTGCCACAAGTGGGTGGAGCGCATGCCGCACCCATAATGCAATGCGCGACCCCCCCAGTGTGCATGCGCGCACAACGCGTGACACCCCCCCCCATTTTTACATGCTTTTTTCGCCCTCCCCAGGCTCCAGAGGCTTTATAGGAGCCTGGGGAGGGCGAAAAGAGCCTTCCCCGCCCCCCCGGAGGCCCTCCAGAGGCTTCAGGGACCATCCGGAGGCTTCCCTGAAGCCTTCGGAGCGCTCAAAAGGATCCTCCGAGCAAACCAGAAGTGACTTCCGGTTTGCTCGGAGGGTTGTTTTAAGCGCTCCGAAGGCATCCGGGAAGCCTCCGGACGGTCCCTGAAGCCTTCAGAATGCTTAAAACGACCCTCTGAGCAAACCGGAAGTCACTTCTGGTTTGCTCGGAGGGTCGTTTTAAGCGTTCCGAAGGCTTCAGGGAAGCCTCTGGACGGCCCCTGAAGCCTCCGGAGGGCCTCCGGGGGAGCGGGGGGGGGCTCTTTTTGCCCTCCCCAGGCTCCTATAAAGCCTCTGGAGCCTGGGGAGGGCGAAAAATGGCTTTTCAAAAGGTGAACTTAGCTGGCCAGGGCGCGCATGCGCGCTGGCCAGCTGACAGGGCAGCGCCTCGCGTGCCCTGACAAATGGCTCTGTGTGCCACCTGTGGCACGCGTGCCATAGGTTCGCCATCACTGTTATAGAATCTTATAGTCTTGTTTCCTTTAGTAATGTGCTCAGTAAATAACAGTAAGAACTGCGTTATGGATATTTTATGAGTAATTGAACAGTCATTACGTTTCGCCATTAATTTTAAAATCTTTTTTCCTGTTTCTAATTCTGAGTCCTAGTGTTTGGTATGCAGCAGGGGTGGGTTGCTGCCGGCCTTACTGCCAGTTCACACCCGCGCGCAACATGTGCGTGTGCCAGATGTGCACCTGCCTGTGACTGTGCAGAACCATTTACAATGAACTGTGCACATGCAGTCACTAAAATCCCAAATGGCTGTGGCCAAGCGGCAGCGAGGGAATGGGCTCGGGGGCGTGGCAGGCTGGGTCGCTGCCGGTCCTGCGACCCAGGCCTGAATTCCACTACCGGTTTGACTGAACTGGGCCGAACTGGCAGCAACCCACCTCTGGTATGCAGACTTAGTCACGTGCCATTTATTTGCTGGTTGTTTTTAAGTATGTAATATGGTATCCCCCAAACAGAGAAGTACAAAATGATAGCTAAAGAGGTCAAGCTAAGTACAAAATGGCAACCAAAAGATTGAAATAATTATTTTACTAAAATTGAATATTTTATAAATGTGATATTCATTTTTATGAAATAAGTATTTCCATCTTTTGTTCATGTTCACAACTCCCAGTTTTCTGGTCTAAATTTATCAATTGCATTTTAGTTTTTTAGGGTGTTTTTTTTTTTTGCATTATCTTGTTGCGTTATCCTTTTGCATCATCATTATCTTAGCTTCCTTTGAATCCTTGTTCTGTAGTCTAAGTATGCTAGTTGGCTCCTTTTCCCCCCTTTCTCCTGTTGGAATTATTTTTCTTTGAAAACGGGTGACCAGAACTGCACTCCTGATGAGCTCTTGTGAGAGCCTATACAAAAATATGAATGCTTTCCAAAGCTTCCTGAAATTACTCCACCTTGGAGTAACCAAGAATGACATCTCCATACTTGGCAGTTGTATGACGCTGTTTACTCATAGTCACTGTGTGCCTGAGCAAGATTCAGTTCTTTCTTCCATTTATTATTTTCATATGACCGGTTCTTTGCTAATCATTTAAAATGTGGTATTTCCAGAATATGTGGATTTCTTCCCATTTCTTTTATTCTGCTTGATGAAATCATCCACTCACCTCCCTTATCCTAAATCCAGAGGGAAAGAAAAACCTATAATTTCCTGTCTTCCAGGTTTCATTATATTTCTTCAATAAAATATTAGTCAAATAGGTCCCAAGACTGGTCCTTTGGGAACTCCTTTGGGGACATACATCTTCAGCTGGACTTTTCTTGTACTGTACTATGCAGCTTCTTTGTTGCTATTTTAAGTTATTTCTTATTCATGTTGACTTGATGTCTTTCTGATGTGATAGAAAACACATACAGGTAAGGTAGTTGAGAACGTTGAAAGTTGATGTTCAAGACATATTTTGAAACTTGTATTGGAGACACATTTGGAAGAATAAACTAATGTACAAAATTTTTATTGGTGTAAATGAGTCTATTCCTAAGCATATCCATCTTGAAAAAAGTATTATTCGGGAGAAGAAAATATGTTAGGGTTCATTCCTTTATACACTCAAATAAGGTTAGTAGAAATTGTAACGGCATTTTGCAGTTTTAAGTGCAAGATTCTTTTAGGACTATGCTGTCTTTGCAGAAACAGAAGTAAATGTCCAAAGATTATTTAGATAAAGATTCCCATGTTACTGCATCAAAGTTTTATATATTTTAGCACATCATAAGCTATTTTAGCCATTGTGACTATAATTACCAATATTTAGTCATTTGTCCATAATTACCAATACCGTAAATGTGATCTCTGATATTTTCAGATCGATCCCATTGAGCCAGTATGCCCCAAATTACTTGGAACATTTAAGTACAACCTAGATTTTGTTTTTTTCCTCCCAGTGTGTTGTATTATAATGTATTATGCCTGGACTATGCTGGGATGAACGTAATTTGGAAAGCCTTGGATCTGTTTTTCATGTCCATCATGAGGGGGTTGGGTACACTTGACTACCTCACATGCATCCCTTCTCTATTTATAGTTATTCTAAATATAGCCAGTGATTCTCCTACCCCCAGGGGTGCAGGAAAGGCTTACCTGGGTGTAAGTCCAGATCAGGTAGTTAATGAGAGTCACCCATATCAGGCTGACAGTACTAGCAGAGGATCCTTTTTTTTTAAAATGACACAGCAGAGTTGGGGAGGTGTGGCCTTGTGCCCAACTGGTTTGGTGAGGGTGCCCACTTTCATCACATATGACTCATCTGCTTGGTCAGTGCAATCCAGCAGCCCCTCCTATGGCCCTATTCTGCAGCCTCTGCCTCCACCCCTGTTATTTCGGTCTGTGACTCTTATCCATACCCCTTCCAGAAATACTGGGTTGGAGACACATTGGAGAGGAGCTCTGAAAAAGCTTCCGATTGGTGGGGTTATGATTTCATCCTCCCGCTAAACCTCACGTCTAGATAACCCGCTGGATTGACAAGACTGCCTCAGAAAGACTTGTATTATGATTGAGCTGAGTCCCTTGTGGGTCAGATTCTGGTCAATCTTTCAGTTTCTGTTCACTGCAGAGGTGGTGCTAATGCTTCTATGAATGACTCTCCCAGCATGGGCAGTAGGTCAGCTTTTGTTATATTGCTTCAAAGTCCTAAGATTTGACATCCTAACTACACCTCAGAATCCAATCCATCCATGCCCACTTTACTAGTAAAAGTAATTATGCTGCTATTCTTTCATGTCAGCCTTCTAGATTTTTTTGGACTTTTGCTCCAAGTTGTAGACTCACTGCTAGTATTTGTCTTCCTTTCTGAATGCACAGGTTTCCACCTGAGTGGTATTGTGACAGAACCACCCGGCCCCAGTGAGCCAGAGCACAGTTATCATGTCTCCATCAGTTTTGACCGCTGCAAAATCACATCGGTTAGCTGTGCCTGTGACAATCGGGACATCTTCTATTGTGCTCATGTGGTGGCTCTGTCCCTGCATCGCATCCGGCATGCCCACCAGGTGGAGCTGCGCCTGCCTATCTCAGAGACATTGTCCCAAATGAACCGGGATCAGCTACAGAAGTTTGTGCAGTACCTGATCAGCGCCCACCATACAGAAGTGCTGCCGACAGCTCAAAGGCTTGCTGATGAGATACTGCTGCTGGGCTCTGAGATCAACCGAGTGCATGGTATGAAGTTGGGCTAGCCTTGGATCCTGGGGAGAGGCAGGGAATGGCTGTAGGTTGGGGCTTTAGCAGCCAGCCTTGGTTACTTGTCCCCAACCCTGCGTGAAAGACTGCATGAAAAAACAGAGGAGGAAAGAACTCATTGCCAGACTTCCTAATTGACAGCTGAAAAAAGCCCCAAGTCTCATTCATAATTCCAATCAATCCTAGTCAAAGCCGGCTGGGAATTCCAGAATGTGTCTAGATCTCAGTATACTGGGAGGGCATCGGATTGCAGAAGCAATAAACAAGTGGTCAAAGTGTCTTAGTTATAAACAGAAACAAATCTTTCATTGTGTAATAATACCATACTCCCATTAGTAGAATAGTGGGATACACAATCAGCATGCCATCACACTCTAGTACCATCAGGTAATTAACCAGATAATTCAAGGTAGCAAACGTATCTAATATTCCTTCCTCCTCCTATTTTTCCCACAAGAATCCTGTGAGGGGATTCGGCTAAGAGTGAGTGACTGGCCTAAAGTAACCCCACTGGCTTTCGTGTCTAAGGCGGGACTAGAATTCACAGTCTCCTGTTTTCTAGGCTGGTGCCATAAACACTAAACCAAATTGACTCCAGTAGCTCTTATCATTCCCTCCCAGAGCTTTTGTAAGTTCCAACTTTTTATGATAAGCAAATTTTACTCAACTGCACAGGTTGTGTATCTTTGATTGATTCCATTTCACCCTTAATAAACTTCTTAAAATGTGTATAACTGTCCTTTGAGATAATCATGTACTGGCATTGCAAACACTTTCTCTTGATAATGAAAATTTAAAGATTGATTACTATGCATCCCCTTCTCTGTGGAAGCATAATAATCATCCATTATTATTATTATGGGATAGTAATATACATTCATCAGAACTCAAGTGAACAAAATATATTTTTCTCATTTGTTACAGCGTGACCTTTTTCAGGCTATTCTGCAAGTATAAAACCCATGCTGCTGCCTTAATCTTAGTAAAGTGATTCTGTAAAACAGTAGCATCTTTTGATCAGTTTCCCACAGATGCCTGAAAAATGTGTACTTAATGAATAAAATGCCAGAAGCACTTCTTCGGAATCATTTTGAAAATACTTGCTATGTGTAATATCCAAGCAGAAATTCGGCCTAGTTAATTTCTACAAAAGTGCAATCAATGCCCTCAAAATTAGGGAGTATTAGAAGATTAGTAATATGTAGCATCTAATGCTTTGGCCATCTCCTTCCAGGTGCTCCAGATCCCACAGCTGGTGCTGGCATTGAAGATGCAAACTGTTGGCACTTAGATGAGGAGCAGATCCAAGAACAAGTGAAGCAGCTACTGTCCAATGGGGGTTATTATGGAGCGAGCAAGCAACTTCAGTCCATGTTCAATAAGGTAAAAACTGACATTCATTTGTTACCCAGCCCATCACTCTTCTATTAGTAAAGCTATGCCACTGTTCTTCTCTGCTACCATGGAGCAAGGATCTTTGTGTCTCATTGTGGAGATAACACCACCCTTTCAAAAGGAAGATATTTCCACTAGAAGACTATTGGGGCTTTATCCTTCAGGGGTGATGGGGAAGTCCCAAGTTTGAGCTATGGTTGTGCTGCCTGTAGATGCTGGGTTGAGGTCGCTTGCAGGCTTGGAATGAAGAGGCAGCCTGCATTAGGAAATGATCTGAAAATTGTCCATATGCATATTACTAGGTGGTTTAAAATGTAAGGTTTTTAAATACTAAAATATCTTACTGTCAGTGCAGCTAGAAAAGAGAAGTCAAGCTCCATTTGTAGAGGGAAGGTGAGATTTCCACAGCGTTTCAACATGACTTTATGGTGGCCTTTTCAAATGTGCTTCCTCCAGATCTGTCAGATTATAATTCTGTCACCTTTGGCAGCATGACTGTGTGTTTCTGGAGGTGCTAGGAACTTCACATCTGGAAGGCAGCAAATTGTGGGAAGTTAGTTTGCTGTTTTGATAGGCGACAAAGTTTGGTTAGGGTTTTTTGGGTGGTGGGGTGTCTTCTCCTAGTGTCAATTCTGTCTTTCCTCAGGTGCGGGAAATGCTACGAATGCGAGATTCCAATGGGGCACGGATGCTCATCCTGATGACAGAGCAGTTTCTGCAGGATCCACGTCTGGTACTCTGGCGGCAGCAGGGAGCAGGAATGACTGACAAGTGCCGGCAGCTCTGGGATGAACTTGGTAGGTGAAGTGCTTGCCCAAAAGAATGGATGGCCAAGGCTTTTCATGACAGTAGGTGAATTTGGTAGGCTGATACAGAATTGAGATTCTTATTTTAAAATACAAGTTTGCAGGAGAAGTTTGGAAATACAGAGCCTGAAGACAAGAAAATCTGGTTGCCACTAAATAAATGGTGCTTAATTCACCCGATACCGTGTGTTTTCCTTTTCTTGTTTTTTTTAAAGAACGTTACTGATTAATTCTGCAACCCAGTTAAGCTTTCCAGTTGAAAAAAAAAATCCTCCTTCTTCCTTCAGTCACTTACGAAAAATACTTTCGTAAGTGAAATGAGGCTTGAACTCTTGACTTGAGAAATAGCCGTACCAGACACGAAAACTGGAGACAAATGTCAAATTGGACAAACCTTCAGGAGCAGTAACATGAGGGCGATGGTTTTCATCACAGGATTATTAATGGTTTTCTTATCAAGTCTTAAAAACTAATCCATAGTAAAATGCAAGCTTTCTAGCCATATTTTTTTAAAATACAAAATTGTATTCCAGTAGTTTTTATGCCATGGAACCCAAAGCCTATCTTTCTCTATCATTATGTGGGATGGAAAAGAAAAAGCATGTCATTTCAGAGCTGTGCTAGATCTGAGCCACCATTCCGTGGACAGAATTTTGCCCTGTCCAAGAGGCTGAATTCTAACTTGTCTTTATTTAGAGAAAGAAAGTGTGTGGCATATATAATCCTCCCTCCTCCTATTTACCCCTTTAAAAATTCTATAGTGAGAGTGGGTGGAGCCATCCATTGAGCCATTAGATCCAAGGGTGGACTTGAACCAGATTCGCCTGCCCTAATCCAACATCTTAACTATTATACCACACTGTTCTTTCTCTTTTTGTTAGCTTTTTGCATCTTTGTTCTGATGACCAGCCTTCTGAATCCTGATGGATCTTTACTAAATAGTATGCTGCTACTTGCATATATTCCATATATGCTGGAAGACCATGCTGGAGCTCCTGAATGGGCTCCCCCCTCCCCCAAAGAAATTGGCCTGTCAATGGTCTGCCTAGTTTTCACACCACTGCTATTTCATTAGACTTCAGACTGTAACTTTGATTCTGCACCTGACTTTGTGCCTATGCTCACCTCCTTTTACATTCCTTCCTTTTTGTTTTGTAGGTGCATTGTGGGTATGTGTGGTTCTGAGTCCGCATTGTAAGCTGGAAGAGCGGGCAGTTTGGCTGCAGCTTCTTAAGAAGTGGAATAAATTAGATATTTGTCCACTGGAGGAGGGTAACTATTCCTGTGACAGTGTTGGAATCAACAGCAGCTTGTCATCTAATCCAAATCGCAGCCCAGGTAGGAAACCCACACTAGAGTTCCTAAGTCTTCAATAACAGCTCCAACACACTCCATAGGTAGCTCAGTCAGGGATGTTATGTGCAATAGGGAAATGAAGTTGGTCTACCTTATAAGAAGGTTGCCCAGATTTGTCATGTACATAGAACATTATACTGTTGTTATCTAACCAGTAAACTTGAAGAAAGAAGATTTTTTTTAAAAAACCTAATGTTTTTCTGAGGAAAAGATTCCATATATTTTTAATATCAAAAGCTAAGTTTTAATTTTTCTTTTCAAAGATTTACAAAATCAGATGAACTTGGGATATAGTTGCAATTATACAACCGCCCAGAGTTAATGAGAGTCAGGTGGCATAAACATTTTAATAAGAATCTTTCTTATTTATTTATTTCTTACTTAATAAGAGTTGCTTGACAATGAGATGGGTAGCACATAAATTTAATCAACAACATTTATTATTTATTATATTCCTGTATTTATTAAAATGTTTAATTTTGTAACACAAATATATATTTGTGTTATAACCCCTGGTATGCCTAAATATGGGAGGAAGCTCATTACTCCTTCAGCTCATCACAGAAGACCATGCAGGCAGAAAACCATATTTTTATTTTTAATGTTGCCTTTTTATATTTGTGTTGTATTTGTACTGATAAATAAATAAAGGGAGACTAGTATAGATCTATTTCGAGCTAATTAGCTCTCATCAGCTAGCCATACCCTTACTGGGATTTGAACCTGGGCTGTATTATATATTAGGCAGGAGTCTTAGCCACTAAGCCACAGGCTCTCCTCCTTATCAGTTGAGCCAGGGAAATAGGTATATATTTGTGTTACAACCCCTGGTATGCCTAAATAACACAAATACATACCTATTTCCCTGGCTCAACTGATAAGGAGGAGAGCCTGTGGCTTAGTGGCTAAGACTCCTGCCTAATATATAATACAGTCCAGGTTCAAATCCCAGTAAGGGTATGGCTAGCTGATGAGAGCTAATTAGCTCGAAATAGATCTATACTAGTCTCCCTTTATTTATTTATCAGTACAAATATAAAAAGGCAACATTAAAAATAAAAATATGGTTTTCTGCCTGCATGGTCTTCTGTGATGAGCCGAAGGACAGAAAGAGGGAGTAGTGAGCTTCCTCCCATATTTAGGCATATTTAGACTAGTATAGATCTATTTCCCTGGCTCAACTGATAAGGAGGAGTGCCTGTGGCTTAGTGGCTAAGACTCCTGCCTAATATATAATACAGCCCAGGTTCAAATCCCAGTAAGGGTATGGCTAGCTGATGAGAGCTAATTAGCTCGAAATAGATCTATACTAGTCTCCCTTTATTTATTTATCAGTACAAATACAATATATATATATATATATATATATATATATATATATATATATATATATATATATATATATATATATATATATATATATATATATATATATATATATATATATATATATATATATACATACACACACACACAATACTTTTTATTCACTTGTTTTGGGGGGGGTAGGGGGGATTTTTTTGTTTAATTTTTTTTCTTTTTGTGTATGGTAAATTACTTCCTTTTTTATTTTATATTATTCTACATATACATATTTTAACATTGGACCAATGAATGAAGGTATTTGGGAAACGTAAGATTCCATAGCTTTTCCAACCTCTGCTGTGACTGGTTTCTCCCTTGGCAGCCGCTGCTCGACAGACAGTCTTTGGCCGTGCTATCAAGGCTGCTGAGCTTCGCTGGGGGGATTGCCACTTGCAGAAGATCTTGAGCAGTGACTGCTACGGTGTCTCTTTGAAGAGCGGTGGTGACAAGCTGGGCTTTGATCCCCAAGGCCATCCACTCTGGCTGGGCGATGCCTTCCCCATGGCCTGCGCACGAGTTGATGCCTTGCGCTCCCACGGCTACCCCCGCGAGGCCTTGCGCCTGGCCGTGGCCGTTGTCAACGCCATGCGCTTGCAGCGACGTCATCAGCTGGATAGCTACAAGCAGCAGAAGAAAGGCAAGACTGGCAAGCAAAGAAAGGGGTGGGTGGGGAGGTCAGTTTAACAGCATCTCCAGGGAAAGGTTTTTGAAGCCTAGGGAACCCCAGAGCTATCCCTGAATACATGTGGGTATCTCATTCTAAGGCTGGGCTTCAAAGGGGATGTATAGGCATGACTTATTTATGTAAAGAAGCAGAGGTCTTTAAATACTAGGAAGAAAGAATGGCTCCTCGTAGTTCAGAGTGATGGGTGATGGATTTTTCTATTTTAGTTTCATACTTTATTCCTCTAGTGATCATGGATGCATTCATGTGGGTTCCCCCCCCCCCTCTCCCCCATTGGCTTCGCACTGTAGAGAATTGTTTTCAGATGCCAGATCTGGAGCTGGTGAAGTCACAGCATGTGGATTGACTTCTGAAGACTCATTCCCCCCCCCTTTTTTTTTTTCTCCTCCTCAGAGCTCCTGCACAAAGGCACAACCAGCATTACCAACTTGGAAGGATGGGTTGGGCATCCCCTGGACCCCATTGGTTGTCTCTGCCGTACCTTTCTGGAGGCCTGTCGAATGGATGATGAGGGGCTCGTCCTGTTTCCAGGTATTGTGAGGTGAACAAGGAGACCAAGGGCAGGGTTGAAATAGCCAGTCCTTCCCTAGAGCTGTGTTCTGTTTATATCACACTCGTAGCCTATACACGCCACTCAAATTTGCAGAGACCACAATGGTTTCCTTATTAAGGACTGCTTTCACTTGTGGGAAATGGTTCAGAGCTTGCTGGAGTGAGGAAAGTTGATTGTTGTATGGAAAAGTGTCATCGTACATATTGAGGTGCATCTGTGCAGGAACGCCTTACTTGAATAAGTTCTGGTTTCAGGGAAGAGGATGCCCACATGTAAGGGAAACTGTGGATCTATTGCTATTGGTTTCATGTTCTCCATTCAACTGCCCTCTGTTTCACCCCTCCAGATTCTCCAGCAGAGCCCAAGAAGGCCCTGTATCAGCACATCCCAGTGCCCTCAAGTCTTGGCGAGTCGTATTATATGCTGGCCCTGGAGGTGGCCCTGCTGGGGTTGGGGCAGCAGCGGTCCATGCCAGAGGGCCTTTATGCACAGGATAAGGTTGTGCGCAGTGAGGAGCAATTAATTGGACTTCTAGACGAGATGGAGCTGGACGAGCGGCTGGTTCCTGTGCTTCGCAAGCAAGCGGCCTTGTTGTTGGATGGTTAGTGAAGTAGGCCGAGGCCCTGTTGCTCATGTATTCTGGAGATGAAATGCCTTGTCTCTAAAGACAGGGAAGGAGGCACTGGGGGAAAAAGAAGAGTTCTTTCTTTTTCAAAGGAACTGGATAAAATGAGTTTTATGAATGAATAAGTTTCCAGAGGTGTGATCCTTTTGCAGACAACTTGAGAATGTTCTGAAATGGACACACAAATTGCACCCGGCTTACTAGAGACAGCATGTTCCTGCTCCCCATATGCAATAAGAGCGCATCTCACCTTGGCTTAGTGTTAAAATGGCAAGCGGTGCTTGTATTAAACTTCTGTCTGCAGGGCCTGAACCTGATGTCAGTGGGCCAGGGCCAGATTTTGAAAAGCTGACAGAAAGAAGAGTTTGATAGTTGAGGATGTGTTGACTTCTTCTAAGAACGTTCTGCACAAGAGGGCTTGTGGGATGCTTTTTCTGTTGGGCTGGGTGTATTCACAGAACGACGGGGAATATTGGTAGGTCACAACCAATGTCAACAGGTCCATCATCTGCTTAGGGACTGCTCGTCACCTTGGCAGATTGCTGTCTTTCTATGGCCCAGGCCTCTGTTTTGAATGCTTTGAGTTGGGTTGTAGTACTGTCGATGTTCATATCTGTTTCTCCTAGGAGGGCCTTTCAGTGGATTTGGCGAGGTGGCGTTCCGCGAGAGTGTTCCCATGCATACTTTTGCCCGTTACCTCTTCACTGCCATGCTGCCCTATGATCCCGAGTTGGCTTACCGTTTGGCGTTGAGAGCCATGAGGTACTCATATCTCCTCCTCCTGCCGTGCTTTTCTTTTCTCTACTTTTCTTCCTGCATATTTACCACTTTGCTATGCCTTCCCCCACTAAAGGCCTTCCTCCTCCAGACTGCTGTTTCCAGCTTCTGCTTAATGTTGCAGATCAGCTTGCTTGGCAAAGAATTTCTTCTGTGGGGCTATATCCTGGGTCTGATTCCCATTCCCTTCTCATTAACTGTTTTGTCCATGGATTTGCTTGGATTTGCTTGTCTTCCCTTTCTTGAGGCCTGCTCATTCCATCCGTTGGTTGATTTCTAGAACGGTGACAGCACAACTTGTCTCCGTCCCATTCTCCGTAGGCTCCCTGTATTGGAGACAGTGTTACCAGCCAATGACATCCTGCACCAGAATCCCCTGGACTCCATGATGGCCAATCGCTTCCCCCGCTGGTTTACCTTGGGTCACCTTGAGACTCGACAGTGCGAGCTAGCCTCAGCTATGCTTACCGCTGCTAAAGGTAGATCCAGTCCTGGTGGGGAGATCAGAAGTCAGAGGTCTAGGGCTCTCAACCTCTTCCCTTCTGAAAGCAGAAAGGGCTCGTTCCTCAGAATGGTCAGTTGGAAGACTGGGGCCTGTCTACAGCTCCAAGTCAGGCGTCTCTCATACTGTGGACTTTTTATTACAACTCCCTGCAGGTGACCCCAACTGGCTGCGCATGGTCCTGGGCTCCATCCAGCAGAATATTCATTCACCGGCCTTGCTGTTCAAACTGGCCCAGGATGCCTGCAAGACTGCCACGCCAGCCAACACTCCTCCAGATACCACCTTGCTCAATATCTCTCTGGAGCTTGGCCTGCAGGTGAGGGTACATCTGAGCAAATGATGCCTCTGGTTCTTTGGGAGGGGTTCCCTAGGGCTACTTTGGTGTTGGCTGAGGACGATAATAGACCAAAACATCTGGAGGTCACATTTGGGGAAAGCTGCAATAGAGGATCTGTAAGAAAAAAAACTTGATCTGTAAATGGTAGAACCATTTTTGATCTGACGTGGTTCGGTAATACGTCCTATTTGATATAGCAATATATAGGTGGGGTACCTCTGTGCCTCTTAAGGTCTTTGTTCTTAATGGCTCTTGGCTTCTGCCTTGTGATAAGTAATGGCTATGGAAAAGAATTCCTGGTGGCTTGTTTTTTGCTGTGTTTTTCCTGGGAGTTTCCAGTTCTTCTGGGTTGACGTACTTGCTCGACACTCAGATGAAACGCAGTGTTTCAGCATGTCTTCCACTTGGGAGCAGACACACCATTTTTTTTACCAGGCAATGAGTGACGTAGGAATTTATTCATTCACTTCTCCTTCCAGATGATACCTTAGAGCAGTTTTTCCACCTTAGAGCAGAAGGGACTGCAGGGTGTGTAGCCCCCTCCCACCCCCCATATATTTTGTTTTGTTTCTCTTTATTGCTTCACCCATTTTCCACTGCTTCTCCCCCTAGGTGATGCGCATGACGCTCAACACCATGACCTGGCGACGAAGGGAAATGGTCCGCTGGTTGGTCAGCTGTGCCACTGAGATAGGTGAGCAAAACAGACTACTGGACGTAGGCTCCTCATAGGTTGTTCTAAGGTTTCCCAGAATTTAGGATGGGTCTGGCTTTTCTTCTTCTTGCCTCCATATGGGTTCCACGCTGGCTTTGGGTTTTCCCCTTGGAAGGTGTGGAGTACTTGGTGATTTTGTGGCTAACCCCAGTTTCTCTCTCCCCCCCCCCCCGCCTCCCTTTCCCTGCTCTTAGGAGTCCAGGCCCTAATGAATATTATGCAGAATTGGTACACGCTCTTCACACCTATCGAGGCTACGACTATTGTGGCAGTGACCGGGACCACACATGCCACATTGCTGAGGCTGAGCCTGAGTACAGGGCAACGGGATGAGCTGTGCAGTTGTGCCCGGACATTGGCGCTGCAATGTGCCATGAAGGACCCGCAAAACTGTGCCTTGCCAGCCCTGACACTATGTGAGAAGAACCACGCAGCCTTCGAGGCAGCCTACCAGATTGTGCTAGATTCTGCAGCCTCAGCTGGCATGGGCCACTCCCACCTGTTCACCATAGCCCGGTATATGGAGCACCGCGGGCTGCCTGTTCGTGCCTACAAGCTGGCTACCCTGGCCTTCTCGCACCTCAATATTGCTTTCAACCAGGACACCCATCCAGCTCTCAACGATGTCCTGTGGGCCTGCTCCCTCAGCCAATCCCTGGGCAAGAACGAGTTGGCCGCCATCGTCCCACTTGTCATCAAGAGCGTGCAGTGTGCCCCCATGCTCTCTGACATCTTGCACCGTTGGAGCCTTCCTCCCCCAAGTCTTGCTTCAATGGGCGGAGGGCGCCGTGGGGCAGGCAGCACGGGTACTGGTGGGAAGCTCTTTGGCATGGACAAGGCCCCACTCTGTCAGCTGCTGGAGGCCGCCATGGCTGCTTACATCAGCACCACCCATTCACGCCTCACCCACATCAGTCCACGGCACTATGGTGAATTCATTGAGTTCTTGGGAAAAGCCCGTGAAACTTTCCTGATGGCACACGAAGGGCACCTACGCTTCAGCCAGTTCCTTGACAACCTCAAACAAACTTACAAGGGCAAGAAGAAGCTTATGTTGCTTGTTCGGGAACGGTTTGGCTAGGGGGCGCTTTGAGCAAACATGCTTTGACTAAGGGGGAGCAATCAGAGGGACATTTCTCCCCCTTGATCAGAAGCACTTTGGCTTGGAGGGTGGGGCAGAAAGATCAGTTTTCCTTGGGGCGCAAGTGTTCTGAACCTGCGGCCAGGCAGAGCCTGGGTTTGCTGCCTACATTCAGGAACTCTTTGTCTGTGAGCACTCTCCTCCCATCCCCAGAAGGAGACCTGAGCAGATGGGGATGGGCTTCAGGCTGGAGCCTCAGAAGTGAGGGAGGGGAGGGAGGGGTGCCTGCATCTCTGGTGCTGGGCACAGACTCTTATGAAAAGGTCTCTCTAGTTCTTTCACTGGCCCTGTCAGTAGTGCAGGAAGGATCTGAGCCTGAACTTGTTATAAGATTGCCGATTTCAGTATTAACTTGTAGGAAGGTAGGAGTAATTCCCCGCCTTGGTTGTTGAAGGCTCTGGACTTAGTACGGTCTTGCAGATGGTGGGCATGAAAGACCCGTGAAATTTCACAGCTGCTGTTCTGATCTTATATTTCAAATGCAGTCATGGTGGAGGTTTGACTTAGGTGTGCAAGTTAGAGGGAGATAGAAAGGATCGTACCTCCCGTTTTCTAGTTAAGATTCCAAAAGCTTTCTTCTCTCTTCTCTGTGGTCCCACACCTCTGTGTACCTGAAGGAACAACCTCTGCTTGTTTAGAAGAAGCTGGGAGCCTAGAATACCTTGGCAGAACTGGGATGTGACCTAAGGGCCCCCAATGCCTTTTTGCACCCCTAGCATTCAAGCAGCTGGTACAAAATCCCTCATGTCTAAGATTTCCTCAGACAAGACTAGTGAGCTGATATGATTTCCTGCTGGGAGAATCAGCAACAGAGTTAATATTAGACTGCTTGCACAAATAGGGTACATTCTAAGGTTTACCTGGTTGGATTCTGCAAAGGAGGTAGACTAGATGTGCTCAGCCAGGGACTTTTCTTGTTTTTCATGGAATGGTAGCTTTGGGTGAGACCAGAAGAGCACCAGTCTTCATCATGAACTCGGTTGCACATTACATTCCTCCCCTTCCTCCAAACCGTCATGTTAATTCACATAATGGTAACCATAATCTATCACTCAGTCACTCACTTCTCTGTTCTGACTGTACAGACAGACCATTCCGCTCTCCCAAATTGTACCAGACATGTCTCTTCAACACACTTGCATCCTCTCACAAATCTGTCAGTATTTCATCTTTCTCTCAACTGTGCTCAGGGGTCACAGACTGGCTCCAGACCCTGGCTTGCACTGGGGGGGGGAGGGGGACCCAGGACATTCAAAGGGGCTAGTGTCCTATTCTGTAGCTGTCCCTCTTTAGCTTTGTTTCCAGTTAATGCCCCTCAGACTCCTACAACTGAAGGATTCCTATTCTGTCTTCTCCAGCAACCGATTCCTCTGGAGTTGCTGGTGGATAGACAGTTCATACCTCAAAACCTCTCCCTTCTTTTGGGCCAAGACAGTGGGACATGAGGTGTTTTGCCACTCTGAGTAACTCTACCAAGCAATCCAAGAAGTGCATCTTCTGTATTCCTTGGGAGTGCTGAGGATGTTTTGGTTGCAACTTTTGGGTTGTCACCTGCGTGTTGGCATCCTTGAAACGTTGCCGCTTTAAGCAACTGCCAATGCAGTTGGCCCACCTCTTCACAAATGACTGATGTTCCCCACGGAGCGGCGGTGGTGGGGGAATTCTAAGTGGCCACTAGCAGGGTGCTCCATACTTCCACAAACACCCTGCTCCAAAATCCCACTTGTTTTCTGCTGGATAAAACCTACTCAGGAACAAACCACAACAAACTCATGCTACTAATTAGATTATTGTGAAGACAAGATTATGTTTAAAAAGTTAATATATATATAACTATAACTATATATATATATCTTATATGAAGAGGCAAGGGGTCCAGGCGGCTCTCCTTTCTGTGCGCGTGGGGCTGTGTCCTGTGCTCAGCACCTCTCAGTCCTTAGTGTTGGTGGAGATGTTGGTGTGTTGCACAGCTCCACTTTGGAGCCAGCTAGTTAGTTAGTTGAAAAAGGGGGTGGGGGTGGGGGAGGTTATTCCTTTGTTTTTCTGTATTAAAAAAAAATCCTGTAATTTTGTAATTTTTTTCTATTTATTGAATCATTTATTGTATTATTTTGTAAAGGTTTAACATAAACGGCAACTTTTTTTTCTTTTGGCTTCTCTTTTGGACATACAGTGTGGTCTCAGTTTCTGTTTTTCTTTTCAGAGGGCACGGGAAAGTCTGCTCATCTAAGTCAGCTCCACGTGTCATTTCTTCAGCCCGGGCAGAGAATGGGCAGAGAAAACACAGGCTGGATACGTTCATGGGGTTACGCAATAACTCTTGATTGAAAATCCAAGATTAATCAGTATGCATTTGAGATAAAAGTAGCTTTTTCCTCCGAGAGAAATGTGTACAGTATCTAAATGCCATGCAGCCTTTTCTTACTAATGGTACTGCAGATTTAATGTGCAACCACTGGAACAAAGTTTTAATAATTTATTTAATAACCGGTATTGGTGGATCACTGCCATGATCATAGAGGGAGGGACCTGCCTTTGAGGCTCTTGGGGAGCAGCAAGGGTGATGGTACCTGGCAGAAGGCCACTGCCATTTTTATTTGTCACAATGGCTCTGAAAATGTTGGTTCAGGTCATTGAAAAAATTAGGTGGTCTATCAGATTGTTTCCAACTGCCATCCAGGAAGCCCACCTGGGACAGGTCAGCATAGGAGAAGCCAAGCAGAAGCTACTTTGCCAAGAGTCTCTTACAGTTGCCCCGTCGGCTGGATCATGGGTTAGTTGTACCATGATGTTTTCTCTGTTAAGTCTCCCCACCAGACCTGGCACAGACTGGTTTCATCAGCTAAATAACTACCTCCCTCAAAATTTTTGGCTCCTTTGGAAATGGGTTGGGGTGAGGTCTCTGCCAGTTCTGCAACAATGTCCTGAAACGACAAACTCTTTGTTTCTAATAATACTCTTGAGTGAAACTCAACAATTCCAGTTTGGGTATTTACTTCCAAGTTACATGGTCCTTAGTCACAGTGGTATAGCAGGTAATGATTAGCACCCAAGTTTAATTATTAGGTGGACCGGGAGTTGCTTGGGCAGAGAAAACAAACGGACAAGAATGAATCATCTATTTTAAATTAATCAAAACATTACTTTAAAATAATTTTAAATAGTTTTCAGGATGCTTCAAAGGCTGCCTAAATACATTGGTACTATCTAATAATCATAATTTTCTGGCATTCACTTTAGTTTCCTTCAGATGGAGAATTAACCTTTTTCATCTATTCTGCAGCTCTCCCTTTCCCCCCTCAACAGAATTTTTTTTAGCTTTTGAAAGACAAAAGTAGAAGGGTTGTGAATTAAAGAGGATATGGATTACTTTCTAGTAAGGCTTACTTAATGCAATAATCTTGTCTCCTTCGTGGTGTTATTAGAAGTCTTGACTGCCACTGCCCCATTTACCACTATATTAATCATTTCTCAGCCTTTTGGTTAAGATTCTGGTCACCTTTTTGACGTGGCTTCTTCCGCTCTTACAGCATGCACAAAGTGGAGAAAATGGAATGGTAGCAAAAGGCAATCTATAAAAGTGAGATGTATAAATCAAGTAGATTTGCCTACATTTCTTGTTCCTTTTCTTGGATTTATCCACTATCCCAACTTAGTTTACAAACACAAATCTAATGCTGATTTCATTCCAAAGACTTACTATATATGGTTGTTCCTGGGAAACAGATTGAATGAAAACAAGCCAATGTCTTGGTGTTTCCTTCCTTTGAACCATATCTGTCAAGTATCTCTTAAGGCTGAACACTTAGACTAATGAATTCTTCAGGCCATGTTCTTCTCATATCTGCCATTAACTCCAGCCCAAATCAAGTATCAGGTTCCTGCAGCCTTCATGATTGCATGATGGTGCTGTTTCTTAGTCCACCAAGAAAGATGCCTGGGGCTCAAGGACAGAGAGAAATTGTGAGTATACTATATGGAAGATGAGTGAGCATAGTATGTGAGATGAGTATATTTATTGCAAATTTCTGATGCTTTGGGGCAGGGTTTTTCCAAATGGTGAACCTTGGAACCAGACAGGCTTCTGTGAGGCTCTAAAGATACTATTAAAAATGTTCATGCAAGGTCAGCCAATTCCCTAACATGGAGCTTTCTCTATCAGAGATTCTATACTTTTTTAAAAACGAAAACAGATTTTGCAGTTTGAAAACTTTGAAAACCCTTGCTTTAAATTATATGAGAAAAGTTGCTTTGGGCAAAAATGTATTGCAGAATCACCATAGGTCATTCTCTGATCTTTGATGTGGGGCTCACTCTGTTTATAAGCTTCCTAGTGTTGCTTTTTCCTGAGATAACTTTGGTCAGAAAGCACTATAGGTAGTCCTCAACTTATAACACTTTGTTTAGTGAAGTTACAACAGTACAACACTATTGAAGTTGCAGTATCCTCATGGTCACATGATCAAAATTTGGCAACTGACTTATTTATGACAGTTGCAGTGTCCTGGGGTCATGTGATCAATTTTTGTGATCTTCTGAAAAGCAAAGTCAATGGGGAAGCCACATTCACTTAATAACCCTGTTACTAATTTAACAACTGCAGTAATTCACTTAACAAATGTGGAAAGAAAGATCGTAAAAACTCACTGAACAACTCATTTAGCAACAGAAATGTTGAGCTCAATTGTGATCATAAGTTGAAGACTACTTGGATGTAGCTATTCTATTTTCTTTCAACTATGAAAGCCACAGTTAATAGTAAATAAAAGCTTGATTTAAAAGCACCATTTTTGGAGAAGGTTACACAATTGAAACAATATTGACAACTGCTATTAATATAATTCTTCCATGTTTTGGCAAGAAGCGTTGACCAATCAGTGCAGCTTAATCCAGTGTCAGTATATCTCTGAGCAGCCCTTTTTTTCAAAAAGCAAAACAAAACCAGACATGGACAATTAAAGTATTTTAAAGTTTAAAACAGAGAAAATAAAAATGGTACAGTTGACAAAGCTCCCATTAAGTATGTTATATTGCTCTGTCACTATGACACAGAATATACCATTTATTGAGTGATGATGTGCATATAGGAATGGCTATTGGAGTAAAATCAACAATGAATGCCTAGTCAACAGAAACTGACACACCCTGATGATGAAAATTACATGCATCAACTTCCTGCAAGTTTCACTACATACTTACTATTTTTGTGCCACTGTTTACAAGTTCAAATATGACATCAATGAATATGGCAAGTGCAGATGTTAGGACACCCTTTTACTCAGAACCTTGTAATATCTCCTCTGGCAAAGTAAGGGTATCAAACATTTCCTGTAGTCCTGCTTAAAAACCAGTTCTGTTCCTTCCCATTCTTCCGTGAAGCTGAATTTTCTTCATATTCACTGTTTATGTTTTATTTTGAATCTGCAAACCAACTGCACATAGGTACTCATTCAAACCTGATGAAAGGGGGATTTATGGAGAGGTTTTGTTCTATTTAGTTACGGAATCACTGAAAAACATAATTTGGCGGGGGAGCGGTAGAATGAGGGATAAACCTTTTCATACAATTATATATTTTGAGAGCTGGAAACGTTGATTGAAATTCCAAGTTGGTTCATCTCTCCTGCATAGTATGTGCATTTCCACTCCAAATTATTTCTAAAATTTTAAAATAAACACACCTTTTAGGCCAAACCTTTGTTCTCTCACCCTGTTTCCTTCTGAAATTTATACCTTGCCAACGTGAAGTTGGTTAGGTATAAAGAAATGAAGTCAGCAGGCAAGTCTGGATGCCATGCACTTTTCTAGATACTCTGTGACACCACAGGTGATTCATGCCGTGATTGCAACTAAGGGTTGACTCTAGCTTGTGGTTCCATTTGGAAATGTTTGCCTGGCTTTGTCTTCCCCAAAGGCAGTTCTGTTTGGATGATACATACAACAATTCCCTGAACTTGGGTGGGGAAAAAAAGGATTGTCCTGGTAAGATCAGGCCATGTAGAAAAGAAAAGCTACAGTTTCCCATCAGGATTAAAAAAAAACACCTGGTATTTCTACAAGTCTTCCTGTTCCAATGAAAACCTTCACCTAGTGTGGTCTGACAAATCTTCCCTCAGTGAGCAAGATCAAGATTCCCCGCCCTGACTACCAAATAATGTGGCTGTGAGGATCCTGTACAGGCCGGCCTTAATGCAGAACCAAAGGCCCCTTTGGAAATAGATTATTCAACTCCTTGCAACACCGCTGAAGAAGGCTGAGCATGGTTTTAACAGATGTGTGAAAGAAAATGTCTTGGGTTCAAAACTCCCTTCTGGGCTGGAAATTCAATTCGTGTGTCCCCCACCCCCCCACGCCCATTTTGAAGGCTGCACAATCAGGTTCCCTGTTATAGAGTCACTTGCAGGCATATGAAAGTTGGTTTGTTCCAAATACGTGTGGGTTGTGGGGAGCACATGGGAACACATATGATGAGACACGGCTCTCTCACATCCTTTTTTCACTTTTATGCCTTTTGCAATCGGGCAAAAGCTGCACAGTACTAGAAGCCTTCTAAAGCAGGGGTGTCCAAACTTGGGAACTTTAAGACTTGTGCACTTCAACTCCCAGAATTCCCCAGCCAGCATAGCTGGCTGGGGAATTCTGGGAATTGAAGTCCACAAGTCTTAAAGTTCCCAAGTTTGGGCACCCCTGTTCTAAAGGGTTTGAGACTGCCATGCCACAAAGCCTTGCCTTCTAACCACTTTCTCCCTGAAAACAGCCTCTTCAGTTGCCCAGCAGAGATTGGTCCCTGACCAGATAAAGTAAAATATTGTTTCCCCGAATAGGGTCCACTATAGAACTGGGATCCCAGCGTATTCTAGTTCCCAGCTTATGGAAAAGCATAATTCCATTCTGGCAAAGGCGGTTTTGTTTTCATTTCAGATCTTTTCCATCTATTTGATGAAAGATCTCATGTTCCTGTCTTCTCTACCAACTTTGAAAATAGAATGTCTGACAAAGGAAAACATAAAGGGCATTTTCATGTATTAAGGTAAAAGTAAAAGTTCCCTTTGCACATATGTGCTTGTCGTTCCTGACTCTAGGGGGTGGTGCTCATCTCCATTTCAAAGCCGAAGAGCCAGTCCAAAGACGTCGCCGTGGTCATGTGGCTGGCATGACTAAATGCCGCTGTTACCTTCCCACCAAAGGTGGTTCCTATTTTTCTACTTGCATTTTTTACGTGCTTTCAAACTGCTAGGTTGGCAGAAGCTGGGACAAGTAACGGGAGCTCACTCCATTATGTAGTGCTAGGGATTTGAACCGCCAAACTGCCAACCTTTCTGATCGACAAGCTCAGCATCTTAGCTACTGAACCATTAGGCCTAACTTAATTTGATAGCACTTTGAAGCTGCCCAAAAAAGGCATTCTTTTAAAAACTAAAGAAACATTTTCAAACGTCATTTGTCCTTCTCTTGAACTGCCTGAAGAATAGTACCTATTTTAATCTTCTAAAATATTCCCATCCTACACACAGACTTGTGTTTTCATCCTCTACATCCAATTTCATGAGCCATGAAGGCATTTTTCTATTCTAAAACTTAAATTATATTTTCTATGTTTCCAAAATTACATCACGGTCCACAGTGAAATTTCTGAAATTACTATTCCCAAAATACTTACAGATTTTCACTCTGCTATTTTTGTTTAAGACGTAATCTTCACTGAAGAACAAATCCGTAGTATTTGGTATTTGCTTTCCTGTTAATGTTTTGATACTTTTTTAATTCTATGAATTAACATGGTTTTGCATTTTTTTTAAATCAATTCATTTAAAACCCTTAATTGAACTTATTTTCATTCAATTCATTAAATCATGACTTACCTCCTGGAACTCAATTCATCTTGTTCAAAATTGTTACTTTATCCAGTACAGGGAGGGGTCACATGAGGTTTTTGTCACAGCCTGATTGGTCCATTAGACTGAGGGAAATTCTTCAATCTTCCTCCTTTCCCATTGGCTCCCAGTTTCCGCTCAGTCTTTTGGTCCAAACACTCTGTCTTTTTGGCTCCTAGGTAGGAAAAGTTTTTTTAAAATATTTGTACAGATCTTAATAACTCAATTCGATTGTAATTGGATATTCCAAATTCTAAATTCATAGGCTCGGCCAGGAGACAGTCTCCATGTCCGGGCGGTTGGGGAGGGCCCTGGGGTGAGCCAAGAGTTCAAACTGGTGCCTGGGTGTGCGGGTGTGTCGGCCTCTAATAGGCAGCCTTGGGGCTCGCAGGGCCACGTCTAAAACAAGCCTTGCAGGTGCTGCGGAAGCGCGCGAAGAGCTCTGTTTTGCCGCCCGCCTCAAATTTGGCCACTGAATCAAGCCGAGCTGTCCCTGGCTGTTAAAGAGACCACGGCAGTGTTGGATGCCTGCAGGGGCTCGTAAAGCCTAGAAGAAGCCCCAGCAGGTCTACAGGAGCCACGGCGCCTTAAATCCAAGCCGCGGTGTCCTAATCAAGCCGCGGCAACACCTAAGAGGTTTTTTTGAGGCCAGGTTAGGTTCTGGCGGCCATTTTGAAGCGCGCCACGTGCGCAGGCCGCAGGCAGCCTTGTGGGAGATTCCCATCGCAGAGACTCGTGTGTGGAAGAGCTTCAGCAGTTGCAGATTAGAACGCGGAGCCTCAGCTTT
Organism: Natrix helvetica; assembly: GCF_964273705.1. Taxonomy (NCBI): domain Eukaryota; kingdom Metazoa; phylum Chordata; class Lepidosauria; order Squamata; family Natricidae; genus Natrix; species Natrix helvetica. Next base: position 200,126,233 of record NC_138548.1, read on the forward strand.
CTACCCAGTAGAAAGTATTCAAGGTACGTGAGTGGGGCGATGGCGGCTCAGCCTGCAGCAGGCCCTTCGCAGGCCCCAGAGGAGGACCTTATGGAGGGTGGAGAGGCCCAGATGGTCAGGCCCAGAACCAGGGCTGTTACATCCAGGCTGCCCAGTCACCTTCTAGGGCAGCCACTAGAGATGAGTTGAGGAGACACAAGGCCTTAGACAAGGCTGTGGCTAGGGCAGAAAAGCAGGCACAGGCTTCCAGGCCCAGATCTAGATCCAGGTCCCCAATCAGGCCTCCTTCTATCCAGTCAGGTTCTTCCCCTAGGGCAGTGCTTCTCAAATAGTGGGGCGGGCCCCCCAGGGGGGGCACGAGGCTCCGTAAAGGGGGGCTCAGCTCAAATTATTTTATATATTTTTGTTTTGCAGGTTAAAGTTTTTTTTAATATTGTGTTCCTTTAAATCCTGTGCTCCTTTAAATCTTTTCTGCTACAGTTAATAAAGCTATTCTTTGTTGTAAATTGATCCACATTTCTTTCTTTTTTTATTCTCGTATACGTTAATAAGGATACAGTGTTATGCAGAGGTGTACTTATAACAATTTTATAGACAAATGATACTATTTACAGTCGCGCGGGGTGCGCGAACTGTTTTCTTCTTCCTAGGGGGGGGGCATGACAGAAAATAATTGAGAAGCACTGCCCTAGGGGGTTCAGTCCCTCTTCTTCGGTTTCCCCGGTTAGGTCACCTAGGGATCCCAGGATGGCAGTATCTCCTTCCCCCCCAGCCTCTGCAGATCCAGTTGGGGGGGAGGAGGCAGATCCACTAGAGGGTTCTTCTAGATCTTTTCATCGTACAACCAGATTAGCCCCTCAGGATCCCGGTCCCTTGCAGGAGGACCTTGAAGACCTAGAATGTTTGCCTGAAAGCATTAAGAGGCTTATCTCAGTTGCCATCCCTCGTGGCATCGCACAAAGAGATAGGGCCCCCCATCCCAGGGCTTCGGGGCTACTCAGACACCACCTCTCCAGGACCTCGTCCCCGTCGGTTGTGAGCGAGGGCTCCACCCGAGGGGAAAATAACTACAATGACATGGGGTTTTCTGAGGATGAAGATTCCGCCCCTCCGGATCCTCCCTCATCCTCGGCTTTGCTTCCACCAGCAATGTTTAAACCACTCTTGCACAAAGCAAGGAAGACCACTAAAATTGGGACTGGGGACCCCATGGTTCCCCCCCCAGGGATCCCAATATGGCAATGTTCTCTAATACAGCTAGGAACAAGGCAGAAATTCCAGCCCCTCCCTTGTTCTTGGAGGTTGTTAAAAACCAGTGGGCACATCCCTCTAATTTTTCTAACCCAGGCAGTAATGATCGCCGCTTCTACAATGTAGAACAAGCCTTTGCCCAGGTGCTCCAGCTGCCCAACATTGACACCCCTATAGCAGCCCTGGTCTCTTCCTCCCCTGTAGTCTCGGGAGATGCGTCTGATAAGATGAAGCCGGAACTAACATTATGCAAAAATTTTAATGCCTCCGCCTGGGCAGACAAGTCAGCGGCTGCCGCCTCCTACTTTAACTGTACTACAGTGATGTGGCTTCGCCAGCTTCAGGATTGCATTCCGATCAAGGATGAGCGTCTGCATCAAGACATAACCAAGAGCATAGCCGCCTCCCAATTCTCGGCAGACGCAACCTTGGATCTGGTGAGATTTTCCTCCAGCGTCCTGGCCACCTCTGTCACCTCCCGTCGCCTGTTGTGGCTACGCAACTGGCAGATGGACAATAAGGCTAAGTGGGGCCTGGTGGCGGCCCCCTATTTGGGGCCGAATCTCTTTGGGGAGGCCCTGGATCCAATATTAATTGAGAACAAGGATAAAAAGAAGGTCCTTCCTTCCAATGCCAAGAAAGCAGAGGCCCGCCCGGCCTCTTACCGCAGGTCATCCTTTAGGGCAGTGTTTTTCAACCACTGTGTTGCCTGGTGTGCCGTGGGAAAATCTTGAATCTTGAAGGGAAGAGGGAAGAGGGAAGCCACCGGGGAAACTACGAATCCCAGCATGCCGTGGCCTCCCCCGCCCCCCAGCCTGCCTGGCCGTCTTGGCACAGGGGAGCGATCCAGCAGCAGCGGGGAGAGGGGGGCGTCAGGGCGGTGGGAGGGGCAGGGAGGGACCGCGGCCAAGTGCCTCCGCCTTCTCGCCCGGGCAAGAGGCTTGCGGGGCTGACGACGGGAGGCGGGATCCGGAGGCTGGGCTGCCACCACCGCAGGGGCTGCTGCGGACGGAGCTCCGATAAGCCGAGGCAGGCCCGCGACCGCGCCTGAGGACGCCTTCGCTGTGGGCTAAAGCGCCCCGCGGGGGCTGGGGGCGGCGCTGCTCCGTGGCGGTGGAGGGAGCCAGCGGCGGTCGAGCGGCCCGGAGCCCCCGCCGGAACTGGGCGGCCGATAAGCAGGTGAGCCCAGCGCCAGGCAAACCGCACCCCCCCCCACGCACCCAGGTAACTGTCCCTGGCCGCCCCCCCCATTTTGTATATATAGACTTTATATATAGTCAATATAGACACAGAGTTAATTTTTTTAACATTTTCTAATGGTGGTGTGCCTCGTGATTTTTTTTCATGAAACAAGTGTGCCTTTGCCCAAAAAAGGTTGAAAAACACTGCTTTAGGGCTCTCGAACAGGATCATCAGCAGAGATACAATTCCTTTAGATCAGATAGGCAGTACTCTCGCCCCTTTTATCAGGACCGCAACAGATTCCAAGGCCAGACCAGATAGCCCTTTCGAGGAGGGGGCGGCCGCCCCTTCTGCAGGGGGAAGTGACTCGAACCTGTCTCTTCCCATAGGTGGCCGTCTGGCAAGTTATGCGGATCAGTGGGACGAGATCACCTCCGATGCATGGGTCAGGGCCACTGTTCGACACGGCCTTCGGCTAGAGTTCCTCTCCACCACCCCCGAAGCTCTTCAGAACGTTCCCTCTCTCCCGGGATCCGGAACGCCAGCGCCTGATGGATCTTGCCATAACACATCTTCTAGAGATCCAGGCGATAGAGCCTGTGCCACCCGCAGAGCATGAGTGGGGCCACTACTCCAATTTGTTTGTGGTCCCAAAGAGCTCGGGGGGCTGGAGGGTGATTCTGGACCTCAAGCGCCTAAATCAGTACCTGGTTTACAGACGACTCAAAATGTCTTCCCTGAAGTCTATCCTCCAGGGCATCCGGCGGGGGGATTATCTGGCATCAATAGACCTGACCGAGGCCTATCTCCACATTCCCATCCTTCCATCCCATCGCAGGTACCTGAGGTTCTCGCACGGGGACCTCCACTTCCAGTACCGGGCCCTCTTGTTCGGGTTGGCCTCGGCGCCCAGCACATTCACAAAGGTCCTGGCGGTGCTGGCAGCTCACCTGCACTTGGTGCTGGTGAGACTCCAATGCTACCTGGACGACGTCCTAGTCCAGGCGAGCTCCCGTCCTCTAGCGTTAGCCAACCTCCAGCTCACCATCCAATGCCTACAGTCCCTCTCCCCATCCATGCGAATCCTCCACCTAGGGACCTATGTTCCCTCTAAGCTGCGTGGGTGCGCGGACGTGCAGGTGGCAACAAAACACAGCGCAGCAGTTTCCAATTGCCGCACAGGGATCTTTAGCATGATGGACTTTAAGCTGCAGGCGGCTAGGAGGCTTCTATCAGCTGGGCCGGGATATTATAGTGCCTGGACACACCCAGAGGAAGGCGGGCCTTTGGCCAACAAAAATGTGGCTGCCTAGGGTTATGATTGGGCTCCCTCCGCTGGTGCGTGGCTGATTGACAGGGAGGCCATTTCCTCCTGGATCAAAGTTATTGAGGGGGGGGGGGAGCAGCGGCAACAGCAAACTCTCCGCGGGATGTGCGGAGCATGCTTCCGTCGCAGTTTGTCGGCTAAGTCCCCATGGCTGGGTTCCCCGCTGTTGGCTCCACTTCCGAGATGCGGGTGTGTGGGAGGTGCTCGCCACGCAAGCAAATGGAAGCCCACGCCAGGTGGGCACATGTCTGAATCCAACCTCTGCTTTCGGAGCATTGGGGCTCGAGGTTTTTTTTGCAGGAAGGGGGAGTCGAGCTGGTGCTCTGCGGATTTTATTTGATTTTATTGCTCGAAAAGAAAAAGAAAACAGAGGCTTCTTGCTCCGCCTAGACCAGAAACTCAAAATCCAGAAAATTAACCTTGTTTAGGAAAGTTTTGCGCTGATGGAAAAATAGTGTTTTCCAGTGAAAGTTTTCCTACTTTTCCTTGTTTGCTTTTTTGGCCTCTATTCCTTCTCCTCTTTTCTTTCTTCCTTTTTTCTTTCTTTTTTCTTTCCTTCCTTCTTCCTTCCTTTCTTCTTTCTCTTTCTCTCTCTTTCTTTTTTCTGCCTCTTTTTCTTATCCTCCCTCCCTCCTCTCCCCTTTTTCTTTCTCCTCTTTCCTTTTCTCTCTCTCTCTCTCTCTCTCTCTCTCTCTCTCTCTCTCTGTGTGTGTTTGTGTGTGTCTCCCTTCCTTCCTTCCTCCCCCTCCCTCCTCTCCCCTCTTTGTTTGTTTCTTTATGTGCCCCAATTGCTAATCTACATCAATTGGTAATTTATTCATAACTTGCTAATATCACTGCAGACTATTGGATAGTAAGGGAGAAAGCATAAAGCATATAAAGTAATTCATAGTATGGAAAATGTGGATAGAGGGAAGTTTTGATCCTTTTCCCATAGAAAGTCATCCATTGAACTTGAATACATCAGAACTGAAAAAAGTGACTTACGGCTGTTCTTCACACTTATGATCATTGCAGCATCCCCATGGCCACATGATCAAAATTTGGATCTTTGGCAACTGCCTCATTTTTGATGGTTGCAGTGTCCTGGGGTCACCTTTTGCAACCTTCTGCCAAGCAAAGTCAGTAGGAAAGTCAGATTGATTTAACAAACAGGTTACTGATTTAACCGCAGTGATTCACTTAACTGTATGTAGCAAGAAAGGTTGTAAAATGGGGCAAAACTCACTTAGCAAATTTCTCACTTAGCAATAGAAACTTTGGGCTCAATTAGGGTCGTAGATTGAGGACTACCTGTATAGGGAGATTTCTTTACTTAATGTATATTTACATGGTAGAATTGAGTTTCAAATAACACTGATTTCGTTGTCGGGTGACATCTATGAAAAACATTCAGATGCTCAGGCATGAAAATGTGCTGCTCAAATATACTTTTCCGCTCACACTGAAAAAAAATTAGAGGGAACATTGCTAGGGACAGTGATAGATTCAGTGTCAGGCATATTCCAGTTCTCCCCGAATCGGTTGGCCAGCCTCTGGCATCTGGCGGCCACGGTCCAAAGGAATCGGTCATTTTCCATCCTGACCTTGTCTCAGCTACTTGGCAATATGGTATTGTGCATCGGGATAGTTCCGTGGGCCCGTCTCCACCTGCGAGCTCTTCAGTGGTCCCTGATCCCCTTCCAGAAGAGGAGGATAAGCAACTCCCCTCGGTCCATCCGTCTTCCAGCAGAGGTCCGGACGTCCATCCAGTGGTGGCTATCACCGGCGCTACAACAAGGTTGCTCGTTCTGGGAGCCGGACAGAGTGACTGGGCTCCAGGATGGCACAGGGCCGTTGGTCCGCCTGAGACCTCAGGCACAACATCAACTGGCTGGAGCTGAGAGTGGCGCATTTGGCCCTCCAACAGTTCAAGGACCTGATCCAAGGGTGACATGTTCTACTGCTGACAGACAATGTCGCCACGAAGACACACATCATTTGTCAGAGGGGTACTCACTCCCGGGCTCTCCGGCTGGAGACTCTGAAGATTGGCTCCTGGGCAGAGAAACACCTCGCCTCCCTGGTCTCGGAACACATCTCGGGGGAGTCCAACCACCAGGTGGACTGGTTGAGCCAAGCGACTCTCGACAATGGCAAATGGCAGCTACTACCCGAACTGTTCCAAAAGATATGCCAGAGGTTCGATACTCCACAAGTAGACTTGTTTGCCACACCTGCCAACATGCAGCTGACGAGGTTCTTTTCCCCGTTCCAGACACGCATGGCAGAGGGCACGGACGCCCTTCGGAGCAAGTGGCCCCGGGCCTCCTGTATGCTTTCCCTCCCATTCCCCTTATCCCAGGGACCGTCAGGAAGATAGTGTCAGAGGGGGCCCACGTTATTCTGCTAGCCCCCTATTGGCCCAGGAGACCATGGTTCGCGGACCTGGTCCAGCTTTCGATTTCCCAACCGTGGAGGATTCCTCGGGAGAAGGTCGTTCTGTGCCAGAGGGTCCTGATCCACCCAGAGCCCCAGTGGCTCCACTTGACCGCCTGGCACTTGAACGGCGGATCTTGAGGTTGGCTGACCACTCCTCCAGGGTCATAGACACAATAGAGGCCTCCAGGCGGCCATCAACCACCCGGATCTATAACTCCACTTGGTCCATGTTTGTTAGGTGGTGCACCCTGTGGGGACTCTCTCCCACTAGGGCCTCGGTAGCCAATGTCCTAGACTTTCTGCAGAAGGGGTTGGAGGATGGCCTGTCTCACAACACCCTTCGCCATCAGGTAGCTGCTTTGTCCACCGTCTTGGGGGGAGAGGGGTCCCACTTCCTGTCCCATTCTGCCCTAATTAAATGCTTCCTCAGAGGGGCGGCGAATCTCAGGCCACCCCCCCATTCATAGGTTCCCTACATGGGATCTCCCTCTGGTCCTCAGGGCATTGACGAGGGCTCCCTTTGAGCCCCTCCGTAGGGTCCATCTTAGGTTTCTTTTCCTGAAAGTAGCATTCCTCGTGACTGTCACGTCAGCTAGACGGATTTCGGAACTGGGTGCTCTCTCGTCCAGGGACGACCTCTGTCTGTTCCATCAGAATAGGGTGGTTTTTTGCCTTGATCACACTTTCCTTCCAAAGGTGAACACCTCTTTCCATAGGGCGCAGGAGATTATCCTGCCCAATTTCTGCCCGGCCCCTTCACACAAAAGGGAACGCCTCTGGCACCGATTGGACGTCCGCCGGGCCTTACACATCTACCTCAGGCGGACGTCAGAGGTGTGCAGGTCAGAGGCCCTGTTTGTTTCCTTTCAGCCAGGGTCACTGGGGGCCAGGGTATCTTCTGCAACCATCGGTCGGTGGCTGTGGCAGGCCATAGTAGCAGCCTACGAAGCGTCAGGCCAGACTCCCCCGACAGGCATAACGGCTCATTCGACTCGAAGCGCCGTGACCACGGCGGCATGGGCCATGAGGGCCCTGTTCAAGGATATCTGTCGAGCTGCCATTTGGGCCTCTCCGACTCCCTTCGTACGTCACTACCGTCTGGACGAGTACGCGTCAGCGGAGGCGTCCTTCGGACGGTGTGTCCTACAGCGGGTGGCGGCCATCCCTCCTCCTGGGCCCTAGGGGTTCTTTTCCCTCCCTGGGACGTAGCTTGGGTATGTCCCTCATGTGACCCCACCCTCTACTCTACTGGAAAAAAGAATGTTGGTCTTACCTGAATGTATCTTTTAAGTAGAGTAGAGGGAGGGGTCACTACCCACCCTAGTTAGTTGTAGGGCCGGGCTTAAAGGAGGGCCGGGAGGTTCCTGGGTCTTCTTGTGTTTGACTACAGATGCGGAACTTCAACATCGAGGAAACTGGGAGCCAATGGGAACGGAGGAAGATTGAAGAATTTCCCTCAGTCTAATGGACCAATCAGGCTGTGACAAAACCCTCATGTGACCCCTCCCTCTACTCTACTTAAAAGACACGTTCAGGTAAGACCAACTTTCTTTTCTCTTACTGATCTTGGGATCTTCAACCCTGAATATTGTGGTGCCTTTTCCCTTCTAAGTGCAATCCTATCGATATATAAAAATTTTCAGGACCAGTAATTCTTGTCATATAGAAAAGCACCAATCTCTCTAAGAATTTATATAGTCCTCAACTTACAAGAGTTTGTTCAGTTACCTTTCAAAGTCACAATGGCACTGAAAAACTGACATTACCATTTTTCACACTTAGGACCTGTAGTCATGTGATCAAAATTCAGATGCTTGGCAACTGGTTCATATTTATGAGAACTGCAATATCTCGGGGTCACATGATCACCTTTTGCGACCTTCTGACAAGTCAACCAGGAAGCCAGATTCACTTAACTGTCTTACTAACTTAACAACTGCAATGATTCGCTTAACAATTGTGGCAAGAAAGGTTGTAAAATGGGACAAAACTCACTTAACAAATGTCTCTTAGCATAAATTTTGGGCTCAATTGTGGTCATAAGTTGAGGACTAGCTGTAGAAACTTCCTTGTAAGTTGGTACATTCAGATTTCTAGGCTGCAAATGAATTCAACTGCCTATGCTTAAACTCACCTTAGTATGAGCTATCCAACCAAAAATGCATTCGGTAAGCCAGTCATGTATGACTACGTTGGATGTGGTGCTAAACCATGTTAAGGGCACATGTCCTTCTTGTGTTTAAAGGGCACATTAACAGCTATAGGACATGCTGAAGAGTAGTTACTCTAAAAAGATGACCAAAGCCAATCTTCCACCCAATTAAAAAATAATTCCATTAGCACCTTTTCCAACTATTTTATTAAAGTAAGCTTTCATGAGCTTCATCACAAACATACAGCCACACTCCTTTCATGATTGTTTAATAAATCAGAATCGGTTGAGGGGTCAGATCTATGTATTTGTTAGATACTTGTTCTAACTATAGAGGTTTCCACCAAGGTCCTGTGTTCCAGCGGGAACAGAGGTTTAATCCTATTGATCGAAGGGTCTGATAGCTCCCTATAAAAGGGCTGCTGTCAGACTCAACCTTCGCTGGATTGTTCTCACTTGTTGTAAATAAAGAGCTGTTGTTACCGTTAAGCAATCCAGCAAGTACATCCAGCCCGGAGATCAGCGCGGCTTCAAGCAGCCATTTTTGAGCGGCAAACTCAAAACGCCCTCAGAACACAAAATGGCCATGCACGCCCCACCGACTCCATATGACCCAGTCACCGAGCACTGGGACTCGTACATGCTACGATTTGACTGCTTCCTCGAGGCAAACGACCACATGGGCCTTTCTGAAGGCCGCAAAAAGAATATGTTCCTCGGGTTCTGTGGCCGGGAAGTGTTCAAGACCTCTCTGAGCTGACACCGCTACAATCAGTCGCCTTGTCCGTGCTCCAGCAGACGCTGAGGACCCACTATGCCCCCAAGCCATCCAAGCACGTTCACATGAGTTTAACATCAGGAACCAGAAAGAGGGCAAGTCAATTAACGAGTATGTTGCGGCGCTCTGCAAGGCCGCAGCATACTGCGAATTCAGAGACCTGGATGAGCTGATTCTGGACCACATAATTTGCAGCGTGCAGGACATTAACTTACAGAGGAGGTTACTCGCTAAATCTAGCCTCACTCTGCAGATCGCCTTGGACGAAGCCAGGGCGTCCGAATCAGCCGTCAAATCTACTGAAACTCTGCAGCGCCAAAGCGCTCCATAAGATGTGCGAAAGAGTACATGCGTACATCGCGAGGCTGCAGAGGGCGAGAGCTCAGGTGAGGAAGATTGCAGCTGCCGCGTGCGCAGTAGCTGAGCCCAGCCAGTGCGCAAATTCAAACCGTGTTTCCCACCTTGCGCTAGCTGCGTTGCCTTTTACTCCAGGACCTTGTCTGCTGCAGAGCGGAACTACAGTCAGCTAGACCGTGAGACTTAGGCTGCAGTGGCTGGAGTAAAGAGGTTTCATGAGTATCTTTATGGCTGGGACTTCGAACTGGTTACGGACCACAAGCCGTAGTTGGGCTTACTGGCTGGGGACTGACCTACCCCAGTGTCATTATCACCCCGCATGACCAGATGGACCATCTTCCTAGCTGCCTACTCCTACCGTCTCATCCACCGACCAGGCTCCACTTTGGGGCACGCTGACGCTCTCTGTCGCTGCCCGCTGCCTGAACTTCTCGCTGACCCTACCCCCGAGACCCCAGTCCTCCTCATTGACTGCCTTGAGACTGGACCTGTCTCGTCCAGTGATGTTGCCCGTCACTCTGCAAAGGACTCCACCATTAAACAAATTTTGACCTGGGTGTGGAGGGGGTGGCCCAAGGGGCCTGTTGGGGCTGATTTCAAAATGTATTTTGCCAAACGCGATGAGTTATTGTTTGTAAATGGCTGTTTACTGTGGGGGGACCGGGTTGTTGTTCCACCCAAACTGCGCATTGCAGTATTAGAGGCTTTATACGTAGGGCATCCTGGAATTGTCAGGATGAAGTCTTTGGCTAGGAGTTACGTGTGGTGGCCTAACATGGACAGGGAGATCGAAGAATGGGTGGCTACCTGCACACCGTGCCAGGAGTCCAGACCAGCTTCCCCAGAGGTGCCCGCTAAGGAGTGGGAGCAACCTCAAGCACTGTGGTCTAGGGTGCACATTGACTTTGCTGGCCCAGTTCATTGCCAGACATTCCTCGTAGTTGTGGATGCCTACTCGAAATGGCTAGAGGTAGTCCTGATGACCTCCACTACGGCAGAAGCAGTCATCAAGGTGCTACGGAGACTTTTCTCCATGCACAGCCTGCCCAACGTCTTGGTCTCTGACAACGGGCCCCAATTCACAGCCATACAATTTGAGACCTTCCTAACAGCTCAGGGAATCAGGCATGCCATGGTCATGCCATTCCATCTGGCCTCCAATGGTCAGGCAGAGAGAATGGTGAGATCTGCAAAAGAGGTTTAATCCTATTGGTCGAAGGGTCTGACAGCTCCCTATAAAAAGGCTGCTGTCAGACTCAGCCTTCGCTGGATTTTTCCCACTTGTTGTACTTAATAAAGAGCTGTTGTTACCGTTAAGCCTGTGTGTGCCTATCCATTACCCAATCTGACAGTATTAATCTATCTAAAATTGAGGCGCCTGGACTATTTTGTCTTTTTAATTGGGCCACTTGAACAGAAGGGAGGAAACTACTCTTCCAAATTGTTTGTCATGACATTTCTCTCTCTCTCCCTCTCTCTCCCCCTCTCCCTCTCTCTCAGAGCAATTATTAACTGCATGTGGGTTTAGAAGAGATAGTCCAGGCATTTATGACACACAAACACCCTCGGGCTATTTAATTGCGCGGGTCTCGGTCTCAAACCCAGGTCCAAACGGCCTGGGGTCAGCCAGGAACCCCCTGGTTCAGACGATCTCCCTTTAATGCTGAATGGTTCTGGCAATTCTCGGGGAGCCGAGGAAAGGCTGGCGGAAGTTTCCCCAATCCTCCTCAAAGATGCTGTGCCGTCCTTTTCTCCGATTGGAGGCGAGGAGGCATCTCAGCCGGGCTCCTCTCATCCTCGGGGGCTCCAATTAAGCGCCTTCTCTTGGCCACCCCAGGGGGAGCTGCCTCGGGTGCTGCGAAGGGGACCGAGGAAGCGGGTGGGGAAGGGGAGGGCGGAGCGCCTGTCAGGGCCGCGAGCATTTCAGGCCAATGGCTTCCTTTCTTTCTCGCGAGGCGACGTGGAAGCGGAGCTTTGCGCTTTGTTAAGTTTTGCCTCAACTTGACAAAGCGACCCGAAGCTCCCGCGCTAGGCAGGGCATGGAGTCCTCGCGAGAAGGAGTCTTTCCCCCGACCGATTTTTTTAAAAACCAGAGCCTCTTGTTAAATTCTCTCTCCCCCCCCCCGCGCCCCGCCCTCCGACCGCACAATGCCAGATGCCCGGCGACGCCAGAGCGGCTCTTTGTGTCTTGGCAGCAGAAGTGGCGGAGATAACCCGCCAGAGGGCGCCTCTCCCACACAAATTCCCAGCCCGTGCGCTACGTGCGGCTGGCGGTGCTTTCGCCCGCGGCTGTCCCAGAGCAGCCGCTTTGCTCTTCCGCAGCCCACGCTTTGGGCTCGTCTCATCCGCCGCTGGGGCGGGGCAGGCGGAGTAGCACGCAAGGGCGGCGGCGGCGGGGTGGGTGTGGGTGTTGGACTGTTATGGATACTGAAGTCGCTCGGAGGCTGGGTCGAGGAGTACGGATTCCCCGGGCTGTGGGCAGCTGGGGCCCTAGGGTGGCTGAGCTCTCTATTCCGACGTGGCCCTTTGTCTCTCTCCGGCAGGAAAAATCTTTTCGGTTCAGAGCAGCCGGACGGATAGGAGAAAGCACCTTGGGTTCCGGAGGCCGCTTTCCTCCTTAGCTTCCAGCTGGCGACTTCCTTCATTTTTGCCCCGGAGCAGAGGTTGTGTGGGGGGGGGGGGTTTGCAAGTCTTTGCAGCTGCTCCTTCCTGTTGCAAGAGATGCAGACCAGGCTAGGCTCCCCTTACATATTTCCCCTTAGAGCACAAGTGCAGCCGCCTGCCCATCCACGGCCTATTTTTCCCTATCAGGCTAAAGCTGGCTGATGGTTGCCTTGTCTCCTGGCCGATGGGCCTCCCTGGAGAGGTCAATGCTCAGTCCTGCCTTTCCTCTGCAGGTGGGACAGGGGTGTCTCAAACCACCCTTTGCAGAAGTGTCTCAACCTTTGTGAGCGCAGGCACTCTCCGGCCAGTGTGTCACTGTAGTGGATATGGGTTGGGTGCCTCAGAATGCCATACTCCACAGCTGTTGTGTAGAGTCAGTAAGGTCTTCTTCCCATTGCCATCCACTTGTGGCAGAAAGTGGTTTGCAGCAGAGAGCATGCAGCCTGGAGCTTAATTTTTCTCCTGGCTGCTTTCCGTTCACTCCGGCAGAAGGGGAAGTTGCATGGACAGATGTAAGCAGCCCCCCCTCCTTTTAATGGGCCTTGCAAGTCAAAAAATGGGACAAACATATTTTAAATAAATAACAGAAATGTCTCCAGTCAGATTGTTTGCAACAAAGGGTCCACTGGCTAGCTTGGCCTTTGTGTAGGAGGCATTGGCCTATCAACTGAGTTGTCCATATTGGGATAAGTCTGTGTAGGTGTTAGCAGGGAATGAATCATTCCTAAAAAGGCGCTGCTTATCGTAGAAGCCTGCTCTGGATGTCTTGCCCTTTGAGCTCTAAAACTTTGCTTTCAATGCATCCCTTCAGAATATCATTCCTGGCAGTTGCAGATGGGGAGAGGGAATTCTCTTAAGAGATCATTTCCATCATCCCCTGACCCAAGACAGTTTCCACCATCCTTGGAGAAAAGCAGGAGGATGCACTTGGTATCAAATCAACACGAATGTGCACAGTTTATTGTTGGTGAGAAGACGGTCACGTTAATCATCCAATCAATTTTGTTGACTATTTTGTAACCTATGGAGAAATAAGGAGCTTTGTGTGTTGAACTAGAATGGACCTTGAGTCAATTCTTGCCCAGCAGTAGGTTAAAATAGCCTAGCCTCATGTATTCCACCCTGGAAGCCTTGTAAATAAACTGATTAATAACTTGATCATTGATTGATAGTGGGGGGAAAGAGTGCTGAAAGATTCTCTGTCTGGGCTCCCCAATGTTGCCATCTGATTCCCAGTAAATTGTGTACCCATCCAAGTTTTTATTGTGCATGCAATTACCCTTCCTTATTCATGGAATTCTATTAGATCTCTAGATCAGGGGTCCCCATCCCCCAGAAGCCCCACCCACGAGATGTAGGCAGCATGCAGGCAGCACCCCCCTCCCTCTGGTCCATGGAGAAACCACTCTCCTTAGAACTGGTCCCTGGTGCCCAAAGGCTTGCGGGCCACTGCTCTAGATGACCTTATCTTCCACTGTAACCCTCCTTTTTCATCTTTCCGTTTTGTTACCAATAGATGGCTAGGAGAAAAGGTAGAATATATGGGATCCCTCTGTCTGGAAGCCCCCTGAATATGTCTTCAAAGCCTCATGCCCCCAAAATTGCTCTTTTCTGGCCTGTGTTCCTGGATCAGGTCCTTGGCATATGGCTGAACTGTCTAAGTCAGTATTTTATTTGAATGTTGGGCATCATCCCAGGACCTGTTTTGTTCACGTGTTCAGGTCAGCCTAGAAATTTGCATGGAAGGAAAGAGTGCTCCAAGAGGTATGCAAAGTGCCTGGTTTCCCTCTAGCTGTTTGGTAGTAAAGTATCATTAGGAGTTTAATGCAATACTTCTAGATGAACTTCACTCCAGACAGCCATCTTCCGCCTGAAGAAAGGACAGCCTTTGGAGCAGAGATTTCCTTCCTGGAGCTGTGAAACTCCTCAAACTCCCAGATTCTGTTGTTCTTCAGCCCCTTCTGTCAAAAGCCCCATTTTTTCTTCCCTCCAGCTCCCCATGTTCTGGTAGATTTCTGCTCAGGCTGTTCTAGTGAGGGCATATAGATTCCGTCTGGAGAGATGGGGGAACTGCTAACAGGATAGCTCCATTTTCTGCAGGCCTATTTATAGACGAGGCATACATCAAAGGGCTCCGGACAGACAAGAACTTTGGAGGGGTGGGGTGGGGGGTGTTGTATCAGCTGCTGGTGGGGCGGATGCCTGTCCTCCCTCCCTCCCCTGGAATTACAACTGCTAAACAGGGTCAGCCTGCTGTCCACATCATGAGAGACAAGTATGTGGCCGGAAGCCCAGGATGCTTTGACAAATGGCCTGGGAGTTTGTGTTCACAACACCTCTGATTAGGGAAGGCTATCTTAAAAGTTGGACCACAGAGGCAAGACATCTTAAAATGTTTCCATCCTGGTTTCTCCTGCAGAGGAATTTTTCACACGCCTCCTCTCAGGATCAAGGGGTTAATCTGCCATGGAAATCACCCTGATATGCTTGGGTTTCTTTTCCTCTTCACCAGATCTTTGTTGTTGTTGTTGTTGTTGTTGTTGCATGAACAACAAAAGGAAGGCACAGAAGGATTCCAAGTAGATGTTGTTTTGTCTGAAACTCCTGCAAAATTCCAGGGAGATGGTCTGGGAACCTCTGATTTCTGAACTAGGAGAGCCAATTTGAAGTCGTGGTGAAGGCACCAGGCTAGAAACGGGGAGACCCTGCATTCTACTCCCACCTTAAACACAAAGCCAGCTGGGTGGCTTGGGCCAGTCACTTTTTCTCAGCCCTGGGAAGGAGGCCATGGCAAACCACTTATGAAATCTTGCCAAGACAAGTCACCACGAGCCAAGCCTGACTTGAAAGCACGTTGTCCGTGTGCATACGCAGGAGTGCACGTCACCCACCTCCCACTCCCACAGATTTAAAGCTTCTCCCAGGCTGTTTCCTTGGGGTCCTTGTGAGCAGAAAATAGCCACTTTTTATTCATCCGCAAAATAGCAGAAGACATAATGTGAGGGAATTGGGGTAAAGAACCATGATAGCTGAATAAAACAGATGATTTCCTTTCTTTGTGATTTCAACAAGAAAAACAACACCCCGTCATCGTCCCACTTCATATCAGGCCACTTGTCAATGTTTGGGCTGGCTGAAAGCTGATCTCAATAGGCAGGCTGACCTCCTCCCACCGTGTTCTTATTTTTAAAGCTCCCCAACCCACCATCATTCCGTCCTGGCCTGCTACTTAATGCTTTGGCCCCAAATGTGGGGGCCCGTGTGTGGAGGAAGGAAGGGCACCTGGCTCCCCAACAGATCTGTTTCTGCATTTCCATTCCAACATCACCGCCATTCATACCTACAGGCAGGGGTGTGGATCCGGGGCTCATGGGTAAAGAGCTGACTGATATGACTCAGAGGGGTGGGATCTTTGGCACGGCTCCTCCCTGCTAATCCTTTAATTGCCAGTGAAGCCTGGACTTGCAGTGGAAGAGCATGGGGTGGCTGTGGGGCGGAAAGGGGATTTTTTGTTGTGGGCCCTGCAGATCACTCTGGGTTTCTGGGAAGGTGATTTTGCTTTCTCCTGAATAATGACTTTTGCTTCCCCAATGTGGAAATAAAGGAGTCTGGTCACCTATAGAAAGCTGAAATCTTTTGAGTTGGGTGGAACTTAATGTGAATTCCATGGCCATTTGTGTCTTGTGTTTTTTTTATAACAAAAAAGCATTTGCTTTCTTTTATGACTTCTTGGTGGTGTCCCAACCAAGAAGGTCCAGCCCTGCTTAGGTTTGTGGAAATCCAGCAAGGTCAGCTAGGAACCGCTGCCTGCACTGAACTGTAATCCTAACTCTAAGAACGTGATAGGTGACACTTTTCACAGCAAAGGGATCACAGCCATTACCAACAGGTCTGTTTAAATGGCACAGCAAATCTAAATGTGGCAACATTTAACAGTTGCCCACTTTTTACTTGTTTTGCTCCTGTGCATTTAACACAGCAGAAAAATTCACAGTGGATTCTCTAAATTTAATTCTTTCTCCAAAGCTCTCACTCAAAGGTGATTTCTGATATGCTGAAAAGCAACTATGTATTCCTTTCTGGCAGCCAAACCTTCAATATTCTACAGCTGTCGCAGATTACTCTATCGATATGCCCAGCAAAATCATTGCATGTGTTTAGATTCAAATCAAATCCACCCTTCACAAATTACGGTACATTAGAACATCGGATTCACACTTTCTGCTCCTGCTCTTTCATCTCTCTCTTCTTTTTATTTCCCAGGTAGAAGTGAAAAGCTCTCAGCAAGAAGTGAATGTGTCCACTATTCTTTATTTACAATATTGTACTGTACATACATTTTGAATTATCTGAAGAAATCACAGAAGTCAGGATGTGCAAGGGAAAGTGTGATGAGGGAGATTTTCCAGCTCCCTATTCCCTCCCCTCCCTCATTCTTCCAGAGGTTCGGAGAGGAATCTCCATTCTCTGTGCCCCCCCCCCCTTGCCAGGCTGTGGTAGAGGAAAAAACACAGGCAATCCAGTCCAATATAGGCTGTGGAAGTCGGGGCTGACTCTTGAGTTGTTTTAAGTGTGGAGAAACCCCCGCCAGCCCCTGTTGCACGGAAAGGCCTGGGGTGGGGGAGGAAGGAGAAAGACCTGTGTTGGGCCCAAAGTTGGGCTCCTGGTGAAACCTGGGCAGGACTCCTGTTCCTGCTGAACTGAGCCAGTTTTTCCAAAGCAACTGAGTATCAGCTCAGTAGGCACGGGAGGCTTGGGCCCCTATGGAGGAAGCAGGACCTGGGTGTCCTGGGCTCAATCTCTCTCTTTGTTGTAATCAAGTAGGAACTCTTGGCAATTTTGAATCTTGGGGAAGGCCCATGTTTGTGCTCAATTGATCCTCCTGGGGTCCCTCATACTGAGGGAGGACAGAATGCACCGAGGAGAGAACGGACTCCAAGTGGCGGAACTTAGCCACTGTGAACATGGCTTAAAAAACACGCTGTTCACAAGTGAGCTAAGCCCTACCCTATGCAGTCTGAGGAATTCCCTCCTCCCTGCCCAATTATTCTCCTGTACACACATGCGCTTGTCTTTGCAGCTCCTGGCATGCCGTGACTCCTTGCGCTCTCCAGGTTGACTCCCCTCGGCAAGTGACATCCGGAGCCTCAGTTAATAGAGTTTCCATCCAGGCAGAAGAGCCTGCCAACAGTTGGAAATCCCTGGCAATGTGATTCTGAACATCAAGGTAAAATCACATCACCAGGAACCCCAGCAGGCAGCAGCAGCAGGAGGAAGGAGAAGCTGGGGGACACCATTGGAACCACTACAGAAAGAAAAAAGAAAAGGAGGTTAAGATAGAATGGGTCTCTGGCTTCTAGCTTGCAAAACAGTCTGCCACTTGTAAAAAGGAAAGTGATCTGAGATGCCCAGACAGACTGGCTATCTATCATTCAAAAGAATCCATCCTGATGGGCACCAACAAACAGGAAAGGGCATTTTGCAGACCTCCCCACCCCCCATGTTTCTTCAACAACATCCCTATCTGGATACACATTTGAAAATCGCTTTACATCCATGCTGCAAGGAAGTTGTGTGCTTTTAGTCAACTATACAAGACTTAAATCCCAGATAACATTAAAAGTGTTCCTGGGACTGACTTCTCTTTTAAAACTTTGTACAGCTAATACAGTTGGGGTTTAGGGAATCAGGATAAGCATCAGGTGGTTAGAAGAGAATTCAACACTCTATACAGCCGTCTAGACAACAATGTCCTGCTGTTATTTAAACCAATAGTGGGGTGGAGTGTGAGGACTCCCATTAATGAGAGCAGACAGGAGAGTTTTAATCCAAAGCACCCCATAGCAAGAAAAGGTTCTGTTTCCTTCGTGTTCACGTTCCCTGGATTCTGATGGAACACGGGGTAGTTCTTGTTTAAGAAACAGCTACATATATTAAACTTTGCCTGGTCTGATTGGTTGCTGTTGGGCAGCGCTAGATTCAAGAAGGCCACAGAAGTGCAACAAGCCATACTGGAAGCAGATGTTGACAGTCCATGACCTGGGATTTACCTCATGAAACAACACCCACCCCTCCCTAGGAGGTCATCCTAACCTGAGAGCGAAAGGGCGTGTATACATATGTGGGCAAATGTGGACTGATTCACCTTAACAATGGCTGAGAAAGTTACCGTCAGAGCAGTTTCAACTTGTTGGAGGGAAACTAAATTACATATTGGAGAACAAGAGAAAAGCAGAGATAGGTTCTGTGTGTCCCAAAGCCAGGAAGTGAGCCCACTGTGGACAAGTCTGGAAAAAGCAGTAATGCTAATAAACTAACAGGCAGAGACTTGGACCATCTCTAAAAACTGGAAGTCATCTCAGCCACCTCCTACCAATAGAACAGCCTCCACCTTGGTCCAGTTTTCTATCTCTTTCCAGCTGAAGGTGGAACGGTGATCACAGCATTAACTCACATTCAAATTGATCAACTCTTTTGAGTTGCGTGTATGACAGATCTGCAAGAGTTGGTCCCCAGATTAAAAGTCCTGGCAAGTATTATGTAAACGTGCTTCTCCCATGATTAGCGAAGTGACCCACTTTATCCCTGGATCCTGGACAGCTGTTAAAAATAACATTGTAAGGTCTCCACCCTGAGGTAAACACACTGGTTCTAGTGCTGGCTGGGGGATTCTGGGAGTTCAAGTCCAAAGGACTTAAAATCGCCACGGTTGAGAAACATTGTTCTAGATGGACATTCTTCTAACTCCAACCCTTTCATCTCGAGGTGGCTTGCTACAAGATTCGTTTGCTATAGGATTTGCTTGCGCTGAGGATCTTGCTTGGAAAAGAATCATTATTGGTTTAGGCAGCCTGCTAAACCCACCAGAAAGAACACTATGTCATCCCTGACGTAATTTCAAAATACAATTATATGGATGGGAACCAGTCCATGATTTTAGCAGAGAACCACCAGACTTTTACACCTAGGGAAGAGGGATGCTAAGGAGTCCTCTTTTAAATTTAATGATAACATTTTTTAAAGACTTTTGATTTCAAAGTAGTTTTGCCTAGATTGGGAACCAGCTCAGATTTTAATAAAAAATAATGGATACAAATAGGATTTTCTAATCAGTCTTCTTTATTTTGGCTAGCACCTGTCCCTGCCGGAATAATCAAGAGTTAAGTCTTTACCTTTACCTTTTTACCTTTTATTTCGATTTTTATACCGCCCCCTCTCCCCAAAGGGACTCGGGGCGGTGTACAGTCAAGTGAAATAGATAAAATAGACTACAAACATAGAAACATAAAAACATAGAAGAGGAGGCAATACAACACTGTACAGGTAAAGCAGATAAAGTCTATGGGAATTGCACTCCAACAGTCAATATATTGCCCATTTTAAATATGAGAACTGCTGTGTGTCCTATTAAAATGCTCTCTATTTCAGGAGTAATTAAAAAGTAGATTATAATTTACTGGTAATGATTTGTAGTGGTGATGCAGGCTTTTCAATGATTGGAAGAGTAAGCTAGTTCATTCACACTTACGCTTTTCGTTCAGCCTTGGTGCTTTTAATAGGCCCACACAATGCTTCCAATCAAATTTGGAGGAGGTACTTCAGAAGATGGGGCTACTTAAGCAAGCTGCATGCAAAGTCTGTGCTCACCTTCCCAGGCTCTCTAAAACCACCTTTCTGAATGGAATCTGAAGCATTCCACAGACCTACTTCCTGACGTATAACTTAAGCATATTAACTGGATGCTTCTGAATTCCACTCCACCGTGTCTCCAGAAGCTCTTTGTGCTTTCTCTGAGCGTAGAAAACATTTGTCTTTGTCAGGTGAATCCTTTATTTGGATCTCCTTTCAGCCATTATTTTGCACATGTACATGAAGGTGGATTTCTTTCTTATAGGGCAGGGGAGTCAAACTCACGTCGTCACGTCGTCGTCATGTGACGCATCTGGCCTACGGCCACGAGTTTGACACTCCTGTTATAGGGGAAGGATAGGTAAATGCCCTGGGGCTGTATAGGTAGTCCTTGACTTACGACCACAATTGAGCCCAACATTTCTGTTGCTAAGTGAATGTTAAGTAAATGTGCCCCACTTTACAACCTTTCTTGCCACAGTTGGTAAATGAATCACTGCAGTGGTGAAGTGAACCAGGCTTCCCCATTGGTTTTGCTTGTCAGAAGGTGATCGCTTGAGACCAGGATGGTGCAACCATCATAAATATGAAACAATTGCCAAGGGTCCAGATTTTTGATAACGTGGCCATGGAGATGCTGCAATGGTTATAAAGGGTGAAAAATGGTCATGTCACCTTTTTCAGTGCCGTAACTTTGGTCACTAAGCGAATTGTTGTAAGTCAAAGACTACCTGATACTATATAAAGGTTGCCTGCTTTTAGAGCAGGGGTCCCCAAACTTGGCAACTTTAAGACTTATGGACTTCAACTCCCAGAATTCCCCAGAGCTGGCTGGGGAATTCTGGGAGTTGAAGTCCACAAGTCTTAAAGTTGCCAAGTTTGGACACCCCTGTTTTAGAGCAATACGAAAAGTGAAAGGCCGTGTAGGCATCCAGCTCACGCAAGTAATGCTATTCCCACTAAGACCCATGCGATTCCACTTCTGATCATTTCTAAATGTAAACATGAAGTATTAGCATTCTCTGCACACCTGCCCCTTTTTCTGCTCACTGATACATATTAAAATGCTAACATACAGATGGGAGAGAAAGAGATAACAAATGAATGAATAAACGAATGAATGAAAGGTGCAACAGGCTGCCCTCTTCAAGGTTCCACAACATGACATTTAAGAAGGGAAATACCAACTGCAACATGGCAATTTTAATTATTAGAAAAACCACTTCATATGCGTGCAGCATAGTTTGGAAATTACTTTTGTTTTGTAAATCCCAAACTTTGAGGGAGGAAAGTTTTGAACCTCGCCTACCCTCCACCTCTCTCTAAATACCTAGTGTTGTACAGTATATCTTGATGCATTCAATGGGACATACGTATATTTTAGCATCATTGTTATATCCATGCAGCTTAGACAAGATGGTCCCCATTGTCGTATTCCACAGAAATCCTGATACAGTTCAACACTGCAAGAGGGAACCCTGTAAGGAAATTAACGTCTCCTTGTTATTCTTGGGGGAGCATCAATGCTGAACCAACTGCCTGCACTAAAGCCCACTCGGAAATATAGAAAATAGCAAAGGGGGTCCACAGCAAAGAATCATCAAAGAAGATGGGGGGGTAAGGTTTCTCAGAGGGCTTCCTCAACCCTCCTTGTCAGGCAATGATGTTAAATAACACAGCAGGAGAGGTTAGTAAGTGAAATAAGACTCACTGAAGCGGGACAGGTTCAGGCTTTGAGATATTTTGCCAGTACTGCTCCTATGCCCAGTTCCTCTGCAGAAGAGGGAAGGTGAGCCTTTGCTCCGTCCCTTCTTCCCTTGCGAATTTGTCTTCCGGACTGTGGGAGGCTAACACAGGAATTAGGGAGGTGGCCCTGCCTCTCTCGGCCCACCACTCCAGCCTAACCGGATAGTGGGTCAAGGGCAAGCAGCATATTCCTGATCAGTTAAAAGCAACCATAAAAATAGAGGCTTCAAAAGCACCGCGTGGCAGCTCCGGAAACTCGCTTCCTAGCTGGGTGGGGCTCAGAAGGTTCAACGCATTTACCAGTGTGAATGTTTCCTCCAGGGCCCCCGTCTCCCTGTTGCTGCTGCTGCTTCTAGTTCAGTTTGTAGAGAGATGTGTCCTCCTCCTGCAGCACAACATGGGAGAGAAAAGTGCTTTCTCAACTGCCCCCTCAATTGGGTTGAGCAAAGCTTGCGTACTAGCCCAGCAGTCTGTTGAACAGACTGCCATCCACTGAGTATTCACACGTGTTTCTAAAGTGCTCCAGGTGAGGCTATCAATGAGAGCAATGCTGGAGGAGGAACTGAAGTTTGCTTTCACTGGTTCAGCTAAAGTAGATTTTTTCCCCGAACCAAAACCTCTGTGATATTTGAGCTAGAGGAGGCCAGGAGCACAAAGAAGGTTGCAAAACCACAGCCTCTTCAAAGTTACACAATGTTCTCGTTCCACTATAATTTCCCATCATATCCCTGCCTGTGACTTCCTCTTTATTGATTCTATTACCAATGAACCCTCTGATTTAAGACAGGGCACAATCAACTGAAAATACAGGGTGCACTCTGTGGAATGAGCAGACTGTGCCTGCTGCCCCCACTTCCAAGGCAGAGTCTCTAATGGAGCCCAGAATCACACTCATAATTTATTTTCCAGCTCTCAGGCATTTTGGCTTTGTGTCAAGAGAATTCCATAGTTAGGCCCTCAATCTCCAATCCGGTCTGCAGATTTTAGGATTGCATCCTGCTGTGGGCAGATGGAATGTGTGTGTGTGTGTGTGGGAGGGTGGGAATTCTGATGCAGTGTCTTCTTCCAAGGTTTTTAATTAGAATCTACTTTATGGGAGTAGCAACTACAGCATCAAGCAACGGATCGCCATATTTAATTATTGTTGTCCAAATATGTTGAACCAGCATGACTGATGCATCTGAAAGACACCTGTTTGGGGAATGCTAGCACAGAGTTCGCTGGATGCTCAGGTAACCCCTAATGTTCTTATTCTTATCTTATCTTATTTTTGATTTCTAGACCGCCCCCTCTCCCCGAAGGGACTCGGGGCGGTGCAAATTAAAAAACCTTACAGATAATCATAGATATAGTTAAAAATGAATGAAACTTTAAACCCCTGTACAAATTTATAAAAATTAAAAACTAAGCCTAAGACCAAAATTTAAAAATACAGGCTGGGGTGGGAGAGCTGGAATTAGGCCAAGCCGGCTAGATTAAACAGGTGGATTTTGAGCTTCTGGCGGAAGGAGCGGAGGTCCGCGGTCATTCTAATGTCAGGGGGAAGGTCATTCCAGAGGGTCGGGCCCATCACAGAGAAGGCCCTTCCCCTGGGTGTCGCCCGCTGGCACAGCCTAGTGGACGGCACCCGGAAGAGTCCCTCTCTGTGTGAGCGAATCAGCCGAAGGGATAATGAATAAAATGGCTCTTCATAAAGGCAAAAGATCTGCAATCACAACCCAACGAATTAGATTTTAGAACGAGGACTAAAATGCTGTGACATAATGGCTGCTAATTTAGGATAACTCCCCGCATGGAGTTAGGTCGGAGGCTTAAGCTAAGCCCTTCACTGAGCCTCTTCAAGAAGTCTTAACATCAAAAAGTGCTATAGTCTGTGTTGTAGCTTGTTGTATTTTAAATAACCCCTTGCAGTGTGAACAACTCCTCCAACTCATCTCAGTCAAGTCCAGACACGCCATGTAGCAATCAGACCTCAGGTCTGGGGGAAAATATAGGCAGAAGCAGAGGCTGCTTTCCATGTTTTACATGGATATTTAAAAAAAGCAAAACATGGACCTTCAGGCCTGGCAGTCCTACAATTATAAGGTTTCCATCCCAAGTATTTCATTTTACTATGAATTCCCCCCCCCCCCAAATCACATTTTGCAGAGAGGACGGATTCAGTTATAAGGCAGAAAACCCTTCACTCAAAACCAAAAATGGGCAATCCCTTAATTTTGCTGTAATGTCCCAAGTGTGAGTTTTGTCCCTTTCTCTGATGGGACAAAAATAGCTCAGCCTTCTTCACACATAGTAGGCTTAAGAGGTATCCCTTGAACTACAAGCAGAGGTGGTATTCAGCAGGTTCTGATCAGTTCTGGAGAACCGGTAGCGGAAATTTTGAGTAGTTCGGAGAGCCGGTAAATACCACCTCTGACTTGACTCACCCCCATCTATTCTCTGCCTCTCGAGTCCCAGCTGATCGGGAGGAAATGGGGATTTTGCAGTAACCTTCCCCTGGAGTGGGGAGAGAATGGGGATTTTACAGTATCCTTCCCCTGCCACGCCCACCAAGCCACGCCCACAGAACTGGTTAGTATTTTTTTTTAATCCCACCACTAACTACAAGCCCCATTATCCCCATCTACTGGATGGAGGATTCACTCAGTCTGAACTTAGAGCTCCAAGTTGATGGAAGATTCTTTTGCTGACTGCCTATTTTGGCTTAGTCTACAGTCCAAATTGGACTGTTCCTGGTTAACGGGGCCTTTCATTTTGTTCCTTCCAAGTATGCAGAAAGTTGAAAGCCCATTGCAGCTTTGCAATGTCAACACTCAAATTTGCAAAACTGTCAGGAAGAGTAGCTAAGACAAGGCAAACATCTGAATACCTCAAACATTACAAGGGGAAAAAGTAGCACCATCTAATTGTGTGAGGGAATATCCTATAAAGGAAAAGATTATTCTTCTTTTGTGCACAATGGCCTTTGACAAGGCCTCTGGGATAGGTCTGAAGACAGGAAGAGCTGCCCATAAATAATGCAATCTTTTCCAAGTGCTTTTTTCCCCCTTCTCCCCACCCTTTTCTATGGCAATGGAAGCTATCCCATCACAGGGCCCGCTCTGTCTAAAATGTATTATTTATGTTTGAAAAGCACTGAAAGTGTGGGACAGTCTGGAACATTATAATGCGATATCGAGCAATTCCTTTTTCCAAGCACTTTTAAAATAAAAGGCTCGTTTTTGAACAGCAAATGCTGTTCCGGGTGGGGCAGGGTGGGAATGAAAATGCAGATTCCCCCAAATAAATGTGAATGTTTTCTTAGTTGAACAATTATGTAGTTTTAGGAAAGAAAATAGGGAAGGATGGGAGCATTCTTGGGGTGGGGGTGGGGAGTTTCAAAAAATCACAAGGGCAGCCATAAGTGTATAGGACTTTGATCTGGAGTTGCAGTCTCTCTCTTGGCTTAAATTGTGCATACTTTAATGCTTACAGTATATATTTTATTTTATTTGAGAATTGATTTCATGTTGCTCTAGAGCCTGGGAATGAACTGCACCAAGCTAGTAAAATACCTTTCTCACAAAGAGCATTTGTGCAAATGGCTTTTTAAAAGGAATCAGCAGACAGAGTGGGAGGAGTAGCAGAATCCAGATCTGGACTGCTAAGGGAGCAAAATACGAAATCTCAATTTCTAAAGCTTTTCTTTCCCTCCATCCCATATTTAATTTTTAAAAACATTATACACAGTTGCTAGAGGATAAGCATTGCTATTTTCTGGAAGAGCTGCACATTGTCTTGGCTTTCAGATATTTTTCTGGGGAATTCTGAAATTCCATACCATCGGAAGGGCTAAGCCTGAGGAATCTTGACTTAAATACATGCTTTCCCTAAATATGGTAAAAAATTTCTGTAAAAGCCATGCTGCTTCAGAAGACTTTGGGAAGGTAGCAGAAACGAGAAAAATGATCCTTCTAAAAAAAAACATTGTTTTCTTTAAAAAAGTAAAAGGCAGTCAGTCCCCAAGTCCTCTGCCAACTCAAGGAGGAGGAATGATTTATGCAGAACAAATTATAAGACCAGGATTGACAGCTGAGAATATCACAATAAAGTAAAATATAATCACACTCATTTCAATCACACCGTTTCTTACAATTTGAAATGATACTTCCAAAAGAGGTGTGCAGAGCAGTAGCTGAGCCAATATAAAATTCCATGTGGCTGTTTTTTTTTTTTTAACTTTTCTTCTCCCAGTTGAAATTGTCCCTATACGCTGCTACTTAGTCTCAGGATCAGGCATTAGTTAGCTTGAAAAATATTGTTTCCCTTTTAAGGTTGGGGTGAGTTGATTTGTTGGCATCCTGACTCAATTTATGGCTACTGGAACCCAGGAAGATTTACTCAATCTTTCCCTCTCCTGGATTCAGTTCTCAGAAGCCCCAGCTAGCATTACCACTAAACACCCTGATCTAAAATATGAGAGTTAGCTATCCAACATATTGGGACAATTCAAACTGGGAAGGGTTGATTTTGGAGAAAGATGCTTTCAGACCTCACTCACTAATACACAGTCTGACTTCAAGAAATCATTTTGTACAATCCAAAGATATGGTATCAAAACATTACTGCTACTTGTTGCAAGGAAATAAGAGGTAGGCCTCATGTTTGGAAGTCAGATTTAGGCAAGCAGCTGGATGATGCAATGTGGCAATTCCTAATCGAGAATTATATTTTAAGCTGTTACATCACAGGCATTTATATGTAAGAATATCACATATAACTGTTCTATCAGATGCTAAAGATTGCAATAAGAAAAAAAAAGATATTTCTTCTATCTTTGGTAGGAATGCAATAAAAAGGAACCTCTTAACGATACCAATAACCAAAGGACTGAAATCTCACCAACTTTAGAATTATTACATATATTTGGGGTAAGGAATAAAAAGTTCCAAAGCAAGAAATGTCTTTTAGAGCAAAACAGCCCACGCTTGGAAATATCTATTATCTTTTCTATTAAAAAAGGGGGTTTGGTTAGATTTCATCAATTATGCTGCTTGCGAAAGTCTCTGATAAAAAGTATGTTTAAAAACCAAGGTAAGAAATCATAATTAAATTGTGATTTGCAGGATTTTTTCTCTTTTATAAACAACAAAATGAACATTCATTTTGAATATAGGATTGTGAAATATAGACACTATTGTATGTAATGTGTTATGATGAAGAAGCTATTTTGTATGATGTATTATTATAACATTTATTATAAGCAACTTCATAATTACAAATTTAAAAAAAATAATGACTTGTCAAACTACTCTTTACTGATTAACCCACAGTTGGTGGCTCATACATGATTCTGAGCCATAAAAGAGTTCACAAATGGCTGGAGATATACTTTGTACTAAGTGAAACTAAATAAACCACCAAATATGATGATTTGTGAACTCAAATACACAGTAGTGCAGGTGCAGACAGAAGGTTACTTTGATGGACTGAAAATGCTGGAAGAGTCCCATGTGCAACAAAACATATCTAAGCCAGCCTCGTGGAATCTGGCCCCTCTCCAGGACACGGATGGACTGAAACTTCTAGCTGAGTTGCCAGTGTGGGTCCCCTGGGGTCATTTTAAAGGAGGCAGCAAAGAAGCAGCATTCAAGCCTAGAAATCTCCTTTTAAAGGATTAAAAATACAGCTTGCATTTCCTAATGCTGGTTAGCCTAACTCTACTAAGCCAAAGATTGTCTTTGGGCAGCTATGGAAATACTCTTTTCTGTCCCTTCCTCTCCCTCGATCCCAAACAAAATTCCATAGATGAAGCAGCTGAATATAAAATTGCCTGAAGCCAATATTGAGGGCAGCGTTGTTAAAGAAATATCCTTCAGAAAAAAGAATAGAAAGCACTCTTGAATTTATCCCTATTGTCTGCAAAATATAATTGCAAAGATCTTCAGTGTCTCCACATTATCTCCAACAATGAGCATATTTAGAGGAAAGGCTTTTTAGTATTTGATCGGTACATCTCAGAATTTAAGCAGGGGTGCCCCTGATCCCTTCTTGGATGGGGACCATGTGGTTGTTGGCTAACAGAAGACTTGTTTGCAAGTAGTCTCCTGTGGGTGGTCACAAATTGAGTTCAATTCAAAGGCTCTTTACATTTTATTTGACAGTAGCCCTTTCACCTTGAAAACATCTTTTATCCCAACCAGAAAGTCTGAAAAGAATCTAACCCCAAAGCCCAGAATTAGCAATCAAATAAGAAAGCCCCCAAAACGTTGCTAATTCGGGTGTGATTTTTTTTTCTAAAAAAAAATAATCAAGAATTATAGGAGTAGCTGAGCAGCAATTTCCCTTTGGTATTGTGACTCATGAATTAAGCAGAATTGGACTTGATCATAACTTAGATAAAAGGCTTCCTGTAGGCCAGAGAGGGAACTTGAAAAAAAGACAATGGCAAACTGCTTCCAACAAAACTACAAGGTCAACAAGTGTTGAAATGGACTCAGAGGAGGCTTTAGGCTTAGTTAAATGAGGGCACCTTTCCCCCCTCTCAGATGCTGCAGGGCTTCCAGCTATTGTGCTGCTCCACATCCTACAACAAAGGACCAAAAGCAGGGATTCCCCTGGGATGGGACATGTATTCCCAGGTGTCTCCGAGCATTTTTATATCACAAGAATGCTATGATTACTGACCCTGCTAGATTGGATTGTCTTCAGTGAAAACATGGAGACATTATGATTTTCTCCTTCCAGGCAACTGGAGGTGTTGATTGGAGCAAGTCAGAAAATTCACTTTATATTGCAATGTGCTACTATTGGTGGCTATCACTATTCCAGGATATTATCAGGTAGAAAGTCAGGACCTCTCAGCAGCCTGATAGGACAAGTGCTGATGTGGAATGAGAAGCTTTTCAAGACACACACACCCCGCCCCCCAGCTTCTTCACAACCAGCAAAAAAGGACAAGTTCCAACTCTTGAGGTTCGGGGTCCTATTTGTTTCCTCTGCCAAGAAGGAAGTTCTGCCCATACATTCTTGTCAGCTATGCTGGATGGTCTCCCTGCCTGCTCATTGCCTACCCCAACCCCACCCACACCAAGGTAGGTTGACAGAGGGAACATAGTATTGGGAAGGATTTGTAATCTACCTGCTTACTCCTTTGAATAATTAGCACAACCCCACCCCCACCCAAGCATGATGGGATAAGCCAGGCTGAATAGACCTGAAATGGTTAATCGACAGAAAAGGGGAACCCAGCCTGACAGTTGCACAGCTAGCCACAAGCAGTTGTAGCAAAGTCCAATGTGCACAGGCCTGTTTTCAAAAAAGGAGAAGCCAGGGCTCTTTTTAACTTCCTTGGGTAGCTTTTATCCTGCTTTCATTCAGGGCAAAAAGCAGCCTTTACGTTTACCTGGCAAAGGCTTTAAGGAACGCCTGGGAATTTGCACAGGTTTAAATCTTTTAGAAACTGTGGAGAATGGCACGGGCCCCGTAGTTTTAAGAAGGGGTCAACTAATGCCGGTTCTAATGCCCGTCCTCTGCAAAGGTGAGAAACGTGTGCAACCCGCCAAATAACCGCGATTGGCCACCTTCTCTACTTTTAAACGGTCACATCGCCAGGTCAGCCATGCCGGGATAGCCCGACCCGCCTTCTCGCACCGGTTAGTAATGTTGAATTGACCAAGGCGTCAACCGGGGGCCGAAAGGGAAGCGCTCCTCCTCGCCATCCTCCCCGGCCTTGCACAAAGAGCTGGCAGATCAAAGCGGCAGCTTCTCCGGCCGCTTGGCTTCTGTTTGCTCTTGAAGGTTACCGACGACAGTCGAATCACGAGGGTGGAGGGTTGAGTCATTGTGGATAAATAGGGAAACCGCGTCCATCCGGGAAAGAGGGTGGGGTGGGGGGAAGCGACGGGGCGTTTGAACGAGCGAGCGGAGCTTGCTAGAGGTTGCAGAATCGGCTCTGTTCTCCTCTCCCCTCCCTTCCCCGTCCAGTCTTGTCGCCGTCACAATTCAGGATGCTGGGCCCGAGCCACGAGCCTCTTAAGGCCTTGCCTAAGAAGCGGTGCCCAGATGCAGCCTTATCTCTCTGAAGCTGGCATGTCCGCGGGGCTGTTCGAGGGAAGGCGGAGGAAACCTTGCTGGATGGCGTGCGCCAGATCAAAGAAGGCTAAACCCTGCTAAAATTGCGACTGTTGGGGAAAATAAAAGACTGGATACGGCTGACACCTGGAGAACCATTCAAGGCAACCTGGCTCTTGAGACGCATTTTCTTTATACCCAGGTCCATGTTTAAGTCTGCAAGACTTTGCCCACTGTGGTTTTGCAAATGTTTTTGCTGTGCTTCTGAAACCCGTAAAACCAGTTTAACTAGAGAATTCAAAGCGCGCCATCAGAAATAATTGCTTATTCTTTCATCATGCCTTCAGCATGCTGAAGGGACTGTTTCTCGCGCCAACCAATTCAGTTGGCACATTTTCTTCTGAAGCAGAGTTTGGTTTTAATGCAGGAATGTCCAACATTAGCAATTTGAAGGCTTGTGGATTTCCAATCCCAGAATTCCTCAGCCAACCATGTCTTCAAGTCAGCAAAGTTGGACACCCCTGGCCTGGATTCATGGTTTATTCTAATAATCTGGAACAAGGAACCTGTGAATCACAATGTTGACGAAGATTACTTATCAGAAATGGGTAGCTTGTGAGATTTCAAGGGTTTTCAATGGGCTTCTGAAAACCACTACTTTTCCTTTCTGGATCTGGGAACCAGCAAGAGTTCCTAAATTTGCAAATACTTGGGAACAGAGGAATTCCCAGAGCTGGAAGCTTAGCCAAGTAGGGTTTGCAGACCCTTCTCCCCCTCCCTGTCCTCCATCAGTCACAATCTTCTCCATCTTTTCTGATCTTGTGCCAGAAAACTGTTCCCAAGATTGTCAAGATTTCTTGGGTTCAGGTGTCCCAAATATAAATTATGCATTAGACCCAATTTCCTTCCTATGTTTGACAGAAACAATGATTAAGAAGACGTTCTTGATTTTCTTTGGCAAGTTAGCTTTGGGGTCTGGTTACTACCCCAGTTCCAGGGCTAGTCCAAACTGGGTAATGGCTCATGATGCCTGCAATATGGAGAAATTCAGATCAGATTGTGTTTGGAAAGACCCAGGTTAAAAATCACGTGATTTTTAATGAAGAGGAATAAGACTGGATTCTGATCCTACAGAAAATGTTACCTGCTGGTCTGCATGATCTGATTCAACTTCACCTACTTGGATGGAGTTTCAAGAGCAGCCTTAGCTAAGTCTAGGTACGCCCTGCCCTGCCCTGCCCTGCTTAGGCTTTAGGAGCCTCGGTGCCTACCCCTTCTTGTATGCTGATAATGAAGTTGTCTAAGTAAAATAAGCCGCAGCTGGTGGCATCATGCATGCAGCTCAGGAAATACATTCAGGGTTCTTTCAGATCTTGGCACATGGACTAGGCTCAGCCCTATCTAATTGAGCATGGCATCAAACTGGCCATAGTCCTGCAGCCCCTTCCTTCATTAGCATACTTAAAAAAGAGAACTGGGACTTGAGCAATGGAAAATACATGGTATATTTTTAATTATTTGCACACACTGCTCAGGTTAACCCTGCCAGATGTACTTATGGGCCAATCCTTGCCTTCTAGTGGCTTCCATTCTCAAAAGTGCTGTGCTAAAATTCATTTAGGTCATCAGATTGATGGGTAGTCACTGCAGTAGGTTTTGTGTGTGTGTGTGTGTGTGTGTGTAGAATTAGGCTTCCTTCTGGCCTCTGCCTCAAACATTGCAAGTGACAGGTTGTTTCCAGCATTTTTGCAGGGTTCAAGGAGAACCTTGGAAAAAGCAATAAGGCCATAAGTTTATACGATTCTTCCAAATTCATGGTTGAATCAACAGATACATCTATTTACCTTCTCTTCCTTCATATTTATATTATTTACCTTGACTGATCTTGGAAAGCCAAGCAGGGTGAGGGCTGGTTAGTATTGGATGGGAGACTACCAGGAAATACTAGAGTTGTGGCTTGATTGAAACATCCATGGAGAATGTAAGTGCTGTTGTCAAAAAGAAGTATTTATAAAGTCAGCAGAAGCCAAGATGGACTTCAGGATGATTTTATTTACCTTCCACAGATTGCACCAAAGTGAACTATAGTACAGTACCTTTTACAAATGCCATCTCTTCTGCAGGTATAAATCTTGCCTGGGGGGTGGGGGTGGGCTCTAACAGCTTGGTTAACTACAGCATAAACCTTAAGGGAGGAATTGGCACCTGCAACTGTTATGATCAGTGACTATGACTGAACTGCAGTAAGAACGAGTGACTGCTGAGTACCATTCCCCTGTGCTAAACCCCACCCAGTGGCTAGGAGCTGCAGGTGACTTGCAAGGTAGTTCAAATATTGATGCACAGCCAGCTTGGAGTGCAATTTCAGCAGTGTAAATCCAGGGCACTGCTATTACAATCTCATTATATTTTCTGGCTAGGATAAAACGATTGTTTGCTATGGAGAAGGTAATACTGTATACTCTTGAACAATGGAATAACTCAGAGGGTGGTGGGTTGCCAATTTTCTTACTACCAGTTTTGGACGTTCTCAGGCGTGTGCTCGTGAACGTGCTTGTGCGTGTGTGCGACGCATCTGCATTCGGAGAAGCGGGTGGGCAGAGCCTCCTGCCACCGCTACTACCGGTTTGCCCGATTCGGGCCGAACAGGGAGCAACCCACCTCTGAACTCAGAGATATATTCCTTAGAGGAACTCAAGTGGAAGAGATCTTGAGAGATCTCTGGGAGCTTTGTGTTTAGCAGGAGTAACAATGGCTTGTGATACATTTGAACAAGAGATGAAAGTTTCACATGGACAGATGTGGCATAGAAATACCCTGGTAGCTCTTCAGCTGAGCCACTGGCTGTCTGCTCTTTGTTCAGCAGATCAAGGTGAAACCAGGGAGGAACTGGTGGTAGGATACATGCATTTACCACACATTAAAATAGTATTTTCACTGGTCCTGAGATCTGCTTGCAAAAGAAAGCCCCCCCCCCCAAAAATATTGGCTGCTGTCTTATTCGAATAGCTAATTTCCAGGTGTTGTGGACCACAGCTTCCACCAGACCTTTCATTATGGGAGGTATGCTAAATCTGTGCTTTTGTTAATATATCTCTGGAATTTCTGGAGAGTGAGTGTGCTGGAGGTGAATAGAGCTGTGAATGGGAACTTTTAATGGAACATGATGGATCGGCTTCTGTTTGGAAGTAAGGCTGGCCTCTAGGATGATGGCTATCTTTGAAATGGGTAAAGACTGAATTATTCTGAAAGGTCTTTGTTGATTGAGTGTCATCTCTGCATTCCAGTTCTGAAGTGTCTAGGTGTGTTAGCCTATAAATCCCATACTACAACTGTGGTGGCACCAGCTTAGAAAACAGCTATCAACACCTCCCCAAGAATTCTGGTTGACATAAAATCAACATTTTACATGGACCTTTGATTTAGACTGTGATCTGTCTAACCACTAGGTAGTGTCCTTTCAACTCCGTTCCTAAATAGTGGTGGAAAACCTGATTCCCAATTTTGATGCTAATTATGATTTTGAAAGATCTAGCTTTGGATCGGCTCTTCATTTGAAGACACTATGACAGGGTGGTTTCTTGAACAAATTGAATGTGCCAACATGTAACATCATGTCTTTTAATGAGATGTGCTTATTTCCCTAAAACTCAAGACTTGCCCAAGGGAGTTGATTTAGCAGCATGGTTCAGGACAAGTTTTTCTCTCTCTCCCATATAATGTTTAACTGTCTAGCAGAATTCACTGCCACCAAATCTATCTATGATGGTTGTTGGCTTGGAGAAGGCAATGGTGTTGAGTGTAAACTGGCAGAGAAATCTTTAGGTTACCTGATTCTCTCTTTGTAATTACTAGCGCAGACTAGAATGCTACTCAATAGCAAGTCTCCAGATCTGAAACTACAAAAGGAGATTGGCAGCTTTTGAATATACAGGTGAAACTCGAAAAATTAGAATATCGTGCAAAAGTTCATTTATTTCAATAATGCAACTTAAAAGGTGAAACTAATATATGAGATAAGACGCATTACATGCAAAGCAAGATAGTTCAAGCCGTGATTTGTCATAATTGTGATGATTATGGCGTACAGCTTATGAAAACCCCAAATCCACCATCTCAGAAAATTAGAATATTACATGCAATCAATAAAACAAGGATTGTACATAGAACAATATTGGACCTCTGAAAAGTATAAGCATGCATATGTACTCAGTACTTGGTTTTGGCCCCTTTTGCAGCAATTACTGCCTCAATGCGGCGAGTTTCACCTGTAAATGCCTAGGTAGCAGCATACATAGAATATTAATCTACTTCTCGCTAAGGTGTTTGTTTTGGCCCTTGTACTCTAGGTGAGGGTTTGCCTGATAATACCAAAAGCAAACAGTCTCTTGTTACAGAAAATGAGAGAATTTTTTTTTTGAAGAACTTTTCCAGTCTAGACTTCTTTCTGACATACTGGTTTTTTCTATGCAGGAGAACTTCCATTATGTGTTAACCCATACTTGTAAATGCCAGACATAAATTATCAATTCACTGACAGAACTAGTCTTGCCTTCATGTAAGATGGCAAAATAGGGTATTATTCTTGGCACTTGTACATGCAAGCTTACGACTCCATTCATGTATGATTTCATCTTTTAAAAAATTGATATGGCCCTAGGGTCTTCAAAGTAAGATTTCCGTACACTCACTAATTCGGTAGCTAAAGTACCTGAACATTTTCAGTGCAATGTTCTCTGCAGTATCTGTACTTAAAGGAATATTGTAGTACTTGCAGGCACAGGGATATGGGCAGCCAGTACAAAATGGTGGTTGCCATCTGGATCAAATTAAATGTGCCAACGTCCTTTGCGCCCTGCTGTGATTTCAACAAGATGTATGTCCCACAGATTTTGGTATTGTAGGGAGGTGAAAAGTTGGTGTAGGGAGGTAAAAAGTGGCTCCAGACATATACTTACTTGGAAGTAAGTGCGATTGTTCTCAATGCCCTTTTTTTTCCAGGTGACTGTCCATTAACATGGCAGGCTTAATTGTATTTTATTATTTTTTCTTTGAATGAGACCAACTGAATAAGACAGCGTATACCCAAATATGTAGCATGAAATACCCACACATATTGCTAGAATAGACAATCTGTAAGTATGTGGAGGTAATTTCCTCTCTTTCAGGCAACTATTCCTGCTTCTGAATTTGGCACTTGCCTTCAGAGCAAAATGTCAGCTTCCAGGGAAGAAGCTTGGATTAAATGTAGAAAAAGAATGGGAACAAATTTAAATTCTTCTTGCCTTTATATAAACAATATTGTCGCATTGCCTTAGACATGTTACTGTATTTTATTTTCAGCACATTTTTCATTTCTGGGAATTCATGCAATAACATTGTGGCTCAGTTATCTAAAGTATGTGCCATATAATGGATTACAATTTACTGTGCCTGTTCAAACTTTCTAAAGTTGATTAAGCCATTATAAAATATATACACATTCAGTATCCACGAGAAACTCTTCAAATAACATTTTGTTGGCTTAGCAGGTACACTACAGAATCATAGTGTGTTAATAGACAGCAAACTCCATTGCAAAGAAATTGTTGTTTTGCATCAACTTAAACATTGTGGCTTTCTCCATAAAATCTTGGGAGCTAGGGCAGGTAAAAATTCATGTTTAAGTCTATATTTCCCATTTCCTTCCTTTGGAAGAAGGAATAATCATTTTATCTAGAAAAATATGATTTTTTAAATCGGGTGTTCCGGAATTTTTTAAAAATATAATACTGTAAGTTTCTGCTTTGTTCTCATGATTTTATGAAGAGTGCAGTGTCATCTTTCATTTGTAACCCTCCCATAACTTCTTGTATTCTTTTTGTCTATTACAGCAGATCCATTAGGAGACTGGGGAGTGCAAAATAGGTATGCACTGTTTTACAACTGATAGCCATAGGAGCCTATATTGTGTGGTAGTGCCTTCTAGTTTAGGCAATAATATTTGAAAATCAGCCATCTGGCATAGGAATTGTGATGTTGAACATAAATGAGAAGAAATTCCAGTGTTTCTCAACCTTAGCACGTTTATGTTTTGTGGACTTCAATTCCCAGAATTCCTCAGTCAGCATGGTGGCTGGGGAATTCTGGGAGTTGAAGTCCACAATACGTAAAGCAGCTGAGGTTGAGAAACAGTGGTCTAGATGATGGTCTTTGCCTACCTCAGCTACTAGATAGGTGGTAGTGGACAAGTCATTTCTTTGAAACAACATTGAACATTGATAGGCCATATCTGACATGTCCTAGGGCTTGAAGGTGCTTCAGATGCTGTTTCTGCAGCCTCCAGTACAGGCCCCTGTACTTATGTCTGCTGCTTTTTTGAGGTAAGGAACAACCTACCTTATAAAAGCTCTGGCACAAGCACTAAATTTGCTTAATCTAGTTATAATAATAATAATTATTAATAATAATGCTACTAATACCACAACAAGGACTAACATCCAGAACATCTCCTATCCACGGTGCATGACCACTTTATTTACTTGGTTGTATCATCCTACTATATATAGCCACTGATCAGCAAAAGGTTATCAACCCTGGCCTCCATCAGGCTAATAGTTTAGATGTTGTTTCCATTAAACCGAACCACTTTATTTATTTGCTCTACTTATATCCCCCCTTCTCTTTTCCTAAAATATCTATAATGTGTATTCAAATGATCTCCTCCTTAAAACAATGCATATTAGCTTCAGTACATACTGTATATAGACCCCGGACCACCCCAACGATGCCGTCGAAGTGATGTCCCGATGTCTGGAAGCCGTACGGATCTGGATGGGAAATAACAGACTCAAGCTCAACCCGTCCAAGACGGAGTGGCTGTGGCTACCGGCACTACGGTTCAACCAGTTGCGTCCATCACTGGCCATTGGGGGCGAACAGCTGGCCCCCGTGGATCGGGCACGCAATTTGGGTGTCCTCCTGGATGCCCGGCTGTCAATGGATGACCATGTGACAGCCGTGGCAAGGGGGGCGTTTCACCAGGTTCGCCTGGTGCGCCAATTGCGTCCCCTATTGGACCAGAACGCCCTTTGCACAGTCACCCATGCGCTTGTGACGTCCCGACTGGACTACTGTAATGCTCTCTACATGGGGCTCCCCTTGAGATGCACCCAAAGGCTGCAGCTGGTTCAGAATGCGGCCGCGCGGACAATTGTGGGAGCCACTAGATACTCCCACGTA
The DNA here is from genome assembly GCF_964273705.1 of Natrix helvetica. NCBI lineage: Eukaryota > Metazoa > Chordata > Lepidosauria > Squamata > Natricidae > Natrix > Natrix helvetica. The sequence goes on from NC_138548.1 coordinate 200,163,013, forward strand.
ACACCTCTGCTGCGCGGGCTGCACTGGCTACCTGTGGCTTTCCGGGTGCATTTCAAGGTGTTGGTTATCATCTTTAAAGCGCTCCATGGCACAGGACCTAGCTATTTGTGGGATCGTATCCTGCCCCATACATCCCTTCGGCCGATTCGCTCTCACAGAGAGGGACTCCTCCGGGTGCCGTCCACTAGGCAATGCCAGCGGGCGACGCCCAGGAGTAGGGCCTTCTCTGTGATGGGCCCGACCCTCTGGAATGACCTCCCCCCGGATATCAGAACTACCACCGACCTCCACTCCTTCCGTAAGAAGCTTAAAACCCACCTGTTCAATTTAGCCGGCCTGGCCTAATACCAATTTTAGTCTCTCAAGTCTGTATTTTTAAATTTTTAGGGGTATGTTTTTTAGTTGATTTTAACTTTTATTATTCTGTACAGTTGAATTTAGTTTTAATTCGCTTTTAAGGGAATATATTTAAGGGTATTTATCTTTTGTATCTGTTTTTAATGAGATGCCTGTACACCGCCCCGAGTCCCTTCGGGGAGAGGGGGCGGTCTATAAATTTTGAAAAATAAATAAATAAATAAGTGCAGGTTATTCATAGGTTCTTGAGTTTATGGCTACACCTCAGAGCAAAATAAGAGCATGAAACTTTGACACATTTTCTGAATTGATTGGTCTTCTAAATTATAATTTTGCCATCCTCGCAATCACCCTGTACAAACCGTTAAAGGGACTTGATATCCCACAAAAAATATTACCAAACCCAATTCTACTTAGGCTTTCTGAAACTGAGCTTCATCCCATCTTCCTCTGAATCCCATTATAAAGAACATTTTTCCAGTTATCAAATCTTTTTCAAATAGAGCTTGCATTTTTTGCTTCAAATCCTTGTCAAGCATAAGCACTCTGTTATTCCACAGATATGACTTGATTCCAGAGAAGCTGGCTTGATTTCTTGTCTTGTGAACATCACTAAGTCCCATCCTCCACAGTGACATCAATGTATCCATAGTAACTACTGACGACTGTTCTGCAAAGTGGAAGGGTGGAAGGAGGTCAAACAATATGTGGCTTAACAATGAATAAGCTTGGCAATACATACGCACCATAAATTGGTGCCCTAGAGGAAATAGGAAACATTTTGTTATTTGCTGGAGAAAGTCCTTTGGAGAGAAACTGGATAGGTGAGGGCCAGAGGATGGCAGGAAGGTAGAGCACACTTTTGGTGTCACCTAAGTCACTTAAGAGGAAAGATACCTCTGATGAGCTGTGGAGGTACCTTTAAGTAAAAGTAAAGTCCCATTTGAATTGTTCCCAATGCCCAGTGACTACAAATTCATGTTGGTGACCCTCAGATGCAACCAATCTCTATGACGTGTCTCAATTCATGGTAGAAGTTATGAGTTGCAATAAGTATTTTGCAGTTTAAATCCTGAAAGTGGGGGGTCTACAATGATAGCTGGATAGGTAAGAACGAGAACAGGAAATGCCATTGATGAAGATGAAGGTGAGTGCGTTGTGTACCGAATATTTCTCTTCCTGACAAAGTGTTAAAGAAGGAAAGGAGGGATTATTCTAAACAAATAATACTTGCCAGTCTTGGCCTAAAGTTTCCCATTTGACATCATTGCCTATTTTGCCTTGAAACCCCCCCCCCCCAACAAACAACAATAGCAACAAACAGAACTGCCACATTATAAAGTGGCTTTCCTGAATAGGCTGCAAATTTAGAAGATGAACAGAATGCGCCAGATTAAAAAAAGCTTCCCTTATGACAGGATAGTATAGTTATTTCAGCTACCAACTTTGGAATGTTCAAAAGGGTGTCAGATGAGCAATCAGGCACATCTAATTCATAGGCTATAATCCCACGTGATTTTCATTGCAGTAATTTGACTCCAGGACATTTTACCATTCATGGTGAAAATTGGAGCAGCAGTGGATTATGGGGGGTAAGGCTGAATTTTTGCACTTCTCCTTTCATATGAGTAAGGCAAAAATAGGATTATTTGGATGCGCAGTGTGATGAGATTTGAACGCCCAGAAACCACCACTGAGAGTGGTACAATTTTTAAAAGCATATCTTGATATCTTGAGCATCTTAAATGAAATTTCTTTCCCTGATTTCAAGAAACCACTAAACTTAAATACTGAGCATTCTGGAGGGGAAAGAATAACTGTAAATGAGAAATTTAGGACGAACAAGGCAAGTCATTTTCAGCATTCGAAACGTTGACTGTAAAAGAGCTAATTTTTATGAACAAATCTTAGTAGTTCTCTGTTATTCACCCGCTGTAGTTTCATAATGAATAGTATTATATTTTGGAATGTTCCAGAATCATTGTGATATCTCACTATTTAGGGATTCCCCGCATGAGGGGATCACTTAAATGATATTCAGGATTAATGTGTCAGATATTATATGCCTGCCTACCCATATTCAATCTACTTAATTAAAGGGATCTACACTAAAACAGTTTACTTACCAGAGTTCCTGCTGAAATTACCCTTAAACCAAAATGGAAAATATAGTGTGGAGTTTTGTGAGCATCTATTATAGTAATGGAAAGAAGCAGTGATGGGTAAACACTCCTTTGCTTTATTCAAAATGATTTTCAGTTGAGCCTTTGTGGAGTCTTTGGTGCTCTCTGAGCTTCGTGGCTTTCATGCAGACATTACATTACCCAGCTAGATAACATCTTCAGAGCAAAGTTCAGCCAAGCCCTTTTTCCAAATCACTTCCTAGTTTGCTATGGTGCAAGGATATAATTCCTAGTATTATATTTATTGTTCCCTCAGAAATGTAGTTTGGATTTGCCCACCCATAACAACCTTGCTCTCTACAGATTAAGAAAAAATGGAACAGCTTTCTTTCAATGCAGGCTGGATAAAGTATGTGCCAACGTTAAAAGTAGCTCAGCAAATTGACCTAAATGAAGAATGTCATCACAGAAAAAAAGCTGTGGACTTCCACAAATGCATACCAAAAGAGATCGTTAATACTTTGCTTGCCATTCCAAGAACCACGTCCAGCACCTGCCTATTTCTGAATCTGCAGAATGAATTTGATTAGGTTCCTTGAACATTTTTGGGGAGCTTATTGGGATAATAAGTGTTTATCCAACACTTTTGGAAATATTCCTCAAAGTACTGTTTAACTGTACATGTTTTCCTCGGGAGGGAGTTTATTTTATTCTCATATGTAAGTCTGAACAAGATAAATCAGGAGAGTGAGAGATGGGAGTATTTTTTTTTTTGCCTCAGCACCCTTGCCTCAAGGGAGAAAAAATGTTTTCTTGGGTGGAGAGCTGCTTTTCTATTAAGAACTGCATTCCAGCAATAGGTGGGTCTGAAGACAGTAATGGGCAGGATCACCTCCTTCATTCTTTCTCCAATCTATTTTTCTTTTTGCCACCTTTTCAATTATTGCCTCCTGTCTTTCTCTCTCTGCCCCCTCTTCCTGCTCCCCACTTCCTCATGTCCTGTCCAAATAATTTACCATAGAAGGGAGAGCTTGTTCTGCCAGAAATTTGATTGTGATCTCAGATAGAGACCTTGTGAAATTAGGTCAGTTGCATGCTGTGATCGCAAGTAGTCCACCTTTAAATGATTGGCTCTTCCTCTATAATCTTCTTAGGTGAAATAGCATTGTTTTTTTCATGTGTAAACTTCACTGAAATGAACAGGAGTTACATAGTGCCACATCAGTTCACACTGTAAGCAAATGCATTATATTCTTCCATTTTTATCGTCCTGGTTCTAGCACAGTGTTTCTCAACCTTGGCGACTTTAAGTCCTGTGGACTTCAACTTGCGTATATATGTACATATATACATATATACGCATATTTATAGTTCTATTTCTATTTGTATTTTATCTGTTATTTATTGTGTGGACTGTACACCGCCCCAAGTCCCTTTTTGGGAGAGGGGGCGGTTTAGAAATGCGAAGAATAAATAAATAAATAAATAAACTTCTGGGAGTTGAAGTCCACAGGACTTAAAGTCGCCAAGGTTGAGAAACACTGTCTAGCATGTTACTTCCTACTTCCTATTAATTTGCGACCTTATCCCTTTCTCTCAAATATAGTTCTTTCCTGTCTGTTACAGGTAGTCCTTGACTTACAGCAGTTCATTTAGTGACTGTTTGAGGTTTATGTCACTGAAAAAAGTGACTTATGACTGTTTTTCACACTCAGGACCATTGCAGAATCCCCATGGTCACATGACCAAAATTCAGATGCTTGACAACTGATTCGTATTTGTGACCGTTGCAGTGTCTCACGGTCACACAATCACCTTTTGTCAGCTGCTGACAAGCAAAATCCACGGGGAAGCCAGAGTCACTTAACAACCATGTTGCTAACTTAACAACTGCAGTGATTCACTTAACAATTGTGGCAAAAAAGGTCATAAAATGGGCAAAATTCACTGATCAACGGTCTTACCTAGCAACATAAAGTTCGGGCTAAATTGTGGTTGTAAGTCGAGGACTACCTGTAGTTATCTTAAGTTTTTCTGCACTGATGAATTAGTCATCGCCGTTCTTGATCCTCACATTCTTTGGGTTGTGTACCTCTGGTACCAGTTCCTAAACAAACGGGAAATCAAGAGCCTGGACTCTAGAAGTATTACAAAGCTTAATTTCTTGATTTGTGTACCGTAGTTGCCAAGGCCACTGGACAGCATGTTCCAGCATATTTTCTTCTTCCCAATAAACCAGAATTCCTAGTAGTTTGGCCTAATTGTCTTGGGCTCACAGTCTTGTAAAAGCAAATTATGAGTGAAGTCATCTCTGGTCCAGCAACACTTTCAGCTAGGTGTTTTGTTATAGTTTAAGGAACGCACAATGGCCTTGTCCTCAGATGCTCCCAACTGCCAGGTAAGCATGTGGGGCGGGTGGGGACAAGTATTTACCTTTTGGCATACCAGTGGAGCAGGAAATGAAGTGGCAGCAGCTGCTTCCTCCCTTTCCTTTTTAGCCCTTTTGCTTGCTCGCTTCCATCCACGATAGCATCAGGAAGGAAAGGCAGCCCTGGTTGTTGCAACCTGGGAGTGCCAGGCCATGCCTGGAAACTGGAGGTGGGGGCACCACAAATCACTGAATCTGCAGTTCCTGGCTCTGTCTCAAACGTTTCCAGGATGGAAGTGGAATTGGAGCAAAAGATGCCTGTGCTAACCTTGGCAAAGGCATAATTGTGCCACCTTCATCTGCCAGTTGTTTTGATATATCTATTGAACGCTAGAAGACACAGAGATGAATGTGTTTGATGTTCAAAAAATAATCAGAGGTCCTATGCAGAGGAGAGAGAAAACGTTGAAATTGCAAATGACCAGGGCAGGAGACGATGGCCCGTTCAGTTCAATTCATTATTAAAAGCACTGCAGGAAAAGCTCCCCTATTTCCCAAGCAAACACACGCCCAACCCAAGAGTGGGCAGGATTCAAAGCTATCTCGGCTTTGGGGATGTTCAAATCTTGCATGCTCTGCTTGATGGTAATGGATCCAGCTGGCGTTTGCTCCCACGCCTGCCCTGGGCTATCTAGCACACAATAGGGGCTTTGTATTATAGCTCTATATGGGAAAGAGGGGGGGGGGCTCTGGCATTACATTAAGAAGGGACATGGAGAGCAAGGGGCAGCCGGAGCCCAGGAATGAGAAATGGGGAATTATAACTGCACAATTTTGGGGTCCTAGACTTGAAGAGCAGGCAGCAGTTGTAGCTAGGAGGGCCTTTCTACAATACTGTATTGTGCACCAGTGGTGCCAGTTCCTACACTGAGAGGCTCTATTCATGGTCACTCATGCTCGAGTCACCTTCCTGCTTGACTACTACAATGCTTTTTACATGGGGCTGCTCTTGATGAGTATCCAGAAGCTTCAGTTGGTGCAAAATGCAGCAGTGCAGGCAGTTAGGTGTGTTTCTAGTAGCACACCCATTATACCTCTGCTCTGCAAACTAGTCTCTTTCTGGGTCCAATTCAAGGTGCTAGTTATGGCATGGGTTTCACCTTTTGTGACCTTCTGACAAAGCAAAGTTAATGGGGAAGCCAGATTCATTTAACAACCATGTTACTAACTTAAAAACTGCAGTGATTCACTTAACAACTCTGGCAAGAAAGGCGCCGGACAAAATTCATTTAGCAAATGTCTTACTTAGCAACATATATTTTGAGCTCAGTAGTGGTTATAAATCGATTGTATGGTCTTTATTAATTAATTATCAAACCCTTGTATATTACCCGGAGTCATTTGTTTATGAGATGGGTGTCCATTTATTATGGATGGAATTAAAAAAACAAAACGGAATTGGAAGCCATCTTAAGAACATTCAGGAAGCAAGAATGTCAGTATAGTGTATTGAGCTCAAATCCCTAGTGTGGGGTATATGCATGCAGAAGTGGAAGTGTGGATCTCTCTCTCTCTCTCTCACACACACACACACCTTCAGCCTTTCAAACTTCTGTTACTCCTGTCTCTGTGCTTTTCTGTTTTGCTCATTTCCAGGCTTTTCCCCCCCATCCAAACCATTCCCTTAGATTTAATCTTTCCTCTGTCTGAATCCTCCTTCTTGGCTCCCTGAGCTCTTAGACCGATTCTCCTTCCATTCCTGCATTTTAAAGACCAGAATCCTGCTGCTGCCTCTCTCACATCCCTGTAACATGAGCAGACACAGGCCAAACTTTATCACAAATTCCTTTAGAAAACATAAGAGGTTTCAGCATACAATGAAGACGGAGTGTTTGTTTTGTTTGTAATTAAGTTATAACTATAGAAAGAATTGTTGAAAAAAAAAATACTGGAATGGAAAACCGGAATAGGTTTTAATCGGAACTAGGGCTGATGATGTTACCTAGTTTGGGCAATGAAGTGTCTGCAAGAAAAAAAGCAAGCTCAGAGACCACCAAGGACCCCCTCAGAATAGGTTTTGTAAAGTAAACTGCCATATTTTAAAATATCACTAAATTAATTTTTTTCTGGAAACATGGCATGTCTAGGAACAAACCTGACAGAAAAATTTCCCAGCAAACAAATGATTATTAAATTTGAATTTTTTTTGGTCTTCGTTGGTTATCTTCCCAGTTTTGCTATTTGGTGTGATCATCTGTGTCCTACTTTACAAGATAGTCCTGTAGGGGTTTTCATTTTGAAGGTGCCCTCAGATTCTCAGTTTATGTTAACATATGTTATTTTAATTGAAATAGGCATCCTCATTTGTGAACAAGCCCAAATGGTCATTCTACCAATGCGTTCTCCACATTAATGCTAAATCTCTCTTCACTGATTTCTCTCACCTTTTTTCAAGAAACCTAAGTAGAAAGTCTTTGAAAGTTGTGAACAGCATGAAGGCTTTAAATAACTCCATAAAAATGACATCCACTGAAGTTTTACAGTTGCAAGATTTCAGCACACAAACATCTTTTGTCATAGAAGCAACAAAGAAAGTTCTTTTCAATGTTGGATGAATTTAAGAACTGTAGACACAGTTCTTGGATGTTTGTTATGAAAATGTCATAATTCAGAACAGATATGTGTTGAATTTGCATTTACAGAGAGGATGTTGTTTTGCCCAGTGGTTTCCTGAAGCGTATCTCCGCTCAACCAGATAGGTCGTTAGTTCTCCTTGAGTTGGCCTAGGAATAAATACTTTGCAGTCTGGTCTGTGTAACAACCAGATTCTGATTTCGCCTGTACAACAGGTAAGTTATAAGTGCTGCATTTCCTGGCTCTGTTGTTGCTTTGTCTTTCGGGGCTAAATTATGCAGTTTTAATTTCACAATGGCCCTAAATCTTTTTTTTTTTTAAAGCATGGAGTTATGGATAAGATCAGGATTCAGACAACTGCATGTGAGAATGGGTCTTTCAAACACTTTCCTTCTGTTACAGTCTCAATAAAAAAATCTCCTCCAAAACTGTTATTTTCTCAAGTTGGAAGTTTCTAAACTGAGTAGGATAACATGTTCAGTGAGGATAAATTTTCAGTAGATCTTTGTCCAATTCCATTTCGTTTTTAACATCAGCCTGCCAGTTGCAGCTATATATTCAAAAACTTCTCAAGTTTGATCTTTTTTAAAAAATGGCTGCCTTTCTGCCAAACCAGCTGAAGTGAGCAAGTTTCATTTCATGTGCCGAATCAATGATTTGGAAGAGGATGCTGAACTCCTCTTTTTCTTAATGTTTTCCATCAGCCCATTTCTAAGCATTTTAGGCTTCAGAGTAAGAAATAGGGGCAGCTGGAGGAACCAAAAGAAAAACCCCATCCTGGGAAAAAGAATTATTGGCTACGGGGATATATGAGACTCATCCCTCTGTCTCCATTCATGACTTGTCTGCTTGAAATCACATTTACTAGATTCTTTGTGCTCTACCTACCGCTCTTTCGTAGGGACCAATATCCTACCAAAACCAAATCTGCATTTGGTTTTGAATAGAGCATTCTAAATTGTAATAGGACCTTCTGCCTGCCATTCAATCTCTTACAAGTAGCATTCACAAAAATTTCCTCCAATCTGATGGGACATCATTCTTGGTTCCTTGTTCTTGCAAATACTGACTTAGCAAAAACCAGAGCTCAACAGTAATATTCCAGCTGCATAGGGTCCCCACCCCACCCCCTGGCCAAAGTATCACATTGACATGATCATGCGTAATATATTAAGAGTGGGACTCAATATTTCAGATCATTCAGAATAGAAATCACTCTTGGATTTTTAAAAGACATATTTTGGTTGCTTTTGATAATACCAATACATATGAACAGAAAACAAAATCCATTTAACTGGTAGAAAAAAAAAAGATCTAAATAAACATGAATGTAGCTTTCAAAAAGTGAACATATCAAAACAATATATAAAGCCTCTATGCCAAATTGGATCTTGAATTCAGTTCTGTGAATCCCAATCTGAGAGCTAGTTCTGAAACAGAGTACAACCCTCTTTCTTGTAGGTCCCTCTGTAGACCTGAGAGCTACCCTCAGACTAATAGTATCCAGATCATGTGAACCCTCTAAATTCCCAGAGTTCCTCTCTGGCATAGCCCTTAAAATCTGGAAAGTATAACCCTAAAACCTATAGAGCATTCTAGGTTGGAGAAAATGTTTGCAGACCTTTTTCTCTTCCTAATCTAACCAGCTTTATGTGCACTAAATATGCATTTATGCCAGCTTAAGTGTACTAAATATGCATTTAGATATTAGATATTATTTAGAGGGGGTCAATCCATTCCCCAAAGCACCAGAAGGCAAGAGAAGAAACAATAAATGGAAACTAATCAAGGAGAGAAGCAACTTAGAACTAAGGAGAGATTTCCTAACAGTGAGAATGATTAGTGGCTTGCCTTCAGAAACTGTGGATGCTCCCATCACTGGAGACTTTTAAGAAGAGACAGGACAGACATTTGTCTGGAATAGTATAGGATCTACTGCTGGGGCAGGGATTGGATTAGAAGATCTCCAAGGTCCCTTTCAACTCTGCTATTCTGTTACTTGCTTACAGTTAAAAATTGATTGATGCTTACAGATCCTCCTATGCACTGAGATCAGTTTTTGAATTGGTTGCCTCTAGTTTGGGCCTCATCAATGAACCAACAGAAAAGAGGGTATTGTTAATAAGTTCAGTGTGAGAGTCAGCTTTGATTGGGTACCATTTTTGGAAGTCTGTTTCCTTTTCTTTTCAGAAAACCGTCCATGAGATGTGGTGCTATTTTTAGAAGAAAATTCTAGGCAGCAGATCAAAATGTTTGTCTCCAGTTGCATTAAAGGCAATACATTTTGTTTTAAAATTTAAAATCCCATTTTCCCCTCCTCCTCCTGTATATATTTCTTCTGTCCTGCCATTTAATCAGTGGTTGCACGGAGGATTGATTTTTCCGGCACAGTAGTGAGCCTTGTGAATGCTCATACTTCAACATGTGCTGAGATGGATCTCAAATTGCTATTTCCTCTTCCAGTCCACATTTGGCAAATTTTCCAGATTACTGTTAAATCGCAATTGCCATGTTGGTGCATTCACAAGACCTACCTGTCACATTGCCTAGGAATCAACTCCACTCACTTTGTGTTTGTAACATAACACTATCATATAAGAAAAACAATCCCATGAATGGGCCTCTTGTTTTTTTAATGGGACGCCTCAGACACGTGGGTTTGCATTTTCACGCAATCATGCAAATCCAATCCCTGCTTTGAATCTTCCAGACAAACAAATAATTGTAATAGCAATGCGCCATTTTAGGTGTGGTCCATAAAATACCGTCACTGAAATGGCAGAAATTAAAAGTTCCGCCATTAGAGTATACAGAGAGTATATTAAAGGTTCCCAAATGACCAGATGGGAGATATTTTCTCTTGTTGAACCATAGGTAAAAAATTTAGCTTAAGGATTTTTTTAATTTCAGTTTTCCAACCTTTGTCCTTTTTAGAATTTTCTTCTCATTCCGAAAGGACGATTAGTCCCAGTATTAAAATGCAAAATGCTGAAATGTATAATTATGTATAAATACTTTGAGACTGCCATTTTATTTTAATGATTTTCAATTTTGCAGGACAGGCTGGAAAAGAATCACATACAAACAGAACAAACAGCGAAATACCGGGAGGAATTAAGAACAGAATCTTACAAACACGTGTAAGTATTACTAGGTTTGCTAAAGACAAGCAATGGAAGGAAGGAAGCCCGTCCTGCAAAAAAGACAGCTCAACTTTTCTGTGCCCCACGTTGGGTAAAATCAGATTTGGTGAGGTGGTTCAACAGTCTCGTACCGTCTACGTTAATGGCTACTGCACTCTGGTTTGTTTGTTTTCAACCCAAAAGGAATGACCGTGAGACTTTTTACATGAACATCCCGATCTATATGCTTAGATTGTTTCTTCTCCATCCTAGGTCCTTAAATAGGACAGTCTGAAACAAAATTGAACGTAGCCACTGTGCACACACAGTGTTCAAGATCAGTAAGATAAATGGCACTCTAGATTTTCCAAGGCACATTCAGAGCTGTTTGTATGTGCACATTTATCAGTCTTGACCAAAGATGAAATTCTGTGGGAATCAGTTTGCGGCACCCAGGATTTAATTAAATTTCTAAAAGGTTTGATAGCTGGGAAGGCCAGAGGGGACGGAAGAGAAAAATGCATATGCTTAATTAATCTCTGCTTTTTGCTATAAATCATGTCCAGTCTATTAAATACAAACTGATAAATTTGTGTTTTAATCCAACTTTTTGTTGGATGGAAACAAAGGAATTTATTGAGTATTTCCTTGGAAGTTATTGTAACAAGAATTTGCAATATATAGAATATACCATATACATAATGATATACTGAAGTATTTGCTCAGGATTCACTCTCATTCATATTCATGGTTGATTTCTTTATGTCCATATTAAAAAGGGGCAGGAAAACTACAGATGACTTAAGGAGCAGATAATGTTTTGAATCAGTGAAATGAAAGAAGAACTGGTAACAGTAGCTGTAGTAATACTGTACATGATGTATTACAAATTCTACTTCAACTCTTTGGGAGTGCTCATGAAGCACAGGGAATTTGAATTTCTCTTTCTTGATCAAGATGGTGGCAGCGACAGAGAAACTAAATTGGAACAAGCTACTGGACTAAAGCAAAGGAAGAAGCTCGGCCACAGAGATGGGATTGATTCTTTTTTCTTTCCCCATGGTAGATAATAAGATTTCACTAAGATACGTCTGGTGCTTGCTAAGTGAGGACTATTGATGTGCAAAAAGGTTGCTCTGGAGTACATAATACAATTATTTAAACTGGGACAAGGCAGTTGAATGAATGCCATCAACATGTGTTTTCTCAAAAAGATAGCAACGAGGAAAGGGAGAGTGAATTTAATATTCACTCATAGACCAACTGGATCCGTAGCAGATTTGAGCATAACCTCAAGAAGATACCAATAGACTTTGCTCACCCCTACATATAGTAAAATTCTCTACACATTTTTTGTATCAGTTGTATTCTTCAGTGCCATGCAAAGCAAGAATTAATGGGAAATGGGATGGGAGAGACCGTTGTCCAAGGCAACGCAGTGGTGATTCATTTTCACTCCTGCTAAGTGCCGAAGTCAGTGGAAAATACCAAGTTTGCCACACCCAAGGATTATATTCAAACCACTAGGCTACATTCTCTTTACAGTACTTAACATACAATGTGAGACCTCCATCCCCAAATATCACTGAGGCAGAAAATCCAACTAGTACCACTCATGTGAACATAGCTATTGTTGGCTTCTCCGGTGGAAGCGTTGAAGGTATTGTGATATTATAAAGCTTCTGTTTATTTCACTCCAGTATGTTTCATTTCCAATCAACACTAGGTTTTCCCTGTTCCACTGTAGGGTCATTTTTACAGTTACGGTTTTAATTTCCATTTAACGTGGGTCTCTTCAGTACATGTCATTTCTGCAGCTTAGAGATTATGATTCACATTCCTGTAGCAGGATTCTGATAAACTTTCACTGCTGTCCTTTTGCTGTATTCTTTGTTTACTGCCTCTTTTTCTTTGCTTCCACAGGCTGGCCACTTTGGCCATAAAAAGGCACATACATTTGAGAATGTTGAATTGAAAGCATCATCTTTCTCTCTCTGCCTACTGGATCAGCTTTGAAACCTGATCTGAAGTTCTGGGTAGGGGGTTCCTTTCACCTCTTCAGGCTAAACAGGGGAGGGGAGCTAAATAAAATTAAGTATCCATGTCGGAAGGCAATTTTTTCATAAAAAGCTGCATTAAAAGAGTTTGTGGAAGGAAGGAAAGAGCACCCAATTGCAGGTAAATTGCTTTGCCTGGTGGATGTATTATTCATTGTGATTTATCAACCAGTATTCTTCCCGTGCCACCATGGTCTCTTCATTTAATACCCAATTATCAAAGTTAGCCTGACCACATGCAGTTTATCTTGTGATCCATCCAAACAAAATAAAATGGGTTGTTACTTGGTGAAGCCAAGGAGGCAAAGGAAAGGCAAGTTTTTGTAGAGAAAGGTATGTTCCCCTGCATGAAAAATTCTTATTTTTTGAGGAGATTTTGAGTGATACGGAGAACAGAATCTAGCTGCCATTGATCTTGGGTTCCCTGTGCTGATTGCTACTAAATAGCCTCCCATTCCTTCCTGACTGTCCCATTTGTACACTTCAACATCACATACAAATACAGTGATTCCCCAATCTTGGCTTGGGCTGTTTAGATACAATATGCTACAACTATTTGTAAATAGGGGGTATATGAAAATTGGTCTCTTGGAGAAACCAGACAGTACAATAATACCATGCCCAACTTTATTCCTGCAGAAATGCAAGTTAGCTGTTAGAGACTCATGCACGGAGAGGCAAACACTGTACAGAATCTGACCCCTTAGGAAAGACTTTTTTTAAGCAAAGGAAAATGGATGTGGTTTTCCTCTTCCATTTGAGACAATGGGGAATGTGATGTATTGTACAATTTGATCATCATCGTCTCAAACATTTACCTTTCATTCTTTATAACAAGACAAAGAAATATGCCAGACATCTGTGAAAACGCTATGGTTTCTTTTCTCCCCTATTTTTAGTTTAATATTATAAATGGAACTTGTTCTGATATTTTGCCTGTAATAGTTTCATTGTATTTTACTTTGTCTTTATGTGTTTTCATTCTCTGAATTTCAAATTTAAATAATGAAAAGGAGGGAAAATCCCAAAACCAAAAAAAACCCCAAATGTATTCAGAAGCCAGTAGTTCAATTGATTAAGATCTTCTCTCACCAATTAAAATGAGCCGTTAGCTCTTAAGCTGCTGGAATTTCCATCTGATTAAGCCATTCATTAACCTAAACAAAATTGGCAAGTAACGCCTAGCCAAGGCTCTAGAACTTTCACAATTCACAAAACTATCTTTCCATCATTATTCCAACATTTTGCTAATACATTATAGGAAATATAAAAGGGAGGGCCATAATTCCAAAGTCAATGCAGTATTTTATGAGTTTATATAATTAATATTACAATTACATAGTTAGGATGTTTTGAATACAGGGAAGAAATCCATAGTGGATAGCAGCTTCCTCAGCTCTTATAAAACAGACTTCCCTTTCTATGTTAACTATGGGAAACATCAAAGTAGATTTGGTTAAAATAACCAGAGAGGACTTTTCTTCAATGATCGAAATAGAGACTCGACAAGAATAATAGTGACCAGCTATATTAGAAAGTGGCAAAAGAGATGATTGAACACATGGTTGATACAATGTATGATAAGATGCTGTTTCTGCTTATCTTTTATCTTTTGTTTTTGTTTTTCTTTCTGTAAAACTTGTGAGAATTGGAGAGATTCCTACCTCTAGCATGATGGAGCTGCCCAAATTTTTTTTGTATATCCAGCTACCCTTTTCCTATAAATTTTAAAAACCAATAAAATTCTTTAAAACAAAAATAGTGACCAGCCAGATACCTATTGTTATCCTTTTCCATGGCCGTACAATTTAGCAGTAGTAGGCCCTAGAGGCAGTATGGCAAGGGCATTACTGTTTTGGTACCTTTTTCTGTTCTCAAGCTTAAGCAGGGTCTTTACAACTACCGCAGGATTCAGATTCTGCAGAAACAAGATGATTTGACTTGTCAAGTTTTTGTTTTGTTTCTGAAGGGATGGTGCTGGTATTGGAAGTGGCGAAAAATGAAATGGCTGAGCATCAAGAAAGAAGCCCTCATCTTCATGTCTTCTAAAGAAATTGAATTCCTCACCATGACTTTCATAGAGCAGAGCCTGCTCGGATACTCCCAAGCTCAAGAGCCTACATGAGGGCAGTACAGATTCACCCATAGATTATTTTTTGCCTCAGTCGAGGATGTGGATCCTTAGATTTCCTCTATATCCAATCACTAGAAAGCAACATGGCTGTAAGAAATGAAATGGCGGCGAGGCTCTAGAAATACAAAGTAGTGGTAACAAATTAGCATTCGCGCTAGAACAGAAGAGAACTCCAACGGCTCAGAGGCAAAGTTTTCATGAGACAGGTTCATAATCAGATCTGACACCTCTTTAAAACTCCGAACATTAAACTCTTTTATTGGGGTTTTTCAAGGGAGCACCCGCTATTGGGGGAAGAAATTTCAATACATTTTCCCGCCATAATTGCCCCAAAGATGTTGATCATGTGAGTGACATAAGCTCAAGAAAATCTTTTGGGAGACCAGTCCTGGCTTCCCTGCATCATTTTTATTTTGATCCTTTGAGGAAAGAATAAAGAAAGGTCCCAATGAATAAAAATAGCCTTTTCATGACGCAAAGTGGGGCTGCAACTGGAATCTAATCCAAATGAGACATGTTTTCCTTATACTGTAAGCCTAAATTAAATCATCTAAATCACGCTTATGAAGGAAGAAAGTCTTAGTGACTCTGCTCTACCAAAATAAGCGGTTTGGCAGAGGCTGCTTGGATTCTCTATCTCTTGTCATCCAAAAAGTCTTGGGTGGAATGTAATGTTGAAAAGCTGCAGAGTCTTGACATGTTGAGAAAGGCAAAATTCAGCATGCTGCATAGAGCCCCTACCAACCCCTGGATATGCCAGCAATGCCACAGGTTTATTATCAGTAAGCCTCTCTGGGCTTAAAGAATGGAAAATATGAGAGGGAGTGGCGCTGAAATTTGCAAAGATCTGTCGTTCCCAGCAGAAGAAATTTCGCACAGAAAAGAGAGAAGTGAATCTACAAGGAAAGAATGAATCATTCTCCCAAGGGGTGTGAGCCAGGCAGTGTGTGATTGGTGCCATTTGAGGGTACCCCTCGCTGGAAGTGCCCCCACCCAAATCTGATGCCTCATCATGTTCCAATTGTCCTTATATAACTTAGCTGTGGGCGGTTACACAACCTCACAGGAGACTCAACAGAGGCGAAACCATTCAAGATTACCAGCCAAATAAGTCTTCCCTTTCCTGCGTGTGCCTTTGTTTACCAGATTCAATCAGGAAAGCTGAATTCTTTATATATCAGCTGCCACTTAAAGTCTATGGCTTCCACATCCCTTTTCTGGCCTGCGTGCCATTTCAACCTGAACACACTTTTCAGCATATCCCGGTTCTTCACCTTCCTACATCCCATCATACTGAATATCAAGGGGTGGAGAAATGAGCTCTTCTTACGGAGGAAAGTGATCTACCTGAAGGAGAACCAGCATAGTGCAGAATTAAGGCTATCTCAGTCAGAGGAGTGAGAGTCACCACCACCATTATCCCTGCCAACTTTTGCCATTGACTTGAAAAGAAAATTTGTATTATGCCTACAGAGATTTCTTCCCCAAGAGAAATTTCCTCAAGGATCTTCAACTCTTGTCTGCCTATTCTGGATAGGCACTTCTTGCTTACCAAAGTCAAGAAACCAGAGAGTTCATCCTAAAAATCTTTTTCACTCCAGTTGTTGCGACTGACATTGTGGGGTGAAACAAATGTATTGTCTAACTGTGAAAGTAGCAGCACTTGCTACCAGATAGGACTTCGGTTAGAATCAAAAGAGAAAGAAACCAGTTTAACCAACTTTTTGTTCCTCCTGCTGATTCTACCCTGGGGAGGGTGTTAGGCACTGATTTCAACTGCAGCAATCTAAACCAGAGGTGAGTTTCCTCCTGTGCCAGCCGGCCTTGCTTGGACCCCATCTAACTTCTATTGAATCCCACTCTCTGCCTGCTATAAAACTAGTTGCTCCTGATTTATCTTCACACAAGTGAATGATTGATGACCCAAGGCCCCTCCATTCTGAAATCAAACATCAGCCAGGGATGTTCTGCCACCCTGGGAGAACTTCTAAAGTACATCCAATCCATGCCGCAATACCACACTTGCAGCCAAGGAGCCAGGTTGCAAAACATAAATTTAAAAAAAGTACACACACAAAAAAGTTATCGCTTACCTAGCACTCAGGACATGCTGTGCAGAAAGGACTCAGCTCAGAGGTCTCTTGCTGTATAATTCCACCTTGGAAGAGAGAAGGAAAGAAAGGGCAAGGAAAGAGGGAGCGCGCGCGTGTGGTGTTTGTGTCCAGCTGCCAAGAATCTGAGCTGGGAACTTACCACGTAAAGTCACTGACTTTTAGTCAAACAAGGGAAATCCTTTTTAAAACCTTGGCCCCGCCCAGGCCAGTAATTATGAGGCAGACAGACGGAGGAGGGGCCTCCTTACTGTAATGTGTGGAGTCAGAGTGACACCCTTTCATGTCTGCAAACTGCAGACAACCTTCCTGCTCCCGAGTATTTGGGGCCGAGGCAGTCGGTATTTAGGGAGTCAACATGATTATGGGTTACGAGGGGAGGGGGAGTCAAGGTTATTCTGGGACAAAAGAAAACTTGCTCAGCTCCAGAGCGGATTCCTCAAACTTGCCACACATTTTGTCTGGAGCTGTATTCTCATCTGCTTTGCTATGCTGCGGAGTGTTGGTTTTTTTTTTTTTTTAGGGCTGGTTCGGTTTTTGTTTTTTTGAAATTTAGAAATGGAGATTTTTGTTCTGGAATGGAATGTTATTTTTGTAGCTTTCCTTTCAGGCCCAGCAAGTCTTAACAAAGAGGAAATGTACACTTGGCCTTCAGGCTGTTTGAAGCACTTTGCATACCACGAGTGTCCTGCTTTATAAAGGTTGCTGCCCAGCGCTTAAAAAACTCCATGTTTCAGAAGGAGACACAGTCCCATCGGAAAACTCGGTCACTAGAAGCAGTTTGAATATGTTGTCCGTATATAAATTCCTCTGCCTTGCTTAGTTCGTTACAGTTGTTTGTTTTCTCTTAATGGAAACTTTTAGTCAAACAAAATCTTCAGTCTAAATCAGTTGTTAACAACATCTCAGTAAGGTTTGACTGGGAGAGCTGAATTCAAACAAGGGTTGCTTTTCCTGCTGGATCAACTGAAGGTTGCCCTCCAATCTTTTGTTGCTTCGGAATGAACAAAGCCAACCAGGCTTTTAAAGGCGTTTTACTACTTCTGCCTTTTTCCAGTGCACGTTTTCTGGGCATTAATCACACAGTGAGATCTGGCACTAATTATGGGCACAGCCCTACCTCTGATTCATTTCAAATGAGATTCATGCAAAACCCGTTCTCGCTGGATTATGTATGCCTTTGATACTTGCTTTATCACTTCAGAAAATCTATTGGTTAAAATGAATGATCCTGGCATGAAGTTACTGGCTTCTACTTTCTTGCTGAAAATATTTTGAGATCTTGCAGGTTTCGAGTCAGATCTGAATATTTCTCGGCAACAGCCTCAGAGAATAAACTGTGATATTTATTCTGAAGTATCAGTTGAACATCTCAAGATATATTTGAAAAACTGGAATCAAAAGCACAAATGTAAAATCTTGACCCGACTGTGTGACAATCCACCTGGCTATTTTTATATTTCAATTCCCCTGGGTCAGTCTAACCAGCTTGACACATAACAAAATTCTTTGTAGCAAAGTTTGGGAAATCTTAATTGAAAGGCCAAGAATTTCTTGCAACTTATTTTCTGCAGTTCCCAAGATCCTTTTTAAGGCAAGCTGTGATACTAAGTTAGTAGTGGTTGTGGTATGATATGAATAACATTTTGAGTATATTGCAAATCCTGTATTTTCTCCATATTATTACCTATTCCTTCTGACAGTTAAGTACCACACCTGAAATGTGTCTGAATATCTTAAAAAGTTTCTGCTTGAAAATGGATGCAAAATGCAATTTATCTAGCATAGCAAGGAAGCAGATACAGCTGGGATGGATGCCTTTCTTTCTCATGTGTACATATACAGATACATACTCCATCGTTGCCACATAGCATTTCTGATTTCTTTGTGGCCTCTCTATGGAGATAAAATGGCAGGAAAGCCTCTGTCGAAGACTGAATCATTTGCAAATGTCTGGAGGCTTTGCCACCTTATAGTGACTTCCTTTCCATGTAGTTTTAATACCAGGGTTGCCAATGCTGGGTTTTTAAATGCAGATCTGAGTTTTTTGATGCCTGTCTGAGTTTCTAGGTTTTTCTATAAGTTGTATGTATTAAATAGATAAACGTATTTTAGTTTAAAACAAATTTCTTGCATTTTTTGTTATCTGTGTTTTTTATGTAGAATCTATGTATATATTTGAACACAAAATCTTGGTTTTGGGTGTTGTTGTTTTTTAGGAAAACCCATTGACAGCCCCACCCAATGGAGTACACAGCTTCAAGGTTACAGGCAACTATTATCTAGTCCAGTAGTGTAGACTTTTTTTAAAAAAATAAACCACATCTGGCTTATGGAGACCAAGGACCTACAAATGGGACAAATCAATTTCATCTTTATATGATGTGCTTTCACTTCCCCTCCCAACTTGTGGGGGTCTTGAAAAGTTACAAAGCAACATGCATGTCCTGGACGGCTTAATGCTGAAAGGATAATTTATCTGCTTTAAAGATATTTTTCCTTAAGGAAAACTTTGCTTCTGGCACTAAACGTCTGGCAACCAGCTGGCACTAACCAGGCTCTGAAAACAGGCCTTCAAAGGTAGTTCTCCAGTCAATCTTCAGCCTGCCCATACAAAGCACAGAAGCTAACCTACTATTCCCAAACAAGATGGGTTAAGATCCAGAATCCAGAATAAGGTTGATGCTACGCATTGCACAGTACCTACAATAATATACAATGTACTACTTCATAACAGTTATAATTCTGCAGAGATTTGAGACAAACATTCCCACCATCCCCATGATTGTTGTGCTGGTTGAGGAAAATGTAAGTTATAGTACCACACGCCTGGAGATTGCCAAATTGGATTAGGAGAACCTGTTCTATTATATGTGAATGTGTGCCCATTTGTCCTCCTCAACTATCTTTACACAAAGGTTTTGCACCAGTGGTGGGATTCAATTAATTTAAGAACCATTTCTCTGCCCTAATGATTTCTTCCAACAACCAGTTCACCAAGCTGCTCAGAAAGTTAACAACCAGTTCTCCCGAAGTGGTGCCATCTGGCTGGATCCCACCACTGTTTTACACCCATTCAAAATCACTTCTGATTTGTATGAAGTTTATTTTTCATTCTGAGCATGTTTATCTGAAGTAGAAGCAAACTGTTTTTTCCACTGGAACCTTTGCAGCTCTGCAGCGCTTTGAGGAAGGGCTGGCTTAAGGCTAAGGCTAAGTAAGGTCTGTCCTAGGGCACCAATTTTTAGGAGGCATCAATATCTAAAAGACTTCTAAAAGCCACAATAAAAAGGGGAAAATCAGTAACACCACACTCCATGAGGCAATACACCTGCTTGAGGGTTAAAAAAATAATTTTGCAGAATTGTTGCCATGTGATAACAATGGGTGCTTATATGTAAATTGGGTGAAAATGCCCAAGGAAAGAAAAAAAAATTGTTCAGGGGTGAAAATCATGTACAACTAAAAAGCTTGAAGGGGAAAAAAAAGCTCCTTTGTTTTGTGAAATTCAGTGGTTAAAGACACTGAGCTTGTCAGCTGGAAACCTTATAGCCTGGATATGAGACCCGAGTGCTGTGTGACAGGGTGAGCTCTTGTTGCTTGCCCAGCTTCAGCTCCCCTAGCAATTTAAAAGCATGCAAAATGCAAGTAGATAAATAGGTACTACTTTGGTGGGAACGTAACAGCGGTCCCTGCGCCTCAGCATATAGTCATGCTGGTCACATGAACATGGAAATATCTTCAGACAACCCTGGCTCCCTCGACTAAGATACAGAGATGAGCACACCCCTAGAATCGGACACAACTGGAAAACCTTTACCTTTAGCAAAATTGGAAGATGAGCAAGTCTAGCACTGGCCTTGCTTATGGGCCATCTGTTTTCTCACTGGTTGCATTTTGCCAGTTGCTCTACCAGGCTCCAGGACTCTTATCTGTCACGTCCAGGCAATCTTCCTCATCCAGGTTGTGGTGCCTGTTTATAAATATTGTACATAGGAGTTCAAAATAATAATACATTCTAAATAATGAATATGTGAAATCTTTCCCTCTGCCTGTCTCCACTCTCTCCACTTTTTCCATTCAGCACAGAAACAAGCTTGGTTATATCTATTGGGAAAATATATTTGTTGCAAAGTTGCGTGTAATCAATTCATTATTACAGCTTTCAAGAGACTTCTAAGCGCAGGGGAGGAATGGAAGCTTTGCAGCTAAGAAGCTTTCCTCATGAAACAGCAAAGTTTCTGCATTCTGAAGTGAGGGCAGGGGATTAGATATGGTTCAGTTGCACTAGTATTCCGATGATCAGCAGGAGGAAGCCCCGATTCTCTCATGGTGTCCTAAGCATTTTAGGTTCAGCCACAGTGCAAACAAGCACACACCTAACTTCAAATTGCCTTGAGAGGGATTGGGGAGGGGAAGTAAGGAGATTAGGAAATGCACAAATATTGACCAGGAAGGGAAGGTGCTAAAGACACACAATATCAAGGAAAGAAGGCTTAGCTCTTCCCTACTTGAATGCTGCTTTTGATCCTATTTAGACTGCGCCCCAGCATTAGTCTGTTTAGACATGGGGAAGCGGGGAGAGCTATACAAATAAAAACAGTTCTTTGCCAGTTATTTCTCTCGTGGATCAAAGGGAGGGATTGGATCTAGATTTGCCTTTCCCAATAAATGTTCTTGTCTTTTCAAATGAACAGCAGCCATGGTAGGAGTGGTTCTCCTGCCTTCAGCCATCCCAATGATCTCATTCCCAGTGGCTTCCCTAAAAAATAAAGGCCACAGTGGCTGAATTCCCATCCCTCCATTGTCCAATTGTGTCCTTTTCCAGCGTAGAATCGAGGGCAAACCCAGGAATTCCTTCCTCTGTGTGTTTTTGTCAGGCCAATGATCCCCGGCTTGCGTCAACTCTGACTGAGCTCAGATTTCCTTCATTGCGATAAGCAGGCTGTGCACACACAGAGAGATACACACCCCCTCCCCATGGCAACGGTACACACACAAACATTAAACAGTGTTTTACTTCGGAAGTCAGCAAAGCCACGGGACATCACTGTGGTTGCTGCAGTTATGTGAGGCCTATAATATAACACTTAATTCAGAACAGGTTCCCTGTTGGGGAGTGGCAAAGTTATTTTGTTTTCTCCCTGCTAAATACAAATTGCTGTAATTTGAGCAACCTTTCTGGCTGCCGTCTCCCCCTCTGCTTCAAGTCTCTGAACGGCAGGGTTTTTTTGTCCTTTCCTTAGCAACAGTGTTATTGATTGTGGGGTATTCCCTGTCCCTTTTTTCATCCCCCCGCCAGAGAGATGGTGTAGTTTTAATTCTTTGAATTTTCATGGAAACCTTACACAACTTAACAACTCCTCAACAAGTCGTCTGTCATTTTTTTTTTCTGTTCTCCCCACCCCTATCCTGGTGCTATGAGTTCAATTCTTTGATTTTTGTTTAGGAAAACTTCTCATGAGGACAATGGCTCCTAGCAAAATCCACCCCCATGGTGAAGAGCTTTGCTTTGGAGTGTAGGAGAAGCAGTGAAGTTTTAGCAGTCAGGGTGCGTGGAGTTCTCGTTTGGCAACCACAATTGGAAGTAGCAACTCAGTTGTTGCGTGAGATAGTCTCTGAGGGGGGAATGGAATGGAAGCAGAGCTAGGTGGCATTTGTCCCTGTTTCCATGCACTGAAACTCATTTATAGATTTGTATGATCTGGCAAGTGAGAATAAGAATTGGTGCATGTGATGATTAATTTTTCTCCAGATATGTCAGAATAAAAGCTGACATATCTGGAGGATATGTCGCCCATCATGAGAATCCTAGTCTTTGAGTATCTTGGAAATGATTGAGCTGGGGAAAGTTTATCTACTATAGCTTATCTCACAATGAATTGTTGTTTTGCCCAATGGCTGCTTGTTGATGCAATATTATAATGCTACCTGTTTAGAATGGACTGGCATTTTGCCCACCTATTGATTTTTCACCCCAAGGACCTGGGGTTTTTCACCCCAAGGACCTGGGTTTGGCAGATTGTGTTAACGGTATTGTCACAGGATGTAAGCTGTTCCAAGTAAAGCTGCCTTTGGCAATTGAATGGGGGTAATTCTGTCAATGCCGATGGTGTTCAATTGCTGCTTCAGATGTTTTGGGATTGCACATAAAATGCCTATTAGTCGGAGTCCCTGTGGGGAGAGGGGGCGACTAATAAGTCTGATAAATTAAATTAAAATTAATTATTACAATTGATACTATTTTTGCTTTCTTTTGCCATAATCTTTCTATTTGCAGTTCTTTGGAGTTTGTGATTTTCTCTGCTTCTTTCTCTCTACTGTCTCCAGATACTGCAATGTCAACTATGCAGACTTTGTTGTTTTTCTTATCAACAATTGTTACTTCTGGCTATTATTATTATATTATATTATATTATATTATATTATATTATATTATATTATATTATATTATATTATATTATATTATATTATATTATATTATATTATATTATATTATATTTATTATATTATATTATATTATATTATATTATATTATTATATTATATTTATTATATTATATTTATTATATTATTATATTAACATTGATATCCATTTTATACAAATATCCTGGAATAATGCAGGTCATGCCCTGATTGATTGGTTCTTTCAGTAACTTTTGCATTTGTTAAAAGAATAGTCAGGAATGAACTATCCCATTAATTTTTAAGGCTGATTACATATCACATGTTAGAACTTGTTAGCCAAATTCCAATGCTGTTTGTTGGAAAGGGAAAACTATTCGAAAACAAAAGTATTCGGAGAAACACTGCAAACAGGAGGGAGGGAAGGGCATAGCAGATAATCCCTTTCCCCAGGTACAATTGTTTTGCTCTAAATTAGGAGAACATATCTTTTTGGGGACAAGGCCAAACTTGGCCTTTGAGAGGCAACATTCCAAAAAGTCGATGTAGTCAAAGGAAAAACTTCCCTCTGTGATTGCACTTCCAAAAACAATTCAATAGCAGCTTGTGTCCTGAGAAACCTCAACCTAAATTTTGTGGCTAAGGCTAGTCCTGTGCTCTCCTACTCCAGTAGCTCTTGCCCCAAAGGCTTTTCAAATTCACATTGTCTTATCTAGCCTATAGTTTACTTTTTAAAAAACCCATTTTTTTTCTACATAAAATACCCAGCACGAGTGTCTAATTAACTCTCCATATGATCAGTGATAGTCTGATAAGAGGCCATACGTTATTTCTGCTTCTTAAATGCCATGCATTGCCTTTTGTTTTCTGGAGGGTGAGGCCCAGTGCAACTATTTGGCAATCTTTTGTCACCGGGATACAGAAACTTTTTGTAAAAAAATTGCAGTCATTTCTACCCATCAGAAAAGAAGACATCATAATCAAGATCTCTCACCTGTTATGCACAGGTCTCTGAGCCAAAATCTTAGTTCAAATGAAATCTAGTCTCTTCTTCTAGGCCAGGGGTGTCCAAACTTGGGAACTTTAAGACTTGTGGACTTCAACTCCCAGAATTCCCCAGCCAGCCTGGCTGGGGAATTCTGGGAGTTGAAGTCCACAAGTCTTAAAGTTCCCAAGTTTGGACACCCCTGTTCTAGGCCAACGGTTTTCATACTTTTTTGGGACACAAAACCTGCTAGTTAAAAAAAATATCCCTGGAGCCTCTGATCATGAGGCAAAGCACTAATGATAGAAAATTGGCTGTGTTTGAATAATTCCTGCCATCACCACCCCAGTCTCTCATGGAACACCATCAAATTCTCATGGAAACCTGGGGTTATGCAAAAGAGAAAACTGTGCTGAATGGAGAGATGTATATAGTGATGGCCATGAATTGTTTGGCAATGGCCTTTACAGATATGTTGACATTGCAACATCTCTGATGTATCAAATTTTAAAGAGTCTTAAATAAAGGTCTTAACGAAAGAAAGATAAGGGTTTCAGCTACTACTAATCTTGATGGCTAAGTGCTGTGCCCAGAATCAAAGGCAGCATATCTTCATATCTAGGTAATAGACAGCCAAGAGGTGGCAAGGTGTCACTCTCCCGTCCATGCTTGTGAGGTTTCGGGAGGCACTTGGTTGGATAATGAATTATTCAGAATACTGGATTTCATGGGCTTTTAGCTTGATCCAGCAGGTCTCCTTTTGTGTTATTTAATTTTTGAATTGTGATAATTAACATTACATCTACTTTGACCTGGAGAGATAATTAAATACAAGTTTAGAGAAAAGTGCTAAACTCTATTTGACCTATAAAGAGCTTGATTCACCTGGCAATAAAATCCCAGTTAACATATTTTAAACATTTGCATATTTTGTTTGCTACTTATTTTTTTGAAGACCTGCATCATTTGTCCCTGGTGGCATAAATCTGGATAGGAAGTAGCCCCTGAAATCAATTCACACTAATCTAGTCTAGCTTCAGAGTGTTTAATCTCTGGGTTGTGTGTGTGCATGTGTGTGAGGTTGATTTAATTTATTTTTCTTCTAAGAACTCGGGACACAGAATGCAAAAAAAAACTTGAAATGCAAGTATTAAAAAGCCTAATAAAATCTATTTTCACAGATTATATCATTAAAAACAATTTGTGTTACGGCGCACTATCCAAATGGAGAAAACAAGGGGAGGAGAAAACAAGGGGATTGGCATAGAAGATATTTAATATTATTATGAATAATAGAATAGAGAGCCAGTCTGGCCTAGTGGTTAAGGCACCAAATTAGAAACCCGGAGACTGTGAATTCTAGTCCTGCCTTAACCAAAAAAGCCAGCTGGATGACTTTGGGCCAATCATGCCCAGCCCAACTCACCTCACAGTGTTGTTGGGTTGTTGTTGTGGGGAAGATAGGAGGAGGAGGAGGAGGAGGATGTGTTAAATATGTTTGAATTATTTGTAATAATATAAATAGATATAAATAAATAACATACATAAATAGAAATAATATGAATATGAGAATAAGGAGTCAACAGCTCTAAAATTTTAGGAATTGGCAATGTCTCATGTGCCAGTCACCCACCACCCCTGCACCATCTGATTTCCTCATGTTGATCAAGGAGATCTGCAAGGGGGGTCCTATTCACATTTTTCTGGATGCAGATTGATCATTTCCCTTAGAAACAAATTTTAATCTTAATTTCATCCACAAAGTTCATTAGATGATGTGGGGGCAGACTGTATCCTGGAAACAAACAAAAAAGCAATTTTCCAATACAGTAAATAAGTAGGTAAAAAAGTAAGTAAGTAAGTAAGTAAGTAAGTAAGTAAGTAAGTAAGTAAGTAAGTAAGTAAGTAAGTAAATGGATGGATGGATGGATGGATGGATGGGCATCAAGGTTTCCAACTGAATAAAAGTTCTATTCATTCTTCAGAATGTCAATAGATTCTCCCCAGATTGACTTCCTTATTCAATAAAGTTGGGAACCATGGAGAGGAGAAGAGCCTTTCCCCATTTGCACCTAATCATGACCTGGTAACATCCTTCACACCTCTATCCCCCATGAAGTTGCCTTTGTTAGAGACCTGGGGTTCTTTGGGAGTTGTTCTGAGCTGGCGGGTACGGTCCAATTGCCCTGGTTCCTCAGTTCAGCGTCCCGCAGGCAGTGTCGGAGCTGGTTGATGTGCTTCCTCCAGATTTGTCCATCCTCTAACTCCACTCTGTACGAACTTCGGCCCGGTGATGGCCATGATTCGGCCCGCCAGTCAAGTCGGGTACCCAGCGTAGTTGTGGGCGAATACCTGGTCATTTATGTTGAGCTCCTGGGTTGGTCGAGTGGAATCCAGGGGGTTCTCTGGAAGGTAGTCCGGGTGGTACCGGTCAAGTCTGAACCTCAGTCTTCTCCCCATCAACAGTTATGCTGGGCTCTTGTTGGTGGTCACATGGGGGGTGATGTGTTGGGTGAAAAGGAATTGATCGACCTTTTCCTGCCAGCTTCCTGATCCGGGTGAGGGTTTCTTTTGTGAGCCTCACCATGTGCTTGGCCTGTCCATTGCTCGCCGGATTGAATGGGGCTATGAGAACATGCTGGATCCCTTGCTCTGCGAGAAAGGCTCCATCATTTTGGCAGTCAGTTGTGGGCCGTTGTCGGAGACCAGGGTGTCGGGTAGGCCGTGGGTTGCAAAATGTTTCTGGAGAGCTCTGATGGTGGCTTCTGCCATGGTTGATTGCATGATAACGACCTCCAGCCATTTGGAGTAAGCATCCACCACGATCAGGAACGTCTGCCCTTCCACTGGTCCCATGAAGTCGATGTGGATGCATGATCACAGTCCCTTGGCTGCTTCACACTCTCACACGGGTGCCCAGGGTGTGGCTGATCGTGTCTCCTGGCAGGGTCTACAAGTGGCTATCCACTCTATGATGTCCTTATCCATATTGGGCCACCAGATGTATCTCTGGGCTAGTGCCTTCATCCATACTATCCCCAGATGACCCTCGTGGAGGGCTTCCATGGCTCGCCTCCACAGCCTCTGGGATACGATGACTGTCTCCCCCCAAAGCAAGCAACCCTTGATAGTTGATAGTTCTGACTGCTTACTCTGGTAGCTCTAGAACTCCTCACTCAGCTTCTCCTGTGGCCACCTCCTCAACACCCAATTCAGAACCTTTCGCAACCCCTTGTCCTTTTGTGTGTGCTCAGTGATGTCCCTGGCAGTGACTGGGATGGCTGGGTTGAGGTCGATCATCAGTACCATGGTGGTGGTGATGGGGTCTTCCATGGGCAATGGCTGAGTGCATCGACATGGCTGATCTCCTTCCCTGGGCAGTGGATCAGCTCGTAGTCATATGCCATGAAGTAAATGGCCCATCTGGTCATCCTTGGGGACATGTATGGTGGGGTTTGTTGGTTCCCAGCAAGGAGCCCCAGCAATGGTTATGGTCCATGACGAGTTCAAAATGTCTGCCATACACATACTCATGGAATCTCTTGATCCCTGTGACTGCAGCCAAGGCTTCCTTGTCAATCTGGCTGTAGTTACATTCAGCCAAGGACAAGGTCTTGGAGTAGTAGGCTAGGGGAGCCTCCGATCCATCTGGTAGGCGATGGCTGAGGACCACTCTGATTCTGAAGTGGGAGGCGTCACAGGTGATCCGAACTGGCAAAGTATGGTTGAACTGGATGAGCACGCTGTTGGAGGATAGGAGCTCTTTTACCGCTGTAAAGGCCTGGTCTTCCTTCTGAACCCAGGTCCACGGCGCCGTCTTTCCCAGGAGCTTGTGCAATGGCTCAGCAACAGTGGCCTTCTGTTGTAAAAAATACTATAAAAATTCAATAGTCCTAAGAAGGCTTGGAGTTCTGTCTTGTTCCTTGGGGTGGGGGCATTTCTAATGGCCCTTACTTTGCTGTCGGTGGGGTGGATGCCAGACCCATTTATGAGGTATCCCAGGAACTCTACCTGCCTCACGGCAATTTTACATTTCTTCGGGTTCACTTTAAATCCCTTCTTCTTAAACCTCCCCAAAGTCTCACGCACACGTTCCATCAGCTGCTCTATGGAGTCCCCTGAGATGAATATGTCATCAAAGTATGGCGCCACCTCTGGGATTCCTTGCAGTAGCCGCTCTATTAAACACTGAAACAGTCCTGGGGCTATGCTGACTCCAAACTACAGTCTGGTGCATTTGAAAGCCCCCCTGTGGGTTACAATTGTCTGTACTTCTGCGGTGGTTTTGTCCACAGGCAATTGTTGGTATGCCTGGGCCAGGTCCAGTTTGACAAATATTTTCCTGCTTCCTAGGGAATGCAACAGATGTTGCACAGCTGGCACCGGGTAGGCACTTTGTTGTAAGGCCTTATTCAGCGTACACTTGTAATCTGCACAGTCGGCATCAGGATTCCTTGGGCAATTAGTTTGTCCAATTGCTCATCCACCTTGGGCCTTAGAGCAAAGGGGATCTTTTGGAGTTTGAGCCTGATGGGGGTTTAGGTTAAATGAAATGGGTTTCCCCGTCTATTTACCTAGGCCCCCGTCGAAGATGTCCGCAAACTCTGCCGTAGCCGATCCAGGTCATGGGTTGAGATTCAATGCAGGCCGGTGATGTCTAGCCCCAGGAGCTTGAACCATTCCACTCCCAGTAGGGACGGTCAGTGGTTGGTGACAACTGTGAGGGGTAGATGGCCCTGTAATTCATGGAACACCACCTCAACCTCCTTCTTCCTAGGACTTGGATCCGATTCCTCTGGTAGTTGTTGAGCCGGGTGTTTGGTAGTTTGAGGAGCTTCTTGCTGACTGTCGGGTTCAATTTCTTAATGGTCTGCCAGGACATGATAGTAAAATATGATCCTGTGTCCAGCACCATCTTGCATGGTCCCCCTTCAATGGTCAATGTGGCATGGAACATTTCCCCTTCATAGGCATCTGAGTGGCCCACAATGGTTTGATGGATCTCCCTCTGGGCTTGGTACTGTTTCTCTCTCCGCTATTCCGCTGTTGGCCAGGTTGTGGATTGTTTGGTCTCCCCTGTGGAGCCATGGGTCTTGGCTGGGATGGGGTGGGCTGGGATGCTCTGCATGCCTTGGCAATGTGGCCTTTCCATTGGCATCTGTGGCAGATGGCTTCCCGGAAATGGCACACCAATCTTGAATGGAATCCCATGCAGCTGAGGCAACGTGATTGCCTGCCCTCTATGTCCCTTGCACTTTTTTTAATTATTAACAAGTTTTATTGGTTTTTACAAATTTTTTCAAGGAAAAAGGGTTAAAAAGGGTATAGAAAATTTTGACAGCTACATCGTGCGGGGGAAAGCAGTCCCCCCCAAATCTCACAACTTTTACAGAGAAAAATAGAAAAACATCAACATTTGAATAGATATTAGCAGTTTTGGGTTTAACACTAAATCATCAATATATTTCAATCATTTTTTGTATCACTTCCATAAAGGTACATTATAACAACAATTGCAATAATGTTTCAAATCACTTTTGTGACCTGAGTCTTCTGGTTGTTGCATCCTCCCCCCGCCATCTACTGGCAGAGCCTCAGCCCCTCCCTCCTTCATCTCTTGTGTACCATCCCCTATTTCATCTAGGAGAGCATTATGTTTTTTAGTGAAAGCCTCCGCCTCCACAACTGTGTTAATTCTAATTCTGCTGCCCTCCCAGAAAATTAGCATGCCTTCTGGCAATAACCACCTGAACCAGACCCCTTTATTATTATTATTATTATTTGCTAAAGAGGAATATTTCTTCCTCTTGTCTCTTACTTTCTTTGGAATCTGTTTAAGAATGGTTATTTCTTTATCTTTATATTTTAATGGTCCCCCCCTTTGAGCTCCTAGAACCCCATCTCTTGTGGTCTTTCTAAGGAATTTAACATAAACTTCCCTTGGAGCATTGTGTGTTGTAGCGTATGCTGAGTTGATCCTGTAAATCAGGTCAATATCCCACCAGAGCTGCTGTTTATCTCTTTTAATGTATTCAGCTAGGATTGTAGTCATAATCTCTTTAAGATCTTCATTCTCAGTTTCTGGCAAATTTTGAAATCTAAGGAAAAAAGACATCCTTTCAAATTCCATCTTTATCATATGGTTTTCAAATTCTGTATTGCCCCTCTGGATTGTCTTAACCTCCTCCCTCATCCCAACCGCGCCCTCCTCCAGTACATCTATTCTCTGTTCATTTTGTGTGGTTTGTTTTTGTGTTTCTCTGAGCTGATCGTTTAGGTCTGTCAGTTGTTTTTTCAATTCATCCTGTCCCTTTAAGAGAGATTGAAGCATTTGGTGAACAGATAAGTCCTTTGTACTCTCTTCAGGTGCTTTAGGTTGTAGAAATGACACCAATGGTGTCTGTTGCATAATCGGGCAGGACGTGGAAGATGTCAGGGCCGAAGAGGCCTTGCCAGGCAGTAGTTTTTTAGGACCCATCATGAACCTCAGAGAGAGTTATGCATCTATGCAAAGAAATGGCGTCTGTGGAGAAGCACAGCCGGGAGAGATCACAAGGCAGGCAAATCCAGAAGAGAATAAATCTTCTATTGCAGCTCCAGATCAAATAGATGAATCAAAATATTCCAAATCCAAGGGGAAAGCGTATTTAGAGAGGCTCCTGGAGATCTCTGGGGTGGAGACTAGTTCAGAGCCTTAAAATCTTCCAAGAGAGGAATCTCATTCATAAAGACAAAAAAGAAGGAGGAAATTGGCCATCTTGGCTCAGCCTTTACAAGGGGTCAGGAAACAACAAGTCCAAATTCCATACATAGTTTAGAGAAGAGTCAGTTCAACCATCCTTTCTCTCGCAATTGTGGTCAAAAATCATTCTCCCATTGTTTACAGGAAGTGAAAGTAAGTTTTTAACTCTCTCTCTCCTATGAGAGGGAGAGATTTTGCAAGTGCCGCTTTTCCGAGGGGGGTGGAACCCCCCCCTCCAATCTTAACTCTTCCAAGGGTTGAAACAAAGTTCTAAGAAAACTGCAGTTCATCAATTGAATAGAACAGTAAAAGACTTGGGGAGACTTCCCACCTCACCGCACTTCAGCTGTATCCTTCAGATTGATTATTTCCTTCCAGGCTCCGCTCGCGAAGATGCACGGCGGCATGCAGCACCGCCGTGCACCCCCCCCACTTCCCGGCTCCTGAGGCGAAGCTGGAGACCCCCCCGCAGCTGCCACCGATCCACACCGATCTATGGCAGGGCGCCCCTCCAAGGCACCCTGTGCTCCCCAAAAGGAGCCCACCGAAAAGACGAGCAGCGGATGTGCATGTCCGTCGCCTTCGGGGACCGGAAGTTGTCTCCTATGTCCCTTGCACTTTGTCTCCTCTCTGGGTACATGCAGTGGATGGTGTCGGCATCGTCCCCTTCAGCATTCTACTCTGGAACTTCAGATGCCCAGTCGGGTTCCCCAAACATTTGGTGTACTCCACTGGTTTTCTTTAAATGCGCTGCTGAGTTATCCGATAACTCAGCTGCCCGGGCTTCCTCGACCACGTCCTTGAATGAGACTCCCCTTCTGATTAGCAGTTTCTTTTGCAAGGAGAGGTCTCTCATTCCTTGGATGATCCGGTCCTTCATCATTTCTTCTGGGTTGATGAATTCTCACTGGGTTGCAATTTCTCGGAGGCTGGCCATGAAATCGTTCACCATCTCTCCTTCCCTTTGGTGCCGGTGGTAAAACTCATTCCGGCTCACCATGGGGGTGGCAGATGGCACGTATTGGTCTTCCAGGGCACGTTGTAGGGTTGCTATGCGACGGTCTCTACATCTGCTGGGGCAATCAATGTCTGTGCCATCTTACAGATTTTTGTTCGGCAGTAAGTTAGGAATAATACCCGCTTCCTATTATCCAGCCAGTCCTGATAGTCGTTAGCTTCCAGGATCATCTGGAATCGCCCCATGTACGTGTGCCAGTCCTCCATCTGCAAGTCGAAGATCGCTGTTGCAGGGGATGCTTGTGATGCCATCTTGTGCTGTGGTGTAGAGTCTTGGTCCTTGTGCGAAATGGCTGCTTGTCTAGCGAGGGTTCTCAGGTCCCTTTGTCCTTCATCGCCAGTGTTAGATCAGCGAGAAGCAGCAGGCAATAGGCGCAAGTGAGTTTCAGCACTTTTTATTTTAAGAGTAAGTGACTGTGCTCTGCCGGCTGGGCTGCCGGAACTCACCTTTTAAAGAGCTCCGGCAGACCAGCCGGCCAATGACAGTTGTTTAAACTTCCTGGGGTTTGGGCAACCAATCCCCAATGAGCATGTGAAAACATGTAAATTTAACAATGTACATCCGTACGTAACAGCCTTCATCTTCTTTTCTACAGCCCATGAATGAAAAAGCCTTCATTTGATGCAAGAGGGAAAGTTAAGTTGTATTTTCTTCTTGTTCTAATTCCCTCCAAGGACAGCCCCAAGGTTGTAAAATTGTTTGACTTGGTTGCTCATTACTTTGAAGGAATATGAGGTGACAAGCGACTACGGTTAGTTGAAACAGAGGCAATAAAGGCAGGATAAATTTTGGCAATGGGGAGAGCACATTTCATGTGGATAGTTTTCTGCCAACTTGAGCATGGTGGGGAGAACTCTTACTCAGTAATAGGGAAAAACCTTGAAAACCATTGGAGATAGATCGACCTTTGTGTTCCTTCTCCTCTGTTCCTAGACATTCTGTCTGTTAGGCCAACCTCAGGAACTAGCGGCTCAATTTGAAAACCTGCCTTGACTGAACATGTCTCATTCCCAGCAGTGGGAATGTGGCCACTTACTCATCAGAAAAGTGGGAAATGTTTTACCAAAAAGATAATTAAAAAGCTTCAGATTTCCAGTAAGCATGAACTTGCTAATTTTATGCAGAGAAGCAAATTTATTATAAATATTTGCTCTACTTGAAATAGGATATAATCTGTTTTACTCTAGGAGAAAAAAATTCACTCCGCTTTGTTGTGTGCCTGCACAGTTGATGGGCCAGGTACTCGAGGCATTTTTCCTCAAATTTTTTATGTTTTATTTTTGCCGAACTACATATTCTAAATTTTAAAAGAATAAAGGAAAAAAAATAGCACAAAGAAAAGTTTAAAAGAACATAAAATATGTTACAAAATTTAATACTGACAGTAAAATATGTTACAAAATTTAATACTGACAGTAAAATATAAATGTATAGTCATACCATACCACTAATATATTCTAATATATCAATAAAAGATTATAATAAGTATTAGACACGTGATATTTGTTTTCCAATCAAAATATTTGTCTATTACATTTTAAATGTACTTGTTTAACTCAATTGGGGGGTCATCAAAAAAAGAAGAAAGAGGAAGACTATGTGTGCTAAACAATATATTCAAGCAGAATTCACATGTATAAAATTAAAATATAATTCTAATATCCAAATTTTGAATGCAGCACAATTCTATGTATAAAAGTATAATCTAAAACTGAGTTCCAAACAGAATTAAATTTTGTATCAGATTTACTTTTTAAATACGATTTTTTCTAGATATTGAAACATACCGCACTCACACAATTTGATTAACCATTGTGCCATAGAAGGGACTAAAAAGCATATAAAAAGCATATAAAATCCTTGCAACCATTAATGAATACAGAGTCAATTCAGCATAACATAACATACATACTGTATGTTTACATTAGTAAAAATATCACAGGGAGAAATGGGATTACAACTTTTGAAATTTGTTCCATTCTGCAATAGATTATTTTCAGTATTGTTCAGCTGTTGAGGTCCATTTAATGTTCTTTTTCAATTGAAATTCTCAGCATTTCATTTCTGTAACTATTTTCAAATTCTTCCATTTAGTTATACTGACCTTATCTTGTTCAAGCTCTGAGTTGTATTTCATTAATAAATTATAAATTGTGTCTAACAAATATTCAGTATTATCACTAAAAGAATAACAGAGTAGGAAGGGACCGTGGAGATCTTCTAGTCCAAACCTCTGCTCAATCAAGAAGCCCTGTACCCGTGATGGCGAACCTATGGCACGTGTGCCAGAGGTGACAAACAGAGCCGTCTCTGTGGGTATGTGCACCATCACAGCTACTCTTCTGGTTTCCAGTACATGCATGCGTACTGGCCAGCTGATCTTTGCGGGCACCGGAGTGCCAGAAAATGCCCCAAAAAACACCCCCCAAAACAAACTGTTTTTCAGGCTGTTTTCAGGCCATTTTTTGGACTGTTTTCCAGGTCATTTTTCCAGCCGGAAAAATGGGCAAAATGGCAAAAAATATATATGGATGCATGCACTGGCCAGCTGGACTTTGGGTTTCCGGCACTCAGGCGTGCACGCACATGCATGCACATTCCGGTTTGGGCACATGGTGCCAAAAAGGTTCTCCATCACTGCCCTATACCATTACAGACAAATGGGTGTCCAGTCTCTTCTTAAAAGCCTCCAGTGATGGAGCCCCCACAAATTCTGAAGGCAAGCCATTCCATGGATTAATTGTTTTGGGTTATAATATTTTCAAATTCAACTAAGTTTATCAAATATCCCCCCCCCTTACTTCTGTAATCCTTTTGTTGCACTGTTTATTTGATTGTATTAGAACCAATTAAGTGTAGAAGAGCACCATGTAGTAAGAGAGTTTAAAGATCTTAACTTTGTCCTATTTTCATCACAGTATTGAAATCCAAACAGATCTTGTCTCTTTACTTAGCAAATTTCTTAGTACCTTCATCTTTGTATTAATACACATTCTATATAGGTCAAGGTATTGTTGATAGATAAGTAATTCTACTTATATTTTCCTCCTTATGATACTTTAACCTGTGTGGCCACCTATCTATATACTGCTAAAACATGTTTGCTTGTGTGTAACCTTCAACAGGATAAAACAGGGCTTTTTTTTGGGGGGGGGGCATCATAGGGCAACGATTTTTAAACCCAAGTACCTCAAAACCTGGGTCTTCCCCCAAGCCTTGGAATAGAGCCACTTACTGATCCTGTGTGTTTAATTGTTTTTGGGGTGGTTTTTTTCTTCAGGGGTCTTGTGATTTTTTAAATTATACAAGGGTTGAATGAAAGGTTATTCCCCCTTTGCCTTAAAGTTAAGTACAGACATTTTAATAAATGAAATGGGAAGTTAATCCTTAAAACGACGTCTCTTGTTACTTGCATTTTCTTTTGCACGTGAAAAAGCTACCATTTGCTACACATTTCTGCCAGCAGACCAGCTTCTTAAAGTCATCACAGCCTCACTCCATCTCATCAATCAAGTTTTGATAGTTACCTCTTTTTTTGTGTCAAAAAGATGCCCACAAAGGTATCCTTTCAATTTTGGGAAAAGGTAGAAGTCATGTGGTCCAAGTAGGGTAAAATTCTACTTTGCAGTTTCCTTTTCGGTGGCTCACGAGGTACCAGAGCTCTGATCTTGCCAACCAATATCCTTTTTTCTAGTCCATTCTTTGCTTTCATTACCACATACCCAAATGATATGATTTTTTTGCTCCAAGGTAGCAACCAACATGTATTCAGTCCAGGACTGACTAACTAATTCTTTTTGCAGCTCATGCTATTCTTCATAACACCCTTTGTAACTGTGTCCAAATCCATAATTCAAAGGTATCAAACTTCTTTCACTCTGTCTCAGAGTCCAGTTTTTACACATCTGTATCCCCATTAGAAAGGATGTTGTTTTAACTATCCTTAAGGACCACAACCACCCATTGTGTTGATGATAAAAGAAAATGATATGATCTGCTTTCATGTTTCCTTTCA
Organism: Natrix helvetica; assembly: GCF_964273705.1. NCBI lineage: Eukaryota > Metazoa > Chordata > Lepidosauria > Squamata > Natricidae > Natrix > Natrix helvetica. Next base: position 200,199,083 of record NC_138548.1, read on the forward strand.
TGTTTACTATCATCTATCAAATTACTAAGCAATCAGGCTAACATTATCTTGTCTTAACATTTAACATTAACTCAGATATTTATTTATTTTTGCTTTCTATTTTGATTTTCATAATAAAGTGCTCTTGATCTTCTTTATTTTCAGGAAATATCCTCTGGACGTCTCAGACTATTTGTATTTCAACTTCCACTTTTATTCCAGGTTTCATTGCTTCCAATTACACAATTTCTGTAATATATTAACTCTGTATGTGAAATAGATATATAGATCATATGCATCCTCTTCTCATTCCCTTTCCTATTCCAATCTCTCTGTTTCTCTAAATGCAATTCTCACAGTTGTTTTTTGAGCACATAATAGCTAATTTCTCAGAATTATCTAGGGGAAGAGATAATTTCTAAGGGATTGGAATTAAACGAATATAATAAGATGAACCATTTTTCTATTTGATGGGAGCATTGGCTGCTCAATTAGACTCTCCTTTGCTCTAAGCTACCTATCTAAGATCCTGAGCCTGAGCCATCTCTTTTCTCTGGCACTTAACCCTACTTCCCAGCCCGGACTGCTGTCCCTAAATGTCAAAGTTGAGTGTGGAAATCCAAAGGTTTATACAAGCTTTCTGCAAGGATTGAGCTCTCTACCTCTTCCCTGTGTCATCCATGACTGATTGGGTGACAAAGAAAAGAATGTTTAAAAAGAGAAAGTGCTGCTGAGTTGTTCTAGATAGAGAAAAAAACCCTCAGAGCACTCAACCCCAACTGTTCTGGGCTCTTGCCCACCCCTTGTTCAATTTGATCTAAGGGCATTGCTTTTGCTTTCTAGCCCTTGCAAGTCATGACCAGGGGAAACCTTTGTCTAAAGATAAAGCTTTCCCTGTCAGTCGTGTCCGATTTTAGGGCACGGTGCTCATGTCCGTTTCTTGGCCACAGGAGCCAGCATTGTCCAGAAAATTTGAGCCAGAAAATTTCCGTGGTCATGTGGCCAGTGTGGCTATATGCCAAAGGCATACAGAACGCTGTTATCTTCTCACTGAAGAAGTACCTATTCACCTACTTGCCTTTGTTTGCATGCTTTCAATCTAGCCTTCGTCTACTTTGACATTTATCACACTTCTTATTTTATATACAAAAACAAGTCTTAGCATTTTGGACACCTGTAGCTTTCTGATCTGTCCTAGTCACTCTATTTTAAAATAAACTAAAATGCCTTTGCTTTCTTTCCCCATTCTTTCTCTTCTTTTCATGCATACGATATACATCAAGATCATATCATTGCAGAACTCTTGGAAAGAGTCAGCTAGAGCTCTTGAAAGTATTTGTTTCAGCCTAAGTGTATGGCATATGCTTAAAGCTCTCCTATGAAAATCAGTATTTCATACTGGCGGTATTATGTCTCTACTTTATGAACATTGTGAAGTTCAAAGGTTTTTGTTTTTGTTTTTTTACTCATCATATTTTTCTTTCCTGTCAGGAATAGAATGAGGAAAGGGTCTAGGAAATTTTTCTCATTATAAAAGAATGTCCGTATCTAGAGGGATGGGGTTAAAGCAAATCAAAGAAGTTAATTTTAACCAGAACATGAGTAATCTTAGTCTCAAAGAATTGGGAGGACAAAAAGGAGGATATCAGTGACCCAAGAAATATTATAGGAAGTGGGTCTTCCTTCCTGGGAAGGAAGATGCACATTTTTTTCATCTTTTCAATTTGGTTAATAATAATATTATTGCTATTATTCATTTGCTTTCATTGATTTCTAACATTAATATCCCCCTTTTCTCCAGGATTTCAACAGTGGTTCTGAGTATTTCTTTTGTTATTCTTTTTTCTCACTGCAGCAACTTGTGAAATAGGACAGAGAGAGTGACTAGCCCCAAATAACCCTGAGCACCTCTGTGGCTGAGGGTAGACTTGGAACCTGAGTCCCCATAATCCCAACCCAGTACCATCACTAATATCTTCACGCAGCCCAATACATATGAAAAGTCCCCCCCCCCCCATCTATTCTTTTTTTCTAGCTTGGTGGCAGTTTTTATACTATTTTTATATTATCTTGCTGGGAAGATGGTGATTTTTTTTGGCTCTTTGAAGTATTGATTTTTGATTTTTTCCCCCTTCATTGCTCTCTCCATTTTATTCTTATTTTTTGAAGATTTTAGACATAAATGGATGGTTTGCCTTAAATATGAGTAAATTGGATTGAAGATTTTTTTTCCTCTCCTCTTTTTTATTTTATTTTATTCTATTCTTTTTTACTCTTCTCTCTTTTTCCTTTCTCTTTCTTACTTTTCTTTTTAAGTGAAAGATCTTCATTTTTTCTTCTCCCCCCTTTTTCCCCCTCCCCCTCCACTTTACCTATAAACTTTTATCCTCATAAGTTGATGTTTAAATCTTTGTGATATTAACTGGACTAGATTGTAGAAGAAAAAATTTAGAAGATGAGAAGAAAAACAACACCTGTTGGTTCTACAACAACAACCCCTGCCTCCTCACCAGCAGGAGGACAAAGATCAATACAGTCAATGCTTCAACAAGAAAAGGAGAAGGGAATAACTTTAGATTCAATCATGCAAGTGATACAGAAATTACAAGCAGGAGCTGATAGTAAGGATGAAAAGTTAGATACCATTGTAAAGAAGACTGAGAACATAGAGCAGCAAACTCAAAAAATAGAACAAAAAGTTGCTAAAATGGAAGAAAAAATGGAAGATATGCAAAATTGGGTGATGAAATATGAAAATAGAGTCCAAGAAATTGAAGAAAATGTTCAACAAGAAGAGAAGAAGGTTGAGGAGTTAGACAGCAGAGTGAGCGACGTGGAAAGGGAGAGCAGTGGAATATTAGGATGGGAGATGGATAGGTCTGAATTTTTTTTCAGTTTTCAAAACATAGAAGAAGAAAGAGGCAAGAATTTAGTACAGATAATATCTGAGATATTGATAAATGTTTTAGAGATATCCCAAGAGAAGATGATGGATGGCATAGATGAAGCATTTCGAGTATATACAAGATACACAATGAGAAATGCTCTTCCAAGGGAAGTCCATGTAAGAGTTACCAAGAAAGTAATCAAACTACAAATACTACAGAAAATGAGAGATAGAAAATTAGAATATAAAGGCAAGGAGGTTGTAGTGCTGAAACAAATTCCGAAAAGAGTGAGAGAGAAGAGAATATCAATTCTTGACTAAGGTTCTGATAAAAAAAGGTGTTAATTATATATGGCTCATAGCGAAAGGTTTATTATTTACATGGCAAGGACAAAGATACAGAATAGATACAATTGACAAGGCAGAAGCTTTGTATGCAGAACATTTCAGAGAAATGGCTGAGAAAACTGGAAAAGAAGAATTATTGGTGCAACCACTGGAGACACCTATAATTGAGACTGAAAAAGTAGAAGGAGCCATAGCTGGAATTGATAAGGAAGAAGGTGTGGTGGGCGGTGCAAATCTCAGAGAACAACGAGAACCCAGGTCAACTAGAGCTATAAATCCTGTATTTAAAGTATAAACATGGAGGAAAAAATGATTACAATCAATATAAATGGACTTAACTCAGCAATTAAAAGAAGGAAAATATTTCACAAATTAGAAAAACTAAAATGTGACTTAATCTGCCTACAAGAAGTGCATATTCAAAAGAGACATGAACACCTACTAACACGACCAAAGCTTGGGAAAATATTTACTACACTGGTGAACTGCAAGAAAAGAGGAGTGATCTTCTATATTAAAGATAACATTCCAGCAAAATTAATTTATGCAGATGAAGAGGGAAGAAATTTGATGGTGGAAATTATGGATAATATTAAAAAAATACTCCTAATTGGAATGTATGCTCCTAATGAAAAGCAAGATGAATTTTATAAAAAAACTGCACAAAAAAATTTCGGACTTGGACTATGTTGATATTTGTATGATGGGAGACTTTAATGGCATTGTAAACCAGAATATGGACTATAAAACACACAAAACAACAACGTTAAATAGAAAACTGCTTCCGAAATCCTTCTTTAGGATGATAGATGAAATAAATTTAAAAGACATATGGAGAGAAATAAATATTACAAAAGAACAATATACTTTTTATTCAAACAGACATTAATCATTATCCAGAATTGATACGATATGGGCTTCAACAGAATTGATTTGTAAGGAGAGATCACTTCCGATCCCTGAAGGCGATGGACATTGCCGTCCACTGCTCGTCTCCCCGGTGGGCTCCTTTTAGGAGCACAGGCGGTCTTGGAGGGACCACCTGCCGTAGGGCGGCTTGCTGGAACCCCCAGAATCGGTGGCAGCTGCTGGGGGTTTTTTTCCAGCTTTGCCTCGGGAGCCGGGGAGCGTGGGGAGTGCATAGCTGAATGGATTCTGGAAGGAAATAATCAATTAGAAGTTGCGGCAGAAGTGCTGGATGTAGAAGTTTGCTCCAATCTCTTTTAACACAATTTAATTGATGAGCAGCAGCTTTTTGTAAGTTGTGGATTCAATCTATTTGAAGTTGCAATATTGGAGGGTGTTTTTTTCCACCCCCCTCGGGTAAAGTGGCATTTGGACTGTCTCTCAATCTCGGAATGGAGAGAGAGAGTAAAACGTTGAATTACTCACTTGTACTAACTATGTGAGAAAGATTTGCATCACAATTGCAAGAGGTGATTCCTGAGTTGTTTTAAAAGCTTTATGGAAACTTTGGATGCTTTGCTCCCTGGTTCCCTGTGAAAGGGGGAGCCAAGATGGCCTGCTTCCGTCTTCTTCTTCGCTCTTATAAATGAAACTTGCCTTTTGAAACTACCTTTGAAGAAATTTCTGGCTTTATACTATTACTACCCACCGAAGGTCTCCTGGAGCCCCTCCTGTTATGTGGTCTTTCTGGATTTGGATTATTTGATTTTCTTCTTTTGGCTTGGAACTGTGATTGAGGATTAACTTTCACTTCTGGGCTTGTTTGCCTCCACGGTCTTACCCAGCTGCGCATTCCACAGACACCATTTCTTTTGTATAAGACTTACACTCATCTCTGAACTTAACAAATGGGGCCCAGAAAACCACCTCCTGGCAAGGCAGCCTTGGCGCCCACTTCCTCTACATCCAGCCCAACGACTCAACAGACAAAAATTTCATCATTTTTACAACAAGAAGGGACTGGAGAGAGTTCAAAGGACTTATCTGTTACCCAAATGTTCCAGGCTCTTATGAAGGAACAAAATGAATTGAAAAAAGAGGTGGCAGATTTTAAAGAACAGCTCAGAGATGTACAGCAGCAAACAACAGAAAATAAACAGAGAATTGGTGTGGTGGAGGAGGGTGTGGTTGGGCTGAGGGAGGAGGTAAAGGCAATTCAAAAGGGGAATAGAGAATTGGAAAATTTCATGGTAAAGATGGAACTTGAAAGAATGTCCCTTTTTCTCAGATTCCAGAACCTACCGGAGACAGAAGATGAAGATCTTAAGGATACTATGTGTACAATCTTAGCAGAATATATTAAGAGAGATAAAGAACAGTTGCGGTGGGATATGGACTTGGTTTACAGGATCAATTCAGAATATGCCAGAACACATAATGTTCCAAGGAAAGTACACATTAAATTTCTTAGGAAGACCACGAGGGATGAGGTTTTAGGGGCCCAAAGGGGGGGACCACTAAAACATAAAGATAAAGAAATTGCCATTCTTAAATAAATTCCCCAAAAAAATAAGAGAAAAGAGGAGGAAGTATTCCTCCTTATCAAAGAAATTATATAACAAAGGAGTTTGGTTTAGATGGCTATTGCCAGAAGGAATGTTGATCTTCTGGGAGGGAAACAGAATTAGAATTAATACAGTTGTGGAGGCAGAGGCCTTCATGAAAAAACATAGTGCCCTGCTAGAGGACGAAATCATAAGAGGTAGTGAAAAAGGTGACAATACACAAGATATGAGGGAGGGAGGGGCTGTGGCTCCGCCAGGTGACAGGGGGGAGGGAGCAATATTGAAAAGACACAGGTTACAAAAATAAATGTATTTTAAATATTATTGTAATTGTTGATATATTAGAAAGTGGCAAAAAAGATGATTGAACATATGGTTGATACAATGTATAACAAGGTGCTGTTTCTGCTTATCTTTTTCCTTTTTTTTTCCCTGTAAAAGTTGTGAGATTTGGAGAGATTTCTACCTTTAGCACGATGTAGCTGCCAAAAATTTTTGTACATCCACCTACCCTTTCCTATAAATGTTTAAAACCAATAAAATTTAAAAAAAAAGAATTGATTTGTAATGTACAAGAAATTGAAATTGAAGCAAGCACATGGGCGGATCATAATCCAATTACAATTAAATGGAAAGGCCAAAGGATAAGATCTAGATGGACATTAAATAATATCATATTGAAAGAAAAAGATTTTATACAGAAAATGGAAAAAGAATTGGCTTTTTTCTTTAAAGAAAGTAGAAAAGAAGATACATCAATGCAGAACCTTTGGGACACAATGAAGGCTGTTATTAGAGGCCTGATAATAGACTATACAAGGAAGAGAAACTTAAAGAAAAGACAAACGCATAAAGCCCTAGACAATGACTATAAAAAACTTTAAAAAGAGTTACAGAGATCGCCACAAAAAAAAGATGCTAAAATAAAAATGGATATAATCAAACATAAAATAGATCTACTGGAAAAGGAAGAACTGGCACAAAAAATCAGAGGCACTAAACAGAATTACTTTGAAAATGCAAATAAACCAGGCAGATGGTTGGCTTATAAATTGTAAAAAGAGAGAGAAGCAAAGAAAATATTCCAATTAAGAGACGAGCAAGGACAAATTCATTATGGAAATGCTGAGAAAAAGAAAATTATACAAGACTACTATGCTAAGCTGTATCAACAAGAGAAAATGGAAGAGGGAGGAGTTAAAAAGTATTTACAGGATGCTAATCTTCCCCAGATATCAGATGAAACTAGAATAATGTTGGAAAGTAAAATAACAATAATGGAGCTAATGGAAGCACTCAAAAAACAAAATAGTGGAAAAGCCCCAGGTCTAGATGGATTACCAGTGGAATTCTACAAAACATTTGAAGAAACCTTGTCTCTCCCTCTTTTAGAAGTTATGAATGAAGTGATATCAGAGAGCAGAATACCTAAATCATGGTCAGAAGCATATATTGTATTGCTACCCAAAGAGGAGACAGATCTAACACAAACCAAGAACTATAGACCAATATCTTTATTAAATTCAGATTACAAGTTATTTGCATCTATACTAGCAGAGAGACTCCAAAAGTATTTAAATAGCTTTACTCACTCTGATCAAAATGGTTTTTTACCAAAGAGACAAATTAAAGATAATATGAGAATGATTTTGAATACTTTGGAATACTATAAGGCCCATCCTGAAAAACAAATGGCTTTGATGTTTCTTGATGCACAGAAGGCTTTTGACAACGTGAATTGGCAATTCATGTTTTTACAATTGGAACAGATTAATTTTGGTAAGAAATTTATCCAAACCATACAAATGGTATATCATAAACAAACCGCAAAGATAATGGTAAATGGAGAATTGGCAGATTCTATTGAAATAAAGAAAGATACGAGACAAGATTGCCCATTATCACCGTTACTTTTTGTCTTAACATTAGAAGTCTTAAATAGAAAGATTAGAGAAAAAGAAGAAATAAAAGGAATGAAAATTAAAAAAGAAGAATACAAGCTACAAGCATTTGCAGATGATTTGGTATTTATTCTTGAAGACCTATTCGAGACAGCACCCAAATTGTTGGAAAGAATAGAGGAGTATGGAAAAGTAGCAGGCTTGAAAATAAATAAAGACAAAACAAAGATTTTGACAAAGAACATACCATCAAGACGAAAGGAAGAGTTTGGAAGAAGCTTTGCAGATTCAAATCACAAGTAAGGTTAAATATTTGGGGATACACTTATCAGCTAGATGTAGCACTCCCAAGGATGATAATTATACTAGACTAAAACAACAAATTGCGACTGATTTGATGAAATGGGAAAACCTGCAACTATCAATGTTAGGAAGAATCTTTACAAATAAAATGAACATTTTACCCAGAATTGTATACCTGTTCCAGACAATTCCAATTAGATTGGGCAAGGACTTTTTTGAAGATCTAAATAAAACAGTCTTGAAGTTTATTTGGCAAGGGAAAAAAGCAAGAATAAAATTTAAATTGTTACAAGATGCTAGAATAAGAGGAGGATTGGGCCTACCTGATTGGGAGTTATATTATCAAGCAACAAATCTGATGTGGATTAAGGAGTGGGTAACACTAAAAAATTCCAGATTATTGAATGTAGAGAGTCATGATTTATTGTTGGGATGACATGCTTTTTTATGGTATAAGGGAACTAAAGCACATGATTATTTTAGAAGACATTATATAAGGGAGGCCTTGTTATTAAACTGGGAAAAGATTAAAAGATCACACTACTTAAAAACTCCAGCCTGGATATCAACTATTGAAGCATTTTCATATCCAATAATATATAAAAAGGAACAAACAGATATGTTGAAATATTGAATACAGAGGGTGAACTCAAATCTATTCAAGAGTTGAAACAAGAAGGAATAGAAATGAATTGGTATTCATATTTACAGATACAATCTAGATATAATGAAGATAGAAAATCAATAGGTCTTTACAATGAAATGACTGAGTTAGATAAAATTTTAATAGGTACTGATGAAAAAGTAATTTAAAAACTATATGGATATTTATTAGAGACTAAATTATAAGAGGAACAAGTTAAAGAAACTATGATACCTTGGGGGGAAAACTTTGGGTATGGGACAGACTTAGAAAAATGGCAGAAATTGTGGTCTCAAAATTATAAAATGACAATGTCAACTGCATATAGAGAAAATGTATATAAGATGTTTTACAGGTGGCATCTATCCCCAATGAGAATTGCAAGAATGTCCAATAATAAATCGGAAAAGTGTTGGAAATGTCATCAGATACCGGGTTCATACTACCACATGTGGTGGACTTGTATTGAAGCTAAAAGATACTGGACTAAAATCCACATGTGGTTGGAGAAAATGATACACAAACACATAGACCTTAAACCAGAGATCTTTTTACTGGGAATCATACCAGAAATTTACAACAAAGACTTAAAATATTTGATTGTAAACGTTTTAACAGCAGCTAGAATTGTATTTGCAAAAAACTGGAAAAACGAAATGATACCAAAACAGGAAGAAGTTATTCGAAAGATAATGGAGTGCGCTGAAATGAGCAAATTGACATTTCAAATTAGAGAACAAGAAGAGGAGCAATTTTATAAGATATGGGATTTATTTTATCAGTGGCTGGAAAAAAGAATCTGGAAATGAAAAATGTTTTACTTATGTTTTAATTGAAGGAGAAAAGCGAAAATACAATAATGTTAAATAGACTAATAATAATAATACAATGAAACACTGACATATATGAATAATTTAGAATTTTTTGTTATCAAATGAAGGACAAAGATAATAATGAATTTATGTACATTTGATAGAGGATTGGTAATATAATATATAACTCTAAGTGCATACTATAAAGATATCCTGTTGAAAATAGTGATAGATATATAAACATAAACACTTGGTAAATTCTTTTATACTGTAAAAATATTTAAAATGAGACAATGATTACATAAAGGTACGTTGTTATTAAGCAGACAATCAAGAATGTAAGAGAATTAAGTTTATTGAAAAGAAAGAAATATTAATCGTAATTGAATATATGCTGTACAATGAAAATGAGGTTTTTGGTTATATTAGATAGAAAATCTGTGATTGTATATGTAATCGAAAATACGGATGCAAAAACACTTGTAACCAAATGACATGCTGTATGTTGTGGATGAAAATCTTTTAATGTTGTCTTTTATGTTTAAAAATAAAAAAATGTGAAAAAAAAGAAAAGAAAAACACTTCTGCAACGGAACTAGAAAGAATGGGCTTTGGGGAAGATGTTGTCCATTTATGTCCTCAACAATGAGCGGGATGATGGTGAGGCAGCAGGATGTGTAGATGAGGCCTCTGGTTCATAGACACACAAAATAGCTACCATGCATTGTTTCCTATATTAGTTTGGGCTCTTATATTTCACCTGGAAATCTTCCATTGGCCCATATATTCATCTGTGCCATCTATCCCATCTTTTGTCAATTGAGGTTTTGATATGATACTTTTTCAGACTGGGTTATTAGACATGCAACATTTCTTGCTAAAAGTAAGACAATATCAGTCAACGATGTCACTTTTTACCATTGTGTCACAAGAACAGCCAACATTCTAATTTACCCCAATTATTATTAAGGTATTATCAACATTTTTGAAGTCAGTTAGGATCTCTAATCTAGAAACTATCCTGAAAACCAATACTGTCTGCATTCCTGCAGGTACATACAGTATACATACAGCATTAGACACCCAAGCAAGAGTGCATTAGGATAATAACAAGATAGCAGACACAGTATCATGATGAAAGATATTGCTCCTTTTCTACATGTACAAAGCAACTTTGTATGTACAAAGGGGTGGGGCTCCCGCTAGAATGTCATGACCACCATCTTGTCTTTTTTTACCTCCCTCGCCTGCAAATACCAGGGCACTCAACGAAATTCAACAGAAGAGAACTAGATTTTCCTACAAAGGCCATAACAAGCGAATTAAGGCAACATCTTAATATTTATTTATATTTCATGTTTTTAGACCACCATCTCCCTCAGACAGGGAGTCCATCTAGTTGCTTGTCCTCTAATATAGATACTCGCCACCGTGACACAGTGGTTAGAATGCAGTACTGCAGGCTACTTCTGCCACCAGCCGGCTGCCTGCAATTTGGCAGTTCGAATCTCAATACAATACTATAGCAGGGACCTTGGAGGTCTTCTAGTCCAACCCCCTGCCTAGGCAGGAAACCCTATACCAGTGATGGCGAACCTTTTTTGGCTCGCGTGCCACAAGTGGGGGGGAGCGCAGGGGGGTCGAGTGCGGGCATGCCGCACCCATAATGCAATGCGCGACCCCCCCCAGTGCGCATGCGCGCACAACGCGCGACCACCCCCCATTTTTACATGTTTTTTTTGCCCTCCCCAGGCTCCAGAGGCTTTATAGGAGCCTGGGGAGGGCGAAAAGAGCCTCCCCCGACCCCCCGGAGACCCTCCGGAGGCTTCAGGGACTGTCCGGAGGCTTCCCTGAAGCCTTCGGAGCGCTTAAAACCACCCTCCGAGCAAACTGGAAGTGACTTCCGGGTTGCTCGGAGGGTCGTTTTAAGCGCTCCGAAGGCATCAGGGAAGCCTCAGACGGTCCCTGAAGCCTTCGGAACGCTTAAAACAACCCTCCGAGCAACCCGGAAGTCATTTCCGGTTTGCTCGGAGGGTGGTTTTAAGCGTTCCGAAGGCTTCAGGGACGGTCCCTGAAGCCTCGTGGGGGCGGGGGAGGCTCTTTTCGCCCTCCCCAGGCTCCTATAAAGCTTCTGGAGCCTGGGGAAGGCGAAAAATAGCTTTTAAAAAGGTGAACTCAGCTGGCCAGCGCGCGCATGCGCGCTGGCCAGCTGACAGGGCAGCGCCTCACGTGCCCTGACAAATGGCTCCGTGTGCCACTTGTGGCACGCGTGCCATAGGTTCGCCATCACGACCCTATACCATTTCAGACAAATGGCTAGCCAACATCTTAAAGACTTCCAGTGTTGGGGCATTCACAACTTCTGGAGGCAAGCTGTTGCACTGATTAATTGTTCTAACTGTCAGGAAGTTTCTCCTCAGTTCTAAGTTGCTTCTCTCCTTGATTAGTTTCCACCCATTGCTTCTTGTTCTACCCTCAGGTCCCTTGGAAAATAGTTTGATTCCCTCTTCTTTGTGGCAACCCCTGAGATATTGGAAGACTGCTATCATGTTTCCCCTAGTCCTTCTTTCTATTAAACTAGACATACCCATTTCCTGCAACCGTTCTGCATATGCTCTCCAGTCCCCTAATCATCCTTGTTGCTCTTCTCTGCACTCTTTCTAGAGTCTCCACATCTTTTCTACATCGTGGCAACCAAAACTGAATGCAGTATTCCAAGTGTGGCCTTAGCAAGTTATTATAAAGTGATATTAACACTTCACGTGATCTTGATTCTATCCATCTGTTGATGCAGCCTAGAACTGTGTTGGCTTTTTTGGCAGCTGCTAGCTCATATTTAAATGGTTGTCCACTAGGACTCCAAGATCCCTCTCACAGTTGAGACTGTTGAGCAAGGTACCACCTATCCTGTACCTGTGCATTTCGTTTTTGTTGCCTAAATGTAGAATCTTACTCTTTTCACCATTGAATTTCATTTTATTAGATAGTGCCCAATGTTCAAGTTTGTCAAGATCCTTCTGTATCTTTAGCCTATCTTCTGGAGTGTTAGCTATTCCTGCCAGCTTAGTGTCATCTGCAAATTTGATGAGTTCCCCATTTATTCCCTCATCCAAACCATTGATGAAGATGTTGAAGAGTACTGGGCCCAAAACAGAGCCTTGGGGTACTCCACTGCATACCTCCCTCCATGTAGATGCAGTTCCATTGAGGACTACATGTTGAATGCGGTTGGTCAGCCAGTTACAAATCCATCTGGTGGTGGTGCTGTCCAACCCACATTCTTCTACTTTATCTAGTAGTAGGTTATGGTCTACCATATCTCACCAGGCTCAAGGTTGACACAGCTTTCCATCCTTCCGAGGTCAGTAAAATGAGAACTCAGATTGTTCGGGGGAATATGCTGACTTTGTAAACCACTTAGAGAGGACTGTAAAAGCACAGTGAAGCGATATATAAGTCTAAATGCTATTGCTACTCATTTAGTTTAATACTGGAAATTGTTATAGATCTGATATTTTTTATTTTATACAGCATAGGCAAATGGGTGGCCTACAAAATAGATTGGTTTCTATATAACCATCCTTTCTACCCTCATGATAACCACTGGGGAAAAATCAAATCGATTAGAACCAGAGGACCTGTAGAGTGGACGAGTCAAAAAGAGGGCATACATTGTTTCAACTCCTACCCTAAAAATGATGCTATAGAGCACTGCACACCAAGACAACTAGACACAAGAACAGTTTTTTCCCCAAACGCTAAACAAATAATTCCCTCAACACTGTCAAACTATTTACTAAGTCTGCATTGCTATTACTATTAATCTTCTCATCATTCCTATTACCCATCTCCTCCCACTTCTGACTGCAGGATTATAACTTTGTTGCTTGTATCGTTATGATTTATATTGATTATTTCCTAGTATGATTTGATTGCTTATTTGTACCCTATGGCTATCATTAAGTGTTGTACCTTAGGATTCATGATGAATGTATCTTTTCTTTATGTACACTGAAATAGTGGTGGGTTGCAGGTGGTACGCCCCGGTACGGGCATCCCGGAGCCTGCCTGGAGCACCAGATACCATTCCGGTACGGTGCTCCGGAGGGCCCACCCACCCACCCAAGCTCCTTACTTGTCTTTTAAGTCTTCAGCGCTTCCGCACATGTGCATGGCGCATACAGTGCCTGTGCGATGCTCCACTGAGCAGCTGGAGTATCGTGGAGGCTCACAAAGGCGCTAAGACGCAGGCGTGCACTGTGCGCGTCCAGGTGACCACTGCCGGGCCCATTCCAACCATACCAGTTGGAACGGGATCCGGAACCCACCACTGCACTGAAAGCATCTGCACCAAAGACAAATTCCTTGTTTGTCCAATCACACTTGGCCAATAAAGAATTTCTATTCTATTCTAACAATCTATATGGAAAAAAGACAATATTTTAGGGAGAGCAAAATATGATATGGCCTGTGAAGAAGAGGCTACAGATGTAACAGGGCCCAGTTCTGCTGTTAAACAAAGTGAGGCAGCTGCCCCAGAGAAAGATTCTGGGTGTTATGAAAGGGCAGCAGATGGCTAGTTATTTAATTTGTTATTTTTGTACATTTAAAACCAAGAAGAAAGATGAGGAAATTCCCAAGCCTGAGATTTAGAAATGCATTTAAAGAAATGTGTGATTTGACCCAAATAGCATTTCCGGAGAGTTTTGAAGATGAGTTGGAGAGATGAATATTTTCCAATGTTGACTGTACACACAAACATTTGTATTGCCTCTGGTGAGACCGATTTGGAAGGGTTATGAAAAAAGAAGTCCAAACTTGCAAAACCTGTTCTCAAATACAGAAGTAGGATGAGTGTAGACACAACATAAGCCACAATTCCCTATTCAAACCACTTTCAACTTCCCCAAGAAATCCAAGCAATCTTCACGGTTGGCATCTAATCTTTCCCTGTCACTTCAAGCACCTGAAAAGAGCTGCGCACATCTCAGGAATGTGCTTGAAAGTTGGGGTGTTTTGTCTTTTGCTTTGTAAACCTTTTGGAGCTTATCTTCTTTGGTGTTCTTCCTGAAGCCAGAAGAAGAAAAATAGGGAGAAAGACTGGCTGGGAACTGCGAGAACAAAGGAAAAGGCCGGTCTTGTTTGCCCATCAGATTCTGTAAGTTCTAGCAGAAGGACTTTGCCAGCAGGAGGACTGGCTGGAGGGGTGGGGGGGTGTTTGGAGAAACACATGTGGGAGAGAAGCCTTTCACATGGCTGTGACTCATTCTTCCAGAGGCGATGCCGCTCCAGACAGTTTCCCCGTTTGGCTTTTGTTTGTTCCTTCAATGGACAGTTGCCAGGTCTTGCTCTCCAATTAGAGAAGCTGGACGGAACTCATCACTAACACAGAAGAAGACTTTCAACTTCAATGTGTAATACTGGAGGGACCTTAATTTCTAAAAATATGCCTGATCTGATGGGTGACAGAAAAGGCCTGCGGAGGGTTCTATCTAGACATCACAGGCAATGCAGCCAGTCCAGCTGTGTCCCTTCCCCAAATATCTGGGTGGCTCCCAAAGGCTCCCTTCCTGTTTCTCCACTAATGATAAAAGCCGAAGGTAAAAATAAAATATTTTTTGGGGGAAAAGGCAAAGCAGAGGAAACCACATTTTCTCTTAAGTGCCTCCAACAGTTGTAGCACATACATTTGGAATTAGTTAAAGTGAAGTGCGTGCCTGCTTCTGATCTGAGATGTACACACAGTATTCAGACACACAGGCACAAAGGCACATGACACAGTTTGTCTCTGGATTTCCCACCTTCTCACATGCACATGGCACACTTCCAAATGCTGGCTGCTGCAATTCTTTCAGTCACATTCATTTACATGTGAAAGTGGGGCAGATCCAAGCCATATTTTCATATCAAAACTCTACATCAACTTACACCTCTTGGGTACAGAAGGCCAGCTTAGCTTCAGTACCCAAAGTGATCCATGATTCAGGAAAAAGAAAGGTGAATAATGAAAGCAAAGGAAACAGGGAGAAAGAGACTAAGACATCTTCTCCAGTACTTGCATGCAATTTGGATATAAAAGTCAGGCCCGGAGATGGTCCTTCATTTCTGCCAGCTATAACAGAGTTCATTCAGATTCTTCCCTTTACATCAAGGTTCATTCAGTGACTGCAAATCTGGAGTTTCCATAGGATTAGAAGGTATAATTTACAGCTTTCACCTGGTACCCTCCATGGGCAGAAAGACTGGTCTAGGAGATTTGAAGTTGCCAGTAAATTATTTTCATCCACAATGACTCCAGAATGCTGAGTCAATGCTTGAGACAGTTGGGCTCTGAGATGAAAAGATTTTTTTAAATCAGCCTATATGGAAAAAAGCTGATTGATCACTACTCAGTAGGCTGCAAAATGGGTTGCAGTCCTGTCATCTGATTGGTTATCTTATCTACAGTGCAGATGTCAGCTTTATTTAAAGAGAAGTATTATTCTTGAATTTTGTCTACAAACCAATGTGTGTGGCTTTTGTGTTTAAGAAGGGCTGTTGATTTAAAGCCTGGGACACCAGGGCATCTATTTTAACACTGCATTCTTGAATCTGAGATTTCCATGTGTACAGCTATCAGCATAAGTCTACCTCTGATGGACTACTTGTTGCAGCCTGAGGAAGGGTAGCAGGGGAGTTGATATTCTGTTTGTGCTTTGATGGCTCATGAAATAACAGAGGTGAAGGGGGAGTTTTATTTCAACTGACCAGGGAAAAGTGAGATATGAATTGTTGTGTCCCGGGATTGGCTCCTGCACGGACGCAGGAGCCAATCCCGTCCGTGCAAGAGCCAATCCCGGGACGCAACATGAATACAGCAAAAAGTCACTTTTTATTAGAACTGGATCCTGGAAGGAGGTAGATTTCCACTTTCTGGGAAAACTCCAATGATTACATCACCCAAACCATTTGATGGTGGGCTGCTGTGACTCCTTGCCCTATTCTCAACTTCTCTGATGAAAATGGAGCCCTGAGAATTTAGCACTGCTCGGAAGAGAAGGAACACAAGCATACTGTATATGGAATACTCCCCTCCTTTGACACATAGGAAGCAGTTACAGGAAAGGGGGATTGGTTATAGTTTCTAGGAAGCGAATGGCATGTGTATAGAAAAGCATGTAGTGAATCAGTGCTTCAACCATAATATGAACAAGATTTCAAGCCCGCACTCATAAATAGAGTGTTAGAAGGGCCATGATCATCACCGAGAAGTGTGGCGGCCGCACTCTGCTTCCTGAAAGCAAAAATTGTGTTCTGAGCCCATGAAAGCTTCATTGTTAGCCAATAACTTTTCATCAGGACAAAGCAAACGTGTATGTTTCAGAAATGGGGCACTGGGTGTGGGGAGGGAAAGAGTGAGACTGGCACATCTCTAATCCACACCAGCCTTTCAAAAACTGGCATGTGTCAACATGCATGCATACTCATAGTTCTTCCCAAATTCTGGTCTCATCTTTTTGTACCACACATAACATCTCCATCTTGCAAGGCTGAAGGTGGGAGGCAGATTAGATGAAGATGCTGGTGAAGATGCCAGCAGGACTTGGAATAATCATGGCTCCCCTGATTATGTGGTGAATATCACATTTGCATGGTTTGGGCTGTGGGCTGCCATTATGAGTCAGCATTGATTTAGAGCCCCTGTTTGCTTTACTATAAATACAGGCTTGTAAAAAGCTGTTCTCTCATGAACTGCCTTGTTATTTTTTCCTTGGCAGAGAGTCAGGATCCTTAGTTTGAAGCCATACATTGCATTTTACAGAAAGAAGAAAATAGATCACTGGTGACAGAATAATGGTTTGGACTCCATAGATTGTGTCCCTGATAAGTGAGCAAAAGGTATAGATGTGGAATGGATGATTTATAAGCTCTGAGAGTTGTGAGATGCAGCATTTGGGACAGTGTCCTAATTTCCTTACCAACCCTTGGAAGGCAAAAAGGGCCTTTGGGGTTTCTAGTGGGTATATATTTTCAAGGCTAGATAAATTCCATTTGTGGCTCATGCTTGGTAAAAAGCTTGGGAACAGCTGATCCAATAAAGAGTAGGAGGGAAACTAAAGACCAGAACTTTCAAGTCTGCAATATATAACGTGCTAGTTGCAAGATTAGTTCTCTGCAACTGTTCTGTTTCAGACAACATGTAGCCTCTTGGTGGCATGAGGGCATGACAGAAACCAGCAATATGATGAACCAGATTAAAAGACCTTCTGCTATCATAGAGCTTTTCTCTTATGCCTTAGCAGCAGGATCAAAGCCTGCCCATGTGCATAGTGACTTACCAGACCCATTGCTCTCTTAGATGAGGTTCTTTTCCATCAGATGTTAGGTTTTGATCTGATTTGAATTGCCAATTCTGGTTAGACAATTCAATCTGAGAAGAAAATTAAGTCAGTTTCACATTTTGATTCGAAATTTAAATCAAGCCAATATGATTTCCTGAACCAATTAAAAGAAGGTTCCTTTTCATAGGCAAAACCCCTTGTGAATTATTAAATCATTTTTGAGGTTTGCAGTTTTGATTTGATCTTAATCATTGAACCAGTTTGAAAAATTGATTCAACAAAATTTGCACCGTGCTATTGTTTATAAATACTAAAAGACAATATATGTGTTTAGATGATAAACAACAGCCCAATAAGAGTAGTCAGAAGAAGAATAAACATCAAAAAAGGATGAAGAAACCATTTCCCCTCCCTTTAGAGACCTGACTGGGAACCACACCCCCATGACAGACTTTACATTCCCACCAGGCATCACCAGTAGGTAATAAGCCTAATCGAGCTTTTAAAATACAACTACTGCTGTAACCTAGAAGTTTAGGAAAAATTAGGAAGCAATGGATATCTGTACTAACAAGTTGGAGGTTCTCTCAGATTTGGGTTTAAAATTAAGAATTGTCCACAAATAGAACCTATAGCTGCAACATGGCATCTCCTTTTTAGGGAAAAAAATGGATTATCTGTCTGACAATGTTTCACATATTTGTTGCATGTAAGGCTATGCAATCATTCCAGAGTCAAAGGTTTTAGCCGGCATTCCCTGATTGTAAATATCTATGCAGCCAAGGGCTGGGTTCTTGCTGAGATTCTGAAAAGTTTAGTATCAAAAAGTCCATTTGAACCCCTTCCCCAGATCCCCCATGTTCTTGTTATCCCTTTATCTCTTCATTCTCATGGAATTAATCAGTTCTCTGCACTGTTTTTTCCCCATCAAAGTCAATAACCTAGTAAATGGGAATACATAAGGAAAGTAGAGATATACAACATATATAGTAATTGTCATGGGTCACCCCAGATGGGATCTATGGTAGGAGTATTCGACCTCGACCACTTTAGGGACTTTTCCCCACTAATACTCATCCCTTTCTGCTTCGGTTGCTGAGGCGGACATCCTTGATGTCTTTGTTTCCACAGTCAGAGATAGCTGCACTTGGGTTCTGATTGGGCTGCTGGTTCCTGGAGTTCCCTGGCAGGAAGTAAGACCTGCCTCCTTCTGGGCTGCCAGGAGCAGGCTTTCTGCAGTGATTCCACCCTCTGCCATGGTAGGTGGAGTTTCTCTCCACGCACCCCAGGTATTGGAGAGCAAGCGGAGAGCCCGGGGCTCAGGAATCCTAGTAGTTTTTGGTTAGTTTTTGGAGAGTTGGCTTGATGTCAGGGTTCCAACCAATGCCCAAGTAAAAGCAAGAGCCCCTGTTCTGACCTAGGCTTCCTTAAAAAGCACGAAGCAGAGACTTGGTCCCGGCAAAACCTTTTATTTACACGACTGTGAATTCCTTTCATTCACAGTCTGCAAGGCTTGGCAAACAGTCTTTCAGAAGAATATTTATAACACAAACCTTATCTTTCTGGGAGAGCTGCCAGATAACTACCGGTAGTTTACAAATGCAGGGCAAGGCAACACTTGGCACAGAGTCTCTTATAGTCACAAACAGAACTTTCCACTCTTAAAATGACTGAAGGAACAAATTGTTTCCTGCAAAAGTCCACTCCCCATTCGCTCCTCTTTTGTTTCCTATGGGAGGGGCCAATCACCTCCAAGGTGTGGCTTTACTCCCAAGTTGACCCTGCTTTCTTAGTTGTTCTTGTCTTCTGGCAGTTCTGTGCATGCACACACTGAGAACAGGCTCCAGCTGTTCCTCTGGCTCACTGCTGTCTAGCTCCCACTCTGCCTCTGACGCAGAGCCCTCATCTGAGCTTTCCTCAGTCCCCAGCACTGGCTCATGTTCCTCCCCAACTTCCTCACTGTCCGACTCTGCTGCCAGCTCCACTGGCCGTCAGCGGGCCACAACAGCCCCAAGCCATTTAGCAAGAAAAATCCAGTTGTTTATTAGGAGCGCCATATTGGCACCAACTAAGTGAAAGCCAACTCTGATTTCACTCAGTTTGCACCTTGCCTCTGACCCTGTTGGCCCCACCCCCCAAGATGTGTCACCAGTCACATTCCCCAATGAAGCAATTTTGTGAGTCGTAGAAGTCACTCCCTCTGGCCCTGTTGGTCTCCATGGAGATGGCCTTGACTTTGGATGGCTAGGATATGTTTTGTTTTGACTGAGGTGTGAATTCCTCAAAGCACCTGCAAGGTGCGATTTCCCATCCCCCTGCCTATGGCAACTCGTGAGCAGGTCAGGAAAGCTTCGTGAGTTGACAGTAATGTTCTGGCAATAGAATATTCCAAAGATTTCCAGAACCTTTCATTTCTCCCCTGCATCAGCTATACCAGCTTTTCAAAGAGTGGACCAGCAATTTTGCAAAAGGCAATCCTCCAGACTTGTAGTAGCTTACTATCCCAGCTATGGCCAGCCTGTTGGAATATAATGTCCAGGAGGACCCAAACTGATTCCACTTCAAAGGGCTAATTATTGGGAAATTGTGGGGCCACCATTGGAATGCCCATGTTGGTGGAATCCAGAGGATAAATGAATTATTCCAGACGTCTACAGAACGCTTAGTCCTCAGAAGCCAAATTTTGCAGATTCCTAGTCAAAACACCAAATACTGTTTGTGCACATGTTCACATGTTATATTTTAATTGATTAGTTGAATAAAGGTCCTATATCTGATTGTTTCAAACATTAAACCATATTCCATTGTTTCCCTTCCATCTCGGAGGCCCAGGATGAGTGCCTCCCCTTCTCTTCTGGCCTCTCACATACAAAGGATCCTGCCCAGGGCCCCCCAGAGACATAGGAAACAATGACCACTTTTAGAATTGGGGATAGAGTGTGCAATTGTTTCCTCATTGGGGGATAGCTTTTAGTTGTTGGAATAAACACAAATGCTGGGGTAAGTGCACAAATTCTTCAAAAGACAGTTACCACCCCTCCTCCCCCAACTAAGGGACAGCTGGCTCTCAGGAATCTGTTGGTGCTTTTTAGTTTACTATGAAGCTCGTAACTGGGGTGTGTGGGAGACACTGCCATTAATAAGGACACAAATGCTCACTGTTTTGTCTTGGAGTCCAATTCCAGTAAAATGTGAAATACGCCCGAGACCACCAAGATGTTTTTCACAAGCTTGAGGAAAAGGGACAAGAATAATCAGCCTTATACTTGGACACCCAGAGGTCCTTTATTGGCTGAGTCTTCGTCGCAAGAGGAAGGAAGTGCTCATAAGAGTATTTATGGCTGCCTCTTCACAAGCTGTTGCCAGTAACACAGAAAGAGCCTCGTAAATCGGTGTCTACTGCTAATAAGAGGGTGGAAAAAGTGTGGAGACTTCCTATGATATTCTATCTGAGTCAAAGACCTTATTTTATTCTACTTTCTTCTTTATGTTCAGAATAATATAACAGAAACAGTTTCCAGATTCTATGCATTACCCCAAATGCTTGCACCCCTTAACAGAACGGATTGTTCAAGTCTTAGAGGTTCTTGCTAACCTATGGAAGAATAATTATAGCAAAATATTCCATCCAATCCATTTTGAGAGCCAGTTTGATTAACTGCGGTTAAGGTACCAGGCTAGCAACCAAGAGGCTGTGAGTTCTAACCTCTAATCCAGGGGTGTCCAAACTTGGGATCTTTAAGACTTGTGGACTTCAACTCTCAGAATTCCCCAGCCAGCATGGCTGGCTGGGGAATTCTGGGAGTTGAAGTCCACAAGTCTTAAAGTTCCCAAGTTTGGACACCCCTGCTCTAATCCCACTTTAGCCATGAAAAACAGCCGAGTGACCTTGAGCCAGTCACTCTTTCTCAGCCCATCTCACCTCACAGGGTTGCTGTGGTGGGGGGAATAGTAGGAGGAAGGTGTGTTGGATATGTTTACTGACTTGAGTTATTTGCAAAAAGTAATAAAGGCAGGAAATAAATAAATAAAAGCTTCAGACTTCAAAGGAGAATTTTCTGCTGAGTGAATCATGTTGCTTCTTCCTACTTTTATCCTGTTTTACATCAGTATTCCCAACCTGGTGTCTTATGCAGTTGTATGTGACTACAACCTGTGACCACAGCTCCTATCATGTACAGCCAGCGATATGACAATTATGAAAGTTGTAGTTCAAACCTCTGTCAGGTACTAGTTTGGCGAAAGCTTCTTTCAGCGGGTGGTTTATTGACTATTCAAAGTCTTGCTCAAATCATGAACCTACACATGCACTTTCTTTGCCTTTTTAAAATATTCTACTGTGGCTGGTTTTGTCATATCGCATCATACATTTTACTAATGCCTTGGTAACAGGTTATGTGCTGCTTGCAACTTTAGCCAATGTAACATTTGCTCAGCCCCTTTTAAAAAACTTATGGCCAACAAACAGGAGCAGAGCAGGGTTTATGATGTTATAACCTCTCAACCAATGAAGTCAAGGCAAACCTGCCAAGCATTCACAATCCATTTCCCTCAAGCTCTAAGTTGGAAATAAGACTTCTATGTATGGACAATATTTGTACATACAGTATATTTCCATCAAGATCCAGTTTGGTATATTGGTTAAGGCAGGGGTGTCCAAACTTGGGAACTTTAAGACTTGTGGACTTCTGGGAGTTGAAGTCCACAAGTCTTAAAGTTCCCAAGTTTGGACACCCCTGGATTAAGGGGTCAAGTTAGAAACTAGGAGACTGTGAGCTCTAGTCTCACTTTAGGCACAAAGTCATTTGGGTGATCTTGGGTCAGTCACTTTTTCTCAGCCTAGGCAAACCACTTCTGAAATCTTGCCAAAAAAAAAACCTGCAGGGACTTGTCCAGGTAGTCACCAAGTGCAACACTGATTTGAAAACATTTTAAAAAATACATCAGCCTTCCAATAGGTTTGTTGTACTGTGTCCCTTTGAAGTTTAGAAAAGTTGTTGTTGCTAACTTGTTCCATTGTTCAGCTTGAAACGAGGGCTCCCAATTTAATCTGGACTGGAACGTTTGGGTAGATCCATCATAACTCAGTGATGATTCAGTGCTATTGTAAGCGATGAAATAAATTGCAACACCCATTTCCATTTAGGGATTAGTAAAATCATGTACTTCTGAATGGTGGCTGGAAGTTTTGGAACTATATGTTTGTTTACTCTGAGGCTTTGGAAATGGAGTGATTTATCATTTGAAATAAATAAAATATATGTACATTCACAAGAATGTTGTTGAATGTATCATCTCCTCCCTTGGGGTACCATTACCTCTGGTGACATACAACATTTCATTGAGAATATTTATCACAAGGCCATTATCTGCATTTCTTTTGGTCCTATGTAACCTATAGATTAGATGCTAACCAAGATATTGAAGAGCAAATTTCTGAGAATGCCCAGCTGCCTATGTCATGCAGGGATACTGTGCATCATGCTTGATCCCCCTTGCAGCCTCCCAATTCACAGTACATGAACAAAGATATAGAGCCTGGTTTTGCCCTGGCAATCAGGTCATTCATCCTCCCTTCTCCTTCTCTCTGAAGCCAATGCAAAGGATTGTATCAAAGCTGGGACATCCATATGTATCCTAAAACAAAACAAAGCAAAAAAATTAAAAGGAGAATTGGGCATTCAACAAACGCTATATTTCCTATCAGGTTTTCTGCTCAATTATATCTTGATTTTACAGGTGACGATTGGTGTCAGCGAAATCAAGATATATAGTGGTTGCCCCCACTTATGTTGTAAGAGCAAGAGCCTTGCTGTTCTTATCAGTAATCCCAGGACAGATGAAATGCCGTTACTTTGCCCCATTTCCTTGCTGCCTTAGAGAAAAGTAAAGTTAAACAAGGTGAGGCCTATAGATAAGAGAAAGACAAAGTACACATCCTGATTTCTGAGGAATGAGACATGGAAACAATTATCAATTTGTATTTTGGCTACATCACCTCATCTGAATAGAATGTGTTCTGTGTTAATACCAAATCAGAGATCATTCTTTTGTGCAAGGGCAGAGTCATCTGTTACCCAGAGTTTCACCCCCTAGACTCTCTTGGAGCTTCTCATTCTATAGATGAAACCTTCACGGAAGGGGATGAATTATTCAGCTAAAATTAGGACTGAGGAATCAGGATTTCCTGGGCCTCCTGTGATTTAAGCAGCGGTCCAAAGAATCCAGTTTACATGTCATTCACTCATTGACAGAATGATGAGTTTATATAGTTACAGGACTAAAAACAAACAATGTTGGGCAAACAAAAAGGGATTCACAGAATGCTATGGGAAAATGCATGATTAAGAATGCTTCAAGTTCTTATTGAAAAATAGACACAGTTTGTTCACTCACTTACAGTATCAACAATATGCCATTGTCAAATCTTCTCTTCTCTTCTTCTCTCCTCTCCCCTCCCCTCCTCAAACATCTTTTTTAAAAGTTTTTTTTAAAGTTTTTACAGCGGTGCAGGCACTTCCACTTGGGGTTTCCTCATAACTCCCAAAGCAACATTCAACCCCTTGGAAATTGTTTCTATTTGGCAAATGAGCCCACTGACTCTTGTTCAAATGCAGCTTCAGAGTTATAATTTATTTCCCAAGTTTCATCAGGTGACCCTGGAATTCTGTAAAAGCTTCGGAGATAAAGATGGTATTTCCATTGATGGGAATCCTGTCCTCATCCTGTCCTCCAGGTGTCTAGATGGAGAGAGGAGAGCACTGGCCTGAATATTGTTTGTATTGTATGATTTTATACTATGTGTGTTAGATTGAGTATTGAGAAGGCAGAGACAGGCTTATGGTAACAACTGCTCTTTATTAACAGGAGAACAGTATGTATAATCCAGCAACTGCTTGGTCTGACAGCAGCTCTTTTATAGGGAGCTGTCAGACCTCTTAGCCAATAGGATTCAATCTCTGTTCCCGCCTGAACAGAGGACCTGGGTGGAAAGAGTTAATAGCAGGCAGAGTTAATATCTAACACCCCTCCCCTCTTAGTTGGGATGTTTCTATTGGTCACGTAATCACGTAGGTAGGCAGGTTTTTGTTTAGTCCTACCAGACCTGCGCAGTTCATTTGGAACCGGTTCTTTGGGCAGTTCGGATGGGCCTGTCTGCTTTTCAGCTCTGCTCGGTTGAACCTCCTGGGACTTTTCCCAGGCCGCGGCTGGAGCTTCTAGGATTTGCTCATTTGGAGCTCACTGTGGGCCTGCAACAAATTCAGATACCCGGTACCCTCGGATTTGAGCTGGCTGTAGAGGGAGTAAGCGTTTGCTCCTTTTGGGTAGGACTTTGGATGATTTGATCAGGAGTTGCCTCTGGTGTTCTGAGATTGCAGTGGGAGAGGCGACCACGGATTTGGTCAATATGCCTCCTCCAATTTCTACCATGCTCTAGCTCTAACAGATAAGAGCGAGGCCCAGTGATGCCTATCACCTTGGCAGGGATCCACAGAGTTCCCCCAGCGTAGTTGTGGGCGTATACCGAGTCCCCTATGCTAAAGTTTTGAATTTTGCTTGTGGAGTCAGGGGGCAATGCGGCAGAGTAGTTTGGGTGTAGCTGGTCTAAGAGGGACCTTAGCTGGCGTCCCATGAGAAGCTCGGAGGAGCTTCTCCCGATAGTGGCACTTGGCATGATGTGTTGGATTAACAAATAGTGATCAACCCGTGTTTGCCAATCCCCCGAGCGCATCCTAGCAAGGGCCTCTTTTGCAGATCGCACCATTCTCTCCGCCTGACCATTGGAAGCCGGATGGAATGGAGCGACCAGATTCCCTGACTTGCTAAATAGGTCTCGAATTGAATGGCCGTGAATTGGGGCCCGTTGACAGAGACCAAGATGTTGGGCAGGCTGTGCATGGAGAAAAGTCTCCGTAGCACCTTGATGACTGTCTCTGCTGTGGTGGAGGTCATCAGGACTACCTCTAACCACTTCGAGTACGCGTCCACAACTATAAGGAAAGTTTGGCCATGAACTGGGCCAGCAAAGTCTATGTGCACCCTAGACCAGGGTGCTTGAGGCGCCCGCTCCTTAGCTCGCACCTCTGGGGGAGCTGGTCTGGACTCCTGGCACGGCGTGCAGGTAGCCACCCATTCTTCTATCTCCCTGTCCATGTTAGGCCACCAGACGTAGCTCCTAGCCAAAGACTTCATCCTTACAATGTCAGGATGCCCCACATGTAAAGCCTCCAATATTGCCTTGCGCAGTTTGTTTGGAATAACCACTCAGTCCCCCCACAGTAGACAGCCATTAATTACAGACAATTCATCTCATTTTGCAACATGCAATTTACAATCAGCCCCAACAGGCCCTTGGGCCACCCCCTCCACACCCAGTTCAAAACTTGTTTGATGGTGGAGTCCTTGGCCGAATGACGGGCAACGTCATTGGAAGAGACAGGTCCAGTGTCCAAGCAGTCAATGAGTAGGGCCGGTGTCTCGGGAGTGGGGTCAGCCAAAAGTTCTGGTAAGGGACAACGGCTCAGAGCATCCGTGTGTCCCAGAGTGGAGCCGGGGCGATGGATGAGTTTGTATGAGTAGGCAGCCAGGAAAACAGTCCACCTGGTCATGCGAGGAGATAACAATACAGGGGTAGGGCGGTCCCCAGCCAGTAGTCCCAACAACGGCTTGTGGTCGGTCACAAGCTTGAAATCCCGGCCATAAAGGTACTCGTGAAACCTTTTGACTCCCGCCACTGCAGCCAGAGCCTCGCGGTCCATCTGGCTGTAGTTTCTTTCTGCCGAGGACAAGGTTCGTGAGTAAAAAGCAATAGGGGCTTCTGTGACATTGGGCATGCGGTGGCTGAGGACGGCACCCACACTGAATGGGGATGCATCACAGGTTAACACCAGTGGCAGGGTCTGGCTGTACTGGACTAGAAGGGAATCAGCTGTCAGCAGTCGCTTGACTCCGGCAAATGCGGCAGCCTCAGCTCGGCCCCAGGACCATTTGGCGTTCTTGACCAGGAGACAGTGGAGTGGTTCAGCAATGGTGGCTTTCTGTTTGAGAAAAACGCTGTAGAAATTAAGGAGCCCGAGGAACGCCTGCAGCTCGGTTTGCATGCTGGGTGTGGGGGCTTCCTAGATTGCTTTTATTTTTTGTGATGTCGGGTGAATCCCAGAGCCATCGATCATGTACCCCAGGAACTCAACCCTTGGTACGTTAATTTTGCATTTTTCTTTTTTAAGCCAGAGGCCCTTTTCTCTAATTCTGGCCAAAACCATTCGAACTCTTTGTAAAAGTTGTGCCTCATTTGCAGTCGATACCAAGATGTCATCGAAATAGGGGACGACTCCTGGTATCTCCTGCAAAAGCCATTCCATGATGCTTTGGAGCAGTCCCGGGGCGATACTAACTCCAAATTGCAGGCAGTGGCATTTGAATGCACCCCTGTGCGTCACAATGGTTTGGGCCTCCGCTGTAGCGCCATCTACAGGCAACTGTTGGTATGCCTGCACCACGTCCAATTTAGCAAAGATTTTTTTCTGGGCCTAGCGAATGTAGTAAGTGCTGTACAATGGGTACAGGGTATGCGCTTTGTTGTAGCACGTTGTTAATTGTGCATTTATAGTTCGCGCAGATGCGGACTGACCTGTCAGGCTTGACCGGGGTCACAATAGGAGTCTCTCAGCGAGCTTGGTTGACTAGTTCCAGGATTCCCTGGCTCACGAGCTTGTCAATTTCCCTAACAATTTTTGGGCGGAGAGCGAAAGGCACTCTCCTAGGCTTCAGCCTAATTGACGCTATGTTGGGGTCCAAGCTAAAAGAGATTGGCGTCCCCACATACGTACCAAGACCAGTGTCAAAGATGTCCTCGAACTCCTTAAAGATGGCCTCTGCGCTGTCTTCCTTCACGAAGTTGATTCCGGTCACCTCCAAACCCAGGGCTTGGAACCAGTCAAGCCCCAGGAGGCTCTGCAGATTGTTGTTGGCCACGGTCACAGGAATTTTGGCGTGGAATTCTTTGAACCTTATGCGGAAGGTGCCCTGGCCGATGATGGAGACTTGGTTCCCCTGATAGTCTCGCAGGCTGATGTCCGGGGTGCGAAGGTGCTGTTTTTTCAAGCCCAGGATGGCTTGCTTCAGGGTTGACCAAGACATGATCGTTAATGATGATCCAGTGTCTATTTCAAGCTCACAGGGAGCATCTTCTATGAGGACAGTGATCTTCAGGTTTTTTTGCCGCCTAGTGCGGACTTGTCCTATCGCGGTGTGATAGATAACCTTTGTTTCTCTCTCTGGGTGCCCTTGCGATTTATGCCAAGCCCCTGGGGTGCGCCTCTGTTGCTGGTTAGGAGTGTCTTTAGGCTGCCATGTGGTGGCAGGGAATTTGCTCTGACACACTTTGGCAATGTGCCCCTTTCGTTCGCAATGCCTGCAGGTTGCATCTTGGAATCTGCAAGTAGACCGGGCATGGTCCCTTCCACAGCTTGCACAGGGCAGCATCCACGAGTTGAATTTTCGTGCCGGCTTCATGAGGCTACTGCATATGCGGTAGCTGTCATCTTCTTCGCTGTCAGATTGCTCAGGCTCTGCGGCCTCGTGGTGAACGCGTGTTTGTTTCTGCGCAGCTTGTAGCACGTTTTGTTGGCGCTGCAGGGTCTCTGTTGACTTGTCTGCTGACTCAGACGCTTTGGCTTTGTCGAGTGCGGTCTGCAGAGACAGATTTGATCTGGTGAGCAATCTTCTCTGCAGATTAATGTCTCTCACATCACAGATAATGTGGTCCAATATTAAATCGTCCAAGTCACGGAACTCACAATATGCGGCTGCCTTACGAAGCGCCGCCACGTACTCATTGATCAATTTGCCCTCTCTCTGGTTCCTAATGTTGAATTCGTGGCGGCAAGCGTGCCTCGATGGTTTGGGTGCATAGTGGGTTTTCAAAGTCTGTTGTAATGCCGCCCAAGGAACAGCTTGGAGTGGGGTTGGCTCCGACAGATTTTTCGCAGTTTCAAAAACCTCTCGGCCACAGTACCCCAGAAACAGGTTCTTCTCGCGGGTCTCAGGGATGCCCATCAGGTCATTTGCCTCGAGGAAGAATTTGAATCGTAACATGTATGATTCCCAGTGCTCAGCCACCAGGTCATACAGAATTGGCAGGGCGTGCATGGCCATTTTCGTACAGAGCGTGATTTGAGTTTGCCGCTCAAAATGGCCACTCAATGCCACGCCGAGAACTCCAGGCTGGATCTACTTGCTGGATCTGCTGTTCTTCTTCTTTGCCTATTTACCTTCCAATCCCACCTTCATCGCCAGTGTTAGATTGGGTATTGAGAAGGCAGAGACAGGCTTGTGGTAACAACAGCTCTTTATTAACAGGAGAACAGTATGTACAATCCAGCAACTGCTTGGTCTGACAGCAGCCCTTTTATAGGGAGCTATCAGATCTCTTAGCCAATAGGATTCAATCTCTGTTCCCACCTGAACAGAGGACCTGGGTGGAAACTATAGCAGACAGAGTTAATATCTAACAATGTGTTCTATGACTGTTATTTTTAAGGTTTTCAATGCTTTGAAGTTTTTATGTTGTAAGCAAATAATTTTTCTAAACAAATCTTGATCCTGGGATTCTCCGTTGGTCAGCTGGTGGGAGCATGACTGACTTATGAGGATTTCCCCATATTTGTGGCAATAATAGTCATGTGGTACTATGAGAATGGTTTGAGGGTTATGGGAGGAATTTGGAGAGAACTTTAAGTGCCTTAGTGAAGGGAGGGAGATAAAGGAAAGGCAAATTTGGATGTATTAATTGAGAGAATCCTGTGTATCTCTTCCATATCACCTTTCCTGGTTACACCATTTAAACCAAGAGACGAACATTTTCTGACCATAGGCTTCATGCAGACCCTCGGTACATTGTTTGTGGTCTCCAGCACTCTGACAGCATGCCCCAGAATCTGGTGGCAAAATGGCCAATTTTCAACAAATTGAGTCTTTAGTTTTTTTCCAAATCAAGAACGGAGGAATGCAACACTTACTGAGAGGCTTCCATTCCTACCCTTAAAATCACTTTAAACCCAAAAACTGCACTGTCATAATTTGGCAATTATTAATGTCATTAACATGAACAATGCTTTTAAATGCGTCAGCAACTAGGGAGGTTCTTAAACAATAGAGTGAAGGATTCCTAAAGGAGAATACAAACATTGCAAAACAAGATGAGTGTTTTGCTTTTCCATTCACTACAGAAGATGGCTTAGGTCATTTCTGGACTGACATTTTCAAGAGGGAGAGAGATGGAATTGAGGCACGGAGAGGTGACAACAGGTGAAACTTTGACATCATATGTTAGACAAATCATGTTTACCAAAACCAGAAATTTGAAATCGTGTTTAACAAAACCAGATGACAGCCATTCAAATATTTTAAGGAAATCAAATGTGAAATTGTGGATCCGCTAGCTAAAATATATGTAATATGTCCTAGCACCAGCCTCTGCACCCCAAACTAATTAATTTAAACGTTTAGAAAGTTTATTGACAAAATGCTCCTGCCAAAGTTCCTAGATTTAGCTGTTTTAGGAAAAGATGAGAATCTCCCTTCAGGTTCAGTAGCTGCTGTTTAAAAAACAGGAAGCAACTGTAGGAAGGCATGAATAGTTTTCACAGTGGATAATGTAGACGCTAATTTCCCCCTCCTCCATTTTTTTTGCGCTGGGCCTTGTGTGTGTTTTTTTTTAACCTGCATATAGACCTGCGATGAGGAGCAAAGAACCCAGGGGAGGAAAAACAAGGCATAGACTGAGAATGAGACTTTGTTTTCTTCTGAAGAAACAAGTGCATATGTGCACAACAAACCCTGCTGATTGGCAGGCAGCCTTGTCCTAACAGCTCCAAAAGAAAGAGATGCCCTTTCTAGGTAATTACTCTTACCAGATGCCAGGATCTTTGGGGCTGGCATGGTACCCAGCACTCCCACACACCCAGACGGGATGCATTCCAAAGGACTGAATCAGCAAGGCTGTGTGTGTGTGTGTGTGTGTGTGTGTGTGTGTGTGCAATGGATGCACGCATGCGCAGGAGGGGGTTGTATGGAGGGGTTATTGTTTTGACTATTATGGGATGTGGCTAAGCAAGCCTTTAGAAGATACACACTCTGAGACTTTGAAACTTATTTGAGCTTGTCACTCAATGTTGGAGAATCAATCTCTAGCTCTCTCTCTCTGAGGTACTCTGACTTAGAGAAATCCATGTCCTGTGGTGATATTTACAAACCTTCAATGCAAGTCTGCGGTGACAACTGTCACCACTCAGCTCTCCAAAAGATGCCAGCAGAGGGCATCTTCCCATGATAGCAGCAGTATTGTAGTCTACAACTCTACATCACGGAGTAAAGAGTAGGATTTTTGCACTCACTATTAGATTTATCTGATTTGCTGTGCCCCAGTCTTAGAGTGTGGCACTGATTTTCCTTTCACCATAAAAAAAGACTTTTGTTCATTATAATCAATATAAACTCATTTCCCCCTTAATCTCCCAATAAAGACCCCTATATAGCAGTGTGGGTAGAGTACAAGAGCAGTTAAATTGATTAGTCCAGTGAGTCTCAATCTGTGGCCCACAGATCCCTGGAGGGCATAATGTCATCACAGGGCTTGAAGAAATGTTATGATTTAAATCTTGCATTAAGTCTTGGTGGTCCACGGTCGTGGTCTGTGGCCATAAAAGGCATTTAAAGGGGGGTCTTTTGTGAAGAAAAGGTTGAGAACCATTGGAATACTCAATTAAAATGGAAGGTGATAAATCAATTAAAATATCTTGAGTTAGCAGATAACAGTAATAGCACTTAGACTGATATACTGCCCAAGATAACTTTTGCAAAATATGGGGAGCTGGAGGGGGGGATGCTAGATAAGTATTCTCTAGCCATCAAATCCCCCCCAAAATACTCCAAAATAAATTGTGATATTCATATCCTCTGGCTTAAAGTGGTGAGTACTATGATGGAATCGCCACAATTTAGTTATAGAAAAGCTGTGCTTCTGGGTCCCTATACACTTGATTAATGTCCATTTTGAATATTTATTAGGAAAGGACCGAGACTCCAAACAACAAAGGCATTCTCAGGTTAGGCTAAACCTGACTGAAATCTATTCCTTCCTGAATAAACATTACTGAGCCCAAAGCTGAACTGGATTACAATCTATCAGTTTGGTTCTTCTAAGAGGCAAGTGTTCTTAGAGAAACATCTCTGGTTTTGAACAGTGTTGTAGTTTAGGACAGAGCAATGCACTACCGTAAGGAAACTTACGTTTTATAAAAAGAAAAATATGTAGGCATGCAAACGCATTTCAAAATTTCAGGTGCGATAATACACATTCTCTTTCTCCTTCTCTCTCACTGATTTAAAGCATGTTAGTAGTGGAAAGTGTTATCTGGCCACAAGCCCACCAGTGAAACAAGGGATTCAGCAGTGATCTAATACAGTAATTTTTGTGGTAAGTGTAACAGTAGGGAGAGAACTCAGAACCTCTGATCTTTCTAACTTCCTCCGTCATGCATACTCCTTTGTTAACCACACCTTGACAAAGTGGCCAAAGTTAGATGGCATCACTGGAAATCTGTAAATACTGGCAATTAAGTTTAAGGCCAGATGAGATGGAATTACGCCTTGTAATTCAAGATTTGCACTGCAGCATCTGTAGGGCAGCGGTGAGGTTCACTTACCTTCCCTACCGGTTCGCAAATATGAACGCAGTTGCGCATTGCCTTCTGTGCATGTGCAGTGCTCATGCATTACAGCGGGGCAGCGGGGCAGCGGGGTGGCAGGGCAGAGCCTCCCACAGCTGCCACTCCTGATTTGCCCAAACCGGAGAGAACTGGCTGAATATCACCTCTGCTCTAGGGCAATGTCAGGAATCTTCTCTGCTTCTTTTATGCAGTTGTTTGGTGTGAACAAAGAAATATACTTAAGGGAGGGAGGGAGAGTAAGAAGTTAGAAATGTTCCGTGACAGTTTAACCATGTCCTCCTGGATTTGTGTCAGAACATGGTATGATTTTTGATCAAAGACCTTGTCAATGTTTCCCCCCCTTTTTTCTCGTAGCAGTTTGACTCCATTAATAGGCATGGATTCTTACTGATTCTCAGCACAATACATCAGATACCACTCAGTCAGTGGTGATTCCATCACAGCAAAATAAAAGCAGAATTCATTCATTCATTCATTCATTTATTCATCCATCCATCCATCCATCCATCCACTGTGCTTGTATGTCACCTATTTCTGAAGACTCTGGGCAGCTACGTCCGCCAAATGTGAAAGACATATTTAAAAAGAATAAAAAGAAAGAAATGGAAGCCCTATGCATCCATGAATGTTACTTTCCATGATAACACATCTCCTGTGCAAGAGGGAACAAGTTGATCTTCACAATTTTCCTAAAGTCAAAAGGAAGAAAGTTGGCCATATCTCTGCTGGAAAGAACGTGCGAAGAGTTGGGGTACCTACTGAAAATGACTATTTCAGAAGCCCCATACACTCCCATAGGGATTGGACCTGGAGGGATTGGACCCTATTTTATCTTGTTGCATGGACTGATGAACGCAGCAGGAAATGGTCCTCCAGATAACCAGCTACAAAACCATGTACAGCCTTAAGAGTCACACTCAATATGGTGAATCACACCTAGAAGCCAACTGGCAACTGATAAATCTCTGAAGCAATAGTATTACCTAAGTAATCAGAACTCTTAACACTCTTCCGGAAGGCGGCGCTGAAGACTTGGTTCTGCTAGCAGACCTGGGGAACGCAGAGCAGGATGGAGCCCATGAAATGGCTTGTGTGATAAGTTGTCGCTGGGGTGGGATGGGTTATTATATTATTTTATTAATTTATTATGTGATTATTCTCTTTTAATAGTTTTATTGTTTTATATATGAGGTTTTTATATTCCTGTAAGCTGCCTTCAGCCATGTCCAAATAAGCGGCAATATAAATTTCCTAAAAAAATAAAATAAAATAAACAAAACAAAACAAAACATGCCCATTACTGTCCAGGCTGCCTGTTCTCATTGTAGCTGTAGTTTCCAAGTATACTTCATTATGGGAATTGACTGAGATAGGGTGGGATGCATGTTGCTGCAATGTAATAGTTAAATTAACTGATTAAAAGAAATAATACTCATCGTTGCACATCTGTGAAAGTAATAAAAAGAGGAAGGATGTAATTTTGAATGACAGTGGTAAGATCTTGTGAACTTGATGAATACATGCAGGGAAGTGAAAGTGTTCGGTCTAGAATGAATAGGCTAAAACGCATCTAAAGTATGAAATGTCTCAATTAATTTTAATTGTTTTTGCAAATGAAAGTTGGATTTCCTAGGTTGGAAATCACTGAACTGAGATAATGGAAGAACTAGAGATGAATTCTGGGAAAATGGGGAACGTTTTGAATGAAATCAGTCCAAGGGGATAATGGATTTTTATTTAAATATTTTCATGTGTTTTATGCCGGTTTAGTAAAAAAAAAAAAACTTAATCCAAGAAAGCAGTCAAAAAGAAAACAGAAAGTTTTAAAATTAAAAGCACAAAGAAAGAGCAGAGTGATTTTGATAGAAATACAAAGGTGTTTTAGAAATGGATGAAAGGACTAAATATGAAGCGCAAAAACTGAATTAAGAATTAATGTCATAAAATGATTTGGGATAAAACTAAGATGAGGGAGTTATTTAAGGAGTATTTTTGAGGTTTTATAGGAATAATAGTGATAACTCAAAAATGGAACCGAAATGAATGATATAAAATTAACATCTAAGAAACAATTTATGAAAGGGAAGTCATAAATGCTGTGAGAAATATGCCTTGTAATTAGAATAATGCTATTATTGTTTCCTTATGCTAAGTGTTGCAAGAATTAAAGCTACTGGGAGATTATTTTGTTAAATGAATCGAAGAAGTTAATCGGCACAATTCTGATTGAAAGGATACGAGAAGTGACAATAATAAACATTTGGGAAATGCAGTGAGGGAGTGTCCAGAAAGATTTTTAATCTTCATAAAGTCACTGATAATGACATGATGGTGAGATAGTATATTGCACATTTGTTGATTTAGAGAAAGTCTATCAATAGGTCGGAATTGTGGAATGTGTTGGAGGATAGTGGAATTGAAAGTTGGTTGTTGAATGTAGTATATGATAGCATATGATTAAGTATTGATATATGATTGATATATGATGAAACTAAAGTTCAAAGAAAATAAAAAATAGAATGCTTGATTAATGTTCAACATTGAATAGGAAATAACACAAGAGTATGATGGCCTTTTGGTTCTTTAAGGTACATCTGTTGTTTATAGATAAGTCTACATGGAATGCTTGAACGAACAATTGGAAGACCAGAAACAACTTAGGGATACAACACGATGAGGAAAGTCTATGTAGTTGCTAAGAGTTGGTAACAACTTGATGGCACCTAATCATTTAATCAATATAGAATGCTGATATAGATGGCATAAGTGTGTTGGTTAGGGACAGAAATATACCTTTGTATGCAGACAATGCTGTGCTGTTGGCTGAGAAAGAGAATGAATGGCAATGAATATTGTATAGATTATATAAGGCAATGAAATCACTAGCAATATTTATTATATTAATCATATTTTGTTCTTCCACTATTAGTGAGATACTTGTGTAATTAGCCAAGTTTATGGATCTACTTTGAAGAAAGGCTACTGTTGCCAGCCTTTCTACAAGTATGATCTTTTCACTTTAATTATATTGATAAGAAACTGGACTCAGGTGGGTTGATCAGCTATTACATCTGAAGATGCTTCTTAGACCTACTTTTAAAATTACTACAGGTTCATGATCTTTCTGATCCTTTCATATGTTTCTAAATTTAAACTACAACTTAAGCCTGTGTATTGAATGCCACTATTAGACTTAGAAGCCATCTTTTACCTTTTGGACTTCAGGCCTGCCATATTTTCTATTGTGGGAAAGTGGGAGGGGGGATTATACAGAGTGTGGGTGCTATGTAGCCATAACAACTTTTTTCTCAGAAAGTCAAGGTTCCCTGGCCCTGCAGCTGCGATGAGGTGACTGGGAGGCATCTCCTGTTTGGATGGTGCCTGACTGGATCATGTGATGGACATGTGGATGCTGGGCAGGGACATGAAGTTTCTTTTGGGTGGGGAAAACATGGAAACTTTCAGATTCGGGTTTTCCCAGATGTGCCAATATGACATCTCTAATAAAGTGGAACTTTGAGGAAACTCAAGCTCGGAGTCTTCTTTCGTTAGGGGTGTTACTTAGAACTCTGACACTTGAATTCCAACTTATTGTAAATATATTAACAATTGTTTTTTCAAATCTCATCAAGGTATTTTATGCAACTCATCAAGGTTATTCCCCATTTCCTCTTTTATTTAATTTGGTGCTAAGAACATTGGCCTCCATTATTAGACAACTAAAGAATATTTTAAATATAAGTATATTTTGAGCAACTACATGCAAATGCTTTTCAGATCTGGTTGATTAATTATCATTGTTTCCTAACATCATTGTGAATATTATATAAGAGTTTGGTAAACTATCAGGTTATCCAATCAACTGGAACAAGTCCAAAAAACTTGCATCAGGATCTAAAGTATATTTGGAAATTTGTAAAACAAATATATAACATATTGTTTGAATTGTTTTAAATATATCAAAAAATTATTGGCAGAGAATAACATAGTTAAAAATTCCTATATTCTGTGCAGAATGATAAATGTTGAAATAAACAATGTGGTTAATATTTCTAGAATTGTAAAGAGATTGGTAAATTATTTTTATACAATGGCAGAATGGGGGCTTTAATCTTCATGAATTTCAATACTTATCTCTGTGGAATTCTTTGTGAATTTTTTTTTTTGCAAAAGAAACTTTAGCTACAACTAGAAACTTATTTGACCACTTAGTATTGGCAGGAACTTAGCTCTTTTTTAAGATAAATGTTTCTTTTCCCAGGCTGCAAAATTCATTTGGAGGATTTTGGAAGTTTAAATTAGATGCCTGAACATCTGAAAGCTAGAAACTTGGGGATAATTCAGAATTGGGAATTGCAGGTGAATAAAGCCCTTTGGTGGGTAATGATATTTTCTTCAGATTTCTGTATTCCTAATGAGTTGCAAAGCATTTGATGAACTGCCAAAATAACTAAAATTCATAATTTGCTCTCATGATTAATTAATTAATTTTTATTTATTTATTTATTTCATTAAGTATGAATTAGATAACAGATATAAGTATAGACATGATTATGAATACATGAAATGGATACGAATACAAGGGAATATTAGGACAGGAATAGTAGGCACGCTGGTGCGCTTATGCGCGCCCCTTAAAGACCTCTTAAGAATGGGGCAAGGTCGACAGTAGATAGTCTAAGGTTAAAGTTTTGGGGGTTTGGAGAAGAAATCACAGTATCAGGTAGTGCATTCCAGGCATTGACAACTCTGTTACTGAAGTCATATTTTCTGCAATCAAGTTTGAAGCAGTTTACCATAAGTTTGTATCTGTTGTTGTGGTTGAAGCTGAAGTAGTCATTGACAGGTAGGACATTGTAGCATATAATTTTATGTCCTACGCTTAGTTCGGATTGAAAATGGCGAAGTTCCAAATTGTCTAAGCCCAAAATTTCAAGTCTGGTGGTATAAGGTATTCTGTTGCAAGCAGAGGAGTGGAGGGCTCTTATCGTAAAATATTAAAAAGTGAAAGATTAAAAAGTGTTCTAGAAGATTTCAACCTCAGTGGTCAAAATTATGGGAGCATATCATCAAGAAGATACTGGTAATTTGCAAGAAAATTGGAATAAAGAGTTAATGTGACCAGTTTTATTAAATCAATGTTAAAAATATTGTTAATGACCTTAAAATGAGATTATTCACAAGAAATTATTTTTCCAAGTTCTTTGGAAGCTTCAATAGGTGCTTAAGAAAGACCCTGTGTCAACTTTTTATCACAGCAAATGTGGGTACACAAGACTTGACCTGTTTTATGACTGTCCCATTTTACTTTAATGTTGTTTATTTTATTTGGGATAGAGAAATAAGTTTTTAAAATATTAATATTGTGTTGAATAGGTACCAAAAGTATGTCATTTGTCAATTTATGAAGAACTTTGGATTTATCAAACATAGAATGAAGTCAGAGATAGTTTTACTTTGCTGGGGCTGACAGAAACTCACTGCCTCTAAGTCTGAGGGTTGATTTTAACATGGGTCTTCCCAGGTCATGTCATATACAGATTGTTACAAACAGTATTAGAAAGTAAGAGAGGTTTTTCTTTCTTTCTTCAAAATTGTCCTCAAAGCGCACCTTTTTTGCAAAGACTTTAGAAGACCTTATTCCATGCCCTACATAGGAATTGACAATAAGGGATCGACAGATGTCAAACTGCCTACACTATCCTGATGGTGTTAATGGAACTCCCAAAGGAAATATTTTTTAATGGATGAAAGTTGGTGAATTTTTCAAAATTGGTTCAGAGTTCTCACATGAAAGTTCATGAAAATTCAGGGGGGAATACCTATATCTCTTATAATTATTTATTTGTTTAAGAAGCACACTGTGTATAACTGCCCACAACATTTGACTTTCTAGCTGAAACATCTGGGAGAACAGTCAGGTATTTTTTGCCTCATAAAAACCAAGGTCAGGGTCATCTCCGGGTGCTGTCCTCTAGAGACTGTCAGAGGGCGGTGCCCAGGAGTAGGTCCTTCTCTGTGGCGGGTCCCACCCTTTGGAACGACCTCCCCCCAGACATCAGGACAACAACCGATCTCCGCTCCTTCCGCAGTAAACTGAAGACCCACCTGTTTCGGCTAGCCGGCCTGGCATAATCTCGACAACTGTTCCACCCCTTGGTTAATTTTAATTGTCAATGTTAGCTTTTAAACTTTTATTCTTATTGGGGTTTTAACTTCTCTGATTATTGTATTTATTTATTTTTACCTCCTTCTTTGTTGTCTGTAGACCGTTGCTTGTGTACGTCGCCCCGAGTCCCTGTGGGGAGAGGGGGCGACTAATAAAATAAATAAAATAAATAAATCTACATTTGGCAGGAAGGGTGGGTGGGGTGGGAATTTCTAGAATCTTCCTTGCTAACATTTCCAAACAAGCTCAGATAATGAAAGTATGACTCCTAGATCTATAAGAGGATACTGCTGGATAAATGGGACCTGGAGCATGCCCACCCTGATGGTTCTGGTGGGAGGTATAGATAGAAATCAGAAACGGGCAATCCTACAAAGCTTGTTAATCACATGAAATTTGGGTGAGATTGAACAACCTTGCAAGATCTCAGGAGTTTTTGGTTTTGCATCTTGCACCTGAAAAAGTTGCCAAACTTCTGAAACTAACGTTAAGCATTCCCTTAAGGTGAAACACCCACAGTTTGCTTCCTTAGTTACCCTGAGTGTGCTTTCCCTTTTTCTATTGTTTTGCTGATGAAAGTTGAGCAATATTTAGCAGCTAAACCCATAGAGTGAAAGTTGAGCACCACAA
Source organism: Natrix helvetica (assembly GCF_964273705.1). Classification (NCBI taxonomy): domain Eukaryota; kingdom Metazoa; phylum Chordata; class Lepidosauria; order Squamata; family Natricidae; genus Natrix; species Natrix helvetica. The sequence goes on from NC_138548.1 coordinate 200,238,279, forward strand.
CAGGTGAGATGGTGACTCAGTCGTAACTCATGAGTAGGTAGGGACTGAACTTTCTGATGTGTCTTCTTCTTTTTCTTTGATTAACTGATGGCTTACTGCTGTATTGTTTCCTGCCAAAAATGGGTAAAATGCCATACCTCCCTGTAACGTAGTGGTTGGGTGATAAAACTTAACAGTACAGTTTCTGGGATAGGAAAAAAAGAGGCTTGGTGGACATATGAGACCCGCGAAAAACTTATTGGGACTTTTAAAGAGGATCCAACATTATTCATTTTTTGTAGGAAAGGGGTGTCAAACAGGCGGCCCACTGGCTGGCTGTGTCACATGCAGACCGTGCTCCCCCCAGTTCTGCAAAGGGAAAAAGCCATTGAAATATGTCATGTGACGGCAATGTGATGCGGGGAGTTTGACACCTGTGCTGTAGCGGAACCAACTGAGAGTTTACTGCAAATTGTTCTTAACCATTCCTATTTATTTAATTACAATATTAATCAAGAGAATTACCATAACCTTCTATCAGTCCACTTGCTGGGGGAAATATTTGGAGGACTAAAAATTTGGTGTCCTGATTCTGAGCCATATTCTACTTTCAGTAACAAGGCTGATGACCTGCATTGTCCTTAACAATCTTAAAGCAGGGTACATTAAGAAAAGCAATTGATGGGTTTTCTCAGCATTGCTTCCCCATTCACTGAGCATCCCCTGTGAGTGGAAGAAACTACTGTCAACCACTCTTCTTAATGTGGGCTGTGGAAGAAGGCCTGTTTTGACAGATGGCTACACCTGTCAAAAGCAAGAGGTTCTCCTGCTTTGCCAGAGAACTCCTGCATACCTCATTGATCAGTACATTTGATTGACAGAAAGGAGAGAGCTCCTTCCTACTTTACCTTTCTACCACTCTCACTGTGATCCTGTCAGCTGTTTCCTAGGGAATTTTTAAAATTGGGTTTACTGTCTTTTGCAACAACAGTGAGCCCATTTTTTAAAAGTAGGTTGAAAAGTATCTAACAGATGCTTGGCAGCCCATATAGGGAAGCAGGAGCTCTCCCAATTCAATACACTTCCTAACGGGGGCCATCAGCTGTTTATCAGGCTGGCTGATGAGCACTGGTAGTCAAGATACAGAGATACTCTTTGGTCTATCAAGTCTCCAATTAGAGTAGAAGCAGGGAGAAAAGTATTATGTTTATCAGCCAGATGCACAATCAAGAGTTGATCTGTATAATCAGAGACTTAATGGGTACATAATAATATTAATTAAATTCAATATTAATTGCTGGCAGTGGCTTTGAACCTGAAAGGGTGAGGAGAAAGAGAGGGAGGGAGGGAGGGAGGGAGGGAGGGAGGAAGAGAGAGAGAGAGAGAGAGAGAGAGAGAGAGAGAGAGAGAGAGAGAGAGAGAGAGTGAGAGAGAGAGAGAGAGAGATTTTGGAAGGAAATCAGATGTGTCTTCATTCCAAAAGGTGATGGAAGACAGGGTCCAGCAACCAGAGGGACATGTCCACAATGGTCAATAGGAGCTAGACAGAATTCAGCTTAGCACATCTTCTGTCATATTGTTGCGGCAGACTGGGGTGTGGAACCTCAGTCTGCCAAAGATGGGACGTGATGTATCCTCAATAGTGTCAAGCTAGATGTATCAAGAGACTCTAGAAAGAATGCAGAGAAGAGCAACAAAGATGTTTAGGGGACTAGAGACTAAAACATATGAAGAACGGTTGCAGGAACTGGGTATGTCTAGCTTAAGAGAAAGAAGGACTAGGGGAGACATGATAGCAGTGTTCCAATATCTCAGGGGTTGCCACAAAGAAGAGGGAGTCAAACTATTCTCCAAGGCACCTGAGGGTAGAACAAGAAGCAATGGGTGGAAACTAATCAAGGAGAGAAGCAACTTAGAACTGAGGAGAAAATTCCTGACAGTTAGAACAATTAATCAGTGGAACAGAAATTGCCTCCAGAAGTTGTGAATGCCCCAACACTGGAAGTCTTTAAGAAGATGTTGGATAGCCATCTGTCTGAAACGGTATAGGGTTTCCTGCCTAGGCAGGGGGTTGGACTAGAAGGCCTCCAAGGTCCCTTCCAACTCTACTATTGTATTATTGTATTATTATAAGGGGGAATCCAATGCTGAAGATGACTTTAAGCTGCTCCTGTTCTTGGCTGAAAATGTGACAAAGTCTATGTCAACCAGGACATGTTATTCATCAGGACATGTTTGTGCCATAGTAGTGGAACATACTGTAATGTGTTCTTTTTCTTACTCACCCACTTGCACACAAACATGCACATACCAATTCTATCTGCAGAGCTCCAAACACGTCATTTTTTACTCCATGCAGAACGTACCCCAGTCCTTCCCCTTTTTTTCCTGTGGGGTTGCTAAATTGGTGCAAACTGAGGACAATGCTTTTTCTTCAACCCTTCATCCTGCTGGGGAAGTGGCCACCCAGGAAGTTGTCGGGCTGCCCTGAAGCATGAAACCCATTTATTAATGATTTGGCAGGGTGGAGCTTCTTTGGAAATGCTGGGGAGGGAGGGAGGGAGGGAGGGGGAAAAAAGCACCTTTCTCTTCCCCAGGAGAGCCAAGTTGGGCTTGGCAGAATCAAAAGGACAAGTGGAAATGGAAGGAGGTTGTTGCCTCGGAAAAAACAAAATCCCACTCCATTTTCTGCTGTCATCTCATTGCTTCCTGTTGCATCTAATGCAAGCAGCCTTTACTCGTTTAGTCTGTTTACTGGTCTATGAGCAGCCTGACGTAATTCCTTGTTTTACCCTAAGAGTAGATAATATCTATAATTATAATATGAAGTTCTAGCGCTGGTTTACATAGCAGTCACTCAAATTTGTAAAGCTGCTATCCATGATCTTAGGTGACCTTTATCCCCTGGCTAGAGCATGTACTTCTATAGCACATATGGCAGGCATGTCTCTAGCTAGAAACGGCTTATAATTTGGATTTTTTTCTGGTGGTGATTTTTTCCCCCTGCACATCCTTCTTTCTATGGCTAAAGCAAGACAAGTTAGGTTCTGGGTCATTTGCCAGAGAGGATCTTCTTTGCTCCTGTTTTTAACCCTATAAAGGCAGCTAGAGTTGGCCCTTGCCAAGAGATCCGTTCATAAAGAGCAGCCTCTTCCCATGAGGGAGGGGAGACTTCTGTTTTACTTGAGTGAACACTTGGAGCTTGTAAATGCTTTGGGATCTGGGGTGATGAAAACAACTAATGTAACTGCCAAGTAATTACTATCATTACAGCAATCTGCTATGATCAAGGGCACTTCCTTGTAGACAGTCCTTATGAAAGGGACATGCCTAACCCAGATTTGGTTTTTCTAGACTAATTCCTCCTTGGGATATGATGTGAAAGAACAACGAAGGCAACCCTAGAAGAAGGAGAAAGAAAGCAGTTCCACCTCCCATGATTTTGGTGCCCAAGGGCAGATCTGGGGGAGCCCTCTCTTTCTGCCCTAGCATGTTGCAGGATTAAACAAATAAGCGGGACTCTGGCCAAGAGAAAAACAGCTTGTCAGTTGCCACCCTTTAATTATAGGAAGGTGAAAGAACGAAAGCGTCTTCGCTCTTTTATGGGATCAGACGGGTTTTTGCATGCAGCAAGGCATGCTGTGGTTGCTCAACTGAGAAACAAAGAGTGACCCAAGAAAGTCAATGTTCTGGTGGCATCTTAAGCTTGGGCTAAACTAAGATGGCCACCACTACGATCAGTTGCTTTGGGTGCTGAAGAACATCTTCATGATTTACAAGGAAGGAGAATCATGAGATGCACTCTTGGAAAGTATCAAAATTTTCACACAATTTTATTTCAATTGCTAAGACATCCAGTGGCTGGAGAGTTAGAACAACAGCAATTATTGATGTACATCAAGAAGGTTGTTTAGAAGTAAAGCAAATAATTTATCTATTTACCTGATTTCTTGCCTAAATTTGTTAGGACTCTAGATAATGGACAACACCGAACACTAGTAAAAGTTTGTTTCCAAATTCCAATGGCTATCCTGCACATTGGTTTCCAGAAAAGCCACATTTTTACAGGCTTTTTAAAAGCCATGAGAATGGGAGTTACAAGTTACCCTCACATTAAGGGGCAAAGACGGGCATCCACAGAGAATGCCTGTTAAAGCTCCTATCTGTTGCACCTCACAATAGGAGGGTAACCTCCGTAAGCACACTCAGGTCCTGTAAATATGAAATACAATTCCAGGTGTTGACTGCTGTCTACAAAGCTTTATATGGCTCAGAGTCCTGAGCATTTTTTCCCCTTTTAAGACAGATGACTCCTGGGAACTATGAAGACAAATCCTTGTGATTTTCAAGGCAGCATTTTCAGAAATGGTTTGGTCTTGCCTTTGTCAGCCTCTGTTTCGTTATTCACTTTCGGCTGCCATTGAATCGGGGAGGGGGGGCATGGTATTTGGGAGGGGAATATTTGGTACAGGAGAGTTTGTTAAGAGGGAGTTTTGTTCTCGCCATCTACTGCACATGCTGATGGCTGGTATTTAGAGCTGGTCAAGGGCAACCGTCCTGCATACCAACCTGATGATGCTTCTTGGAGATGCAACCCACATGACACCTGAGGGATTTGCAGATTGGACAATGGGATGGGGGTTGCCAGGGGGAGGGGGTTGGACAAATATTGATGTGTATGATTTCTCACGCTTTTGCCTCAGACCTTGCTTTACTTTGCTGCTATCTTTTCATAACCAGTAAAAGTACTCTTAATTCTGCAAAATGGAGTTAAGTGGTTTCGTTCTTGGTTGCTGAAGGAGGCCGGCTCGACAGCCTTCTTCTGAGGGCTGAGAGAAAGTAACTGGTCAAATTCATCTAATTGGCTTTGGTACCTACGAGAGGATTAGCTCTCAGATTTTCTATTCTTAGTCTACCACTTTAACCACTAGATCAAGAGGTTCTTATCTCTTTAGTTTTACAGACCTCTTTGAGAGTCTGGTGAATTTATGGATCCTTTCTGAGAAACATGTATTTAAACATGTATTGAGGTATGTATGTATGCTGTACTACAAAAGAAACCAATGTGTATAAATATATTCAAAATGGGTTTTGCATCTATTCAGTCCGACAATCTTTGATCTGTTCAGGTTCTGAATCATATCTTAGTAATATTCATACATTTTACCCAGCAAATATTCAGAATTATGTTACAAAAATTTCAAATTCAGCCATATTTCTCAATATTCTCCTGCTCCTTGTTTCCCCAATTCTTTTGTTGCTGTGCTACTTGTTTGAGAATATAGGAACCAAGTGAATGTGGAAGAGCATGGTGTGACCAAAAACTCAAGACTTCTTATTTTTGTCCTGTTACTCATAAAGTCTTGAAATTTAAACAATTATTGTCTCTTCCTTGAACACATCACCAATCTTTTCAAGATTGCCTCCCCAATTAAATTCTGCCTGTATGATCCAGACCAATAGGAAGGTACCTATCAGGAAGTATAATGGGGGAGGCATAGAGGTGGGCATTCTCATTGGCTGCTCGCCTCCTTCAGAATACCTTACCCCAAGGTGACCATGCCCTCCCCCATTGTTGAGGTCATTTGGAGAATAGCTAGAACCTAATCTCTGGTGAAATAGTACTCAACCTTGGTGATGTTAAGCTCCATGGATTTCAACTCCCAGAAGTCACCAGCTAGCAAACTGGCTAAGGCTATTCAGAGAGGTGAAGTCCACAGAGCTTAAAGTTGCCAGGGTTGCTGATTAAGCAACTAGAAGAAGATCCATGCCATCACTATCTGTTACTCTTTATGGTGCTATTATCTTGTATTACACTTTTCTTGTACTGCAGTGATTTTGCATATCACCTGGAGCAAACAGAATCAACATGGGAGAGACAGTCTCTTAGCTACCCCACTCTCAAGCCATAAAGAGCCTTATGGGAAACCACCTGCACTTTGAACTACACTGAGAAAAAATATGGCTAACAAACACAGCTCCTGCAACTGAGACATAACATGGCAGTACTGAGTCTGCTTGTAAGCAGACAGGCCATTGTGTTTCGTACCAGCTGAAATTTCTGAATGGCCTTCAGGGACATCCCTGTGTATGGTGACTTATCCCTTTTAAACTTATGTCATTTGCTGACTGCATATCTGAGGCTTGTCCAAATGGGCCATATTAGTTTCCTCCCTGCTGTGCCAACATCACACCAGTTGGGAAATGGTACAGGAGCTTGGAGTTAGCTTGGCTAACTCCAAGATGCAAAAGGATCCACCTCATATCTTAGGATACTTTGGGATCCTCGGTAGAATTAGATCTGTGAACTATTATTTATTTATTTATTTATTTATTATTCATGCTTCTAGACCGCCCCCTCTCCCAAAAAGGGACTCGGGGTGGTTATGGTTGGTCACACAGTCAACCAGATGTTTAGATTGGATTTGACATTTATATCCACCTATTGAGTCCTTCCCAAGGACCTGGAATAGGCAGATGTTGATGTTTTATGGTGTGAGATGCAAGAGGATCCCCATCTTATCTTAGGATACTTTGGGATCCTCGATAGAATTAGATCTGAGAACTATTTACGGTTGGTCACACAGTCAGCCAGATGTTTAGATTGGATTTGACATTTATATCCACCTATTGAGTCCTTCCCAAGAACTTGGAATAGGCAGATGTTGATGTTTTATGGTGTGAGAGCTATCACTGCAGGATGTAAGCTGTTCCGAGTAAAGCTGCCTTTTGCATATATTATTATTATATATTTTATTCATTAAACATGAAACTCAGTCAACTGAACATTCAAAAATGCATCACAAATACCATTGACTGGTGCTAATGGTTGATACAGGTTGCTGCCAGAGTCCTAGGTATCAACCAAGTACCTTCTTAAGATGTACAATGCTCCAAGTAGTGTGATTTTTGCAGTTCCACTGGTGTTATTGCAGGAAGCTACAATTTCTTGATGTGTTTTATAAAATTCTTGGACATGGTGCCAAGTGCCCTGATGACAATGGGTATCACTGTTTTTTAATTTTTAATTTTTAATTTTATCATTATAATTATTATTGTTGTTATTTTATTCATTAAGCATGAAACTCCATCAACTGAACATTTAAAAATGTATCACAAATATTATTGACAAGGTATTGACCAAGTATATTATTATTGTTGTTGTTGTTGTTGTTATTGCTATTGCTATTGCTATTATTGTTATTATTATTATTATTGTTGTTGTTGTTGTTGTTGTTGTTATTATTATTATTATTATTATTATTATTATTATTATTATTATTATTATTATTATTATTATTATACAATTATTATACAATTGTATCACAGCGGCCAGTTGTTTTGCTGGATTTGGCATTGATTACTAGTCGGGCCCCACCCAGGGGCCTAGGACGTCATAATGTATTTTTGTAATATACGTGCGGATCCAAGCAGTGCAGCATTTTTGCATTTGACTGACTAGATGATGATGATGATGATGATGACGATGATGATGATGTTAATCTTTGGTGAGATTCACAGCCTTTGGGGCTGGTTGGTAGCTCAACAGCTCGAATCCTAACCAAGGACCTAGGAACTGTTAAGGTAACGTCGGAGGATATAAGCTGTTCCAAGCAGGGTGGTTTTTTGTAGAATCAGAATGTTCAAGTCCGATTAATTTAGAATTTCCAAATAGCAAGGTAGCCCTTTAGGTATTGCTCCAAGGGCTCCAATTACAATTGGGACAACACTCAATTTCTTTTTCCACAGTCGCTCAACTTCAATTTGCAAGTCCCAGTACTTTGTGATTTTTTCTTGCTGTTTATCTTCAATTCGTGCATCACCAGGTATTGCAATGTCAATGAACCAAACTTTTTTCCTTTTCAACTATTGTTATGTCAGGTATGTTGTAGGCCAAGTCCCTGTCACTCTGAATTCTGAAATCCCACAAGATCTTGACTTTCTCATTCTCTAAAACCTTCTCAACCTGATGTTCCCAGTGGTTTTTGCTGTACTGAAATCCAAACTTTTGGCACAATTTCCAGTGAATAATCTTAGCAACTCGGTCATGGCATTGTAGGTAGTCAGTTTGTGAAATTTTGCTGCACCCACTGATCAAATGGTCGACTGTCTCATCTTTCTCATTACAGAGGCGACATTTGCTGTTGGTGGTAACATACTGAATTTTTGCCTTCATGTAATTTGTGGCTAAGGCTTGTTCTTGAGCTGCCAAAATAAAACCTTCTGCTTCTTTTTTCAGTACTCCTGATCTTAACCAGTTCCAAGTTAGCTTTTGGTCAGCTTTGCCTTCAATACTTTTCAAGTATTGCCCATGCATAGCTTTGCTTTTCCAATTTTCAGCTCGCTTCTCAATTACTTCTTTCTTGTATTCAGCTTTCGACTTAGTTGTCTTCAGAAGGTCTCCTTTGTTTACTTCCTTAATCATTGGTCCTTCACTTTTCTGGATGTAATCATTCAAGCTGTGTCTTTCTTCTTCCACAGTCTGCTTTACTTGTTGGAGTCCTCGACCACCTTCTGCAGATATAATCGGTCAACATCACTTTTAGGGTTCAGGGCATGATTCATTGTTATAAGCTTCCTTGTTTTTCTGTCCAAATTGTCCAACTCCATCTGGGTCCAGTCAATTATTCTTGCAGAGTATCAGATCACAGGTATAGCCCAGGTATTTATTGCTTTTATGATGTTTCCTCCACTCAATTTGGACTTTAATATCTTGCGAATCCGCCGAATGTATTTGGCTGAAGTTGATTCCTTGACTTTATTATGCATTAAGTCAGAGGCCTTTAAAATCCCCATGTACTTGTAACCTTCTTCTGGTTTTACTGCCTTTATCATTTCTTCATTCTCAAATTCTATTCCATCATCTTCTATGACCTTGCCTGCTTTGATTGCCATTGTTGTACATTTGTCTATTCCAAACTGCATGCCAATGTCTTGGCTAAATTCTTTTGTGCTTTCAATTAATAAATTCAGTTCAGCTTTTGTTTTACCAAACAGCTTCAAATCATCCATGCATACCAAGTGCGAAGTTTTCAGCCCTTTGCAAGTTTGTATCCACAGTTCACCTTCTTCAAAATGGTTGTCAGTGGTAGCATTGAAAGTATAAAAAGTAGGGGTGAAAGGGAATTACCCTGGAAAATACCTTGTTTAATTTCAACTTCACCCAGTTCTTCTCCATTAGCCATAAGCTTCGTTTTCCAGAGGTTCATTGAAGTTTCCATGAATTTTTGTATATTGCTGCTGATGCCAATGATTTTCAGGCATTTCTTGATCCAGCTGTGGGGAACTGAATCAAACACTTTCTTATAGTCTATCCAAGTCATGAACAGGTTGATTCGTCTTTTCTTTGAATGCTTTAGGATTAGCTTGTCAATCAGCAATTGGTCCTTTGTTCCTCTTGAATTTTTGCAGCATCCTTTCTCTTCTACAGGAAACAAGTCATTTCTTTCCAAGTATCCATAAATTTGATTTGCAATGATGCCAGTAAGGAGCTTGTATGTTGTTGGCAAGCAGGTGATTGGCTTATAGTTTCCAGGGTCCTTTCCTCTTTCTTTACCTTTTTAGATCAAAAATGTCCTTCCAATTGTCATCCATTCATCCTTTTCAGGTGTGTTTAATATCTGGTTCATTTGGGCTGCCAATCTTTTGTGCACACTTGTAAGTGCCTTTAACCAGAAGCCATGTAGCTCATCTGGTCTAGGTGCACTCCATTTCTTCACTTTTCTTGACTGCCTTTGCACAATTTCTTTTGTTATTTTCACATCTTCCATTTTATGCACTTTAACAGAATCCTCAACCTGCTTGATCCATTTTTGCATTTCTGTTGTGCTTCTTATTGTTTTCCCACAAGTTCTTCCAGAATTTCAGAGCTTTCTCTTTATCAGGCTTTTTATTTATTTATTTATTTTATTTTATTTGACTTCTTAGTCGCCCCCTCTCCCCCCAGGGACTCGGGGCGACGTACAATAACAACAATCACAACAATATAATATGGAGGAGGTAGAAAATAAATAAATAAATAAATTACAGTACTTTGAAACAATTAAAATCCCAATGACAGTTAAAATTTAAATTTAAATTAACAATTAAAAATGCCCAAGAGGTGGAGAAGCTCTAAATTTAAGCCAGGCCGGTTAGTCGGAACAGGTGGGTCTTCAATTTCATATGGAAGGAGCAGAGGTCAGTTGTTGTCCTAATGTCTGGGGGGAGGTCATTCCAAAGGGTAGGGCCCATCACAGAGAAGGCCCTACTCCTGGGCGCCGCCCTCTGACACTCTCTGCAGGACGGCACCCGGAGAAGTCCCTCTCTGTGCGAGCGAATAGGTCGCAGGGATGTGTGGGGCAGGATGCGATCCCGCAAGTAACTAGGCCCTGTGCCATGGAGCGCTTTAAAGATGGTGACTAACACCTTGAAGCGCACCCGGTAGGCCACAGGAAGCCAGTGCAGCTCGCACAGGAGAGGTGTTATATGGGAGAACCTCGATCTCCCCATAATTACCCGCGCGGCTGCATTCTGGACCAACTGCAGTCTCCGGGCGCACCTCAAGGGGAGCCCCATGTAGAGAGCATTGCAGTAGTCCAGGCGACTACTGAGTGACTGAGTGACTGTACGCAGGGCCTCCCGGTCCAAAAGGGGTCGCAATTGGCGCACCAGGCGAACCTGGTGGAACGCCCCCCTCGCCACGGCTGCCACATGGTCATCCATAGCCAGCCGGGCATCTAGGAGGATGCCTTTTCATTTGTTGTTACTCCATCTCCACTTTCTAAACTCTTGTAAAACTGGTGCTGATTTGCTCTGAACTGTGAGCTTTCCTTGAACTGACTTACTCGATTTTCATATTTGTTTAATCTTTTCAGCAATGGCAACAACCCTCTGCTTCAGCTCTTCAATTACTACCGCGATCTCCTTATTCTCCAAATCGTATCTTGCTTCCAGGCTGCTTTTGACCTGCTTGTTCTTTAGCTGACCTTGCCTTAGGTTCTTCAAGTTGCTCAAGTCTCCACGAAATTTTTTGATCTTCAATTCCAGCCGAATTTTCCACTTAGGCTTCCCCTTCTTGCCTCTTTGGTTCTTTTGTATTTGCAGACCCAGTTCTTTGGTGGTTATGAAGGCTGCTGCATACATCAGCTGGTTTGTTTCAGCTAATGTAGTGGTTCGAATGGTTTGCACAGCCTCATTGAACTTTTTAAATACATTTCCCAGTTCTTTCTGGTTCACTTGGTTCAGCTTTGGCAAACATGCTCTTTCAGAATCTCCCATTTGGTGCTTTATTTTCTCAGCTAATTGAGCACTATCTGTTGGTGCTTGTTCTTCAGTGCATTCTTGTTCTTTATCTTCATCCATTTCAGCAACCTCTTCCTCTCTTTCTTCCTCAGTTTGTTTTTGAGTCCACAAATCATTCTTGATGTTACTCTTCTTTGTTGGTATGCTCAGACCATTAGTTGCTTTCTCTTCGAATCCTGTTAATTCTGTTGCAGTAAAAATTTGTGGCTCAAAATTACACGACATTGGTCCATTAGCCTTTGTTCACTGATATCACAGTCCGCGTGATTCATCTTCCAAATCTGATGCATTCGTTTTTGAAATCCACGTTTTGCTGGCTCGGATTGATAGTAAGCTTCCATGATTTTTAAAAACAGCAAGAAATAACATTTTAAAGCATGAAATGCGACCCAAAATCAAGTCCCCTCAAGGGTTTTTCAATTTGGGCTCAAAAATTTTTTTGCCTCAAAAACACCTTTTTTCTGACTAGGGAAGATGTTTTCTTCCCTAGTCCAGATTTTTCATTTTTTTGCTTTTTCTTCCAGTAGATTGTCAGCTCCATGCTCTGGTTGCCTAGCAGAGGGAGCTGAGCTCTGTAGCTCATTTTGCGCAGAATGCCCAGGAGCCATAGCATCCAATGGAACCCTTGTTAATCCAGGCGACGGTTCAGCCGGCATAAATTTCATTTTTCTCGTATTCACCATGTTTGAATGGATTGTTGTTGTTGTTGTTACATTTATTTGTTTGTAGGGCTACTCTACGCAGTTTACAACAATAATTTAAAAAAAATTTAAAGGAACTTTAAACAAAATGAAAGTAAAGTAATAATAGAACAATAAAATAAACAAGGAAAAGGAAAACAATGAAAATACATCAATATGACTAGTAAAAAAGATGGGCGAGTGGGGAGGTGGGGGGATAGAGTCTGCTGTCAATCTAGCATCCACCTCCAGAGTAGAACTCCTCCATTGGGTCCCAAAGCCAACTTGCAAAGCTGGGTCTTTAGACTTTTATGGAGGGATAGGAGGTTGGGGGCAGATCTTAGCCTGGAGGGTAGGATGTTCCAAAGGTGAGTGCTGCAGCAGAGAAGGCTCTTCATCTGAATCCCACCAGTCAGAGTTCTTTGACTAAAGGGATCTGCAGCCTGCAGGCCTGTGTAGGACAGCCTAGTCTCAGTGGGACAATATGATTCTCATCAGGTAGCCTTTAAGGGGTTTAAATGTCATAACAACAACTTGAACAGCAGACTGATAGCCCATGGAGCAGAAGTGTAGTATGAGCCATACTAGGGGCTCCAAAGACTGCACCAGTCGAAGAATACTTAGCATGCATTCTTGTTCACATTTTTACATTTCATAACAGCATTGCTATGCTCCCTATCAATCAGAAATAACCACATATCAAGAATGAGAAAAGTACACAAGACCAAAGTCCAATGAGGGGAATTAATTACAACAGTCAAGCGGATACAGGAGGAGTTGGAAAGCCTCAGTTTGAGCATTTATACAAATGAATCCAGATGCACAATTAGCAAAACTGGAGGTCCTCTAACCAAATTTTGTTGTAACTCCCTATTAGATCACCGCTACTTTTTTCATAGGAATAGCTGTCAAATGCTTCGGTATGAGGAGGTATGAGCTGCCTTTATTTGGGATGGCATTCTAGGGCGGTGCAAAACAGTGGAAACAGAGGCTTTGCAATATGCAAGAAAAACAAATGAAGTACATCTTTTCAAGCTGCTAAAGCAGACCCTTGCAATGCTCATATGACTGCTCGGCAAGCTGGCTTGGAAATGTGCACATGTCGATGGAGACAATCAAGAGTGTGGCTAGCAAATCTGGGATGCAAAAATCCAGATGACAGCAAAAGATATGGGTGTGGGTGTGCTTTAATGCCATAATATACAAAATAAGGAAAAACTAATCAGAAAAGTGACCCAATGGGCAATTTAGTCTATAGCTGGTCTAGAAAGGTCACCCACACAGGTACAGGCATCTAAATGCAGACATAAAAGAATACAGTCATTATGCCTGGCCTGTTACCAAGTCACTATGTTATGCTGTAATTACAATTAAAAGGATATTTTTTTTGGTGGGGAGGGAGGTTAGATGAAGACTACCCCAGCTTGACAAACTCCAAATGCTTTGGTCTATGACTTCACTGCCAAGTGTTGCAGTGCAATATATCAGGAGGCCACCATTATTGAGAAAGCCCTCTTTAGGTATCTTGAACAAAAGTAGCCATGGTAGGCAGGTTATTGTTGTCCTCAACAGTGTGCAGGAATAGCAGAGGAAGCCGTGAAATAGCGATCCTTGTCAGAAAGATGGCCCAAGTTACATTTCACCCAGAAAAACGTTAGAGTTGAACTCAGATCCCCAGACTGCCAGTTCTAAGCCTTTTATAGTGGTCCAGAGCCCAACAACCCATCCCTGTCCCCGCCCACTGCAAAAATGGAGCCTCTCTTCTGTTTCCATTCTGTCAATATATACGGGTCCTTTGGCCCTGTCTACAAAGTATTTCAGTCCCTGCAGACAGCCACCAGACATCAGAGATGACGAAGCAAGCTTGTTCAGCCATCAGGCAGAATGACAGAAACTAAAAATAGCCCTGAGATAAGGTCATGGTAACTATCATGAAAGTAGACTTACAACAGCATAATCAGGGCTGGGTTGCCGCCGGCGTTACTGCCGGTTCGCAACCTGTGCGCAATGTGTGTGCGCATGCACTGTTCAATGGAAACTGTTTTATGCGCATGCGCAGAACAAATTACAGTGAACTGTGCATGCGCAGTCACAAATCCAAAATGGCGGCAGCCGAGCAGCAGCAAGAGAACTGGTTTGGGGGCATGGCAGGCCTAGGTCACTCCCGGTTCTGCGACCCAGGCCTGAATTCCACTACCGGTTCAGCCGAATCGGGCCGAACCAGCAGCAAACCACCTCTGAGCATAACACATAGGAACACAGGGTCTTTTGGAGGATTCCCATACGAATAATGGAGCCCAGGGAAGCTGATCCCTGAATGCCTCCCTAGAAATAAGTTATAAGCAATTTTTCACAGTAAAAACATGAGAAAGGTTTTGACATGTATATATTTCCCAATTTCCCCCCGTAACCATCCTGTAAGGGCATGACACTATTTTTTAACATAATTGCTTGTAAGACTTCTCAGTAATGTAATTAGATAGTAGAAGCCCTTCCTTTAGCACAACATTCTTTAGCTTGTAGTCATCAAAGGATATGCAACGTATCCGCAGTAACTAACAAGCAATATTTTCTTTTCAGTTTTATATAACCATGCATATTAGCAAGGTATATAGTACATGAAAAGTAGCTGGTGTTAGCTACTTAGAGGCTTACAAAGGGCAGCACGCCAGGCAGCGGCTCTGTTTGTTTCTGTTTCTGTTTATTTGGATTTATATGCCGCCCTTCTCCAAAAGGACTCAGGCTCTCTCAGTCTTGCTATTTGTCATTGGCTTTGTCTATAACTTAACATTCTTTAACCCCCTCTGGGCATTAAGATGCTTATCAGCTGCCTAAAATAGACAAGGTTTCAAAAAATAATCAGGAGAGAGACTATCACCCAATCTGTGACACTCCCTCTGTCTGTTCTGATTGCCAGTTTTTTTCTGGGCAACAGCCCTGTGTTTGAATGGCATACCTCCTAAGGAAGCCCTGCTCCTATTGCTGCTGGAATACAACTGGTGCCAAATTTTCCAATGAAAGGGATGCAAATGGACATGAAAACACAGGTATGCCCTCACAAATCCAAGGCTAACTCCAAAAAGTAAGTAGTTTCAGTAGGAAGACTCATCAGCATACATTATTCTAATTATTCCAAGTACAGGTGGATCTACCATAGTACCAGGAGTGGGCTGCTGGAGGTTCGGGTTCGGGTTAGGATTCTGCTGAGTTTGGTGAACCCCCCAAATGTCACCCCTGGCTGGTTGCATCTGCCCCTCCCTGTCCCGCCCCTCCCGCTCCTCCCCGAGTCCCCATGCAGCCCGTTCATCATGCCAGGTAAGTGCAGGGCCCACACGGAGGCTCGGGAAGAGAGGAAAACGGGCCTACCGGAGGTCCCGGAAGTTATTTATTTATTTATTTCTTAGATTTTTAGACCGCCCCTCTCCCAAAAAGGGACTCGGGGCGGTGTACAGTCAATACAAATAAAACCAGTCATAATAATAAAATACATTTAAGATACATTTGGAGGGGGAGATAGGCTGTACTAAGAAATAAATATATTCTAATCCTAAAAACATCACTATTAAAACCCCAAACCCAATTAAAATGAATAAATCCCCGGGAGGTAAAACTAAGAAAGTGCCAGGCCAGCTGATTGAAATAGGTGAGTCTTTAACTTTTGCCGGAAGGAACGGAGGTCGGTGGTAGTTCGAATGTCCGGGGGGAGGTCATTCCAGAGGGTTGGGCCCATCACAGAGAAAGATCTACTCCTAGGTGTCGCCCGCTGGCATTGCCTAGCAGACGGCACCAGGAGGAGCCCCTCCCTGTGTGAGCGGATAGGTCGCAGGGACGTGTGTGGTAGGATGCGATCCTGCAGATAACTAGGTCCTATGCCATGGAGCGCTTTAAAGATGGTAATCAATACCTTGAAACGCACCCGAAAGGCCACAGGTAGCCAGTGCAGCTCGCGCAGGAGAGGTGTTACGTGGGAGTAACGAGTACTTCCCATAATAACCCACGCGGCTGCGTTCTGAACTAGCTGCAGTCTCCGGATGCGTCCCAAGGGAAGCCCCATGTAGAGGGCATTGCAGTAGTCCAGGCGAGACGTCACCAGCGCATGAGTGACCGTGCGCAGGGCACTCCGGTCCAGTAGGGGGCGCAATTGGCGCACCAGGCGAACCTGGTGGAACGCCCCCCTTGCCACGGCTGCCACATGGTCCTCCATTGACAGCCGGGCATCGAGGAGGACGCCCAAATTGCGCGCCCGCTCCACGGGGGACAGCTGTTCGCCCCCTATGGCCAGCGATGGAGTCAGCTGGCTGAACCGAGGTGCCGGTACCCACAGCCACTCAGTCTTGGAGGGGTTGAGTTTGAGTCTGTTGTCCCCCATCCAGACCCCGACGGCTTCCAAACACCGGGACATCACTTCGACAGCCTCGTTGGGGTGGTTTGGGGTTGAAATATACAGCTGAGTATCATCAGCGTAAAGATGGTACTCAACCCCAAAACCACGGATGATCTCGCCCAGCGGCTTCACATATGCGTTGAACAGGAGAGGCGAGAGGACCGACCCCTGTGGCACCCCACAAGTGAGTGGCCTCAGGGACGACCTCTGCCCCCCTGTCAACACACATTGCTTCTGGTCGGAGAGGTAGGAGCCGAACCACCGCAAAACGGTGCCTCCGACTCCCATCCCCTCCAACCGGCGCAATAGGATACCATGGTCGATGGTATCAAAAGCCGCCGAGAGGTCTAATAGGACCAGGATAGAGGAACAACCCCTATCTCTGGCCCTCCAGAGATCATCAACCAACGCGACCAAGGCTGTCTCAGTGCTGTGCCCGGGTCGGAAGCCGGACTGGCGTGGGTCTAGATAGTCGGATTCGTCTAGGTGTCGTGGAAATTGCTGCGCCACCACATTCTCAACAACCTTCGCCAAGAAGGGGAGGTTGGAGACTGGACGATAATTAGCTAGCTCCATTGGGTCGAGCGAAGGTCTCTTGAGCAAGGGTCTCACCACCGCCTCTTTCAAGGCGGTTGGTAAGTATCCCTCATCCAATGAGGCGTTCACCAGGCCCAGGAGCCAGCCTCGTGTCACCTCCCAGGCTGCCAGTACCAGCCAGGAGGGGCACGGGTCCGTTAAACATGTGGTAGGTCGCAGCCGTCCACGCAACCTGTCCAAATCCTCGGGGGCAACAGAGTCAAACTCCTCCCAGAATGGTCTCTCAAGACTCGCTGTTGGCAGCTCGTCTGGTCCACTGACGGAGGCCCACCCGCTCCGGATCTGATCGATTTTGTCCTGCAGATATTCTCCAAACTCCTCTGCTCTACCCTGTAAGGGTGTCTCCCACGCCCCCTGCGATAAAAGGGAGCGGGTCACCCTAAACAGGGCGGCAGGGCGGTTATCCGCGGACGCAATAAGAGCAGCACAATGTCTACGTTTGGCCGCTCTTATTGCCACAAGGTAAGTCCGCAAATAGGCTCTTACCTGTGTTCGGTCAGATTCGGAGCGTGAGGACCTCCACCTGCTCTCTAGACGTCTCCTGTGGCGCTTCATCACCCTAAGCTCCTCAGTAAACCAAGGAGACCGGGTGGGTCGATGCTGCAGGAGAGGTCGCAAAGGCGCAACCCGGTCCAAGGCCCCAGTCGTCGCCCTATTCCAGGCAGTCACTAGGTCCTCGGAGCGGGAGCGGGACAAGGCTACAGGAATTGGCCCAAGCTCCGTCTGGAATCTATCAGATTCCATCAGGTGCCTGGGGCGGTACCAGTTTATAGAGTCTGGTTCCGCCTCCTCGCGGTGGGGGATAGCGCCAGGGAAGTCCAGCCGGAGGGATGAGTGGTCTGACCATGACAGGGGCGTGATGACTAAATCCCCTATTCCCAGATCACTCGTCCACTGTTCAGATACAAAAATGAGGTCCAGTGTGTGGCCCCCTTCGTGAGTGGGGCCCTGCACTAATTGGGTCAGGTCCATGGCCGTCATGGAAGCCATGAACTCCCGAGCCACCTCGGAAGCCGCTCCCGTTGACGGCAAGTTGAAGTCCCCCATGACCAAAAGTCTGGGAGTCTCAACTGCCGTCGCTGAGATTAGCTCGAGGAGCTCGGGCAGGGCTGCTGATGCATAGCGAGGAGCCAAGTATACAATCAGCAAGCCCCACTGCCTCCCTGGGCCCCAGTTCACACCAAGGGACTCACACCCGGGTATCTGAGGGACAGTGAACTCCCTCGGCTCTAAACATTCCCGCATAACCACCGCCACCCCTCCACCCTTACCCAGGGCCCGAGGCTGATGGAATGCACGGAAACCCGGTGGGCACATTTCCACGAGGGGTAAACCACCCTCGTGGCCCAACCAGGTCTCCGTTATCCCTGCAAGGTCTAGCTCCCCCTCTGAGATCAACTCATTAATGAGGGGGGCCTTGTTGGTGACAGACCTTGCGTTGCAAAGCATCAGCCGCAGGCCCTGGCTCTGTAGGACCTGTCCACCTAGACTGCAGGGGTTGGTACAAGCGACCGGGCATAACCAACAGCCGCGGTCTCCCAACCGACCTTGGGATCTTATCCTGTCCTCGCATCCCCTCCTCCCCGCGACCGTTGTAATAGGACAACCCTCTGCTTTAGTGACCTTTATATTCCCCCCCTCCACCGCATCCCCGTCCTTCCTGGACTCACCTGTCTGTCCGGCTCTGGCTCTCCTCCCGGTCTGATTAACCCTCCCCCCCCACCCTGGGACCCCCTAAAAAAGATAAAAAACATTTTACTAAAAATCCCCTTAGCTTCCGGTTCCTGCTTCCTGCGGTCCTGTTTCCGGCCTCCGGAGGGCTTTCGGAGCCCTGGGAAAGCAGTTTTCGCCCTCCTGGAGGCTTGAGGAAAGCCTCCAGAGCCTGGGAAGGGCGAAAAACTCCCACCTTGCCATGGTGCAGGAGGCCGACTAGGCCACACCCATCAGGGCCATGCCCATACAGCAACAGGGCAGCGAACCCGTTGCTGCAATTTTTGAAGCCCGCCCATGCATGGCACCAACATGTGACTGCATGCAGCAACCCCAACTAGAGTCTTTCAAGATGTGTCCTATAAGTTATCCCAACACATGGTGGTGCCATGGTGGAAAATCCAAGGCAAGGGATATTCCTCATAAAAATCACTTAACTCAACGCAGCCTGGACCATGAAAGGTCTGCAACACCTGGAGTAGGGCCTAAAGCTCTGAAGAGAGATGGGGCTTATTGGAGGCTGGTTGACTGCTTCCTCTCCAAACAGGAGAGGTTGAATATTCCTAACCTCGTGATTAGTTTGGGGGAAGAGTGGCCCATCATCCAAATATGAAATTGAACAAACTTTGGTCTAGTGGACTTTCCTTGTGTGCTGTTCCAGAAAATGATACCACGTGTCCCTCTTGTTAAAGCAGCTGGATTAGAGGCCAAATCCAGCACAGTAGATTTTCCCTGAGTCTACTCTGCCTGCAAATGACTGGGACTGGATATATGTTGCGTAGGTCCAGAGGGTTAAAACTTTGCATCTAGGGAGTTTACCTTCATAAATCTCTCTGGAACAAATCAGTTTTACTCTCGTGGATTTCCAAGGGGTTTGAACAGGGGGACACACACACCCCCGAGGATTGTGCTATGTGGCTCAGATCTGTCTGCTGCTCTTGATGGCGCCCAAAATCTGCTGCCTGAGGTGATTGACTCACTTACATCCCAGCAGGGCTGCCTCAAAACCTGCCTAATCCTTGCAAACCACAGGACAAATGTGCTGATTTCTTACACGGCCCTGTTCCTCCAAGCTACCAGAAGTGCAATGCCTGAGCTAATAGCAATAATGGTTTCACAGAACATCCAAGGTGATGATGCTCCCTCCTACAAGACAGAGCTGGATGAGCTTGTGGCTGCTATCAACGGACCAAATCTAGATCCTATGGGCAGGATCCCTGCAATCTCTCCCCAGCCCTTCAGTATTCGCTCTCTGGAGCAAAATTAATCGCAAGCAGCTGCCCATCTGCAGAATTTAATGGAGCAATCTGGCAAGCTGCCAATCGAAGGGAAGTTCTGGTAGTGTACTATTAAAGGGATTAAAACTAATTCCTTAATATAAGCAGCCATATATGGCTGTCCATGCAATAATAGGCTGTGGAATGAACCACACACACACCCAGAAGCACAGGGAGTCCCTTCTGCTGAGAGCTCTTTGTTGATTTCCTTGACGTGAGGGGCTGGCCCTTCTTTTCAATAAGCAGCCATGGCCAAGGCACAGTCCTCCATGCAGAGGGCAAAGGAGGGGGTTCTGGAGTACAAAAAAGGGCCCTCATTTCTGAGGCTCAGGGAAATTCCCCCCTCTTTCCTCCTCTCTTCATTTTGTTTGCTGTTGCCTAGCAACCCAGTATTTGTTAACACTCCAAAAGGCTGCCGCGTGGGGGTGACTCATAGCGGCATGAGTCATAGGGAACAGAACCATCTCGCCTGGCCGGCAGCCAAGTCCAAGCCTTAACAGTCAGTGGCCCAGCCCGTGCAGCTTCCCGCCTATGCAGTTTCCCGCCGCTGCTCTGAGCTGTGTGCCTTCTTCTCGCATTTTCTCAGCAAACCCAGTTTCTTCATCTTTATGTTTTGCATTGCTTACTGTAATGCTTGGAATCCACACTGTGGAAAAGAGAAAAATCCCTCACCAATCACCTGGGTTTTCCAGGCAGCTATGTAAATACTTGCCCTGAACTAATGGAACCCCTGGAGATCATTCAACAGGTTGCCACAGATTTCCAAGAATAATAATTATGGAATAAGTTTTAAATACCCTTCCAGGACACTGTATCTCCAGGCAATTTGCTGTCCCTTTCCCTCCCATCTCAACCAGTAATTCAGCTGCAGTTCTGCAGGTCACTCCTGCCATATAGTCATTTTGCCTAAAATGTCCATAAAATCGTGCACATGCAGTAAGCTCTGCACTGGTCCAGTTTCCACAGTAAGTCTAAACCATTCAACTGCTAATCCGGTCCTTTGGTTGAAGTGGAGAAGTTTGGTTATTCAGTGACTCTTTTTCCAACTTTTGTTTTCTTGGGGGACCCAGTAAACAAGCAATGCCCTTATTTGGTTCCCACAATCCAACTAATTGGATTGTTACTTTAGCCCTCCGCGACATTTGATTGGTTTGGTGCTCAGTGTAAATTCCTGAGAATTACTGACTAGGTCAGTTAATCTCTTTCTGGTGTTTTTTTTCCACAAAACTCTATCTTCCCCAGGATCTCAGCTAAGCACGTTGTCAGAATAAGCTCATAAATCTAATGGCTGAATTGCTCCAATTTATTTAACATTCTCATGAGCTTCCAAAACTAATCCTCATATCATCGATTACAGTACAGCACAAATCCAACAGAATGAACTATAGTCCACCAAAAGCTTATAAGGTGATAAATTAAACATCTGTAATGGGCCATAATTCTATTTTATATTGTATTTCAAATTACACAGACTGCCTTTGGGTATTTCCATTTTATGTCTCCTTCTTGTGTTCTTTTCCTACTTTTATTTCTGACCCTGATCTACATCCCTACCTATTTGGGCCCTGAGTTTTATTCTGTTTAGTGGAAGGACCCAATAGGTAGAGATCAGGAGATTTTTCAAGAACTAATTAATGGAGACCTGGATAAATATTAATCGGATACATTCTTAGGGGAAATTGCATCAACTCAGAGGTAGAAGGACTACTGGATTATACAGTTTTGGTGCTGCTACCACATTTGAAGAAATTTATACATAACACCAGGCTCTAGTTTGGAGAGTTCTAATCTGCATGACCAGGTTGTGAAAGGTCTAAGTTATTCTAACCCATTTTTTTTTAAAAAAAGACTTAAATATGAAATATATACAGTACTGGACACCCTTCCTGTGTGAGAAAACATTGTGACAATGGCATTTCACCAACCTTTACCTATGTTGAAATGTCTTTTCTTGTTTCCTTCTCTCATTGTTGTTCAGAAACCCAAACAGGGTCACATGCCCCCATTGTCTTTTCTTGCCAGATTTGTTAATTTGTAGCAAATTAGTTTTCAAGAAATTAATCTGCACGATCAGAAAACGAGAAAGTAAGTGAAACAATAGCTGTCACTCTCTTGCGTGGTTTTCATATACATATTTGAGTCTCAAATGCCTGTTGATGATTTCAGTATTCTAACACCTCATTCCATACTAAAGCAACGTTGCCTACGAGTGTATTTAATCTCATTTAAACAATCATTCTCTGTTTCTAAAGAATATTGGGTACTGCAGTTTTGTGCCGAAACGTCAATTTGGTATTTCTAGCAAATAATTCCATGCTTTTCCTCAAACCACTGTTACATTATTTGTTGGATTGGGTAATGGATAGGCACACACAGGCTTAGCGGTAACAACAGCTCTTTATTAAGTGCAACAAGTGAAAACAATCCAGCGAAGGTTGAGTCTGACAGCAGCCCTTTTATAGGGAGCTGTCAGACCCTTCGACCAATACGATTAAACCTCTGTTCCCGCCGGAACACAGGACCTTGGTGGAAACCACTGTAGTTAGAACAAGTATCTAACATTATTCAAATCAAAATTCATAGGAAATGAATAGTAAACTAAATGGCAATTTTAGTACCTCCATGTATGCATCAGCTGGTCCTCTAGATCTTTGCAGCCCAGATCTGATAAACTTATATAATTTGCTTTGCTTTGCCTGTTTTTTTTTCCTGACTTAAAAACATTATGACCCCCGAAGATGGGGTTTCCAAAGTGTCATAGAAAAGAAAGGGACCTTTAAAAATTGGAAGCGATGAGGATGTGACATACAGTACAATATTCAGCTACATCCATTGTATTTAACACCCATCAGCACTTCTCAAGTAATTCATTTCCCCTTAAGCTACATAGTATAGCTCCTCTTACTGGCCAAATGCAGGAACTTCAGCACCCTTGAGAGAAGAATGGAAGAGGGATTGACATAGTATATGACAGGATGAGGGAACAAAAGGGAATAGGAAGATGGACTTTTGCTCTGGCTAACCTCTTGCTAATTGTGGTTTTATGTCAACATGGGGAAAGAAAGTAAATCCAATTCTTTCAAAATCCCTCATGGGAATTTGCAGTGAGAAAGAAAGAAAGAAAATCGTGTGAGCCTTTGCTCTGGGATTGCAAAATGAATATTTTGAATATTGAATATTGCTCTCCGAAGGAATGGGGAGAAAAAGATGTCAAGCCTGGATCTGCACTGCACATCTTTTTGATACAGTGTCAGATTACAGCCTAAAAAAAAATAAAACCCTAAGGTTATCATCCATCCCCAGCTATTATCTTCACAGCAGCACCCTTCTTTTCAAATTTTGGTTCTTAGTCAGTAAAAAGATAACCCACTGCACTGAAATTCAATTGGGCATTTTGTGGCCCACTTGACTATTTTCAAGTAACAAATTCAAACATGTTAATGTATCGGGACAGTAAGGAAGCAGAAAGGGGGTTATTCTGCTTATGGATAAGTTGCTTTAACTATCATTCCCTCTGCAGAACTGTGTAGGGGTTTCTGAACAAGGAGGCCTCTTTTTGCCCTAGCAATGGATTTGGGGGCAGTGCTCCAGATTCTCATCCTGGGCATGACTGCATATGTCATCCCTCTTCTACCCTTCCCTTGAGTGCTGCATCTCCAGCATTTGGCCAACAAGAGGAGCTATGTCATGTGGCTTAATGGGTAATGAATTACTTGAGGAATACTGACGGGTCCTAAATGAATTGAGCAATGTGTGTGTATATGACATCCACGTTGCTTCCAACCCTCTAAGTCCTTTCCATCTCTATGGTTACCTGAAAATGTTTGATTTTCTGTCCAGATGATCATGATCAGTTGGAAAAGTACCATGACACCAGAGGTGGTATTCAGCAGGTTCTGACCAGTTCCGGAGAACCGGTAGTGGAAATTTTGAGAACTGGTAAATATCACCTCTGACTGGCCCCTCCCCCATCTATTCTCTCCCTCCTGAGTCCCAGCTGATCGAGGGGAAATGGGGATTTTGCAGTAATCTTCCCCCGGAGTGGGGTGGGAATGGAGATTTTACGGTATCCTTCCCCTGCCACGCTCACCAAGCCACATCCACAGAACAAGTAGTAAAAAATTTTGAATCCCGCCACTGCATGACACTACCTTGAAAGTAAGCGTTATTTATCAGCAATGTGGAAGTCTCTTCTCTTTTGTCACTCACACATCCCATGAAACAGTCTCAGCACTACAAAAACTTCTGCCACATTTGCAACAATAAATACACCTTCTCACCTTGAGGATCATTCTTTCAAATTAGAGTCCCAGTAGCAAGGCATCTGGCCCAAACATACAATCGCCATCCTAGAACTTGTGATTCCCCTCCACCTGACTTCCAAGATGTCCGGCTAGAGCTACCTCCCCCCCCCCCCAAAAAAAAGTTCTATGCTGGGCAGATAGCTAAGCTGCCACCATCTCTTTTAGAATGGGACATGCCCTCCCCCCACGTTCCCTCTTTGGAATCAGAACAGGAGGTCTAGATTTTTAAGCAAATGACTCCAGTTTCCCACTTTAGTCAGAGTGATTTTAGAATTCCTGGGGCTATTACAAATCCCGCTGTGGGCTAACAGTTAACACAGGATGTTTATTTTAACCAACACGACATCATGGGTTATTCCTGACATAAGATAGCTGAAGTTAAAGGTGGCCTAGGTCTACATACAAGAGGTACCAGTCATTAATTGACAGGCAGACGAAGAAAGAAATGGAAAATGTGAGCAAAAGTAAAACTACATAGTTAAGCAAAACAGAACTGATGCATCTGTCTGGCTTTTCCTGCCAACTTTACCCTGTTGGTTCCAGTTCTGCCAGGTCTTTTAATCAGAGGACCTAAGTCCCAGGCAAAAGCAAGAAATCTGCGTAAACAGTCTTAGCTATTCTAAGTATCTACAAGCAATACAGTGTTAAATGAGAGAAAAGAAAGATCTAATCCATCCTGTCATCTCTCACAGGAAGAGGAGAGTGGCTAGATACTTAGCATCACCAGCTAACCTCCAAAGGTGGCTGATCTCAGAAAAAATCAGCAGAGTTGGACTCCGCATTCAGAATCAGATAGGTAATTCAAGGGCCTCCCACTAGACTAAGAAACAAAAAAGAAAAATTCCCAGAAGGCATCTTCATCTTTATTGAATGTTCCTGTTGTCTTTCTGATGATTCCAACAAAGTGGCTTATAATAAAAAGAATGAAATAAACAATGACAACAATACATAGTATAAAATTGAACACAGTATAATTAAAATCAGCATCCACATTGTCAGTGATATAATTAACAGTTAAAACCTTGGCAAAAAGATGGATTTTTACCTAAATCCTGGGAGAATTTTATTAGTTTATCCTTGGTCAGTTCAGTTATTAGATAAGGATGTTTAAAAGATGTTTAAAATTGTATGTCTCCTTAAAGTACATATCCATATTTTCAATATTTACTCTGTTTAGGTGTTTAATGTTCTTTATTATGCTGTCTTTATTTTTAATATATTATAATATATTATAAACTATAAATTATTATAGTTTTATATAAATTATATAAACTATAAATTATATTATATAAATTATATAAATAATAATACAATAATACAATAGTAGAGTTGGAAGAGACCTTGGAGGTCTTCTAGTCCAACCCCCTGCCTAGGCAGGAAACCCTACACCGTTTCAGACAGATGGCTATCCAACATCTTCTTAAAGACTTCCAGTGTTGGGGCATTCACAACTTCTGGAGGCAAGCTGTTCCACTGATTAATTGTTCTGTCAGGAAATTTCTCCTCAGTTTATAGTTTGTAAACTATAAATAAATTATTATATAAACTATATTATAATATAGTTTAATTAAAAATACTGGGGAAAATTTTGCGTACTTTTTAAAAACAATATATGTTAAAAACAATATGTCTCTTATATAACAAATAGATCCAACAAAGCTTTTCTTATTTTCCTAGTCCTAGAAATTGTATAAAAAACAAAGGCCCAGGTACAGTGATTATCTTAATAAAAAGTTCCTCTAAGTATTTAAGGTCTTTATGGAATATCATCAGTCCTTTGGATCTTCATTTCCTGCATTTCTATATATCTAGATCCAGGTCTGAAACCTGATGAAGGTGTTTCCATTGAAGATCATGTGCCCCCAAGAAGTAGGTCACAAGGCTTCCCCAAGCGAAGGGCTGAATGGACCTTCTAGGCAGGTTCTGAGAGCAGCTCCACATCTGCCATTCCCCATCTGAGTATGCAGAATTTAAGTCATGTGTTACCTTGACCAGATTTGTTATCTCCAGCAATAGGCCAAATGGGTGCATTGCCATTTTCTGGCTGAAAATTCACATGGCTACAACACCTGTCACTTTGGCATTCATCAAATGCTCAGTCAAGGAACGTTTTCAGATGGCCTTTGTGGTTCATGGATCAAAACACTTAAATGTTGTTACTGCTGTACTTAAAGATCACTTTTAATGATGAAACAGTTGGAACTGTTTTTACAACACAATAACTACATAAATAGTTTTGCTTGGTTTTATGCCCATGCCAGCCTTCCCCAGTCTATTATGTTCAATTTGGGCTAGCTAGGGCTTACGGGAAATGATGTCCAATCCACTAGGAGGCAATTTTTAGCATATTAGAGAAACTTATTTGTCCAACCTAGCTTCTGACTTGTATCTGACTCACTCACAAGTCATTTCAGTCCACTTTTCCAGCTTCCTGTGGAAGTTTGACATTATTTTCAGGCCTTTTCCTTTGTTTGGAAATTATTTTGGGTAAAATGATCAATCTGGGATGACTCTCATAACAAACTTCCCACCACATCTCAGTACTGAAATGGAGACAGGCTTTTCCCAGAGTTATTCCCCCCACCACCACTGTTCAGGGAGAACTGGAGGAAAGAGGTGAAAGGAGGGGGGGCTGCATGGGTGAAGCAGCTGATCAAAGCCATGAGATGTGGCCTAATGAGTCACTGTCTGAGAAAGCCCTGGACAAAAGCTGAGGCAGAAACGAAAAGGGGCCATGTGGCCTTTGTAGGGCCAAATTTGACTTCACAGGCGGAACGAGAAAAACATTCTGATTTCACACGGATCTTTTTACATATTGTGCCAGTTGATTCTGTTGCATGTGTTTCTCAGGCCAGCTCATCATCCAGAAGGATAGTCTTGAGTATTTCTGTATCTCCAATATCACGGATTCTTGAGGCTTGTTCAACGTGCATTAAGGAGGAGATAAACACCTGCTTCTTCCCTGTCTTCCTACCCCAATTTACTTCCAGCAACTGAATTCCCCTAATGGAAGACATGATGGGGAAGAATGGCTGGTAAATGAGTCAGACCAAATCAATGTGCCAGTGAGTCAGCAGCTGGGTGGGTAAGGCAACAGGATTCCCGCTCTGCACATACAAAGACTCTTTGATACAGCTTGCCACCGCATTCCTTCTTGTTTCAAAGCACTCCTCCCTCCTCATCCGTTCTCAACTGCTCCATCCTTCCTATTGGAGCTGCCAAACTAGCAGTACGCTGGCAATCACAGTAGGTTTGCCTACATTGTTCTCACCCTTATTAACTCAAATTGCAATTGAATAACAGATTAGGTACAATCAGAGGTGGGCGTCACATAATGTAACTACTGGTTTGCCCAACACCAGACATGGAGCCATGCACATGCACACACAAAACCACAGCGATATAGGATGAAATAGCACCAGGGTGGCTGGGCCTGGGAGGGGTGGCTGGGCCTGGGAGGGAGGGGAGGGCCCACCCGCCAGTTGGAACTACTGGTTCGCCCAAACTGATCCGAACTGGCAGCAGCTCACCCCTGGGTACAATTCAAATCCACAGGATCATGCAGCCAGAAGGAAGATAGCCTTGCCTGGCTACTTACTATGGTACATCCCTCTCACCACCTGGTTATCTCCAAATTTTGCCAAACAGAATACTCAGTATTCCCAGGGTGCTGGAAATTCTGTGTTGCAGTCCCAGCTTTTCTGAAGGGTACCACATGGGAAAGTTTAGTGTATATCATATTTTTAAAAGCTGCACTCCAGAAATTTTAAATGGATATCTGTATTTACAACCATGTCTAATTGTGGATCATATAAATACACTTTCTGGGAATCCCTTGAGAATTCAAGGTAAATATAGTTTGATTGAGCATAGATTATACCAAAGGTTATAAAATAGAGGAGGGGATAGAAGCTGCAATGTAAAAGAGCTGCATAGCTTTCCCCCAGGCCCCAAAATATTGCACACCAATTTGTTTTTCCTCTAGATGAAGTGGAATTTTTTACAATGGCTATATCTATATCTTATTGGGAAAATAACAGTTGAGAAACAGCAAATGCAATCTTAAAGTATATGGTTTCATGGACCTTCTCCCAATATCTTACAGATTCAAAGTGTGTATCCAGACAGAATTATTTATTTGATTTTACACAACTTTTCTACTTGGGCAAGTACTTGGGGTAACAGGATATCTGTAGATAGTATATCCAAGCAACATTTCCAAATAGTTCTTGTTTGTGCGTCTCATGCAGAACTTCTTAGCGGATGAAAAGGTGGAGGAGGCATTAAGCCATTTGTCTCCAGACACAAATTCATTTTAAGTTGTTAGCCCAGGATTCAGATAAATTTTTGGGATGAGAAAGCAACAAGGAGTATTGGTTGTGGAAACTACTTTATATCTGACCAAGAAAGAAAAAGATGCTGATTTTTATAAAAACTGTGCAGATTAATCTAATGCAGTTCAATAAATTTGAAGTGGATAGAATTTCACGTAGAAAATGTCTGCAGACATTGTTCTTAAAGCAGAGGAGATGGCTATCCTCCTGCCATATAGTTCAGAATCTGGATACAAAGAATCATTTCTTAGTCTTGATTCCCTTATTATTTCCCTTGCAACTTGGGGGGAAATGCAATGCAATAACTTTTCATCCTATCCCTGAGTATTTTATATTTTCTGCATGTAGAATTTCACTGTGAGATGACCTAAATTCAGATTAAACCAACAATGGAAGAATAAAATGATTGGATATTTGGGGAAATCTGCAGTTTTCCAGTTTTTGATCAAAGTTCTCAGCAGACTCAGCCGATAGGTCCATAATGGCGAATCTATAGCACGCGTGCCAGAGGCGGCACGCAGAGCCCTCTCTGTGGGCATGTGGGCCATCGCCAGCTGCTCTTCTGGTTTCCAGTGCGTGCATGCATGCCAGCAAGCTGATCTTCAAACATGCCAGACCCCTGGAAACCTGAAGACCAGTTGGCTGGTGCACATGCGCACGCTGGCTACCTGGTCTTCAGGTATCTGGCACTCCAGTGTGTGCGAAGACCACCTGGCCAGCATGCATGCACACACCGGAAACTAGGAGACCAAGTGGCTGGCGCGTGCATACACACTGGCCAACCGGTCTTTGAGTTTTCAGGGTTCCGGCGCATATACATCTACACGCACACGGACATTTCAGTTTGGGCACTCGGTGCGGAAAAGGTTCGCCACCACTGTAATAGGCTGATTTATAGTTCCGCAGCAACTGAGCTATATAGCCACCCAGAATTAATTGTTGTGAGAAGGGTGGTTATATCAATGTGATTAATTAATAAAACATCTTCATAGACCATCCCATTCTGATCCTTCAATGGAGATGTGGTAATGATATTTAATTGTTCTTCTAGCCCCAAAACAGTAAAATATGAACCACGCACAGCAACCCCATTCCTACAACTCTTCCGCATCGATTTTAAATACAGTTCAGATATCTACTTTGGTGAGATACATAATCACAAGGCACTTTAAATCCAGATGCTAGACAATGAATGGATTTTCCACTAGAAAGCTCCAGTCTCTTCTTTCAAGGCCACAGTTTTACAAAGTTTTCGAATGGGGGGGGGGACTGATTATGCCTACTTCACAGTTTACACACCGCAAATCTCTCAGTAAAATAATATTGCATTGTGGAGATATCCTACAAATTCTGTGGATCTTGCACAATTTTGAAAACAACACAAGAGAGCGGGGAGGAGGGGTTTCTCGCAAAAATATGTGAACGGGTGGAAATGCTTTTGATGTGAAATTTATACAGAGAGATAGCAGATTTTGTATCTGGCCACTGTTGATCGTACAAGGACACCTTGTACCTCTACCGCTCACTCCCTGTCCTCGTGCCTCATGGCACTGCTTTTCCTCAGCTTTGGCGTCACTCTGCTCACTTTATTGGCACCTAACGTTCCTTGGATAATGAGATTTCTTGGGTTGGGAAGAAGCCCAACCTTAGCTACAAGGGTTGAAGGAAACTCCCTTTGAAGGTGAGTCAGGAGGGTGGTGTTATATCCAATGGACCTCCACTTGCAAGCACAATATGGGAGGAAGGGAAGTAATGAGTGAATCAGACGTATATGGGGCCTCCCTATTCATACAGGAGTAACAAAACAGAACCAAAATCAGGATTTGCCAGAGGTTTATTATTACCCATCTGCTCAGGGCAGCAGCTTAATGCTATCATGTTGTTGTTTTTTCCTTAAGTGCCATGTATCCTGTATAGAAAGGGATGTGGTGGCTCAGTGGCTAAGACACTGAGCTTGTCAATCAGAAAGGTCGGCAGGAGGAAGGGAAAGAAAGGATATATTAGTAGAATAAAATGAAATATGTTAATACTGTTAATGATATATACCTAAATAAGATGTGAGGGAATTGTATTAACATGGTTAATTGTGAATAACTAAGTAAAATGCTTCTTATATTAAAATTGAATTTGATGATATATGTTGCCTATAGAAAAAAGAATAACAAATGGAAAATGAAATGATAAATTTGGTTTACTTCTGAAGGGGCAAAAAGTGACATTATCTAGGTGTTAAGAAAAAAAGTAAGTTTAAGATGGAAATATGGGAAATAAATAATATGGCTGAAATTGGAAATGGTGATATGATGTAAAATGAATTATGTATATGAGAAAATGTAAAAGGGGGAAAACACAGACAACACTTTGTTTACAAAAAGAATTTAAAATTTGTAACAAAAACTAAAAAAAACGTTACTTACAAAAAAAAGGTTGGCAGTTCAGCGGTTCAAATCCTAGCGCTGCGTAATGGAGTAAGTTCCCATTATTTGTCCCAGCTTCTGCCAACCTAGCAGGTCGAAAGCACATAAAAAATGCAAGTAGAAAAATAGGGACCACCTTTGATGGGAAGGTAACAGCATTCTGTGCGCCTTTGGCATTTAGTCATGCCGGCCACATGACCATGGAGACGTCTTCGGATAGCGCTGGCTCTTCGGCTTTGAAACGGAGATGAGCACCGCCCCCTAGAGTTGGGAACGACTAGCACATATGTGCAAGGGGAACCTTTATCTTTATACTGTATAGAAGTCTTTTTCCATGCAAAGATAACCTCATCAGTGGCAGTAGCCTGCTCAAGCACGGGCTGATGGAGGAGGTGTTGAATTTCTTCTGCATTTGGTTTGATGATGGATTCCCATTGTGAAGGCTGACACTAAGCAAAAATCTCCATCTTATGTCTTTTAGATGTTTATTTGTTCCTGTGTCTTCCTTTTGTGTGGCTTTTCTGTATCTCTACCAAAAGTTCTGCATAGGCTGGGACAGTTGTTACATGGAAAACATCCATTGTAGGACATTTTAACTTTGTAGGACATGTTAAGAAGAGCAAAGCAGAGAAGATGTTTTAGTAAAAGCTCTTACCTGGGTTGGACCTATCTTCAGCTTCCTGGAACCATCTTGGAAGAAAGAAGTATCTCCTAGCTGGCAGGGTATGCTGGCTGTTTAGCTGAAACCTTCTTTTGGAGTTGTTGAGTCCTCAGGATAAAATCTTTAGGAGGGAGGGGGGGGAGGGAGGGAGGGAGGAGAAGGGATGACCAGACTATATTATGAAGATACCAAGAGAGTACAGGGCAGCTGGGGGTGGTTCATTGTCTGCAAAGCAAGAGGTTGGGGGTACATGACAGAATGAAGCCACTGAGGTTATTAGCTTTTATTTTCAAAAGCAGTTTATAGGAGTTATCAAAAGCATACCTTTCTATGAATTGCAATAGAACTGAAATTACATTCCTATGTTTTCCCATTCATATATCCTTTTTATTTTTTTAAAAAAATGCTTGCTTATACAATAGCATTTTATTTTCAAGGATTGCTTAAGTGCTCTAGTCAAGAGTTTAAATTCCCCTAACAGCTAATGAACTTTCAGTTGAGTTCATACCATTGTGAAAACTTTTTTTTAGCGTGAAGTGTGTGTGTTTTGTTTAACTAGACAGTAGCAAAATTTCTTAATTACTGTGAATGAAAATTTCAGTAAACGAGAAGACAGAATTTTTCCAGTCAATGGAATAGCTAAAAAATATCCATGCAGCAGACATTATGTAACCCAGTCATCCAAAAGCAATTGTCCCAAAGTTCTGCTAATTAAAACAAAAACCTAAAACTCATTTCACTGAGTCCTGATGGCAGCTTTAATAAGGATGAAACTTCCTTTCAGTGGTTATCACTTTTTAGGTTCAGTTAAGATTCACTTTTTACATGAGGTTGCTGAGAATATTTAATTTAATTTCAATCAAAATAGAGCTGGAAGGGACTTTGGAGGTTTTCTAGTCCAAATAGAAAATATAGGATCTCTGCCCAAGCAGGAGATCCTATACCATTTCAGACAGGTGGCTGTCCAGTCTTTTCTTAAAAACTTCCAGTGATGAAGTACCTACAACTTCTGAACACAAGTTGTTCAATTGGTTAATTGTCCTCACTGTTAGGAAGTTTCTCCTTAATTCCAGGTTGCTTCTCTCTTTGATTAATTTCCAACCATTGTTTCTTGTCTTGCCTTCTGGTGCTTTGGAAAATAAGTTGACCCACACCCTCTTCTTTGTGGCAGCTCCTCAAATACTGGAATCCTGTCACCCCAATTCCTTCTTTTTTCTAGACTGGCAATCCCCAAATCCTGCAACTATTCTACATAAGCTTTTGTCCACAGGTCCTTAATCATCTTAGTTGTCTTCTCTGCACTTTTTCCAAAGTCTCAACATCTGTTTTGTAATGTGGTGACCAAAACTGGATGCGGTATTCCAGATGGGGCTTTACTAAGGCTTTATAAGGCGGTACTAATACTTCACATGATTTTGATTCTATGCCCCTGTTTATACAACCAAGGATTGTGTTACCTTTTTTGGCTGCTGCTGCACACTGCAGGGTCATGTTTTAAGTAATTGTCCACTAGGACTCCAAGGTCCCTTTCATAATTACTGTTTTGAGCCAGGTTTTGCTTAATCTATACTTGTACCTTTGGTTTTTCCTGCCCAAGTGTAAAACCTTGTTTTATTATACAATAAATTCCATGTTGTTGGATAGGGCCCATTGTTTAAGGCTGTCAAGATCCATTTGGATCCTGAGCTTGTTTTCTTTGTGTTGGCTGTTCCTGCCAGCTTAGTGTCCCCCTGCAAATTTGATGGGTTCCCCTTCTATTCCTTCATCTAAGTCATTTATGAAGATACTGAAGAATACTAGGCCTAAGATGGAACCTTGTGGTATCCCACCACTAACTTTCCTCCATGGAAGTATAGTACTATTAAGGACCACTCGTTGAATATGGTTTATCAGCCAGTTACAAATACATCTGGTGGTGATGCTGTCTATCCCACATATTTCTAGGTTACCAAGAAGTACGTTGTGGTCTATTCTGTCAAATGTCTTGCTGAAGTCTAAGTATACTATGTCCACAGCATTTCATTGGTCTACTAATTTAATCACTCTGTAAGAGAATGAAATGAGGTTGGTTTGACATGATCTGTTTTTAACAAACCCATGCTAGAAACAAACTTTATTTGTTTCTAGATGTTCACAGATACTGCAAAGTTGACAAAATATGTTTTTCTGGTTCAGGACTCTTTCTGAAAAAGTATGTGGGTTTTGTCTCAGACAATAACACTGTAGTGATTAGCAACCAAAATGCAATTAAAAATTCACTTATGTAGAAAAGTGGAGAGAAAGTGCATATTGTTGGCTACATATATAATGCTTTTTAGTAAGATTCAGAAGGTGTAAACTACCGTAGCTTACTAGTTTAAGTTGCAGTCAAGCTAACAGGAAGTACACTCCCTGTAAGGTTTGGTACATTTTGGCAAGTGTGTTACAGGCCCAGTTTAATCAAATGTGCAAGTATACATACTGTCCAAGTTAGGGTCTACTGGACTACTTTACAAGCCAACAACCTGTTCTATGCACCACCACCACCACCCCAAATGGCCCAGGATGGGCATTGACACATACTTAAGATGTATTTTGAAAAATACAACAGGCAATATATGATTTAGTAGATGGAAGCAATGGAAGTGAAGATGGTTTCCAAGGATAGATAAATGTGGTGTAGTGAATTGATTAGTATATAGATAGTCCTCAACTTACAACCACAATTGAGCCCAAAATTTCTGTTGCTAAGTGAGACACTTGTTAAATGAATTTTGTTCCGTTTTACAATCGTTCTTGCCACAGTTGTTAAGTGAATCACTGTAATTGTTAAATTAGTAGCATGGCTGTTAAGTCAATCTGGCTCAAACCCTATTGACTTTGCTGATCAGAAGGTTGCAAAAGGGGATTACATGATACTGGGAAAGTCATAAATATGAGTCAGTTGCCAGTTTTGATCCCATGATCTGGGGATGCTGCAATGGTCATAAGTGTGACTAGCTCTGATGAGTTTCTTCAGGTGAGACTAAATAGCATAATGTTGATTTATATCATGTTAAGACTAACAGAGGAGTAATCTGGTGTAGTGCTTAAGGCATCATGCTAGAAATTGTAAGCTTTAGTCCCACCTTAGTCCCACTGCCAGCTGGGTGATCTTGGGACAGTCATTATCCCTTAGACCTAAAAAATTAAACCATTTCCATAATTTGCCAAGAAACTTTTGCAAGGATTAACACAAGCAATTGCCAGCAGTCAATACTAACTCAAAGGGAGGAAGCCGGAAGCATCGTGATGAGACCGGCTGGAAAAAAAGTGGGCTCTGCCGAACCCCACAGAAATCCAGCTGGAGAAACCGCTGTTGGGAGGTCTTTGCACTAAAACCTGTCCTGGAGGGATGGGGGAGAAGAAGGGACCTCTCGGATGACCAAGAGGAACCAGCAGTTCCTCATTTGGTCAGAGAAAAGCCCTTCAAACTGACAGCAGGGCCGGCAGCCATAAGTAAATGACCAGCTACAAAGCTGGGGCATCTGGACTAAGTTATTTGTGCTGGAGCAGTGTTGGAATGGAGTGTGGAAATCAGGTGAGTGATTGACCAACTCACAGAAAAAAAATTGATTGTGATCTTTAAAAAGGATCCTGGAGGGGAATTGGTGCCTAACTGGCTTTTGGGAAATTTTATTGAAGAAGAAAGAGGCAGCGGAGGTTAAAACACCATAGCCTCAGAGGATTTTGTCTTTTCCAGTTTGGAAGTGAAGACATTAACTAACCACAGAAAGAGCCCAGGGGGAAGTCCTTTTTCTCCTTATGTTATTTTATTTTTTGTGGATTTAATGCGTTTTTGACAGCTATTGACAGTCAGCTGTTGGATTGTATTTGCGGTTTGGAAAGAGCCATCTAGAGCAGAAAGTACTGCACCAGCGAATGAAATTATAGTATATTGTTAATTTTAGAAAAATTGAAAGAAATGCTCTCTATGTTTAAATTGAATTAGAAGATATGTGATGTATATAGTAAAATATATAAATGGAGAAAATAAGAAATGAAAATTTGGTGTAACTTTGAAGGGGCATTGAAGATGTTGTTTATGTATTAAGAAAAATAAGTATAAAGATGAAAATAATAGAAGAGAATAATTTGGCTGAAAGTGAAAGCAAAACTATGGTGTAAAATGGACTATGTAAATGAGAGGGTGTAAAAGAAAAGACCCGGACAACGCTGTGTTCCTATAATTTGTATAATTTGTATTAAAAAAATAAAAAATCTTGGATTGAAAGAAAAAACTAACTCAAAGGCATGCACAAACACACACGCACACACACACACACACATTAATTATTACCAAGAATATCTCTGTGCACATTAGAACTTTTTAATGCTTTTATTTAGTGAATTTCAAAATTAGGGATCATTTTTATATCAAGCAGACATAGTAAATTCAGGTGCATTAAAATATGAGTATTGTTAGATATTAGCATATATCGCAGCAAGTCTCCTCTCTGGTCCGCCGCTACGGCGGGAAACAGGTATCGTTCTGA
This sequence comes from Natrix helvetica, assembly GCF_964273705.1. Classification (NCBI taxonomy): domain Eukaryota; kingdom Metazoa; phylum Chordata; class Lepidosauria; order Squamata; family Natricidae; genus Natrix; species Natrix helvetica. Next base: position 200,274,419 of record NC_138548.1, read on the forward strand.
TTGGTCGAGAGGCGTACCCAATTCCTATAAAAGGGGAACCCTCCGGCCACAGAGCAAGCTGGATCACTACTACTACTAATAAAGAGCTGACAAGTCACTACGTGTCCGCAGTCTGTTCTCTCGTTGCCCGAATCTAACATTGGCGACGAAGGTGGGATCGAGAGACAGATAGGACGAAGAGAGCTACTTCAGAATCTCAGGATTCGATCCAGCCCAGGAATTCGGCAGAAATTCCGGCAGCCATCTCAGGACACCGCAGCACGGCAAATTCAAACGAAGAGAAGATGGCGATGCACACACCACCCGCTCCATTCGACCCAACGAACGACGAATGGGAGGCTTTCATGATTCGCTTCGAGTGTTTTCTCGAAGCGAACGAATACACGGGGATAACAGATGCAAGAAAGAAAAACATTTTCCTCGGCTACTGTGGGCGAGAAGTCTTCAACACGGCCAGAGACCTCACCGCGCCTACTCCGATACAAGCGGTATCATGGACGGCGTTGCAACAGACTCTACAGACTCATTACGCGCCAAAACCTTCCCGCCACGTTTGCCGCCAGGAATTCAACACGCGGAACCAGAAGGCGGGAGAATCAATCAACCAATATGTTGCAGCCCTACGTAAAGCAGCAACTCACTGCGAGTTCAGGGATCTGGACGAGCATATCCTGGCAAGATTTGTTTGTGGGTTAAGGGACATTTCGCTACAAAAAAGGCTGTTGGCCAACCCAAATTTAACCCTACAAATAGCGCTAAACGAAGCAAGGGCATCCGAGTCAGCGGAAAGATCATCGGAAAGCATACAACGCGGATTCAACATAAGCCAGCCAGCACCCAGACAAACCAGAGTCCACTACGAGGACACCAACCCCGACTACGAGGATCCCGAGTTCGAGGACAGTCACCTGATGCGGAGCAGTCACATGAGGCCCGGGGGGAGACCCGGATCCCATTTGCCGCCCTGCGCAAGCTGCGGAGGGAGTCATCCCCGGTCTACCTGTCGGTTCAGGAACGTTGTTTGTTCACACTGCAACAAACTTGGGCACATCGCACGAGTGTGCCGGAGCGAAGTCCCTGCCTCACGGCAGCCGCCTACATACCGCCAACAGAAGCCCAACCCAGGGGCTTGGCGAAATCAAAAAGGGCGCCCAGAGAGAAATCCACAAGTGTTTACCCAGAGAGACAATTCCCAAAGAGCTGAAAGGGCATATTCCCAGAGAGATTATACACAAAGAGCTGAGAGAGCATTCTACCAAGACGCTCAACGAGAGTATTTTCAGGATACAGATGCTGAGATAGAGTTGACCCAGAGAGAGGAATTGCGAACGTATCTCACCACAATAAGTCAGGTCCGCACCAAGCGGCCTAAAAAGCTGAAAGTCACAGTCCTCTTGGAGGGCTCTCCTTGCGAGCTGGAAGTTGACACAGGATCGTCCCTGACGATCATTTCATGGGCATCCATGAAACAGGCTATCCCTAGCCTCAAAAAGAGCCAACTACGTGTACCAGACATCCTGCTACGAGACTACCAGGGGAACTGAGTCCCCATCGTGGGCCAAGGCACATTCCAAATCCATTTCAAGGACATCGTAGCCCAGCTGCCCGTGACCATCGCCAGCGCACCGTTACAGAACCTTCTAGGACTAGATTGGTTTGAAGCCTTGGGGCTAGAAGTCACCGGGATCAACGCCGTGGAGAACAGCAGCGCTGAGCAGATTTTTAAGGAGTTCGAGGATGTGTTCAGCCCCGGTCTTGGTAAGTATGTGGGTAAACCAATCTCATTCAATTTAGACCCCAAAGTGGCGCCAATCCGACTTAAACCAAGACGAGTGCCTTTTGCACTCCGCCCAAAAATAGATAAGGAGATAGATAAGTTAGTTGAGCAAGGAATCCTTGAGCCGGTGGATCACGCGCGCTGGGAAACTCCCATTGTGACCCCAGTCAAGCCAGACGGGTCAGTCCGCATCTGCGCGGACTATAAATGCACAATTAATGTCGCGCTACAACAAAGCGCATATCCTGTGCCAGTAGTACAACACTTATTGCACTCGTTGGGGCCAGGGAAGATATTTGCTAAATTAGACATGGCACAAGCTTACCAGCAGTTGCCCGTGGATAGTGCCACAGCGGAGGCCCAAACTATAGTGACGCATAGAGGAGCATTCAAATGCAACCGGCTACAATTCGGTGTGAGTATTGCTCCAGGTCTGTTCCAGAGCGTCATGGAACGGCTTTTGCAAGGGATACCGGGAGTCGTCCCCTATTTCGACGACATCTTGGTGTCCGCTGCAAACGAGGAGCAACTATTAAAAAGAGTCAGAACTGTTTTGGCCAGAATCAGAGAAAAGGGCCTCCGCCTCAAAAAGGAGAAATGTCAAATTAATGTGCCTAGCGTAGAATTCCTGGGATATGGAATCGATGGTCAGGGAATACACCCCACTTCAAAGAAAATTAAGGCGATCCAGGACGCCCCCACACCACGAAATCAGACCGAGTTGCAGGCCTTCCTCGGACTACTTAACTTCTACAGCGTTTTTCTGAGACAGAAGGCGACCGTTGCTGAGCCATTACATCGACTACTCCAGAGGAACGCAACATGGAGATGGGGGCGATCCGAAGCAGCAGCTTTTGCCGCAGTAAAGTGCCTGCTCACCACTGACTCGCTGCTAGTACAATACAGCCAGACGCTACCGCTGGTATTGACCTGCGACGCATCACCATTTGGAGTCGGCGCAGTCCTTAGCCACAGGATGCCAAACGGGAACAAAGCACCCATTGCCTTCTACTCCAGGACTCTTTCATCAGCCGAAAGGAATTACAGCCAGATGGACAGGGAAGCGTTAGCTGCTGTAGCTGGAGTAAAACGTTTCCACGAATACCTCTACGGCCGCGATTTTGAACTGATTACAGATCACAAACCGCTGTTGGGACTTTTGGCGGGAAACCGCCCCACACCAGTCTCCCTTTCTCCACGCATGACCAGGTGGACTGTTTTCCTGGCTGCGTACTCATACAAGCTAATTCATCGACCGGGCTCCACTCTAGGACATGCAGATGCACTCAGCCGTTGCCCACTTCCGGATCTCTTGCCAGACCCCACTCCCGAGGTACCGGTGTTGTTAATTGACTGTTTGGACTCAGGACCGGTTTCTTCCTGCGACGTTGCCAGATTCTCTGCTAGGGACAACATAATAAAGCAAGTTCAAACCTGGGTTTGGAGGGGGTGGCCGAAGGGAAACGTGGGCCCGGAATTCAAGTTATTTTGGGGGAAACGTGATGAGCTTTCAGTATTGCAAGGTTGTTTATTGTGGGGGGATCGAGTTGTTATTCCGTATGCGTTACGTAGAAATGTATTAGAGGCATTACATGTGGGGCATCCGGGGATTGTTAGAATGAAGGCGTTAGCAAGAAGTTACGTTTGGTGGCCCAACATGGACAAAGAAATAGAGGAATGGGTGGCCACTTGCGATCCATGCCAGGAATCGAGACCAACACCCCCAGAAGCGCCCGCCACAGAATGGGAGAAGCCTAAAGCACCCTGGTCGCGAATACACATCGATTTCGCAGGGCCAGTCCAAGGTCAGACTTTCCTTATAGTTGTGGATGCATACTCCAAATGGCTAGAAGTAGTCCTAATGACTTCAACCACGGCAGAGGCAGTCATTAAGGTTCTACGGCAACTTTTTGCCACTCATGGCCTGCCCGACCTACTGGTCTCCGATAATGGGCCCCAGTTCACGGCCATGCAATTTGAAACATACTTAGCAGGTCAGGGAATTCGGCATGCCCTCGTCGCGCCATTCCATCCGGCATCAAATGGACAGGCGGAGAGAATGGTGCGATCCGCAAAAGAGGCCCTCGCTAGGATGGGTCCAGGTGATTGGCAAACACGCATTGACCATTACCTACTAATTCAACATATTACCCCCAGCGCAACGACGGGTAGAAGCCCCGCTGAACTACTCATGGGCCGCCGTCTACGGTCTCACCTGGACCGTCTTCACCCTAATTACTCTGCCACAGCGCCCCCAGACTCGACAAGCAAAATTCGGAGTTTTAGCATAGGGGATTCAGTATACGCCCACAACTATGCAGGGGGAACATTGTGGATGCCGGCAAGGGTCATTGGCATCACGGGTCCAGGATCGTATCTGCTAGAGCTTGAAGATGGACGGAATTGGAAAAGGCACATCGATCAACTACGGGGCCGCCTGGCACACTCAGACCTGCGGGCTGACAATGAAACATATCTGCCAGCACAAAGTGAGCCACTCGAGAGCCCCGACACAGAGAACCACGACACCTACGAGCCCAGGGTAGAACAAGAGGTCGTAAAAGAAATCGAACAACGCCAAAGCAACGAAAGTCTGCAGACCCCCGAACGCGAAGCAGAGAAAGCAACCGATCCTGAAACCACTCCAGATCAACTGGAACTGCGACGTTCTACCCGTGTAAGGCAAACACCAACGTATCTTAAGGACTATGTAACCAACCGGAATGCGCCGTCTAAGAGGGGAGGGGTGTTAGATATTAGCATATATCGCAGCAAGTCTCCTCTCTGGTCCGCCGCTACTACGGGAAACAGGTATCGTTCTGATTGGTCGAGAGGCGTACCCAATTCCTATAAAAGGGGAACCCTCTGGCCACAGAGCAAGCTGGATCACTACTACTACTAATAAAGAGCTGACAAGTCACTACGTGTCCACAGTCTGTTCTCTCGTTGCCCGAATCTAACAAGTATATCATAGCATAATTCACAAGAGAAGTTAATTTCTCTTGCGTTTTATTGATTTTTACCATATGGTTTCCCAGGTCCTCTTTCTATTCCGGCAATTCAAAGGACCAATTCTACTTGCCCTTCACCATAAAACTGCCTCCTTTATTCGTTATTATTTTATTCTCTGGGCTGTTTACACCATTCTAAAATTGGTGCTCTTTATGCTGCATTCCAGAGAATTCTTCCTGACTAATGTTAGACTTCATTGGTATTGTGCTATAGACTCTAGCACAATACCAATGAAGAAGAAAAATAACAGCTCCCAAAAGAAACCAGCATGGCTGCATAAAGAACTATCTGACAAACTGAAAGACAAAAAAGATAAGTATAACAAGTGGAAGGAGGGGGACATAACTAAGGCAGAATATCAGCAAATAGCCCAAGCCTGTAAAGATGAAGTGAGGAAAGCTAAGGCTCACAATGAAGAAAGGCTTGCCACAAAAGTAAAAATTAACAAAAAAAGCTTCTTCCAACATGTTAAAAACAAGAAAAAAGTTAAGGAAACAATTGGTCCATTGCTAGGAGAAAGTGGCAAGAAGGTGACAAGCAACAGGGAGAAAGCAGAACTATTTAACTCATGTTTTGCATCTGTCTTTACACAAAGGGATAAAACAGTCCAACCTATCAAAAGCAGCACCACAAAAATCAGATTAGGAACACAAATTGAAATAGGGAAGAAAATGGTAAGTGAGCACCTATCTACCCTAGACGAGTTCAAATCACCAGGACTGGATGGATTACACCCCAGGGTTCTGAAGGAACTAGCAGACGAGATCTCAGAACCACTGAATTATATCTTTCAGAGATCCTGGAACACCGGGGAACTACCAGAGGACTGGAAAAGAGCTGATGTGGTTCCCATCTTCAAAAAAGGGGAAAAATAGATCCAGGAAACTACAGACCTATCAGCCTGACCTCAATACCAGGAAAGATTCTGGAAAAAATAATCAAGCAACGAATTTGCGAACACCTAGAAGCAAACAAAGTAATATCCAAAAGCCAACATGGATTTGTTAAAAACAGATCATGCCAGACTAATCTTATTGCATTCTTTGATAATGTGACAAAATTAGTGGACCAGAGGAATGCCGTTGATATAGTTTACTTGGACTTCAGTAAAGCTTTTGATAAGGTAGACCATAACCTACTACTAGATAAAGTAGAAAAAAGTGGGTTGGACAGCATCACCACCAGATGGATTCGTAACTGGCTGACCAACCGCACTCAACGGGTAGTCCTCAATGGAACTGCATCTACATGGAGGGAAGTATGCAGTGGAGTACATCCCTGCGACCAATTCGCTCGCACAGAGAGGGGCTCCTCCAGGTGCCGTCCGCTAGACAATGTCGTGGGGCGGCGCCTAGGAGTAGAGCCTTCTCTGTAGCGGGCCCAGCCCTGTGGAATGACCTCCCTCCGGATTTTAGGAATACCTCTGACCTCCGCTCCTTCCGTATTAAGCTTAAGACCCACCTATTCCAAGCAGCTGGCCTGGCTCAACTTTGATCTAACCATATCGCTCCTGTTGGGTTTTTAACTGGGTATTTTAATTATATTTAATTTCTAGGGGGTTTTAAATACTGTATTTTAATTGTTTTTTATCAGCCGACCTCCTCCTTGTGTATGTTTCAGTGTATGTCTTTGTTATATGTTTGTTTTGTTCACATATTTATTTCGTATGTTTCATTGTACGCCGCCCCGAGTCCTTCGGGAGAGGGTGCGGCTAAGAAATAAATATATTATTATTATTATTATTATTATTATTATTATTATTATTATTATTAGTAGTAGTAGTAGTAGTAGTAGTAGTAGTAGTAGTACCCCAAGGCTCTGTTTTAGGCCCAGTACTCTTCAACATCTTCATCAATGATTTGGATGAGGGAATAAATGGGGAACTCATCAAATTTGCAGATGACACCAAGCTGGCAGGAATAGCCAACACTCCAGAAGATAGGCTTAAGATACAGAAGGATCTTGACAAACTTGAACATTGGGCACTATCTAATAAAATGAAATTCAATGGTGAAAAGAGTAAGGTTCTACATTTAGGCAACAAAAATGGAATGCACAGGTACAGTATAGGTGGTACCTTGCTCAGTAGTAGTAACTGTGAAAGGGATCTTGGAGTCCTAGTGGACAACCATTTAAATATGAGCCAGCAGTGTGCAGCAGCTGCCAAAAAAGCCAACGCAGTCCTAGGCTGCATCAACAGAGGGATAGAATCAAGATCACGTGAAGTGTTGATGCCGCTTTATAATGCCTTGGTGAGGCCGCTTTATAATGCCTTGGTGAGGCCACACTTGGAATACTGCATTCAGTTCTGGTCACCACGATGTAAAAAAGATGTGGAGACTCTAGAAAGAGTGCAGAGAAGAGCAACAAAGATGATTAGGGGACTGGAGACTAAAACATATGAGGAACGGTTGCAGGAACTGGGTATGTCTAGTTTAATAGAAAGAAGGACTAGGGGAGACATGATAGCAGTGTTCCAATATCTCAGGGGTTGCCACAAAGAAGAGGGAGTCAAACTATTTTCCAAGGCACCTGAGGGTAGAACAAGAAGCAATGGGTGGAAACTAATCAAGGAAAGAAGCAACTTAGAAATGAGGAGAAATTTCTTGACAGTTAGAACAATTAATCAGTGGAACAGCTTGCCTCCAGAAGCTGTGAATGCCCCAACACTGGAAGTCTTTAAGAAGATGTTGGATAGCCATTTGCCTGAAACGGTATAGGGTTTCCTGCCTAGGCAGGGGGTTAGACTAGAAGACCTCCAAGGTCCCTTCCAACTCTACTATTGTATTGTATTGTATTGTATTGTATAGACTTCAGGAGTTGGGAATCAGATTCTTCGAAAGGAATACTTGGTCCATTGTCTTACAGAGAGCTTTCTATTAATACATCCCACAATAAAGGCATAGCCCCTTGTCATGTTTCTGTCTGCCATTAATTGAAATGAATAAAATTCCAGATTCAAATCCAGCAGCTGGAAAACATCATTTTGCAAGGGGCAAATTGGAACTCCTCTTATCTGCTTGTGGGGCATGAAGGCTCAGCAGTTAAAGACCCTGAGCTTGTCAGCTGGAAAGTTGAAGAGCCTGGGTTTGAGACCCAAGCACTGCACAATGGGGTGAGCGCCAATTCCTTGCTCCAGTTCCTGCCCAGTTCAAAAGCATGCAAATGTGAGTAAATAGATACCACTTTGTTGGAAAGGTAACAGTGCATGGTGCGTTTTGGCATGTAGTCATGCTGGCCACGTCTTTGGATGATGCTGAGTCCCTTGGCTAAGAAATGGAGATGAGCATCACCCCTAGAGTCAGACACAACTGGACAGGGAAATTTTTTCCTTGACCTTTTACCTATCTGCTCAGATCTACGTTCTCAAAAACTCCAGTGGGACAAGCTCTACTAATTTGGAACTTAAGTAAAAGGGGCATTCAGATGGGCACTCTCACGTTGGAGCCTTTTAATACTTGAAGAAATCTTGATTTCCCATTTATAAATGGAAACAGACTACAGTACTGCATATATCAACTGGTAAGCCCCATCCCGACAGAAAAGATGCTTCTGTAATATTTATTTAAAAAAATAAGTCATGAGCATTGAGTACTGAACGTTGCATTTAATTCAAATATTTACACCCTGCTCTTCAACCTAGAAACATGTTAGAATGGCTTACAGGCTAATAAAAACCAAATAGATAAACAATTTAACAGAGACTTCCTGCAGCTTCTGTTAGAACCATCATTCCTGCCTCCAAATGCTTCTGGTTTGTGATTGCTTTCCTTTGAATCACCTTTAATTAGTCTGTTAATTAGTCATCTGCAAAAGTCGAGTAAGTTTTCCTTTTGTTTTTTTCCCTTTACCTAGCGTATATCAAATTACAGAGTAAAATGATGAGTGACCTGTAGCTAATCTCCCAAGAAAATGAATTATTTAATTAAACAGCAATGGAAAGGTTAATTCATCAAAGATCCTGCTACTGAGCTGAATAGAATAGTAACAAAAGTGTCAAGCTGAAAATTTTTCAGAAAGACATGGTTATTTTCAAAAGAAACACTTATTTATTCCCAGTGGATGCAACAGTTGTACAACTGTGCTTTTCTGCAAAACACGAAACACAACTCAAATAAATAAAATTGGGAGGATAACCTTAGTAGCCAGGAAATTCAACAGGATGGCAATGACAATATATTGGCTTTCTCCAAAAGTTATACAATGAAAGAGGCAATTGCCACTTAAAAATTTGGAAGAAACCATGAATTCAATTATTTCAAATCAGTTCTCATAATCCTAAAAGTGGAAAAGTACTGTAGTGAAAACCAGAAAACATCTCCTTAATTTGGATCCTTGCAGATCACCAAAGGCATTATATCCAAATTGAGGCCAGTTGCAAATAATAGCAGAGAAACAGATAGATGGATTACACTTGGGGGGGGGGGGGGGGAGAAGGATTAAAAATCAATTAGGAAAGAATAATGCAAAAGAGGAGAGACTGCAGAGGTGAAAAAAGGAAGAAGATGAGGCAGGTGGGACTGAAGAAATATCCACAATAAAGAAGCATGTTCCCAGCAGGAGCTAAGTGTTGTGTTTGTGACACAATGGTTTGTGACTGCCATTGCTGGCAAGGAATTAGAGGAAAGTTTCTATGTCTATGAAAGCATAGGACTGGATTGCTGAGCTGGCTTCGCTGTCCTCGTTCTCCATTCTGCACCTTTGAATTGATGCCTTTTTCAAAAAGAACCTGTCAATAGCTGTGTGCAGCCTATGATACATGACATTTGCTTCATAGAAAATACATTTCTTCTATCTTCGTATGGGGAGCGAAAGAAAAAAAAAGTTTGATGTCAGCAGTTTCAGGGGAATGTAGATTTGTTGCATGCAAACAATCAGAATTTTTGTCCAGTGGTCTGAACCGATGTTTCTCATGATACCAGCAGAGGCCTCGTCAAGACTGGATCCTTTTTCAAAGTGACAAAGACACGGTCTAAGCATAGCAATGGAAGCAGTGCTTGCTTCTCTGATTGTGGCAGGAAACAGAAAATATGAGGAGCGCTGAGTGAAGAGCAGGTGTCAAATGCCTTAGGAATGTTCCAGCAAACTGGCCAAAAAACTTGGACATTGAGTTTCCTTGCCGCCGCCCCCCCCCCCTTCACTCTCTCTGCTTTGCTAAGTGGAGATACAATGTTTTTCCCAAGGCAAAACACAATATATTTTGATTCCAGGAAATGGATTCTTCCAGCTGTTGACCCCCCTCTCCTTATGTTAATTGGTCTAATTCTGTAAAGCTCTTTCTTCACACATAGGCCTTATCCAAGACTGAGAGGCACTGCAGGGAGAAGCAAGAAATTGTCCTGGATTGATTGGAAAATAAAGGATCACAAGAAGAATTAATGTACTTGTGAAGGTGTTTCCTATTCCTCACTGGTCAAATATACATTGAACAGCTGGTCGGGTCATGCAAAAGAGAGAAGTGATAGGTTCCAAGAACAAAAAGCAATGTTTGGCCATGGTCAAAGATGATGAATAGAAAGAGGTGGCTTTGTTTTTCTTCTGAATCACTGAAGTAGTTTGGGGAGGAGTAATGTTTATGTGCATCTCAGATATGTTTGCAAAAGAATTGCCCTAGTCTGATGCCCCCAAAGTACTGAATGGTTAAGTGTAAATGCTACTGTAAATTCTTCTATCAGCAGTGTTTACGGTACTTCTTTTTCCTCTTGCCCTTATGTATTCCCCTTGTGCGGCCAGAAGCAACTCACAGCCCAAGGAGTACCTTAACCTCAACTACTGTAGACATCAAATTGACAAAGTAGAAGTGGGTAGACCTAAATATCCCTTGACGGTAGAGCTCACTGGAAGGATAGGAGGTTCATCAGGATCCCTGAGTGAAATCTTCTGTTCGGGATTGTTGTTATCATACATACCAATCACAGCATCACCTTCATGGTAAGCAATATTATACCAAGTGCAGAAAAGGAGTGAAAAGTCGCTAGCGAAAGAAACTAAAAGCAGGAAAGAACAGAAAGGGAAATGTAACTAAATCTCATCTACATTAACATCATTCATTATAACCATCCATCTCTTTCTTGAAAATTATCCTGGCTTCCACCATGATCATATATTACTTCATATGTTGCCTTTTGTTGTTTAAAAAATATCACCTCTCTCTTTTTCAAGATCTTATCAACTTCAGCCAAGCATAACTTTCTCAATTTTCCCTCTGCTCTTAGTTTATTCAAACTCCCCTTCATAGATTGGCTTTGCTATTCAGTACTTAACCTCAGAGTACTTTCTGTACACAACATTCATTTTTATATTCAATATATACTTATCAGCCATTTATTCTTGATTCTAACTTTTCTTATTTTGCTAAATATACTTCTAAAGTATTTTACTCCTACTTCATGCCATTTAGGTACTTTTATACATCTTACTACTTGAGTAAACTTTGTACAGTGTAGTATATTCCATGTTCTTTAACAACCATAACTATTTCATTTTGGATATATTAATTTGCTTGCTTAACACTTACTTCAAATCATGTAAGTTTTACATATATAACATAGAAATACAACATAGTACAGGTAAATTCAAAATACCCCTGACCAATAGACCCCTGACCAATAAACATGACAAACATTCCTCAAACATGTAGCTATAAATACCTTAAATAATCAAAAGAACCTCACATAACCTTATCTTTTTCTTCTGCAGTTCTTTATGACCCAATGGCATCATTTCACAAGGCATGTCGGTCAGAAACTGCTTCTTTGACTTATTCTAAGTTCACACATGCAGCATGTCATCAGATATATAGTATCAAAGCACCTCGACTTCTTTCAGCTCTTTCTAAAACTGCACCAGGATCTTCTTCAAGCATCCTTCTGCAAGCATCCTTCTTTACACAGGCTTGCATCTTCAATAATTAGAATTATGACATCTAGGCTGCAAAAATCCATAGAGCCATTAGATGGCAGACAGATACAGGAAATGAACTCTTTTCTAAGTTAGCAGTCACCCAGATGTTCATAGTCCAGATCCACTAGTCATAAAACCCTGGAAGGTTGTATAGCAACTTACTCATCTATGCTGGTCATCTCTGGAGGCCCTGAATGCTTGATAGATAGTTGAGACTTGGAAAAGAGCTTTCTCCATTGTGCTGTCATGATTAGCAAATCCTACCTTTTCCTAGGGGTTGCATAATTGCTATGCTAGTTTAACATTTGAAGCATTTTCTTTTTAAATTTCTGGTTCTTTTAATGGTAATTTTAGTCAGTTCTTTTTGAGTGAATAGATGCAGGATTTTAGCAATTTTGAAAGATTGTTCCAATATTTGAGGGGCTGTTACAGAGAGGAGGGAAGTCAACGTATTTTCCAAAGCACCTGAAGGCCAGAAAAGGAATAACGGATGGAAACTGATCAAGGAGAGATAGAAATAAGGAGAAATTTTCTGACAGTGAGAGCAATCAACCAATGGAACAGAAGTTGCCTTCAGAAGTTGTGGGAGCTTCATCACTGGAAGCTTTCAAGAAGAGACTGGACTGCCACCTGTCAGAAATGGTGTAGGCTCTACTGCTTAGAGGGGGGGTTGAACTAGAAGACCTACAAGGTCCCTTCCAAATTCTGTTATTGTTATTCTGAGCTTATAACTCATAAACCTCACTGGAAATTATATACTTCAGAGCAATCTATAAATTGATGATCTAAAAATGAGGTTATATGGAAAGGTATATGGAGAGAAATGGAGAGCATAAAGAACAGCCTGCCCCAATCTTGCTGGCTATGAATCATGGGAGCTGTAGTACCAGGCTGAGGACAGGGTGTAGTGAATATTAGAAAAATCAATGCCATGCAGAGGAAGAGATCAGAAGGCACCTGCCAATTTTACTCAGTTTTTGTGTCCCATCATTATGGTGCCAGTAGTGAACTTGAAATAAAAATGTGTTTTCTTTCACTTTCTCTTAGTGTTCTTTGCAAGGGACTACTACATCATTTTGGCTGCAGTTATTTAACATTTCCTGGGTTCTTCTATTTTCTACCAGCCCTTTTAAATGAGTAATATCTTTGGGATTTCTCCATTTCTTTCTTGCTGTGACTCTCATGAGGAGTTTGTGGAATTGTTGTTTACCGTCTGTTGACCCTTCAAAGCAGAATGTAAACATGGTAAATAAAAGACAATAACACTCTGAATGAAAGACTCGTGCTAAACCAGTGTAGAAAGTGTGCTTTGCACAAGGCAAAGTTGGGAGAGGGGAAGAGAAGAGGAAAGTGTGTGGGTTATGGTTGGAGAGAAGGCTAAATATAGCTCAGACCACAGCAATGTTTTATGTGGCCCATCTGGGGTTTTAGTCTTAAATTAAGTTCTGTTTGGCAGCGGGAAGTGGAAAACCCGAGCACATTTGAGTAAGAAAATTGTTTGCCTATCAAAGAGGCTCATTGTGCCCTGTGTCTGTTGGTTTGTGAAAGAGACATGGAGGTATGAGGGAGGGAGAGGGGAGGGCAGCGAGGGGGAACCCTCCTAATGCTTTTAGCATCTGAGAGTTTGGCCAGACTGAAGTTCAAGGAACTCATATTAGGTGCAACCTCGTTCTCCATCAACATTGCTCTTCTGAAGAACTTGCCAGATGGAGAAAACTTGGGGGCTGGCAACTCTTCTGACGCAATTTAGTGAAGTAGGTTGTTATTCTTCTACATAGGCATACTAGGGAGTGTGCATTTCAAAATAAAAATTCATTGGAAAATAATGGTTAGCCGTTCCAAATTCTAATTCTTACAGCTTTTTTTCTTTATCACACAAATCTCACAATTCAACATTATCAGTCTTCTTTTTTGCTTTTGCTCTTTGTCCCCACCACACCTCTGTACCTTTAGCTTTGTAATTTCTTGCAGATGAAAATGTAATTGAGACTCTCAAATATTTATGCAATTTTTTTTGTGTGTGATTCCTATTACTGTGACCTTATAATAATAAAGTACTTTGCTATGGATTGGGAAATTTTCTTACATTTAGCAATTCAGGCTGCTTATTATGGTCACAAATTCACACATTTTTTTTAATGACCAGTGCAAGCTTGCTTTCTGCTTAATTAAAGATTCCTCCAGCTATGAGTCCAAGATATACAACTACCATCCATAATAGTTTAAAGAAAGTGGTTTTGTTGTTCTTTTCTATATGACATTCTGGCAAATCCAATGAAAAATAGAAATGGACATTCTCCACACCAGAGAGACACAGGCACTTTCTCCATCCTGATCCCCTCAAGATGTGTGGAGATGATGACTTCTTTATGGAAAGGCATAAAGCCCACTGAAGCACCCAACCTTGAATAACCATAAGACTAGACAAGTTTATTCTAGAAAATGCCCTTTCTCTGGAAGGAAAATACCTTTGAGCAATGAAAAGGGGGGGGGGTGGTTTACAAATAAAGAAGAAAGGGCTCCACTGGCAAACTCAGTGAGACCAGATTCCCAAGTAGATTAACACCAAAATTCAGAGCTAGTGAAAATCTTGCTAGAAACTAGGGCTACAATCCAAATGGATCGTTTCACGACTATATTAATCAGCATACAATGAGTTTATTTGTGTATTTGTTTGTTTGTTTGATTTGTATTCCACTCTTGTTGCCTAGAAGTATAGAGGTAACTGGAGAGTAAAGGATGTTTTTTTATTTTATTTTTTTGCTACCACAAATGTCATCTAACATCTTTCTCTACAAATTGCACCTTCCTTCCTTCATCCACAACACTGGGCAGCAGCTTAGTACAAATTCTTAGCCAATACAGTATGTCCTTGAAGGCTTGGGAAGTCCATCCTCTGACACATTGCTCCTGCTTGGCTCACAATGAAAGATTTTTTTTAAGGGAAAAAAGCACAAACAATTCCCCTGCTTTCCTCTTCTTGGCTTTCATAGGGCATCCTGCCTTCCCCTCCTTTCTCTTTCCCTGAGATCAAGATGCTTCCAACTACAGACTATGCCCTGCAGACACAACAGCTGGTTCCTCTGAGAGGGTGCTGTATCATCCCACCATAAACTTTGTTCAACTTTGATTAAATTGCTTCTTAAGCTGTCAACAAGACTCAAAACAAGTAGATTCCCAAGACAGGGGTATTTTATTTTTATTTTATTTATTTATTAAATTTATTTGCCACTCGACTTTGGGTGGCTTACAATTTGATAAGACAATATCAGAGAAGATTAAAACAGTACGACAATAAACATATTTCCTGGCCTGCACATTCACATTTGAGGAGCCTGTGCCAGAGCAGACCATGTTTCATTTTACATTACATACCCGGCCTTTGCAGAAGCGGGTTGGGCATGGCTTTTGCGTGATGCAACTGGCCCACAGCCCTCCAGTTTGACACCCCTGTTTTACATCACAGTTAGTACCAAAGCCAGAGTGATGACAATATCAGTAATTCATGTAATGCAATTTATTTTTAAGTATTTATCAGTGTATATGACACCTAAATAGCCAGGTAACTATGCAATTGTAGGAATCTCTGTGTGCCTGGAAATCATGGGAATTTAATGGAAATAATGCATACATGCCCTCTAGGCAGTGAAATAGGTGATCCCCAAGAATGACCAATGTCGTTCAGCTCCATTTCTTCAGCCTGAAAGGTATCTAGATAAATTGTTTCTGCCACGGTTCAGGCCCTCTGTTTCTATACCCAGCAGCCACCCACTTTTTCTCCCACCTCACCTTAGAAAGACAGATTGGAGATGTTCAATAATTATTGAAGGCAGCCACGTTTGGCATCATTCTCCCCTCACTTCTTCTCCTGCCTCATGGATTCATTGAAATTATATCAAAGTGGTTGTCTGGATGAATACCAAGTCTGGTTTGCTAAATCAAATCCTTGGGATTACACGCAACTGGCAAAGAAGCAGATGTGAATTATGTGGAGAAAGGTATCAAAATACATAAAAGAAATCCACCCGTCAAGATTTATAACATTACAATGACAAGCTATCAAAATAGATGTCTGTTGTGGCCCAGCAAGATCCGGTTGAGCTGCTGATGGACTCAGATAGCGAGAAACCATATGAGTCTGCCCTGGATGATGTGGAGAATCCTGTGCAGGGTTCAGACTCAGAGCAGGGACCAGAGAGGCTAGTTGGCCACCAGGCGGCGCCTGAGGCATGGAGCAATGGGGAGGATCAAAGGCAGTTTGTCCCTGATGCTAGATTAAGAAGGGCTGAGAAACGGAAGCATCAACTCCATAGGCAGACTCACAGATGATTAAGCACAGGTGGTTGTGAATTGGCCCCTCCCAAGAGAGATTATAGGTGAGGCGTTGGGAGGGGACATTTACAGGAAACAACCATTCGAATTAGTAGTTAAGAAAATCTATCTGTGTATTCTAGCCGTGTCTGCTCGTTTGGACTATCTGTGTTGCTTCATTTGAATTATCTGGGTTGCTCTATTGAACGTGAGTTGTCTGGGCCCTCAGCCAAAGGATTCGTTATCTCAGTAATTAAACAGTGGCAAACAGCCAAGCCTGTGTTCTGGTTTATTCACAGGCGTAGAGAGGGGGGTCAGAACAGATGTCCATCTGAGTTCTTGCAGACTGGTTGGAGGTGCATCACAAGCCAATCTTAAGACTTGTGACCAACTAGTAAGGCCACTTCTTCCTGCGTGTAACAAATTTGACTCATATTTCCTTTCTTGGTCATAAATAGTTGGCTCATATCAATCTCTTCCCCAGTGTAATCTTCCTCCCAATCCAGAAAAATCAAGCTTAATGATATTATGTCTAAAATCTTCTTCATGTTTTTCTGCAATTCCTCTAAATCTTAAACATCAAACCAAAATATTAATTGCTTTATCTCTAAATCCAGATATAGCAACAGCTGGTTCAGGTTATCATTCTGAGAAATGTCAGTTGGTGAAAGTAAAAGGCAGGTTTCTGTTCATGCCAGCTTCTGATTGGCTTTTTCATGATTGGCTTCAGATTGGTATAAATATATTTTGAGTGACAATCTATGAATGTTGAAAAGTAGTTGCCCACCCTTCATTCTGATTGGTATTATATATAAAGGTCTGAAAAATAAGTTCCAATGTCTGCTTGGATAGAAAATTGTTTCTTTTTTCTTTTGTGTTTAAACAATACTTACACTTTGATTCCCTTTTTTCCCCCAAGCCCAAATATTCTCTCCATCCAATTGCTACATCCTCATTTTTTAATTTTCTTAATGAGTCTCGTTACTGTAATCATATCTTTTAAACAAGGATTGTTACTGTGCATGCAACTTACTATTCTCTTGCATTAAATTGCATCAGTTCCAGTAAATGACTCACTGTGTGCTTTCTTTTTCCTGTTCTTTTTGGTACACTGCAAAGTTCATTTTTAAGCACAATTTCATAAGAACATTGCATCAGATTATAAACTTCTATAATGTTTACAAAATATATTTCTTACAATATTATATTCCTGCTTTCATTATGATTTATCTAGTACCTCAGTTTAAAATTGTTCTGTAGGAAGTTAAAACCTACCTCTCTGCTAGAAAAATGAAATATCCTGGGAAATGTTAAGAAGGCAGAATAGTATATTTCCCTGGATAAGAAATGGAGAAACATGTTTTAGGCAGGAATAGACTCACTCTTAATAGCCCCCACCTTTGTCAATGGGCCATTAAAATGCCTAAAACAGTCTATTCTACATAAAAAAGATCTCCCCCTTCAGCTCCAGGGTGATGGGATTAAGGCATGATAGTATTAGCCCTTTACCCATCTCACCACAGGGCACCTTGGAACACAACCAAGCTTGGGACTCAAAAGACACACAACCTACAAAGTTAGCTAAGACCCACCCCCACCCCTCGGGGTCTGACAACCAATCAGAATACATTTCTTAAACAGGAACAGGAAACAGAGAGGTGGGGCTGAACAGAGAGTATGAAAAACTCAGGAAGTCTCAGCAAGCCCCTTCGCTTCTTTTTCTTCACCCAACATCTTGAAGCATGTGAGCCCCTTTTTTGCCTAGGACCTCAAGCCATGTGGTCCTGTCCACCGTTAAAACCATCTTTCCAAGCAGCCTTGATGTTTCCAGTGTCTTTTTTCCCCACTTGGAACTGAACCCAGTAGGACATCTCTTCCAACAACCCTTTCTACATATGTCTATCAATATTTTATTTGCTAAATTATTTTTCCTGGCAAGTTTCATCAAGGCTTTTAACAACATATATATTGCAAATATATTGACTTGATGTACCATGAGATAGAAAAAAATCTAATTTTCCTTTCAAATATAGAATCATGTCCAATTTCAAGTAAGCATTTATTTGCAAACTGCTGTTTCCTTGTTTGTTTCTCATTGTATTTACAATTCCTGGGCAGATCTGTCTTTTATGTCTGTCTATTATATGTGTTTTGGCTCTGTAAAGTCTGCCTCCTCAAATTTTAAAGAAGCAATAACAATGCCTCAATGGGAATATTTATGAGGGGGAAATCAATAAAATCTAACTAAGCTACAATTTGAGGGGAAATGGTAGAAGATATTCTACAGATGTTATATTGCTAGGATGGAGAAATCATACACAATAAATGTTGGAAATGCTACAGTCAAGAAGGAATGCTTTATCAAAAGTACTGATTATATGGGAGAAAAAAAACCCCAAAGTACTGGAAACAAAACAGCAAAAACAACTGTTGGAAGAAAAATTCCTGTGTTCGTTTCCCAGCTGGGAAGCAGTCACTGATTCTGAGAAGAAATAGACATGAAAGCCAGCTGCCAGAAAAGGGATCCTTTAATTCAGGAAGGCAAGAAAAGTAGTGACACAGCTAGAGCATTCCTGGCTTGCAAGCAAATTTGGAAGTGTGACTCTGATCCTTTTATGTTTAATTCCCCTTTGAAGCTCCTGCAACTTTATGGGTTTTGATGTGTTTCTGATTGCCCTGGGTTAATCTTGGTCCCAGGTCTTTTGTTTTTTGCTGTCCTAGGAGTTAGTCCTGTCAGGGAGGCAGGAAAAAGGGAGTTTTGGTTTACCTTGGAGAGTTTATTTTAGTCTGATTCCTTTTATTTTAATGGCTCTACTTAAGTGTTCCTTTCAGCTGGTGCTTTTGCCTGGGGTTTTCTTAAAGGGGGAAAGGCTGACTGAGTCTCTTGACACTGTTTTCTGAGGTTTCTGGTACTGTGAGGTTTCTGGCACTGTCTTTTTGGGGTATACTTCCCACAAACAATTAAAATGATCCAAACAGAATGAATAATAGTATTCATAGTAAACTATAAAAATATTCAAGTAGCAAGTAGCTACTACTTCTGATTGGGGGAGAAAGAAAGAGAGAAAAAGAAAGGGAGGGCTGCTAGAATGCCAGCATAATTTTAACTTTATTTAGATTTATAAACCGCTCCCTCTCCCCAAAGGGACTCGAGCATGCTCTTTTAACTTTATATATCTTTTTCTTTGTTTTGCTTTTTAAAAAGAATCCTTTAAATACAGTCTGTATGTGTATGTTTTTCCTTTTGCTTGCATGTTTTATTTAATCCAGGGGTCCTCAAACTTTCTGAACAGGGGGCTGATTCACGGTCCCTCAGATTGTCGGGGGCCGGAACCGGCTGGGTGGGCATGGCTAGCTGATCATGTGACTGGATGGGTGTGGCAAATTTAGCAGTTCATTTTGCCTTTGTCCTTGCTGTACTTGCTCAACCCAAGGAATCTATTTACTTAAGACCCTCCCCCCCCCCCAAAAAAAGGGAAAAACAGCAGAAACTTTCTTGCCACTTGCCTAACTTGCCTAACAAACAACAGCAGCTTCAGGCTCCTTAAAATAGGCCATTAAAAAAGAAAAAGAAAAACCAGGATTTCCTTCAAAATATCTCCTGATCATAAGTTTCAGATGACCAAACAATAAACCAGACTGAGAACTGCACTAATTAAGATTGCAACTAAAACCCCCAAGATGGGCATTGAGAGACATTGGAAGAAGGCGAGAATCAACACACACACACAGCGTCCAATGGGGAATTAAGGAGGGATAATAGTTCCTCAGACTGTTGGGGGGCAGACTATAGTTTGAAAAAAAACATGAACAAATTTGTAGTGCAAAAAACCATGAAATAATACAATATTTAAAATGAAGAACAATTTTAACCAACATAAATATACTACTCATTCAATGGAAAGTGTGGGCATGCTTATTTGGGATTACAGGGCTAAAGGTCTTTTAAGCCTGGAGGAGAATTCACAAACTGATTTGCTTTTTGCCACACTTATGCATGTGTATACACACACATGAATATCTACCAAAATTGTACTTTATATATGGGAAGAATCAAAGAGGTGGGTGAATTCTCCTGCAGGCATTATACTGCAGTTGCATTTGAAGAATTAGTGTTAGCCAATTTCAGCTGATTTTGAAAAAGCTAGAAGACATGGAGACATGTCCTCCACCCACTTTTAAAGTGTTACTTTAAAAGCAGCCTTACCTACTCACCCACCGACCCTGAATCACATGGCTGTGAAAAACATCTGAAAGGCTTTTTTGAAAGTGTTTTTAAAGACTTTTAAAGTACTACTTTACAAGTTGGCAGCTGCTTTTCATCCCAATACTCCACGGGCCAGATACTTGGCATTAGTGGGCCATATCTGGCCCACGGGCCATAGTTTGAAGATGTTTGTTTGTTTCATTTTGTTTTATTGGATTTATATGCCGCCCTTCTCCCAAAGGACTCAGGGCGGCGTACAGCATTAAAAAACACATATTACAAAACTTAAAAGAAAATTAGAAACAATCCAAGATGTCTGATTTAACCAATTAAAAAAAAGATGTAAAAATTAAAAAAATTAAATAGTTTCTTTAGATTGCATCCTTTTTAACAAGAAATGATCCCATTGCATTTATGTTGGCAGTAATGTAGTGAAACTAACATTTTATTTTAGGTGAAAGTAAGTGTTCTGTTTCACTAAAAAGTTTTATTATGTGTGATAGAATTGAGTTATAGACAAAGAAAATGAACTCACAAGCAAAAGACTGTTCAGCATTGGAAAGACAAACATCTGACTAATTTTGTGTATGCTTTTCCTTTTTTTTATTCTGATTCTAAAATGTTTTTAATGCTGGAGATGCAATAATTTTGAAAGAATCTAGTACAAAGTTTTGTTCACTAGTAGTTGTTTATTGCTTAGATGTTATTACTACAGGTAGTCCTCAATTTATGAACTGGCTCTCAAACTATCATACTTTATATGTGTTATGTAAAACCTACTACAGCCCCTGTTGAGAAGATATCTCTCTATCTCTCTCTCTCTCTCTCTCTCTCTCTCTCTCTCTCTCTCTCTCTCTGCTAAAATGACCCCCCCCCCCCTCTTCTGCACCATTAAAGAAACTATTTGATGGATTGGAATGATATACTCAATATGTTTATCTCCATGCCAATGGACTGGGTGTCCCTGCTTTTAAACATATGCTCTTTGCTCAAACCTCAGCAGATTGACTATACAAGTTTAGCTAAGATATTTAAAACTGTGGTTTGAATCAACAATTCTTTCTGGAAAACTCTGAGCTTTTCTCAAAGCTTCACAACTTTTTATATGAAGGTTTCCTTCTTGTGGTTCAACAAAACTTACTGGAGAGGAAACTTCAAACAGAGAGAAGAAAAATTGCCATTTTTTGAAGCTAACTTTAGAAGAGCTGATTTGAGAGTCTGACTCATGCGTTTGTTTTTAAAAATTCTCTAGCAATGCTGGGAGAGGAATTGGTAATTGGAACAATTTAGTAATAGCGCAGATACACTTCTTTCCCATACTTTAATCTTTCAGTGAAATAAACCTTTTCGAACTGTGATTGTAAACTGTCTGTTCATTTAGCAGCCTGGGGACAGCTCACAAATAGAGAGAGGTAATTGACAAGCTTTTCGTTTTTTGTTTATTTAATGTGATAATGTGCTCCTTGACCAGTGGCTTGGCTGCACTGATAGCTCTTCAGTGCAATCCTACACACATTACCTGAAGGGCTTGGTAAGATTAACTTCCCTGTTAACGGCATACGTTAACTGCACCTCAAGAGCTATCCTAGCTCATCCAGGAGTATTGGATTTGTGGTCATATTTCTGTACCACCACAAAGATATTATAGTACTGAGCTGAAGACTGATCTAGGCTATTTGCATGTGTTTTTCTTGTCCTGAATCATTACATGAGACTTCTAAAAGAATAAAGTACTGTACCTCAAAAGTGGTTCAATATTTTCATACCTGCCAGGAAACAGAAATGTACTTAAATCAGGACACTTCCATTTTTCAGAGAATCACATTTTGGAGCCTGCCTCCCACTTTCCTTGAGTGGGTCCATACTATTCTCTTTTTCCCTCCAACCACTTACAACACTGCCATAGAGAGTCCTAGCAAGGAAGCAGACAGGAGTTGTTCTGTGCCTACTGATTCAGTCATCCAAAGCCCCATGCTTAAAAATAATCAATAAACATTTTGTTTCCTCTTGTGAGAAATCTGACTTCCGGATTAAAAGGAATCAGAATTATGTTTCTCCATAATGCTGATTTCTGTCCAACTTCTGTGACTGTGTTAGCATACAGTCCTTTGCTCAATGCATTTCAACAAGGGCAGTTTTTAGATATTCAAATGCATTCTGTACGTTCTCTGCTCAACCCCAAACCCCATTTCTCTTTGTCTATTGATACAGAATTATGTTGGTTTCCCTCATTTGCCTGCTAATACAAAGCTATGATCAAATGTTGAAAGCAGAGATGGGTGTTTAGACTAGGGGCAGTCTAGACCTCTCTGCCTGTGGGCTGCAGCTTATGATTGGGGCTGGGAGGACATCATTGGAGTGAGCATGGATGACATTTTGGACCTATTTCTTGCCAGTTATGGGGCTCCTGAGAAGTACCCCTTGGCATTTTGGCTGTTAGATCCCCAATGAAAGAATTTGTTCTGATTCTTTGAGGTTTTATGAATGGTCTGGATGACCTACGTTTTTGCCTCTTTATTCCACAAACCTCAAAAAATAACAACGGACTCCAAATGTTGTGCCCACAAATTCTGTATCTATGGTAGTTGTACCAATGTTTTGCCCATCTGCATTTGAACATTGCATCATTAGATAAACATCAGAAATGAGTTTCATTGTCCTCTTGATGTTATGAACTTCCTCTTGGTGTTTGTTGAGGTGGCATTAGGAATACCAAGGATCACAGATTAATACTTGAATATTCTTGTTGAAGTTCCTGCAACTAGTGAAAAATAGTCACCTTCAGCATCAAGCAGAGCAATGTTTCTCAACCCTGGCAACTTTAAGACATGTGGACTTCAACTCCCAGAATTCACATCTTAAAGTTGCCAAAGTTGAGAAACAATGAAGCAGAGACAGAATTGTCTGTGCATGCATAGAAAATACTAGCAAGGCTTGGGAACTTTTCCAGTCCCAGATAATCTGTGCAGCAAAAGCAAGAACCACCAGAGTTAAGAATAGGATGCTTGGCATTGAAGGGTGTGTCCAATGGTGTTTTTGTTGGCATGGCATTATGGCTAAGTGCCTTGGGTTTTTTTAAATATTTGTTTGCTTATTTAGTTACTGCCTTTTTGCCAAGACATTCAAGAGAGTTTAATAATAAAATAAAGAAGAGTTACCATAAACAAAAGTTGTCTGAGGTCACAGAGAGTCTCTTCAGAGGAGGACTTTTGAACTGAACTAGCCTCAGTATCATTTTAGAAATACTGTTGCCCCCACTTTAGCTTCCAAAACAAATCTCCAACCACCTTAGACAACCATATCCGTTTGACATCCAAACAGGAGTTATCTTTTTAGATAACAGCAAAGTCAGATATATCCATCCAGCGACTACGGTCTATTAAATGAAAGCATTGAAATCAGCTGTCTATGGACATTCTCAGTCATCCAGGTCATGGTTGTTCCAAAGGTGCTTTTTCAAGAGGCAATTGGAGTTTCTGGTTTTTCTTTAAAGACATTTCACTTCTCATCCAAAAAGCTTCTTCAGCTCTGACTGGATTCCCCATTCCCTACCATCCAGTCAGAGCTGAAGAAGCTTCTTGAATGAGAAGCAAAATGTCTTCAAAGAAAAACCAGAAAATCCAGTTGCCTCTTGAAAAAGCACCTTTGGGACATTGAAATCAGCCATCTCCACTCTCAAAGGTTAAAAACAGGTTGACTGAAACTTCTCAGGGTTAATTGCTAGTACTACCTTGTTTAGCCCAGGAGGAACAAGATCACCATCCAAGTAGAATCAAACAAAGGTGGGAGGTCTCCTGCTGCTGGAAAGCTGTGTATTAACTAAGGCTTTATGAGGTCTTCAGTAAAGTTAGGCAAGGGGTTAAATGAATAGGAAGAGGAAATCAATGCAAATGAGAGTAATTAGCATTATATTGCAGATTTATGGCTTCAAAGGGCAACTTATAACATGCCCTGTTGCTCAGCAATAAACTGCCTGCAAAGAATCAATCAATTAATTTAATTAACTGATTAATATTTTATTGCCGACTTTAAGAAAATACAGAGAAAAAAGTTTACATCAGCAAAGAAATTATTTTTTTTAAAAAAGATAATATACATTTGTCCAACAGATAAGCTAACAATTCTATTACTAAAACAAACAGAAAAAAGAACAAAAATCTAAATTTAACCTATTAAATTAATATAATTCACATAATGTGTAGTATAAATATATATTAAATATATATCGCGTATATGCAGTACTCCACCCAAAATATTGATTTTATTTGGATTTCTCTTCTGTTTATTTACTTTCCATTTTGATAATTGTAAAAAAAAATCTATTAACACTTCTTTTTCTGAAAGCATTCTTAATTTACAGCATTTTTGCACAACTGTCTAAAACCTTTGCACAGTACTGCATGTATAACAAAATATCATTTATTCTATTTTTGTAAAAATATCATTTTGTGAATGCAACCACTTTTGCTTTACTATAATTTTTAATTTATTTTCATACAATAAGACTCTATTAGAGGCCAGCTGGTGCCAAGGAAGGAAGTCTGTGATCCATCCCTTCTTACACATTTTATGGGGTATCCAATAAACTTGCATAACATATTTTGATGAATGAACATCAACCTAAGGTCCTGTGGAAGAATCTTGAAAATATTCAACATTTTGAGGAACCAAAGGAAGCAACTTGGACTGGTTAACTATCAAGTTGAAGCATGACTACATATCCTTTTTTCAACCAACAGATTGAACTGCTTAGATTGGCTGAATTCATATAACTTGTTAAAATGGAGTTGATTCATTTGTGGTCCACATGTTGTGGAAACCCATCTATTATCTCAGCAATTTCTATGAACCAAGCTACTGCATTAAGGCATAATGTGATTCATTAGTGAATGTTAGGTGAATATAGCAATATTTTGTTAACCTGGTTAACACATTCTATGAACTCAACTTTTATACATCTTGTGTTGTTAAATTGTTTACATATTGCAATGCTTAACAGAGCTAATCATTTTTTCTTTTGCAAGTTATATTTCAGTCCACAGGCAGATGTTGCTCCAGCCCATTTGGAGAAACATGTTAGAGAAGACTGAGTTGTTAATTCCCAGGTTAAATAATGAGTATAATTACTATAAAACACTGAAAACTAAATCAGACTTTCATGCCATCTAGGATAGTATCTTGCCTAGAAGACTCAAAGCAATCATGCACATGAGTTTCTATCATTCAGAATTATTTTGCACTATTCTGAACACAATAGCTGAACTTAACCACTTAAGTTTATTAATAAAACCTAAGACTAAATAAACCTGCAAAGGGAGCAGAACTGTAGCCAAAAAGAGAGAAGGAGATAAAACACTGCTTCTAATTGAAGATTTCTGCTTAGTGGTATACAGAGGATCCAAAGTAAGTCAACAGATGAGTCAGGAATAAAACATCTTCTCTGCAGGAGTGCCAGAAAATGCATCATGGTTCTAGAGCAGTGATGGCAAACCTTTTTGGCACCAAGTGCCCAAACCAGAACATGCATTTACACATGCGCCAGAGCCCCAGAAACCCAAAGAGAAACTTCCTGCTCCATCACTGGAGGTTTTTAAGAAGAGATTAGACAGTCACCTATTAGGTTCTCCTACTTTAGCAGGAGGCTGGACTAGAAAACCTCCAAGGTCCTTTTCAGCTCTATTCTATTCTAATCTATTCACTAATTTAAAAAAAAACCTTAAAACAAAAACTCTCAATGCCTCATCCAATGTGCTGGCCTGGCATGCCCCCCAAAACCATCGACAGGCTCATGTCTCATTCTATCTTAATGCCCGAGTAAAAAGCCTGATCTTCAAGACCTCCCGGAAGGCTAAAACATTGGGGGCCTGCCGCATCCTCCGAAAGAAAATATTCCACCTGGCAGGGGCAGTTATGGAAAAGGCAAGGTCCCTCTGGATGGGAATATTTAAGAGAAGGAACCTGGAGCATGACCATTCTATCCAACTTCCAGCGCTGTCCAACCAAGCCTTGTAGGTTTTAAAGGTGATAACCAGCACATATTAAATTGCAGCTTGTGCAACAAGAGTGCAATTTGGGCAGATTGAGGGCACCCAACATCCCATATGCCTCCCCCTCTGGACTACTTGTGAATCTCAGGTGATCTTCAAGGGCAGCTCCATGCAGAGCCCATCTGGCCTATAGGAATATACAAGAATACGCTACAATAGTAAAATGCAAATATTAACATGCATGTTTAATCTGTATTATTTAAATCCATATGCACTCGATACACAGAGTTTCCTTCTGTATCTTCCTTAGGAGAAAAGCTTTTGGCCTCCCACCCTATTTCTTCCAGCTGCTTCCTTGACCGCAAAGTGCTGATCAGATGTTGATTCAACATTCAACATTCATTATCCCTAAGCGATTCTTCGCTTCCATATGTTTGTGGTGTTTTTTTAATTTCCTTTTAAAAGAGAGGGGAGCTCTAATGAATGAAACCATGGCAGCCCACCTGAACCATGAAGTCCTGTTGATGGTCTCCCCATGCAACATTTCCTAGACTGATATTTTGTCATTTGCATTTTTCACGAAGGGAAAGCCATAGAGGTTGCATTGGGTTGTTGCAGCAGCATGTCCCATTTCTGGGGAACATTAGCTTAGCTCAATCCATACACTTCCACCCTTCACTGGAAAAGAAGCCACTCACTCAGCACATGGTTACCACTGGGAATCCCAGGCTCCTTTGCAAACTGGCTCTACCACCCTCAGTAGTGGAGCCAAAAACATTCCCATCCCACTCCCTGCTTTCAAACTCTCCCTGCCCTCCAGCAGGTCACCTGAGGTCTGAGAACAGTAGTGACATGTGGCAGCTGATTCCAGCAATGGGGCTTTATGGAAGGCTTGTCCTTACAAGACACTCTGCCCTAGGCTACAACTCATATGCAAATATACATCTTAGAAACACAATTGCCTTTTTGATTTTCCCGATTAAGATACCACACACAGAGATGTGTGAACAGCAGAGCCATGGCAGGACATACAAATACTTCACCAGCTTTCATTTTCAGTGAATATAAAGAAGGAGAACAGCCACCACAGTGTAGTGATGAAAGTGTTGGATTAGGAGCGGGGGAGACCCAGGTTCTTGTTCCCCATCAGCCATGGAAGTTCACTGGGTGTCTTGGGTTGGTTATTCCCCATCAGCCATGGAAGTTCACTGGGTGTCTTGGGTTGGTTATTCCCTTTCAGTCCAACTTACCATACAGGGTTGTTGTGGTGGTGAAAATGGGAGGGAGCATTATGTAGCATAATGTTGTATAGTAGCATTTCAATCCCTTGAGTATCCCAATTTTTATTTTGCAATGGTATTTTTTTTGTTTTTAAAACAAATTAAAAATAACATCTAAGGAGCAAAAACCACCAGCAGTAGTGAAATTCCAAAGAACAAACAATTGGGAGAAGGTAGAAATGGAAGTTGGATTCAGTAAAATTTAGTGCCAAAAGTACAATATTGCATCTCTGGGATGCCCACTGAGGAAGAAACTTCCTGGTTACCACCTCCATACTTCAGAAGACAGAAGTATCTGGATAGGAGGCCCAGGGTACTCTCACCTCTGTGGCTGGTGCTGTGCACATGTGCATAACCAGGCATCTTTGGCTGCCTAGTTCAGTGTGCCAATCTCTCAAGCTATCTCAAAAGGAAAGGATGAGTGGAATCTCTCTCTTCTTGCTACTAAAGTGGTTCTTGGATCAGAGTTCAAATATTTAAGGTTGAACTGCAGGCAACAATTTGGGATACACTATGAGGTTGTTCTAAGGCAGGGCTGTCAAACTCAAGGGCCCATGGGCCAGATGTGGCAGGTGCTAGCCACGGTCACTCCTCGTTTAGCAAAGGGGGGGAGTCCCAATACATCATGTGACGACGCCGTGACGCCGTGAGTTTGCTCTAAGGAAAGAGCGAATGAGGAGGCGGCATTACCCAATGCAGAGCTACCATATATAGGTTGCAATAATCCTGGCAGTCACCAGATGGCAGTGAGGAGATACAGAATACTCTAGCTCTTTCCTGCCATCTAGTGGCTGTTGAATTTTTTACAGTAGCCTAGTCTACAACAGAATTGAAAGAAGCAGGAACCTTTTGAACACCTTCTTCTTAGGAAGAGGTGATGGGGACCTGGGCTTGATGGAACCTCAGGTAGAAGCTGCTGTCTGGTGTCTGTAGCAGTCACCAGATGGGAATGCTCCCCCTGCCAAAAAAATATTTCTCAGAACCACATCTTCTCCAACTAATTCATTCTATTCCAGAATAATGGAGTACTGCAAAAGTATAATGAATGAACTTCAGGGATGTCCATAGAGTTTGATTGAAAAGGTCAAGATGGAGCCCATGATGGTGTTATCAAAATGCTGCTGACATAAAAATTCAAGAGACACTCCAATTGCACAATTGCTGCTATCTTTTCTTTGTTTGACCATTCCCTACAGACATCCTGGCTGCCCAATTTCTGCTTACAGTCTTTGTGGATTCCAGAGTTTTCAAATTGTAGAAATCTTTATAAAATTGGGGTTATAAGGAACTAAATCATAAGAAGAGAGAGCGAAGGAATGAACGTGTGCAGCCTTGAGAAAAGAAGAGGTGCCACGAGAGCACACTTCAGATGTCGGAAAGAATGTCATCCACCCAGAGGAATGCCAGTTTCTCTTCCATGTTAATGTGGAAGGCCGGACATGGAAAAACTGATTTAAATTGCAGGAAGGCAAATTCTGATTGAATATTTAAAGCATCTTAATAAAGACAGCAGCTGAAGAGCAGAACAGTTAAGTGTTGTGCTCTTCTTCTCTGGATCTGGTCAAGAATTAGGTAGACAGGGGTGTCAATCTTTTTTTTAATTTATTTTTTGAACAAGGACAAACAAACATAAAAATAAAAAACCATCTTCCATTACAAATTGTAGGAAGTGTGTCAGTTGGTTACAGTATCTCCATGCATCTCTTCCATAGTCATCATCTGCTTTTCATATCAAATCACATATTTTAATTCACCTTTATTCATGTATATCACAACTATTATATCTCAACCTTAATTTGTCTATAATTGTTTTTACATCCTTTTATATATCATATTCAAAATCTAGAATAGGATTATATGATAACATTCTATTAAATCATCCAATCACAGTACATCTTTATAACATATTCTAGATAAAGCTTTTAAACCTTCTCTCATAATCTCCATGTGTTGTTTATATAAAATTTCATATTATCAAACTAATATA
Source organism: Natrix helvetica (assembly GCF_964273705.1). Classification (NCBI taxonomy): domain Eukaryota; kingdom Metazoa; phylum Chordata; class Lepidosauria; order Squamata; family Natricidae; genus Natrix; species Natrix helvetica. The sequence goes on from NC_138548.1 coordinate 200,303,883, forward strand.
GCTATATGTGTTGTTATCATTATTAATCATTATTTAACCATAGCTATTGTCACTTCATTTTATACATACTACTAGTAAACTAAATTTACCTTCGTTTTTATTATACATTTTCATTGCATCAACCTGTATCCCTCCAGCAGTACGGTCTTATATCTCTTGCCATTTGTAGCATTAATGTTCTAGTTACTTTCTTAATAAATCTTGTATAAACTTCTCTTCTCAACAAGTTGTTCCTTTCGTATCTCATAAAAGCTTGAAACCCAGCATCTGTTCTTTCCATCAGCTTATCTTTGGTTATCACTAATGCTCTGTCAAGATTTCTCTCCTTATCTCCGTCAATTTTTCTCTCTTTTCTTCTTCTGTGCTTTGAAGTCTGGGGTAGAGTTCCAATCCATCTATCTCCCCTTTCCATATTCTGCTCTTGCCATTACCAACCATGCTCATTTGTTGTCAGTATCTATATATATATATAAAGAAGGAGAATTGTAATCCATAGGTGTAAGCAAAGGTGAAAAAAGAAGAAGAAAGAATTAATCCATTCAGTTTAAAAAATAGGGAGCCTTTGCAAAAGTTCCATCCATGAAAAAAAGAAAGAAACAGAATAACACACTAAGTTTAATGTAGATTAATTTCACCACTTTCAGTCTTCTGTCTTCAATTTTAATTTAACTTAATTTTTTTGGGGGTAGTCTCTTTTTCTAATAATAAAATTTCCTCACCAAATCGTCACACTTTCTCTTTCCACTTTCTTCCTGTTCCGGAGCTGTCCCAACTTCAGCAGCTTCATTAGCTGCATTTCTGTCACTGGAAAAAAGGCTATTCCTGGATCTTTCAGGGACTTTGCAGTGTCCCTGAGATCAGCAGGAGGTGCCCTTCTCAATCACCGTCTCTACAGGACAGTTTAGGTTCAAATGGACCATCCAGCAGCAGAAAAGTGGTGTCAATCTTGAGGACGCAGTGAACAAGCTTTAGTGACCTTAGTGGCCTCTTACAGGACCAGGATTCTCTGCCATCGAATAGGCACCAATGAAAAGATTGATGAGGCTATTAGAAGCCACTGCCAGAAGATGTGGGCTTCCACAAGGCTCCTTGAAAGCAGTGCCTTGATCTCTTTTCTCTTTTTAAAAAAATATATTTTTATTAATTTTTTTAAGAATAATAATAAGAACTATAACAAACTGTAGGAAGTTAAAACCCATCCCTCTCCTAGAAAAATGAAATATCCTAGGAAATATTGAAAAGGCAGAATATTATATTTCCCTGAATGAGAAAAGGGTGAAACATGTTTTAAAGACAAAGTAGCTCCCTGCAGCTTCCTGCCCACCCCCTTTGTCAATGGGCTATTAAGATGCCCAAGCCAGAGTATTCTACATAATAAAAAGTTCTCCCCTTCAGCTCCAGAGTGATGGGATTAAGGCATGATAGTATTAGCCCTTTACCCAACTCACCACATGGCATCTGAGAACTCAACCAAATTTGGGATTCAAAACACATCCTAGAGAGTTGCCCCTGCATGGCCACATGGGAGTCTGACAACCAATCAGAATACATTTCTTACACAGGAACAGGAAACAGAGAGGTGGGTCCGAACAGAGTATAAAGCCAGGAACTTTCAGCATCTCATGGTCTTTCTTCTTCTTCACCCAACATCTGGAAGCATCTGATCCCCTTTTCTGTTCACGACTCAAGCCATGTGGTCCTGTCCACCATTAAACCATCTTTCCAAGCAGCCTCCATGTCTCCAGTGTCTATTTCCCCACTTGGAGCTGAACCTAGAAGGACATTTCTTCCAACAAAAGTAAGAACACAGAAAGTGGGGGGGGAGGGAAGACAGAAACTGTTACCATTATAATAAGAAAGAAAAATAGAAAAGAAGAGCAAGACAGGAAGAAAAAAAAGACATTAGAAAGTGGCTTCCAATTGTCCTTATAGTAGGAATCCTTATAACTGCAATTACATTTCATCCTCTTTCTCTCTGTAAAGTTTGTTGGTCACAGCATTCTTTTATTTCCATAATCTACCCTATCTAATCATCAAAACCAAAAGTCACAAGTTATTTTTTTTTTTTACTTTTGTGCAAAAAGTCCATGAAGGGTTTCCAGCCACCAATAAAGATACATACTGTCTTTTATCAAATCAAAGTTTATCCATCCCAAGGAGATTTTACCAACCATTCCTCCATAGTGGGTAGTGCTGAACTTTGTGCATATAATACCTCCTCCACAGTAATCATATATTGAAATAACCTTACATAACTCTTTACTGTAACAATGCCTCATTCTCAAAAGACAGCGGGAGGCCTGTTTCTCCATTGGTGGCTACAGTATTAAGTAATAGATTTAATTTGGCAGATAAAAAATGATAACATCCCATTGCATTTCAAATATCAGGTTTTTCAAGATTGTTGATATGCCTAGCTGCAAACTGGGCAGGTCCCACAAATAGACAATGAACACTCAAGGAGTTGCATGTGGGAATTGGCCGAGCAATAGAAGGAAGCATCCACAAAGAGTGGTGCATGATGGAGTATGCTAGGCTGCCATATAGTTCACAGAAGGAGAGACTGAATAGGTGGAGGCAGTGAGTTTGTGGCTCTTATCAGCAGTCCCTCCCAAGGACCTCTGTTGCTTGTACCTGGTGGGGTATGGACTGAGCACAGAACCTCCTTGTGAAATGGAATGGATACAGGAGAGGGGAGGGGAGGGGTGAGGAAGGGGCTCTAAGGATGTCAGGTGGGGAGGCACAGAGAGCCATGATGGTCTTCCTTCTCCCAAGCTAGAGAATGCTTGCCTCAGCCTTGCCCTGGGGGCATTGAGAAGTTGAAGACTTACCTCCTCAAGTCAGATGACAAGTCAGTTCATCTAGAGCAAAACATCTCACAGTTCCCTGCTACCTCTGGCAGCAGGTGAAACAGGTTTAATTTTAATGTGAGAAATTGCCAATAGTGAGGCGGCCAGAGGTTTCTCTCTGGAAGTGAGTTGAAGCAATGTATCCACCCTTCGCCTCACTGCCTCCCACCCCTCGCTGCCTTCCAGGTTGTAGTTAGAGTTGAAAAAAAGACTTGTGTGGCAGTTAACAAGCAGTGCTTTCCAAACCTATACATTCTTTCTGCATAGGCTCACTTAAGACTATATGTTATTAGGCGTGAGAATACAAGCCAGCATACTATTATGAGAATAGATTTCTTGCCACCCACTTTTTGCACTGGGCTCTGGCATGTGCCCCACCCTGGAAAACTAACTGAAAGGAAACACTGCCCTGTGGCTGAAAATTGCTCCCCGCCCTTACTTTGCCTTCCCTGGGCCAGTGATGATCTCCAGAGAAATTGGGTTTCAGCTTCCATAATCTTAGGGGTTAGGATGTTGGAGTCAAGTGGCTTTCTGGATGACTATTCCCAGGCCACAAAGGCTTACTTGCTCGCTCTAGGAATGCATATCTTTGCAACTGTTGTAACTTTCCTATATTTGAATTGCCTCTTGGAGAAGCAATGCTCTCCTTAAAAGAAGAAGGACAAGGAGAAGCTACAGCTAGTCAACTTTGATTTCTAGGAATTTCACAGACATGTTGGTGCAGGGTTTTTTTCCTACGTTTTTGGCTTCCCAATCTAACCTACAGTCCTGGGGTTTCCAAGTGGTCTTCCATCTACTAATAAACCAAATCCCACCCTACTTGGCTTCTTAAAATCAGTCCAGATTGGCCAGAGGCTGCCATCTAGCTGGTCAGTTCTTTTCTCGGATCTATGCAGTAGGGATCCCTCACACCTCCTTTCCCTAGATCCAGGGATCTATGCCATGATTTGCTGGGATTGCTATGAGGGCTGGGATTATAGGAGTTGAACTCGTTGCATCTACCAGGTCCTGTCTGGGGAAGCTTGCAAAACAGGAACCCAAACTTCAGAGGCTCAAAGCAAATCTGCAGTCCATCATCCTGCTTCGTGTCACGGATGAGATGTTCCGGGACACTCCCCACTGCCCTTGTTTGCACAGATCTGTGGCTTCCACAGAAGCCCAGCCCAAGAAACACAAGCTGCTATGAATCACTGCAATATTGGATTAGATGTCCCTTTCTGCAGCTAATTCAAACCATTCCCCCAGTCAAGCCTTCCAGCACAAGTGGGTAGGCGGAGGGGCTTCTTCAGTGGGACCGAATGGGGGCAGGGGAGATAAAAAGCCAGGATTTACTGACTCGCTCTACTTTGTTCTCTGTTCTTGGCTCTGCTCCTCTGCCTTCAGGCAAATAACATCACTGCCTTCGCCCCTACCTCAGTTTACCCCCTAGTGAAATGGAATTAACCACCCTATGTATTTGTTGTCCTTAGCATTAGCGTATAATTAATGAAAGGCCAAACCAACAACCTCAAGACTACCAACTATTCAGCAACCAGCCTTGCATTCAGTTTTGCCTCCAAATAAAAAAAATAAATAATGCAGGAGTCACGTCTGCTAGCAGAGACTGCCCCCTCTTGGCCCATTTGAGTTAATGCTAGCACATTTCATTCCTGGGCTGAGTCAAAGGGCCCTGACATTCAGCGGCAGAGCATGAATGCAAGCTACAGCTGTCCTAGAAACACCTATCCATTGATCTAACACGGCTTCCTTCGAGGAACCCTAGGAACAGTGGTTTAGTAAAAATGCTAGGAGTTGCCCATTGGAGGTTCCTAGCCTTTTCACAGGTTAACAGTTCCAAGGAAGCTGCAACAGCTCATAGAATATGCCTGTTAAAACTACCGCAAAGGGCACCAAACCACAAAAGCAGCTGTGATGGATCTCACTAAAGCCAACTCAGAAGACGGCCCTATTATTACACTGGCCAATTTAATACAAATGATGTTTGCAGGCAGACCCCCCTCTGCTGCTTTGCTTCTTCCATAAGTCAGTTAGAAACAGGCACACGCCGCCTGTCCATTGCAGCTATGAGCTATTACAAGTCAATCAGTTTCCGGCACTCTCAATTATAGCCCCTATTCATCACTTTCCACTTAAATAGGTTTTTTTTGTGAAGAAATGGAAGGAACAATGAGAAAACTTCAGAAAGTAACAAATAAATAAAATAAAATAAATAAAAACTGACAAATGAAAAGAATTCTGGTCATGTCGCTCCATCAGAGAGAGAGAAATCCAAACTGCACATTTATTTTATTATTTAAAATGTTGACACAGTCACCTATCTTATATAACCAACCCAGGGTGGCTCCCAGGTAAGCATCACCAATATTTGGACCACCAATTTGGGGGGAAAGGTGTGCAAAACTTCAAGTTCTCCATACACTTCAGAGAGCAGGATGTTACCAAAAAGGGGGGGGGGGAAAGTGGGGTGAGGAGGGCAGAAATATGGAAGAGGCAAGAACAAAATACTCAGAAAATTAAGTTTATTTATCAAATGTTTGTGCCGCTCATATCCCCTACAATAGGAGGGTCAAACTCAAGGCTCACGGGCTGAATTCGGCCCATGGACTGCTTAGATCTGGCCCCTGGGGCCACCCTGGAAATAGCCTGTGGTCCTCTGCCAGTGAAAATGGAGCTCATGAGAGCCATGCGCAGCCCTCCCAAGCTCAGTTTTCATTGGCACAGCACTCAGGCCACCACAGGCACCCCTGACATGAGTGATGTCAAGCTGGCCATGCCCACCCTTGCCACATCGACCCCAGCCCCCCGAGGTCAAACACAACCCTGATGCGACCCTCAACGAAATCGAGTTTGATACCCCTGCCCTACGAGGTTACCGTGGGTGACTTACAAGTTATAAAATAAGTTTAAAAAATTAAAATATTAAAGCATTACAATTACACAGGTTAAAATATTAAAAACTGCACTTAAAGGAAGAGAGCTAAGAGACTGATGGGACATAGATGAGGTCTTCTTACCCTGTCAACCACCAGCACTGAATGCCTCCCTCAGGGCCTCAGGTCAACCAGCAAATACACATTTTGATACCCTTCTGGAAGGCCAAAATGGAGGGGCAGTTCTCACCTCCGATGGTAGAATCTTCTACAGGGATGGCATCACAGCAAAAAAGGCTCTTCTTCTTGACCCCATCTGCTTCAATTCCTTAGCAGATGGGATCCATAACTGGCATCTTCCGCAGGCATAAGAGGGGCTGGCTTGCCACAGTGGGTAGAGACAGCTCCTCAGATGGGTGTTAGGGATTATAGCCAGTGCAGGTGCAGGGCTCATCTTCATGTTCCTCTAATGCAGCACAAAGATGTCTCACTATCTATTTTAAGGGACATGTCCTCAAGTGGTCATCTCCAGGGTATCTCCAGGCCACCATGGAGACAACCTTTAGGTTGTTCTGCTGTTCGAGTGGGGCTTTCCGTCTTTTCCTGGCCTGAATATTGCTGTGTGAATGTGAATTTAGGATGCCATGGTGACAGCAGAGGAGAAGATGTGGTCAGAGGCTGGGATCTTCCCCGGGACCTATTGCTTCAGGCCGGTCCCCATTTTATAGCTTCAGCTACAAAGGAAACCTAAAGTATAACTACTCCCAATGCTTTATTTGAATTTCAGATAGACATTACACAGCCTCCTGATTTCCACATGCATACTTATCTTCTGGAAGACCAGTACACTTCTTTACTTCTTTTCAAAATATGTATTTACACTCTTGGGAAAGACTGATTGACCTGTCTCTAAAAATCAGTATTGTCCCTCTGGTTCATTTAACCCAAGAAAGGGAGCCACATGCTGACAATATTTTCGTGCTGTTTCCATTCCAAATTGGAGTGGGGGGTGTTACATACTGAGCTCCTGATTGGTTTGCTCCAGAGCAGGAACTATGCCTGAAGTGGATTGGTCAGCTGTTTTGACAGTCGACTATTAAAAGGAGCTGTCAGACAGAAACACATGCTTTTGCCTGTCAGTTTGTTGCCAATACCTTAGAGTTGTAACAATGATGATTGTTAGAAATAAACGGTTAGCTTGTTAAGCCTCTGCCTTGCCTCAGTCATTGCTCAACCTACTCCACTGTTCTCGGAATTGAACACTGGTGATGAAGGTGGGATGCAGTGCTGAGGAGCACTAACCCAAAGAGCTGAACGTCTCACGATCGAGCGAGTCACAGAGCAAGCATCAGACAAAGAGACGTCGTTACCTCAGCCGCCTTTCAAACGTATCCCTGACAGTGCCACAGTTTGAAAAGGATGGCTGCCCTTACATCATTCACATCTTTCAGCCCTATCTCGGAAACATGGGAATCCTACATAGAGAGATTTGAATGTTTCCTCAGAGCCAATGATTTGACAGACATCTCGAGTGAGTGTAAATGTGCCTTTCCTGACTGTGTGTGGCACTGAAATGTTTGACACAGCTCAGGCTCTCACTGCACCAGTCTCTATCCACTTGGTCCCCTGGGAGACGCTGTTAATGAAGCTAAAGAACCGCTATGCCCCATTGCCATCTAAGATCATCCGCCGCCATGCCTTCAATCACACGAATCAGGCCGACCAGGAAACTATCAATCAGTATGTGGCTGCCCTGAGATCTGCATGTCACGATGTTAAAAGGTTTGCTAGGCCTGAACTGCCTAAACTGACACTCAAGAGTTAAACTAAGAAAGCTTTATTGCGCAGGTCATAAAACAAAAAAGGGTTCTTATCTGAAAGTGATTTATTGCGCACGCGTTACACATTCCAAAATTCCTCTCTTCTTTGTTCGGCAGCCAACTTTTGGCTGACGAAGCTTTCATTATCAAAATGTAACCAATTAGTTACTTCTGTTTTTCATTTACTTTTATTATTTCATTAATTAAAGTTTGTTTATTAATTAGAATATTTTCTTAAAGAGTATTTCTTTTCTAAATATCTCAAAAGATATGCAGAAGGGAATCAGCCACGGTTCATCGATCTCTAACAGGGTGTTTTTTTCCCCTGACAACTTGGTAGCAGAGGATGGTTTTTGATGATACCAGCTGAGATGGTTACAATTTATGGCTGTATTTTCCCTTCATGCTATCTAAAGATAACCGACTAAGCCTAATTAGCAATGTCGGAGAAAAAGAAAAAAAAGAAAAAGAAAGATGGGGCGAGCACAGATGGATCAGCTTCCTCTGACAAGGAGGCTCCCTCGGACACAGAGAAGCAAGATCAAAACGTGCTTCAGGAACAACAAATTCCTTCAGGTGCCGAGCCAAATATGGGAGAAGGAGCTACAGGACGCGACATCCACGAAACGAGGTCAGTGGTTCCTCCTTCTAAAATATCTCCAGGAGATTATGAATTTTTGGGGGCCAAGCCAAAACTTCCCACTCTGCCAGAGCCACTCCATTCCCAGACCCTCGCAGATTATCAAACGATTGATGAATGGCAACTGCCGGCAGAGTTAAAATCCTCCCACGCAGAAAGCAAAGTTTATGACATCTCCCCAGATGAGCAAGAAATGCAAAGCTATCTATATCAAATAGAACGTTTAGAAAAATATGCTAGGGAGGCGAGAGTGTGTTTTGAGGAGATAAGGCGAAGTAGAAGAAGCTCCCCCACTCCCAAAAAGTCTGAGGACGCCATCTTGTCTTCTTCAAAACAACAGCCTAAGACACACCCCACAGAGTTCATTGGTCAATTAGAACAAAGAGACATGTACACGTCACCGAGGTCACGTGGTCCCTTTGAGTCGACTGAACTTCCGCATACGTATAGAAAGGAGAGGCAGCCAAAAAGTGAAGCTGCACTGCCATCTGCTGGCGGAGAAAAATTATTACAGCAAAAGATTAAGCAATTGGACCAGATTTTCAGAGATCTGTCTATGAGTCCTTTAGAAGCCAAAACTTTGTCTCCAGAGGTTAAGTCTTCAACACCCCCTGGCGGTGCGGAATTCTCCCTAGATGGAAAAAGGCAAAGCCAAAGGCGAATTCGAGGAAGCCAATTTGATGTTGCTACGCAAAGGCCAATGATGCAACCCCAGCATCCCCTGGTTCAACAACCAGATTTGCAACCAGAGCAACAAATTGTTCCTCAGCAGGTATTCACAGTCACCCCCTTGACTGGTGAGTCCAAATTAAAGGAGTCAGGAGAGAATTATAAAGCCTGGGTCAGTGAAATTGCGCTCTTGCTTCGAAGAGAAGGCACATATTCCATGGTTTTTAATCCTCCCCGTCAGCCCTGGACACCTGCGATAAGAAACCTCGAAAACAGAGCTATCACGACTTTACTCATGTCAATGGAAATTGAGATCCAAGGTATCTTTCCACCTGATGCAACTGCCCAAGAAATTTGGGCTATTTTGGAAGATTGCTACAGGCCCGTTTCAATTGAATCCTCATGTTTGCTCATGTCTGAGTTCCATGGTTCGAAGTTGAAACCTGGTGAACGAATTGGTGGACATTTGACCAAACTGAAAAGAATGAGAAATGAATTGAGACAAAATGGCCATGTAATCGATGATATCCAAATGATTAGCATCATCATTAACTCATTGAATTATGAATGGAAAGATGCTGTTGCAAAGATTAACTACGTGCCTATTGCTCAACGCACAGTTAACCACGTTTGCAGACTTTTAGTGGAAGACGAAGCTATCAGGTTAGCTACCCCACATCTGCAACAGCCTCCAGCACCAAAGGCTCCAGCCAGACGTCCCTTCCGAGGAAGAGGCTACGCTCCAAGGATGCCAAAATGCTACACCTGCAACCGTGTGGGACATGACACCCGGGATTGTCCCCAACGAGTTCCAGCTCCCGCCACGTACCAGCCCAGAGGAACAGATTCCAGAGGCAGAGGTAGAGGCGGAAGACAAGGTCGTCGTGGTCCAAGGCGTGATTCACAAGCTCCACTTGCAACACTGGCCATAACCAACGTTCCACAACCTGATCCAAAGTTCGACAGACGTCTTTTGTGGACTTTAGATAGTGGAGCAGCTGTGCACGTTACCCACAGAAGGGAACTTTTCACAGAGATGGGCGAACCAGAGCCCGAGTATCGAGAACTGTATTCCTTCACCAACCACACTTGCAAGGTTATGGGAAAAGGAACTGTTTACATTGAAGAGCTCGATACACACATCCCTGATGTTTATTACATACCTTCAGCAACCAGTAATTTGCTTAGTCAAAGTCACTTGTCTAGAGAGTTAAAGTTCCAGGTTCACCACCTCGAAAAAGCAAGTTACTTAGTTAAAGATGGTGATATTGTTGCTGAAACCATGCTGATTGGTGGTGTTTATTACTTAAAGCCAAAGCCTAAAGGGCAAGCACAGGCAAGTATGCAAACTCCAAAAAGGCACAACGCAGACCCAGAGAGAGTTGTCCCAGAGAGAGAAAGCGTTACTGTGCCAAAGGCTCCTAAAGCCAACAAACAAAGAAAACAGAAACAGATTGCTCAGAGTAAGCCTGAGGGTCCTCATGAAACTGTTAATGTTGAGAATTCACTAACTGGTAAACCTTTGCATTCCAGGTGTATTCACAAGTGGCACAGAAGATTGGGGCATGCCAGTTTCCGTGTTCTTAGAAAGATGCCGGAGTTCGCAAAAGGTTTGGATCTAAAGGGGTGTAAGGTGTTTTTGGATTGTGCGGTTTGCAAAAAGGCTAAATCCAATTCTCTAACGTGGTTTGATGCTTTGATCACAGATATCTGGACACGTCCGATTCGACCAATCACCGTGATGGAAGATAATGTATCTGTTGTTTATATTTCCGAGTCACATTTTACAGGTTCTAGGTCCAGACACATTGACATTCGTTATCAAAACACAAAGCAATTAGTTAAGCAAGGTTTTGTTAAATTGCAATATGTTTCTACACATGATCAGATCGCAGACATGCTTAACAAACCACTCGCCGCAAATCAACACGAGTATCTGCGAAAGAAGATGTGCCTTAATTGATGATTTGATGACGTCAGCCCAGACTAGCAAAAGAAGGGGTGTCACGATGTTAAAAAGTTTGCTAAGCCTGAACTGCCTAAACTGTGACTCGGAAATATAAACAACAGATACATTTAAAGACTTTGCAGCGTTTGTTTCTACACAATACCAAGTTCGCATCGCTAGAATCCAGAGTGACCGTGGTGCAGAATTCATGTCTCAGCGTTTCCAGGACTGGATGCATAAGAATGGAATTCTTCATCAGACATCTGCTCCATATACACCGGCTCATAACGGAGTCGTAGAAAGAAGACAAGGGGTTCTACAAACCATGATGCGTTGTCTTCTAGAAGATGCCAATCTCAGTAACGCATACTGGGGTGAAGCAATCAAATATGCAAATTACATTGTCAACCGTACTTGGAGCAGTGTACTCAATCAAACTCCTTTCTACATGCTGTATGGCTACAAGCCTGATCTCAAGAACCTCCATATTTTTGGTTCATATGCTATGGTGAACACTCCCTTAAGTCAAAGAAGAAAGGGAGGTACAGTAGCAAAGAGACTGAGATTTATGGGTATTGATGATAATTCAAAATGGTACAAATTCATTGATACTAAACATGTGATTGTCATTTCACAATCTGCTAATTTTGAGGAAGACATTGACTGGTCCAGGATTCATTCCAATGATCCTGAAGTTTATTTTCCTAGAGATGGTGTTCCAGATGCCACGCAGCCTGATGATAATTCGCAGGCAGATGTTCCTTCTACCAGTTCTTCACAACCTGATGTTCCGTCTTTGCAACCCGCGGATGCTGATGCTAGCGACGAACGTGAGGACGAGGATGATGATGAAGAAGAAGAAGACTGGACTGATGTTCCTAGACGCTCCAAGAGGGCCACAAAAGGAATCCCTCCACAACGTTATTCATGGCAACTGACAAAAACACCATTACCTTTGATTTGCAACGTTACTCTTCCTCCAGAGACATTCACACAAATCAAACAGCTTCCTGATTCAGAACAAGACAAGTGGTATGATGCAATGCAGGATGAAATGGACAGTTTAAAGAAACTTAATGTATTCACACCTGCAAAACCTCCAGCAAATAAGAAAGTCATTGGCACCCGATGGGTCTACAGAATCAAGAAGAAACCAAATGGTGAGTCTTTATACAAAGCCAGACTTGTAGCTCAGGGTTTCGCTCAACGTTATCCTGAGGACTACACAAACACTTACTCACCAACAGTCAGAACTGAAAGTGTAAAAATTGCTTTAACCACTGCAACTATTCTTGGTTTAGAAGTTTTTCAATTTGATGTGGACACAGCTTATCTACATGCAGACCTAGATGAAGAGATCTACGTGAGAAGCCCTCCAGGATTCCGAAAGCAAGAAGGGGATACCTGGTTCCTGAACAAAAGTCTTTATGGTCTGAAACAGTCAGGTTTAATGTGGTATTTATGTCTTACTGACAAACTAAATTCAATGGGCTTTATTAAGTCCGAAACTGATGAATGCGTGTTCACAAAAAGATCTAACAATGCATATGAGATAATTCTTGTTTATGTTGATGATATTGTTTATATTGGTCCAAATAAGAAAATGAGTGAGATTTTTGCCAAAAGTTTGCAGAGATACTTCACACTAAAATCTTTAGGACACATTAGCACTTATTTAGGTGTTCAAATTGAAAAGACACAGAAGGGGTTTAGTCTTTCACAAGAGGAGAAAATTGACCACATTCTACATCAATGCAACATGAAAGATGCTAGCACAACAAAGACACCCATGCAAACAGATTTTCACAACTTAACACATGAACCAAGTCCTGAGTTCGAGGATCAAACACTTTATCGTTCAGTCATTGGTTCACTATTATACATTAGTAGTTGGACCAGACCTGACATCGCACTTAGTGTTAATCTTTTATCACGACACGTAGGTAAGGCAACACAATTTCATTGGTCATGCATTAAGAAGTTGTTGAAATACCTAAAACACACTAAACACATGAAGTTATTGCTAGAACCAACACACACTGATCAACCAAAGCTGATTTGTTTTGCCGACGCCGACTGGGCGAGCGACAAGAAGTCACGCAAAAGCACTTCTGGTTACATGATGTTCCTAAATGGTTGTCCTGTTTACTGGCAAGTGAGAAAACAGAGTTTTGTTTCATGTTCATCTACTGAAGCTGAATATGCTTGTGTTTCAGATGCTTGTAATTCTCTAACGTGGTTTGATGCTTTGATCACAGATATCTGGACACGTCCGATTCGACCAATCACTGTGATGGAAGATAATGTATCTGTTGTTTATATTTCTGAGTCACATTTTACAGGTTCTAGGTCCAGACACATTGACATTCGTTATCAAAACACAAAGCAATTAGTTAAGCAAGGTTTTGTTAAATTGCAATATGTTTCTACACATGATCAGATCGCAGACATGCTTAACAAACCACTTGCCGCAAATCAACACGAGTATCTGCGAAAGAAGATGTGCCTTAATTGATGATTTGATGACGTCAGCCCAGACTAGCAAAAGAAGGGGTGTCACGATGTTAAAAGGTTTGCTAGGCCTGAACTGCCTAAACTGACACTCAAGAGTTAAACTAAGAAAGCTTTATTGCGCAGGTCATAAAACAAAAAAGGGTTCTTATCTGAAAGTGATTTATTGCGCACGCGTTACACATTCCAAAATTCCTCTCTTCTTTGTTCGGCAGCCAACTTTTGGCTGACGAAGCTTTCATTATCAAAATGTAACCAATTAGTTACTTCTGTTTTTCATTTACTTTTATTATTTCATTAATTAAAGTTTGTTTATTAATTAGAATATTTTCTTAAAGAGTATTTCTTTTCTAAATATCTCAAAAGATATGCAGAAGGGAATCAGCCACGGTTCATCGATCTCTAACAGGGTGTTTTTTTCCCCTGACACTGCAGCCCTTCACTGTGAATTTAAAGATCTGGATAATGCCTTGCTGGATTGTTTGGTTTGCGGAGTGAAGGATCTTCTCCTGAAGCGCTGGTTGCTGGCCAAGCCTGAGGTAACTTTTCAGTCAGCTTTGGACGAGGCTCGGGAAGCCGAAATGTCCACCCAGTCATTGGCTGTGATCCAGAATAACCCGATCCCGCAGGGATCCACAAAGTCTGTCAGCCCACCAAGTGCCGCTGTCCATCAGAATGAAGCTGACAGCGAGTCTGAGGCTGGAGGAGATGCTGATGCGAACCGCCTTAAAGAGGTGAGAAAAAAGAGCTGGCCCATGTCAGCAACCACTGCAGGTGGCATGAATGGGCTATGGGGGTAATCACTCCCAGGCAGTTTGCAATTTTAAGAATGCAATCTGCCAACGATGTGGCCGGAAGGCCACCTAGCCAGAGTCTGCAGAACAGTGCAGTCTTCCGTGATTCAGCCAGCTAAGTTCCAAGGTAATAGACGGCCACCGCCAAAAACTCTTCAGCTAGGGGACGACTGTCACGCTATTTTCCAGGAAACAACCGGAGCTGAGACGATCATCCACCAGACCAGCAGTGTCCTCAGGAGAAAATTCAACTAGCTGTGCAAATTGAGGGAGTGGACTGCCCTATGGAGGTGGACACGGGGTCTGCAACCTCCATAGTGTCCTGGAGCACTATAAAAAGAATTATACCTTCCTTCGCAAAATGATGATTGCAAGCCTGCAGTCTAACCCTGAGACACTATCAAGAGAATAATATTCCTATCATTGGCAACAGCAAGTTCAAGGCCCAGTACAAAGGGTTCAGATGGCACCTGCCTTTGGTAGTTGTGGAAGGATCCCTACCCAGACTTCTTGAGTTGGACTGGTTTGAGTCCCTGGGACTCAAGATCAGTGGAAGCCACCAGGTCCAACCATCAGATCTAGACATCTTGGAAAAGGAATTTCCCTCCATTTTTGGATGGCAAGCCATTGTCTTTTAACCTGGACCCCAAGGTTGCGCCAATTCGGATGAAGCCGCGCCACGTGCCTTTTGCACTCAAATCCAAGGTGGACATGGAGCCGGACAAGCTTATTGCACAAGGCATATTTGAGTCAGCGGACCATGCCAAATGGGAGACCCCCATTGTGTTGTGGCCCAGCCGGTGCCGGTGCCGCTGCCACCAGACTCCGACAGCGAGGTGTCCTCTGAGTCGGCTCAAGAGGAGGTGGGGGACCCTGGACAGGGTTCCGACGCTGAGCAGGGCGCAGAGAGGCTGGTTGGCCACCAGGGGGCGCCTGAGGCATGGAGCAGTGGTGAAAGCCAAAGGAAGGGGGCTCCTGATGTCATGCCTTGGAGCAGTGGAGAGGAGTCACAGGACAGTGAGTCAGACAGCAGTGAGCTATTAGATGCTCGTTACCGACGTGCTACCCGGCGTAAGGAGCAATTGAGCAATTACCGGAGGTAATGGCTCTCAGCTGCTGATCATTAGACTCCTCTCCAGACTATAAAGGGACTGCTTGTGGACACACCCTTTGCAGGAATCAACTGATCATTGGAGTTGGAGAAGCTCAGATCTGTGTCGTACTTTGGCAGGCTGGATTGCTGCTAAAGATTTTACCTGGATTACTGTCAATCTGTTCCCTGGACCTTGGCTGCTAAGGTGATTATCTGGAGCTTGGTAGCTGGATTTCTGCCAAGGGGTGTCGCTGTAGCTGGATTGCTGCCCAGAGTGCTATCTTGACCTTGGCAGTCTGGATTGCTGCCAAGGTGGAACCTGTATGTCAATAAACATCTTTGAAGAGACTTTGTGTCGGAGTGTCTTGGTATACAAGAGGAGGGGGTCAGAACACATTGTCACTCAAATCAAGGCCATTCACCTATTTGCCGACTATAAATTCACCATCAACTGTGCCCTCCCTGCCAACGCATACCCGGTTCCAGTAGTCCAGCACCTGCTCCACTCCCTCGGTGAGGGTACCATCTTTGCAAAGCTGGACCTGGTGTAAGCTTACCAGCAACTGCTGGTAGACAATGAGACATCATCACGCACAGAGGCACGTTTAATTGTCGCCAACTCCAATTTGGAGTCGGCGTAGCACCTGGCCTTTTCCAGAGCCTGATGGAAAGGCTCCTTGAAGGGATTCCTTATTTTGATTATGTCCTCATCTCTGCGACCAGCCGGCTCGAGTTATTGGCCAGACTGTGTACCATGCTACGCCGGTTCCAGCAGGTGGGCCTCAAAGTGAAGTGGAAGAAACGTCATGTGGCCGTGACCCAGGTAGAATTCCTGGGGTTCCTAGTGGACGCTACTGGACTGCACCCAACACCTGCCAAGATTCAAGCCATCCAAGACACATTCACCCTGACGGAGCTACAAGCTTTCCTCGGTCTATTAAACTTATACGCTATATTCCTGCCTCATAAAACATCAGTCACCGAGCCCCTGCATTAACTATTGGACCAGAAAATGCCCTGGCAGTGGGGGCCTCAAGAAGCTAGCTCGTTCCAAGCTGTCAAACAGTTGCTGCTGTCAAACTCTGTGCTCACTCAATACAGTGAGACCCTACCACTCCTGTTATCCTGCAATGCCTCCTGCTATGGGGTGGGGGCTGTCCTGAGCAACCTCCTGCCTGACGGCAGAGAGGCTCCCATCACATTTTTTTGCGGACATTGGCTACCACTGAACGCAACTATAGCCAATTGGACAAAGAGGCTTTGGCTACAGTTGCCGGCATGAAGAGGTTTCATGACTACCTCTATGGCCGCAGAATCCAGATCATGACAGACCACAAACCCCTCCTCGGTATCCTCACAGGGGACAAGCAGACATCACAGTTATTGTCACCACACCTGACCAGATGGACATAGCCTATGACTATTCCCTTGACCATCAACTGGAAAAGCATCTGGGCCATGCAGATGCGCTGAGCCACTGCCCCCTTCCTGCCACCCTTGAGGACCCAGCTCCAGCATCCCACGTGCTTCTAATTGAGGATCTCTGCCTCCTGGTTACCACAGCTGACATTGCCAGGCTGTCCACACGGGAACAGGTAATCTCCCAAGTTTTAGATTGGGTTAGAAGGGTTGGCCAAGGGAACCCGTTAAACTAGAGTTCCAGCCATACCTAGCCCACCCATTTGAGTTGTCGGTATAGAAGGGTTGCCTGTTGTGGGGACAGTGGGTCATAGTTCTCCCTTCCCTAAGGCACTCCATCTTACAAACCTTGCATAAGGGGCACCCAGGAATAGTACAAATGAAGGTGTTAGGGCGGAGCTACCTTTGGCGGCCCAAATTAGATGATGCTATCTCTGAGTGGGTGGCTGCCTGCTCCCAATTCCAGGAAACATGGGCCGCCCCACATAAGCCCCCCCCCCGTGGGAATGGGAAACCCCTTCATCACCGTTGGCCCGCATACACATAGATTTTGCAAGCCCTTTTCAAGGACAAGTATTCCTTGTCATGGCCGACCCTTACTCTAAGTGACTAGAGATAGCCCTGATGCCGTCCATCATTTTGGAAGCTGTAATCCAGGTGTTTTGGAAATTGTTTACTATCCATGGGTTGCCAGATCTATTGGTCTCAGACAACAGGCCCCAGCTGACGTCCAATGTGTTTGAGGGGTTCCTAGCAGGGTTGGGGATCTGCCATGCCCTTATCTCCCTGTTCCACCTGGCCAGCAATGACTGGATGGAACATACAGTCCATTCCTCTAAGGAAGCTTTGTCTAAAATGGGTGCAGGGGGGTGGCAAGAAAGAATAGACCAATCCTTGCTCGTCCATCACTCAACGCCTTACTTCCTAACCAATAAAAGCCCTGAGGAATTCATAATGGGAAGGAGGTTGAGCACCATGTTGGACCACCTGTATCCCAGTTATGCCCCAGAAAGGCCTTTAGACTCCACCGGGGGCCCATGGGCATTTTCCCTGGGAGACTCCGTTTATGCCAGGAACTTTCTAAGCAATCCCCTGTGGCTGCCTGGCAGAGTAGCGGGATAACCGGGTGGAGGGTGGAGTTGACGGATGGCTGGATTTGGTGGCATCATCTCAATCAAATCTGCAGCCACTGGGGACCAACAAACCCCCCCCAACCAGAGTGGTTTTCACCAGAGGCTCCACCCACCACCATGTCTACAGAGGAGGCCTGGCCTCAACCCCAAACTTACTTTGGTGGCGGCCCCAACAACAACGCTTGAGGAGCGGACGTACCTCAAGAAACAGGCCAGCTTCCTCCAGAGGTACCGCTGTTCTGGGCCTAAGTCTGAAGATCCACCGGGATCATTGATCCCAGGTCCAGCCGCACCAAGTGCCGGAACTGAACTGTGGAGATCTGGGTGTGTCCGGCACTGGCCGACATATTTACAGGACTCCTCCTGCGCGAATGTGGTGGGAAGGAGTGTTGCCTACTGAGCTCCTGATTCGTCTGCTCCAGAGCGGAAACAATGCCGGAAGCGGATTGGTCGGCTGTTACTATAAAAAGGAGTCATTGCTCAACGTACCCCACTGTTCTCGGAATTGAACAGGGGGAATTATAGATTTGCAGCTGCTTCTGCTCACAAGAGGTTTGATATGTCTCTACTTTCCCCCGTTTTTCGTACTTCAGGAAGGTGGCATCATTTTGCCTACACAAACACTATTTTTGCATAGTGCAAGGGATCATCCTTGGAGAGCTGCCAATCAGGGCTGGTCACTATTCTTTGCTGTAAGTGCTGTAATCCCCATGCAACACTCATTGGTTTGGGATGATTGGGAGTGATGTCGTGGACAAGACTTATCCCTGTTTTCCTTTTCCCCTTGAGTTTTTCCTAAACATAGTCTCTTCATTGCTTGGAAGGTCAGAATTGCTGGGGCAAAAGAAAACTATACATTACACTTGGCAAGTTAATGGAGTGCAGGAAGGGCATACAGCAGGGGTGTCCAAACTTGGGAACTTTAAGACTTGTGGACTTCAACTCCCAGAATTCCCCAGCCACCCACAATTAAAGTTCCCAAGTTTGGACACCCCTGGCATACAGGATGAAGTGAGGTGGACACTCTTGCTCCGCTATGCACCAGTCCTATCAGCTGAAATACTTGTGGGTACAGGAATATTGTTCTCTAAAAGACTGTCACTCCCAAATCAAAGCAACCAATGGAGAGAGTCATGTTCACTTGGTCAACTTCACATCTTCCATCTCAGGCAGAGGCATGGAATCCCCCAATCCCTGCTAGGTTAGGGAGATCAATTGGTGGCTGATTTTCTCCTGGCAAGGGATGCTGGCAGGAAAGAAAGCCTGGGGATCCAACAATCACTTTCTTGAAATAACTCTTACAGGTAGTCCTCAACTTACAACCTTTCGTTTAGCGACCATTGAAAGTTTTACAACAGCACTGGGGGAAAAAATTATGACCATTTTTCACACTTACGACCATTGCAGCAGTCCCATGGTCATGTGATCAAAATGGACCATGGGCGATGCTTGACAACTAATTCATATTTATGATAGTTCCAGTTTCTTGGGGTCATGCGATCACCTTCTAATCCAAATCAGTGGGGAAGCTAGATTCACTTAACAACCGTCTTACTAACTTAACAACTGCAGTGATTCACTTAACAACGGTGGCAAGAAAGGTCATTAAATAGGACAAAATTCACTTAACAAATGTCTCACTTGCCAAGAGAAATGT
The DNA here is from genome assembly GCF_964273705.1 of Natrix helvetica. NCBI lineage: Eukaryota > Metazoa > Chordata > Lepidosauria > Squamata > Natricidae > Natrix > Natrix helvetica. The sequence goes on from NC_138548.1 coordinate 200,323,286, forward strand.
TGGGCTCAGTTGTGGTCATAAGTCAAGGGCTACCAGTAATTAAATATGTAAGGCTAATATTACTCTCCAGCCTTAGATTAAAAGTTGGGCTGAGGGAGAAGTGCAATTTATGTTGCACTACTTTTTAATATTTATTTATTTATTTATTTACAAACATACAAATTACACACACACAAAACTTAGACGTACACTACATTTGCACAATGCAGTATGGACAGGAACTTCCTGTTCATTCTAATAGCAATTACCAATTGATACAATTCTCCTTATGTTATTTCCCCTTCTAGTATATTTCATTTGCATTTCACAATTTTTAACCCTCTTATGTTACTCATCTACCTGCTATATTGGTGATTACCTCTAGTACATTTAAACTCTCTTGAGTGTGTGTGTGTGTGTGTGTGTGTGTGTGTGTGTACACACACATATATATGTGTGTGTGTGTTGTATTTGTGCTGATAAATAAATAAAGGGAGACTAGTATAGATCTATTTCAAGCTATTTAGCTCTCATCATCTAGCCATACCCTTACTGGGATTTGAACCTGGGCTGTATTACATATTAGGCAGGAGTCTTAGCCACTAAGCCACAGGTTCTCCTCCTTATCAGCTGAGCCAGGGAAATAGGTATGTATTTGTGTTACAACCCTGGTATGCCCAAATATGGGAGGGAGCTCACTACTCCCCCTTTCTGTCCTTCGGCTCATTACAGAGGACCATCCAGGCAGAAAACCATATTTTTATTTTTTTTAATGTTGCCTTTTTATATTTGTGTTGTATTTGTGCTGATAAATAAATAAAGGGAGACTAGTATAGATCTATTTCAAGCTACTTAGCTCTCATCAGCTAGCCATACCCTTACTGGGATTTGAACCAGGGCTGTGTTACATATTAGGCAGATTTGTTAGCCACTAAGGCACAGGCTCTCCTCCTTATCAGCTGAGCCAGGGAAATAGGTATGTATTTGTGTTACTGTGTGTGTGTGTGTGTGTGTGTGTGTGTGTGAATTCTCCTTAACTTCTATCTTTGGGTTTTATTGACTTCTTTCATTGATCCTTGTTTCTTACCTCCATCCACCTATACCATTTTCCCCATATCTGGTAATATTCTGTTTCTTCTTTTCCCTGGATTTCTTTTGCTAATTTATCCATTTGGGCACAATCCATAACCTTCCTTATTATTTCATCTTCGCTTGGAATTAATTTAATTTTCCATTTCTGAGCGAAGGCAATCCTCGCTGCCGTAATTATGTGTAAAATTAAATACTGGATTTCTTTTTTATTTTTTGCAGTCATTATTCCTAGTAGAAAAGCTTCTGGTTTCCAATCTATTTTGACTCCTGTTATTGACTCTAGCCAATTTTTAATCCTTTTCCAATCCTTTTTAGCCTCCTCACAAGTCCGCCATAAGTGATAATATGTTCCGTGTATCGATTCACATTTCCAAATGTTGGACTACTTTTATGCAGGCTCAAGGATGGGTGAAATGTGTACAGCTGTGAGGAATTGCCCTTGATCTCAAGATGATGGTTGTAAACTAAATAGTAGACTATGACTGCACCACAACAAAAAATTCTGAGAGAAGATTGGCTGATCAAAGCCTGACTTGTAAGCATATTTAAATAGGCCTTCAGGATCTCAGGAGCTTTAGATGGAAAGAAAGAGGGGATCCAGTAAAGAAGACCTTTCATCTGGCCCCTTTTAATAGTGCAGCTTATAGCCAAAGTATGATGCCAATTTAACTCCATCACAAATGAAACTAAACTGTAATAAGCTTGTATCAAATCCCCAGGTCTGGCACAAGAGGGCAGCATATGCTTGGGGGAAAAGTATATATTTTCATTCAAGAGGAATGAAATTTGTGATCAAATAAATAGGAAATGGGGGAAGAGTGCCAGTGCTCAGATTCACATTTGAGCCACAACTAATTCTTACTATCTGAAAAATATTGTACCTTATTATTATTTTAATTAATTACATTTTATAAAGTAATAGAGTTGTGACTGCAATTGAAGCCGCCTGCTTGATTTTTAAAAATGATGGCAAATAAATAAAGTTTATTCTGCACTTGGCACCTTTTTGGATGTTCTTTTATAGCCATTCCACACATGTTCCAGATGTATTGCCAGCTTCTCAAATGCAGTGGAAGCCTTCCTTAGTGAAGTTAATGCTTAAGAATTGCGCCCACTGCTGTAATCATGGAGTGAAACACACTTGCAGGGCTGGTGAAGGCAAACCTGAGTAGTTGTAATAAATGGCAAGTGTTATGGTTTTAATGGTTTGAGACGCTCCAGTCAGCCAGATGACTTCCAGATGTCTCAGGAGATGAATTCTCCACCAGTCTTCTGAGAGTTGGAAGACATCGGACTGTCTCAAAGGAAATGTTGCCCTAAAGTTCAAGCCCTGCTTTGCATATTTGTCATCCATTTTACCAAATATGTGTAAAATGATGAATAACCTTTCACTGAATGACTATATTATAAGCAGAGACCCAGTTTAGGGTGGCACAAAAGGGGACAAGTTGTACTTTCAGATTCTTATGGATGTAAACATGTGATCTGCTCCATAGAGGGCTTTGTTCTTTTCCCTTTCCCTAAACAGCAAGTGGGAAGGGGTATTTGTATATTTTGGAGACTTGAGAGGAGTGGCTGCTTTAGCTTTCCCATCCATTAACCCCCTCAACAGAAATATATCACCCTGATTGGTGGGGGCAGGATTAGAGACATAAACCATTCGTTTTACCTTTAAATACTCCCCACAATTAAAACGGAGAAGCTTTTTCCATCCACTTTAGGGATTATAACTGTGGATCAAGGCACTCTCTGGGCTGCCATTTTGTTCAAAGGAGAGGCAAATCCAACTTAAACTTACCGGTACTTGCTGAGAACCTGGAACTGCTAGTTGGATGGGCGACCTGGCTTGACTATCTCCAAAGTAGTTTCAGTTGTTTGTAGCCCTGTGTGTGAGCCTGCATTGCTTCATGAGCATTATGTTGTGTTGTGTATAGATGCAAATGTGTTTGTTTAAGGATGCTGCGTGAATGTGTTTGGTTGCTCAACAATTGCCTAACCTTATAAACTACCCTGGTTCTTCTAACATTATCCCCATCTAAATGTGCTGTTGCATTAGATGGCATCTGAACAGGATGGTTCCTGGAATTTTCTTTTCTCATTAACAAAATCATCTTACTTGCAATGTCTGGAAGATGCCTTTGCGCAATTAGCATACGGGCGCTTTATCTTCCAAACATTGCTGTGGATGAGGGCTCATTCCGTAAGCTCAGGGTGTTCAAGAATGTTAATCAGCCATCACTTCTATGACTGTTAGTCTTCTCACCACCTCCCAGAAGAGTCAAAAATAGCCCAGGTTTCCACAGTGGCTCCATTCCCAAACAGCTGCAGAAGAGATGGTTGAGCAGAAGCCCGCGTTCAGCTATCTTTGCACATCACAGCATGTTTGAAACCAACAGAGCCCACCACACTGTCTCTTCCTCAGCCAATTTCTGTTTGGCTCCCCCCTGACACCAGACCACAGGCTAACGGTTTCCTGCTTCTTCCAATGTGTAGCATCCGGGACACAGGGCCTCTTTCTGAATACACGGATACACAGCTGCAGCTGCCCCTTGCTGTGCAAGGAAGCTGCCTGCATATCTTCACTGCTAATTCTGGGGAGGAGGGGAGTGAAGGTAGGGACTGTCGGTTGAGGAGAAAATCAAGTGTGTGTGTGGGGGGTTAAATTAGGAAAAGACTGAATCTCACAAGATGAAATTCAAAACAGAAATTCAGCTCCAAAATGGAGGCAACCCTTTGTGGCTCAAATGATTGTGGAACAGCCACCATTGTGGATCACAGTATTTAGCTGACAAACCTGTTATGTTTTCAGGAACATATAATCAGCAGATCTAATTGTCAGATGTTGACTGTTTATTTCATTCCCTTCTAATCAGCTTCAGACCTGGAAAGAGGACATAAACAGCTCTAGTGAAAAACGTATGCTGGAGAACACAGCGTTTTTAAATATTCTGGTCCTGTCAACACAGGTTACTAGCATTGATTCTGTTTTCTTTCTAGAGTTGGAGATATGGTATCAATCATAGTGGTGTTTATCTTTCCTGTGGAAAAGTGTCCAAAAGCAGTATGAGGAATTTCTATTCTTTCACTCCAGGACCCCATGGAGTCCATCTGTTTTTACCATTTGCATGAGGAAGTCATCCAGAGGTTGGGATTGAAGTATTGTCACTGTGCAGATTATGTATTTGTTTCTGTATTTTAGTTCCTTCCATGTGTCCTGGGAAAACTGATAAGACCTCTTGACTAGTTTAGAAATTGTTTGAAATAGATGAAAGTTGACAAGTTGAGACAAAATATGCTTAACGTTTTGCTTAAGAGAACTACTGTAAGTATTCCAAAAAGGCTACACCCAGTCTTAGTTGTAGTTGAACCCTACTTGAATGACCATGAGTAAAGTTTTCACTAACTGGACAAGCAGGCTTTAGCATTAGGAACAATTTATATCAACTGGGATGCCTCATACCAGTTTCGATCATGTCTTGAAATGATGGATTTTACATCAGTTGTCCTGTACTACTGATATCCAAGCTGCACTCCTACATGAAGTGCCTTTGAATCTAAGGGGAGGAGAAGTCTGCCTCAGCTATGACAGAAAGAAGATGGTTGAAATATAGTAATCCATGTATTTTACTGCATTAAATTATTTGGGATTAAGTTCCTTAAAGGATTGTCTAAATATTAAAGGGGCGGGGTAGCCACAGAAAAGGCAATGGCACACTCCTATGAACACACACATGAAGAGTCACAAAACTGAAACTTAGCTGTTACTCAGAACCAAACCGCCCTTTAATATCTAACAGTCTTTTAAACATCCTTCTCTTTCACTGTCCTTAGGGAGGTCTTAAGCCCTCTAACATGAAACAGAAAGGCTTTTTGGCAATGGGCTGAGCCCTTGGAATCCATTATCTCAGGGATCCATCTTTCCCACCCTTCTTACAAAACCCCCCAAAGATCCTATTAATTATTTCAGGCCTTCTATTTAATTCCTCTATCTGGTGTTTTAGCTGAGTGTAATGCTGGGGATAGATGCTTTAGCCAGTGATGTTTGTAGTTTAATCAACATTTTACTACGATTTTAATATACACAGTTGAGTTTTGTTGTCAGAATGGGATGTTTATCTATTTTATTGTTGGAAGCTGTCTCGGACCAGTTTTTGATGTCTTGGATGGCTGAGGATTGTTTCATGTGGATAAAGTTGTTTGCTGATTTTGTCATTTAAGAATTAACAGCAGGACCAGCAAGATAAAGACAAATTTCCACTTTTATATCACCAGTGCTTGATTCTCTATCCCATTATTCTGACTTTCTTGGTGCCATCCTATTTCTCAGTCACCCTCACAGATACATCTTATTTTCATTAATTACTCATGTGAACTATCCTGTTCAATTCATAAAATACTGTACGCATGTCTGTATTTTAACAAATATATATCCTGTCCATTTCTTTATTCTAATGTTGGAAGAAATATCCTTTGGGTTCAGTTCCAAGTGGGGAAAGGGATTCATGGAAGTTGCTTGGAAAGAAGGTTTATTGATGAACAGGATCACATGACTTGAGATACTGGCCGGGGGGGGGGGGGGAGGAAAACGATACTGAGAGTGCCTGGGTTTTTTTGCCCTCTCTGGGCCTTTGAATTTGAGCTTGTATTCTGATTGGTTGTCAGACTCCCAGGGGGCCATGCAGGGGCAACTCTGTAGGCTGTCCTGAGTCGCAAGCTTGGTTGAGCCTCGCTGGGCGATGATGTAATAAAAGGGCTTTGGGCAATTCCTATTATAGCTCTGCCTGAAGGAGGTAGATCTTTGTTATGTAAAATAGACTGGCTCAGGCCATAATGGCCCATTGACATAGGTGGGGAGCCTCCCTTTTAGGGGAAATATTCTGTCCTTTTAATATTTCCTAAAATATCTCATTTTCCTAGGAGAGGGGTGGGTGCTAACTTCCTACACTAACATTAAGGTGGCTTGAAAGTATCAAAATGCAGAATATAAGCTATAGCAAAATGAATGCATTTAAAATCAAAATCCATGTTTAAAATAATTAACTGTCAAAGCTTGGGGGGAAATATGGATTTTTACCATCTTCTTAAATTCTGGGAGAGTGGGACATAAAGACGGAAGCAGGGAGCCCCACAGGAAAAGGTGCTTCTCCGTGTTCCTAATAGTTGTGCTTCTGGCTGCAGAAGTGTTTCCAGAGTGTTTTAAAAGGTCATGGACCACTTATGCCCTTGTATGTCAAGAAACAATGTTAAAAGTACAAGAATATTTGTGCCAGGTGATGACTTCTTTAGGAAGAGGAAATCCAATATCAGACCTCCTAGTAAGGAATATTACAAGATGAACATCAATAAGATGTTTCTACTGTTTGCACAAATTTAAAATATTTTTTTAAAGCAAAGTTCAGGGCAATCACCCACTTTAATGAGAGCTCTGTGGTTTCTACCTCAGACTTGCTACCACTAAGAGCCACATTCATGAATTACTAGCCTGTCTTTGTTTTTACCTAAAACAGAATGCTGACTCTCTTGGCTGATGGAGCTACAAAGCAACAGGGGCCACATTTGCTGACAACACTGACAATTCCTAGAATTCCCATGGTTGAAGCTGTGTTGAAAGAAATATCTTTCTGGGTTCGGTACCAAGTGGGGGGGAAAGACACTGGAGACATGGAGGCTGTTTGGAAAGATGGTTTATTGGTGTGACAGGACCACATGGCTTGAGTCCTGAACAGAAAAGGTGATCACATGCTTCAATGTTGGGAAGAAGAAGAGAAGGAAGGACTGAGATGCTGAGACCCTGGTTTTATGCCCTCTCTGGCCTTTGATCTTGAGCTTGTATTCTGATTGGTTGTCAGACTCCCATGGGGCCATGCAGGGGCAACTCTCTAGGCTGCGTTTTGAATCCAGGTTTGGTTGAGTTCTCAGATGCCATGTGGTGAGTGGGTAAAGACTAATCATGCCTTAATCCCATCACCCTGGAGCTGAAGGGGAGAACTCTTTCTTATGTAAAGGGACTGGCTTGGCCACCTTAATGGCCCATTGACAAAGTGGGTGGAGGCAGGAAGCTACAAGGAGCTATTCTCTCTTTAAACATGTTTCTTCCTTTTCACATCCAGGGAAATGTAATATTCTGCCTTTTCAATATTTCCTAGGATATTTCATTTTTCTGGGAGAGGGCTGGGTGATAACTTTCCACATTCCAACAGTAGAAAATTAAGAGGGAGAAAGGTTTCTTTTCTCATATTACTTTAAGGAAATTTAGGGTGGTTTTTAGCAGCAGTGATGCAAGGAATGATAGACTGTGGCTCCAATGAATGATCTTCATGTCGTATTCTGAAATATTCATCAGGATGCAATTTTCAGAGAACAGAAGTCAGTCAGAATGTTCAAGTCAGAAATGACAGTGAAAAGTCAGCAGCTCAGGGGAAATTTTCACCCAACTCCATGCCAATGAAGGACTAGGAAGTTTAACAGGAATAGCTGTCAAGAGTTATCAAAATTTAAGGGGAAAGCCAAGATAATGGCAGTGAGAACAGCTAATTGAGAAAATAAGAGTTAATAAAAGGAGACGCCTACTAAAAATCTAGAAGTAATGAAGAAAATGCTATAGACCTGACAGGAAGGGTAAAAGAAAGACCAGAATACAAGGACAAAGGAAGTGGAAACTGGCAAGAAAAGAAAACAATCCAAAGTCTCCCTCTGTAGGCTGATATCTAAGCATCATTCAGTCTGCTGCTGCTAGTTGGAAACCTCCATCAAGAGAACCAACAAGATTGTAATAAATGTTGACGCATGTCCCAAATGTTTTGGATGTGTTTTGTGGGACCAAATAGACAGATACAGCATCTTAAGAACAGCCTCTCTTGAAGATCTCAATGGCTGCTTTGAATTAGCCAGAGAGGGTCAAGTGGATTAGTAATCTCCTTTTCACCACATAACCTGTCCAAGTTCTCACTGTTTTGTATATTGCTATAAGTATTTGAAAAACTTGATGCTACTTCAAGTAATCTGAAATGTTATAAACAAAAGATATTATGAAAGAAATCAATCTTTGACTCCTAATTTGCATTAAAAAATACTTATTCGTTTGAACAACTACAGCTTGAGTTAATTAAGCTACAAATGAAACAAACTCTGCAGACGATCCCCAAGTGATGCCAGTTTTATTATATAGAGTAGACCATCACTTAAGGGGGAAAAACCAGAATGAATGTTAGAAAGCATTTAGAGCTTCAGATGCCTCTTCAGAGAATAAAACAGCTCTCAACAATAAGAACAGTATATTGTGGTATGAATTGTTGCTTTATCCAATGTTGTTTTAAGTGCACAATAAATACAATTATGACTTCTATTGTGTGAAACCATTTTATCTCTCAAACTCATGTCCTGTTTAAACAGGCGTTGGCAACCAGCAACACAATATCTATTCAACACTGAATTCAACAGTACGTATTCCTGGAATAAGAGCACAGTTCCTGCGGCACACACCATATTCTTCTTTTCCAGAAGAATGCTAGCTGCTCCTGATGCTGTTACTCCTGCTTAAAATTGGTTCACTCCCATGGGCAGGGTAGAAGGTGAAGGATGAAAGGAGAAGAGCTCTCGTTATCTAATGTCAGGCTGCCTAGATCAGACTCTTCCTGTCCCACTTATTCATTGGTGCATCAAATTGTGCTTTCAGCAAAAATATATTTACAGCGTGATTCATATGAAAGAGAAAGCTAGCTCATGTTTCAGAGGCAGGGAAGTTCGACGTTTCCTGATCCTGGCTTTGAGATGGAGATGCACTGAGCAATTTCAGGGAGTGGGACTCCTGCTTTTGGATTTGAGGAGACAAAATAAAGCAGAAAGTTAGCAAAGCAGCAGACGTTATCCAACTGGGAACCAGCGCAATAGCTGACCTCTCTACCAGGCATATGAGAAGCTTTGTTTCTTCTCAAGCAAGATCAAACAGCTGAATACAGATTCTATTCTCAAAACTGACTGCTGCCATGTGCCTGTCTCAGCTGGTTTTGTGGCTGGGGGCACAGAGGTGGCACTGTTTGTGTGGGTGGACTGATCATTCAATGGCCGATGGGCTGCTAACACTCTTGGGGCTACTGTGTGCTCAGCAGCAGTCCCAGAAATATGGCCAAGGAACAGATGTGGTTCCTGCTGTGTGGTGACAAGATCATACATCTCTTCCTGCTCAATTGTTTCCTAGTACAGGAAAAGTGGAAACATAAACTGAATGTTTGTGACTGAAGGCGACACCCTTGGGGGAAGAGAAGAGAGAAGATTTTCTTAGGGTGGCAGTGGGACAGATTTAATCATGACCTGAACAGATGGAAGCTTGTCCATGAAAATCTGTCTATCTGTCCATCAGTGGTGGATTCCGGATCCCGTTCCAACCGGTATGATTGGAACGGGCCCGGCAGCGTCCACATGGCAGCACACACATGTGTCTTAGCCCCTCCGCAAGCCTCCACAACTCTCCAGCTGCTCAGGGGAGCGTCGCGCAGATGCTGTATGCACCATGTATGTGCGCGGAAGTGCCGAAGCCTTAAAAGACTGGTAAGGAGCTCGGGCAGTTGGGTGGGCCCTCCGGAGAACAGTACTGGAACGGTATCAGTGCTCTGGGCAGGCTCCGGTACGCCCGTATTGGGGCATACCGCCTGCAACCCACCACTGCTGCCCATCAACAATTCCATTCCGACAAGGAAAATTCCTTGCCAGGAAATAGTGAAATCCAAATGTAGTAGGTAATTTCAGGCTTTTACTCAGAGGAACTGACTGGGATTATGTCTGAGGAGAGGCTGGAAGGGAGGAGGAAGAGAAAGCAGAGCATTGTGAAATCCTTGTTCTTGAGAGGTACAAGAACTACATCAGTAACATCAGTTAAATTTGCAAAGCTTCTTTGAAACCCAAACCACAAGTTTTCTTCATTAGATAACTCAGCTGTGGCTCAAGGTGATTAATCTGTAAGTGGTATTTGAAACTGATGAAGTCTGGCTTAAAATTGAAGGCATGTTTCAATAGCGAAGTATAATATGAAAAAAGAATATGTCTGCTTTTTGTTTTTTTTAAATCACTTTAATATCACAACACAAATAAACAATTAAAGCTTTCCTTGAAGCAGAAAATGATAATAATTACTGTAAATAATCTAAATAGATTAAATTAGCAATAAAACACTAGTTATTACATCATATTTAAAACACTTCTATTGCAAGGGGAAAAAACCAAAACTTTCCTTCAAGTAGGGTAATGGCTTTTGCTTCTTGCAGGCTTTCTAATTATTACAAACCTAATTATAATATGCAAACGTATCTGTTTATACATTTATAAATAAAAGTTATTGATGAATTCCAGAATTAACTGATTAAGCACCATGTTCATGGAACTATGGGTGAAGAAGGTGGCCATTTCAAAGAAGAAAACTAACATTAAAAGATAAAATATGCTCTCACCCTCTTTCCAATTATTTCCTTTGAAGGAAAAACCTTGGTAAAGATAGAAAAATGTGGGATAGATAGCCAGATGGATTCTCAACTGGTGGACTAAATGCAAATAGTCCTCAATGGAACTACCTCTTCATGGAGGGAAGAATGTAGTGGGGTCCCCCAGAGTTTGGTCTTAGGCCCATTCTTTTCAATATATCCAGAAATGATTTAGACAAGCAGATAAAAGGGGAACTCATCAAATTTGCAGACACCAAGCTGGGGAGGAGAGAATAGATAATACTTTATCTATTGGATCGGGATGCTCTGTGCACAGTCACTCATGCCCTCGTCCTTTCTCGCCTGGACTACTGCAACGCTCTCTACATGGGGCTGCCCTTGAAGAGCACCCGGAGGCTTCAGCTGGTCCAGAATGCGGCCGCGCGGGTTATCATGGGGGTATCTAGGTGTTCCCATGTTACACCCCTTTTAGGCGGCCTGCACTGGTTGCCAGTTGTTTTCCGGGTGCGATTCAAGGTACTAATTATGACCTTTAAAGCGTTCCATGGCTTAGGCCCAGGGTACCTGCAAGACCACCTACTGCCACCAGTAGCCTCCCACCGTCCAGTGCAATCCCACAGAGTTGGCCTCCTCAGGGTGCCGTCGGCCAGTGTCGGCTAGCGACCCCCAGGGGGAGAGCCTTCTCTGTGGGAGCGCCTTCCCTCTGGAATGAGCTGCCCCCGGAGCTTCGCATAATCCCCGACCTCCGGTCCTTCCGACGCGCCCTAAAAAGTTGGCTTTTCCAGCAAGCCGGCCTGGCCTGAATAAAATAAATTATTAATTTTAATTGTTAATTTTAATTTCTAAATCTCATTGTAAATGTCTGTTGGGTTTTTTGGATATTCTATTTAATCTTTCTTTTAACTTTTGTAATGTGTGTTGTTGTTTTTTATGTTGTACGCCGCCCTGAGTCCTTTGGGAGAAGGGCAGCATATAAATCCAATAAACAAACGAACAAACAAACAAACTTTAGAGGAGAGGTCCTCAACCTCTGGGTCACAGACTGCTCCGGGACCACAGGCCATTGGGAACCAGCCCACCCAAGCAGTGGGTGAGCGCATGAATGTTCACTTGCTCATGTGTGGGATTTAGGTTGCACGTATGAAACCATTCCACCCCACCACCACAGAAAGCTGTCACTGCCGCCGTTCCACGGAATCAAAAAGGTTGGGGACCCCTGCTTTAGGAGATTAGATTCAAGATCCAGAAGGATCTTGATAGACTTGAAACCTGGGCCTTATCTAACAAAATGTATTTAGTGGTGGGGAACGTAAGGTCTTTACACTTAGGCAAGAAAAACCGAATCCACAACATAGAATAGGTGGTACCTGCCTCAACAGTAATGACTGCAAGAGGGATCTAGGTACCCTAGTGGGCAATCACTTAAATATGAGCCAGCAGTGTACTGCAGGTGCCCAAAAATCTAACACTATCCTAGACAGCATCAACAGAGGGATAATATCAAGATCAAATAAAGGGATAGTACTGCTTTATACTGTACTGGTAGGACCACACTTGGAATACTGCACTGCATCCAGTTCTGGTTACCACAATATAAAAAACGTGTTGAGACTCAAGAAAGAGTACAGAGAAAAGCAACAAAGATGATAAGAGGCTAAACTGTATGATGAACAGATGTGGGAACTAGGTAGTCTAATGAAGGGAAGGATTAGGGGTGAAGTAGTATCAGTCTTCCAATATTTGAGGGTCTGTCATAAAGAGAAGGGGGTCAACCTATTCTCCAGAGCACCTGAGGGTAGGACAAGGAGTAATGGATGGATGGTTATTAAAGTGAGATCCAACCTAGAATTAAGGAGAAATTTTCTGACAATGTGCACAACTAATTAGTGGAATGGCTTCCCTTCCAGAAGTTGTGGGTGCTTCATGGCTGGAGGTTTTCAAAAAGAGATTGGACAAGCATTTGTTCAAAATGATATAGGGTCTCCTGTCTGAGCAGAGGGTTGGAGTAGAAGACCTCTACGGTCCCTTCTAACTCTGTAATTCTATGTTCTGTGTTTTAAATTTCTCATAGAATGAACCTGATGTCTTCTTTATAAGCCAAGAGACCTTTGCTGTCTTGGATGTAACAGGCTAACCATTTTTGCCATATTTGTGATAGAATTTTATTTTAAAAATGTTTTAGACATGCAAAAATTTCAACTTTATATCACAATACTTCTGGCTAAGGAGTTGTTTTGGCTGTCCAAACATGAGTAAAGACCTTGACCACAGGTTCCTCTTTTTATGAACCTCAGAAAAAGAGTAAATCCCATTGGCTCCTTCAAAACCATTTTAGAATTTGGAATCAGAGGATTCCATATGATAAATATGCCTTTATTTGTGAATTTGAAAAAGAATATGGTTACTTTCCATAACGCTTTCCCATGATGGTAGTGCCTCAACAAACATTAAAAGAGTAAAAATATATAGTAGTTACCGTAAAGCACAGTATTGTCACAAACAGCAGGAACAAACTAGGGACCTCAAATCTTCCTGAACACATTTCCAAGGTTTAGAAAATGTCATTAGGTACCCCACAAAATAGCTCCCATATGAGTATAAACCAGTGTTTCTCAACCATGGTAACTTTAAGATGCATGGACTTTGACTTCCAGAATTCCTCAGCCAACTGGCTGAAGCTGAAGCCCATTCACAAAATAGAAAGAACTGAAAAAACAAGGAGGTGTTTCTTACTTAGTTGTGTATGATTCACAGATGGAATTTCTCTGTAGTGCTCATCTAATCAAAGCTTATTGGGAATTTTATTGTTGGCAGCATAATAATATCACAAATCCATTGGTCTTCTTCACTGCTACAGTACAAAACTGGGCGTGTTCCTGATTTTCAGCTGCATACTATGTCTGTAGGTATGTGAGACTCTGACAGTTATGTCATAGGGTTCCAGCAGGTCAGCATAGAGAGATAGCAGTCCCTAAGTTGTTTCCCAGAGATAATGAAATGCAAAGAAGAAACCACAGCATCAGGGGACAAATTTGAGATCAGCAACTGCAGGAGAACAGAGAATAGTAGAGTACCAGGCACAAACGACATTGCCCAAGAGTCCAGGAACAACAAAAGCCACCAGTCATGAGCTGAACAATTTGATTCCCAGTTTGATACTATACCAGCCAGACATGATCACAGACTGCAGACTGAATCCTTTCACACACAGACTTTCAAGGCTACACTCAGACATTACACAAGAAAAGATATTTCTGTGTAGATTTGTGTCTCTTAAAGAAATCTTTCCTGAGGACAAGTGCTGGGTGCTTGCCAGCTTTATATGTCTTTGAACTTCCAGGCATTGGCCACTGAGCCTCAGTAAGGTTTCAAGTCTTCTGACACTGGATACGTTGATGACGTCTCAGTGCTTCCCTTGAAAAGTGTTTAACTGAAGGGGGGAAAAAAACCCAAGATCAAGTTGATGTCATCATCAGCAGAACAACTGAATTTGTAAATGTTATTTCAGGCATTAGTAAATATTATTTTCTAAGTCTTCAAAAACCAAAATGTGGCTCAGCGGTGTATCCCCATAAATAACCTCCCTAACTCAAAGTGAGCAGCAACATCAGCACGTTGTCAAAACAAGGCTCTGGTATCCACAAAGCATATCCTGGAGTGAAATCAGAAATTTGCTTGGGTTATGATAATCAGAGATGGAATGCAAATAGCCAAGCATTATCTTGGGGCAAAGTCATCCAACCCTGGCACTTTTCTGGATGGGCAGGCTTAGCAATTCTCCAAGGGCTCCAAGCTCTCAGGCTCTATAACAGCTGGAGGGAAGGAGGGTGAGGAGATATGGGTTAAAAGTCAAGGCTCTCTCCTTTGCACCTCACTGTGAATTGCCTATCTGTGCTGCCTGCCAGCCTTTGGAAGAACACCTGGATTTCCAAATATGGTCTTTATGCAGTTGCTGCCTTTCTTTTGGGACACTCTAGACAGCGCTGCCTTGCCTTGGCAGTATTCCTCCTATCTGGGGGAGGCCCCCCAAAATTTTCAGAGGAGAAACAGCACTCTGCGTTCAAGCCTGTTTGGGTTTTTGCATGGAGCTTGATAGGTGAGGTCATGTCACCACTCAACAGGTTAGATACACCAGTAGTTTTTGGTTTGCCTGTTTTGAGGATGGTGTTGGGAGGCTTAAGGAACAAAGGGAAGCATGTTGCACACACTAAATATCATTTTATAACCATATGGACCAGATGGGGCTCTTCATCACAGGACACAGACATCAAAGCAGAGGAAATTTGGAAGAACAGCCTTCAAAAGAGCATAATTGTTATTTACCTTCACTTTGCTGGCACTTGAGGGGAATCATTAAGAAGTAAATAATTAAAAACCTGGATGTGGGAAATGAACTTAAAAGTGCCCGGGCTCAAAGAAGGGACTTCACTGTCTGTGTAAATACAGGGTGACTTAACTTAAAATCCAAAAGAAGACAGAGATGTTGACATCTTGCTCTCATTGGAAAATCTGCTGTGTATTTTTAAGTTTTTTCAAAAGGGCATTTGCTATTGAGCATAAATTGGATTCTCTTACGTACCATGCGTGGTTACAAGCAGTCTATTTTTAACTACGATAATTATATTGCAACTTTTAGTGGTTAACTTCAACTTTGAAATAACCATTTCTTAACCTGGGTGAATTTGCTGAATTATACTGTGATATATACTGGGTGAATTGTTGCTGACAATTTGATCCAATTCCTTCCATCATTAAAAGCTAAAAGGTAGATAAATCAGCTAGATCTATGAATACAATTATTTTTCCTCAATGCAATACTTCTAATCTGTGTCACCTGCTTTTTTTTTTATAAAAGAGAGAATGATGTGGTTCTAATATCTTTTACATGCTGTAACCAATCTGTGTGTGTGTGCACACCCACGCACGCACGTTATCAGATCAAGGCTCTGAATCTTCTGAGGCGATTGACAGGAACTACATTCCCCTCACAGCTTGTCTATTCCGTCATCTCCTCACTCCCCCTTGTTGTTGTTGTTGTTGTGAAAGCTATAAAGAAAGAGGATCCAGAATTTGGGGCTTTGAGCTTGAGTTTGAAGGACTCAAACTGTTAGAGTCAGAAAATGAGGTGGCATGCCTGCTTACCAGGCCTTACTTCACTTTATTGTAGGCCAGAGTTGCTAATATTTTCCCCACAACTTCTTGTGGCTTAATAGTTACATACTAGGTTGATTATGGACAAGACCTCCCTCCACCTGCTAAGGCTTCAGCAGCTGCTGGACCTGAGCCCAGTATTGGCAGTTGGCATAGCCAGGCACCTGTTGAGGCTCCTCGAGACATTGGAAATGTTGCAGTTACCCATGGCCAGCATCTTAATCCGTGTACAACTAAATGTGAACATGAAACTAAGTGAAGTTTTGCAAGTCCTGAGAAGCAACAGAGCAGGGATATGAGTGGAATGGCTGCCACGACTCAAATATTCTGGGGATGATTTGCTCCAGAGATGGCAGAAAGGACCCTCAACCATCAAAAGCTCTGGAAGATGCAGGAAATTAGCTGGGGGTAGGGAGACTGGGAAGCCCTTTGCCCCAAGATATGCTAAAAGATCCCTCTGGATATTTTGACAATCATCAGTTGTTCTCAGACTTTTGCCATCCCCCTCCAGATGGACACAGGGCAAGTAGGAAAAAAACAAGGCATTCAATATGTATACAAGTAAGCCCAAATGTGATTTTTAAAAACCATATAACCCAATGCCTGAGAATAACTCAGAATAATTAAGGGATGAAAGTACATTCAAACAAAGTTTAGCTTGTTTACAAACAAACTAAGATTGGGATCTCCAGGAGAGCATTTCACCATGGAGCCACCGCTAAATTGACTTTCACAGATCCATGCCTCATGTATCTCACAAGAAGCAGGGACATTCCACAAGCCTTTTAAATGTCTGGACCAGACAGGCAGATTGGCTTCTGGCTAGACATTGCCTGGTATCCTTTGTCCTTTCCTAAATGATATTTCACCAGATTATTGGCTACAAAGCTTGGTCTGGACGAAGCCTTTTTGCTTCTGTTCAAGCCAAAATGTTACTGGGTATTTATCCCTGTGTTGATTGTTACCAGTCTAAAAGGCAGACTGTGGACAACTGTTGTGCTGGTCCCTACTCTTCTCTATCCCCATTTAAAGGCATAGAAGAATTAAACTATATACTATTGATTTTTAACTATTAGGATTAGTGGTTGTCTGTCATGGTTTCTCTGAGAGGGAGGCAAGGGCAAACCATTTCCAAAAAGGTTGCCTTGAAAAAAAACGCTGGCTCAAAGGCATCCTCCCCCCCCCCAAAAAAAAAATAGACAACAAAGCAGCATTTCCTCACACAACCAATAAAAGTAAAAGCTATGGCTATGAAGGAAAACCTGTAATTGGGGACTAAGTCACCAGAACTTGGCTCCCTTGTTTGACTTAATCACAGACCTAGTGCTCTCTCAGAAGGATGCCAACCCATGTTTAAAAAGTAATGTATATTAAGAAGCCTCCTTTAATACCTGACCAGCAGTTTCTGAAATGCCAGCCAGTCCTTAAGCAGGCAGATGACGGCATCATCACCAAGGGAATCAGCGAAGCTCTGCCGATCAGTTCCACGAGAAGAGGAGTCAGGAGAAGAGAAACGTTACTTTAAAACTGGGACAGTCCAAAATAAATCTTAAGCAGCTCCTGCGGTGGGCAGAGAATGAGACAAAGGCAACGTCATTGAACATATCCTTTCAAAGCCACGGGGTATCTTTGCGCCCTGGCTAGCGGGCCACGGACAAGATCCCCTGTTCTCTCCTTCAGTCTTGGTCACCTGCAATTTTCTAGCAGCAAACACTGATGCCATGCCAAGTAGGAGACTGACAGATCGGCGCCAGGAGACGGAATGCGCTTGAAGCACTGAAGGAAGGAAGGAAGGAAGGAAGGAAGGAAGGAAGGAAGGAAGGAAGGAAGGAAGGAAGCTCACCTTCGTATCAAGAGGGCCTCCACAAAAGGCGCTTCTCTGAAGGATCGCGGGGAGGGGGGATTCTGCACAGCGCTGCAGTTCTAAAGCCGCCCCGCCCGCCTCGCTCCCAAGAGCAGCTGGAGTTTGTGCTCCCTTTGAGGGGGACCTGCGCATCTGTCCTCCTCTTGTTTTGCTAAGCTAAGGCCACTCGAGGAGGGTGGCCAACTTTTCTTCCTCTTAGGCCTCGACTCCAAAGCTCCACCTTACCAAGGATCCTGGCGTTCAGAAATCCAGAGATCGGAGGTCGCCCCCCCCCCCGCCTCCTATCTTTATTTTCACGCTAGAACTAGCGTCACCGGCTTCTTTCCCTGGTATTAGTCCGTAGTGTTTGGAAATGAACTAGATAGTCATCGGTAATGGTATATAATTCGCCTTGGAAAATGCGAGTTCTCTGGACTCACGCCCGTCCCTCCTTCATTGCCTCCCTCCCTCCCTCGTGCGTCCGGCGTGTTGGGGGTTAATGTCTGGTACTTGGCGAGCTCGTCTGCAAAATCCTCCCTCTGATATCCAAGACCGTTCTTCAAAAAAAGAAAATCAATCTTCAGGGCCCGTGGCCAATAAGAGGAGTCCTGGGCGTGCCAAACAACCAATTGCGTGACACGATTTGCGCCGATCTGACCCACCCTATCTCTTTCCTGAAAACTGCCCACATATGGGTTGTATATGTAAGAGTCTACATATTTCTCTATAATAGCGAGGGGTCAGATTCGGCGTAGATTTGAACGGAGACCGGGAGCGAGGGGAACCGGTGCTGGATCCGAAGAAGAGGGGACGCGGCGAGAGAGTAAGGCACCGGCTCCCAGCCTCTGCTAGCCTCCGGTGCAAGTGTTCCCAGGGACGAGGTCCAGAGATCAAGGGCTCCGAGAACTTCGGGGGAGGGCGGGGGTTTTTTGTTCCCCGCGCAACAGCGGCACCCCTTTCCACTTCGCCCAGCGCGAGCATCGCGCGCGTTAGAAGGAAGAGTTGCCACCAAACGGTCCCACGCGTGGGAAAAGTCAGCGGCTAAGCGACCTCCGACGGCGCACAGGGCGGATCGGGACCGGTAGCCGCCCCGCGTTTTGCAAGCATCCTAGGCGCGAAAGAAATGCACCTTTCTTTTTAGCGGGAGAAGCGGCCGTTCGGCGGCCCACCGAGAACTTTCGCCTTTCGCTGCCCGCAGGGTCTCTGCGAACGCGAGACGGAGGGGGCCTCGCCCGCCCACCTCCCGCCGAGCTTTCCCCCCCTCTGTGTAGTTGAAAGCGTCTCGCTGAAAGAGTGACGGCGAAAGAAAGACGAGCCGCCACCCTCGTTTCGTTCGCCTCTCTCCGAAGTGACACCGGCGGCGACCCAGGGGGGGGAGAAGACACACAAAGGGAGAAAGAACGAGTGAAGCGTCTTTACGCGCACAGCCCTCGCCCTGCTCTGCCCCGGCGCGAGAGAAATCCGTAAGTACAACAGGCTTCGGACGGTCGTCAACTGTCCGCTTTGTGGAATATCGGAAGGTCTCTTTCTGGCTCTGGGATAGATTGCCCCGGGCGCCGCCGCTGTCCGCCCCCCCCCCTTCCCGGCGATGGGAGGGAAGGTCGCCGCCGCTCCCTTTGCCTCTTGTCTGCGGTCAGGATCAAGTGGGAAGGCAAAGCCGCGTGACGGCGCGCCCACCGGGGTCTTAAATCTCTCGGTGGCGGAATGCCCTGGACGGCGGGAGGGAAGGAGAGCCGGGTGAAGAAGTGAGATGGCTTTGCCCTCTGTGGCAGATATAAAGGAGGAGGAGAGGCCGGAGGTAGCACTTGCTATTAGAATGTACTTTGAAGTCCTCGTGGTATTTTCAAAAATCCTTTTCTGTTTCTGTTTCATACTTACAATATGGGATGAGGGGGGAGGGGGCAGACTTTCTCAAACCATAATAATGTCGCTTAGAAGGAAAAATGGAGTTGGTGAAATTAACTTTTTGCCACTCACTTAGAAAGTGTACAGGGAATACTGGGGGAAAACATGGAATGGGGCTGAAGAGAAATTATCTTCAGACTTGGCAAAAGATCTCCCAGTTAAAGCAAAACCCTTATGACTTCTGCTGGGCTACCCTGATTCCATGAATAGGCAGGACCCAGTCTGAAGCCACATTGACAAAACTAGTGTTGTATGAGTTGGGGGTGGGATAGTTCTGGGCCATGACTACCATCTTGTCTTTCTGCCCATTCTTATGTGATTTCTCCCAACTTCTGCTGATCAGACCAGTTAGAAATTAGCAACAGGAGCTCTTAAGCCCAAATCTGGCCTAATTGTTGGATACACAAGTAGCTCTTGATGCTGCACTGCTCTGCCTGCGTGCTGAAGTTAAAATCTATCAATTTTGTTGTGCCTGGTGAATTAAAAGGCTTGGCTCAATCAATGTAGAGTTTAGCACTGACACTAAAGTGTGGTCCTTAGCTATAAGCTTTGAAAACTTCAATTATATACTTGGCTTGTCTGTGATGTTACCAGGGGAAATTGAATAGCTTTTAAGCTACAATCTTAAACCTTATTTTCTTGAGAATAAGCCCTAAAGATTTGAATGAAACACTGAGAAACATATTAATCAACCATCTTTCAGTCTAGCATGTTATGTAAATCTGTCTCTTGTTATTACTTTGTTTCATTCTGCAGTGCAAACCCAGAATCATTCTGTAAACCATGGTTTAAACACAGGAAAACATGTCATGCAAATATAGCCATTCAGATGAAAGTTCTTTTTTTTTTTTTTGCCATTCAGATGAAAGTTCTGATTAGGAAAGAATTTGCTCCACTAATTTTGAAAAAGTCTGCATTGGGTCTTTGATGCTACCAGGTTCAGTTTTCTGTGGGGATTTTGACATCTGTTCATTAAACATGTGCGGCCAAGTTCCGCTTTTAAATAATGGCATGTTATTATTTATCTATTCTGTAGATGTTCAGATCAACCATTTTCCTTTCTCTTCATAATGCAACCAATATGTTACTTTGTAAACTGATTATGCAATAATATGAAGGCAGATGATATAGTGAATTTATAGCAGTGGATACTGTTTCTTTCTTTTATCATATTTATCTGTTTCTTCTTAACCAACATTAGGAATATCACTGATCCAAGAAGGACCAAGCAGAGATCAGGGATCCCAACTGGTTTCTGTATTCAGCTTAACAATAATTTCATTTTCACATTATTCATCATTATTATGTGTACCACATAAAAATGTTGAGGTTTGGATTACATAGCGTGGTCAACATATTGACTTTTTTGATCACCTTATGGGTTCCCTGGGGATAATAAAAAGTCAGATCTCAGCAAAAATGAGGACAACAGCAATTTCCCATTAGCTTTTGACCTAATAGCATAAAGTACACCAAATCAATGTTTGATTTACCATATATATTTGAGGATAAGTCAAAAATTTAGGTGCCAGAAAGCACTCAAAAAATCAGGTCTGGCTTATCTGGTCTATCCACAAGTAGTTTAGGCATTTCTTTTTTTATTTCCTGTATATATTTGTGTATAAGCCTTTCCTCAGATGGTCAGATCTTCCAATTTTTAACTAAGATACCATAAAAAATGCTGGTTGGCTTATTCGTATGTGGCACATTTTTCTGGTAGTTTGGTTAAAAAAATTGAATGTCAGTTTGTCAACCAGTAGGCTTATATATAAGCATATACAGTAAATTAGAAATATTCAAAATAGATTAGAGCAGCCGGTAAATTACAAAAGAAGACAACTTCTCTGAAGAAGTGCTATTACCTTGGCTCTTCTGAACACGCTATGGTGCCAGTTTTATTTTAAATGCAGAAAAGGTCTCCACAAAAAGAAATCCCATTGACTCTTGCTTCTACCTAAGAAGAGGATTGCAACCTGAATTTTATTTGCATAAAATAGAGACACTTTTGTAGGAATCAGCACTAGGTCGAGAGTGCCTAAACCTGCTCCAAACTCTTAATTGCCAGGAAGGAAATATTTCTCTTTCAGAAGAATATTGGATTAGATCTTTTACAGATCATGAGGAGCCCCAGAGCAAAGACAATACTTCCACCTGATAGCTTCTTCCCAGGCTGTATTTCCTAATGAACGTCTAAGGTGTGTGAACTGATTATCCATCTTGGTAATGTGTGAATGAGTAGGTGGTTATTTTAGGGATGGATCTGGCACAGCTCCCGGAATCACATTTGCTGTTCATGTGTCTTAGAGAAGTGTCTGAGATGTTACAAAGATATCAGAGACTGTTTCCCAGAAAGAACATTAACAATGTGCTTAGGAAGAAAAAAAACATTGACTAGAAAGAAGGACCACTATATTTAATGCTTCATCACTTCAAATAGTATCTGGTTGACAAGAATGCAAGTGTAAAATTTGTAATTTTATGTCTTGCATCGATCAGTTGTTTTTGAAGGCTCAATTGATGAAAGAGAGAACATTTTTTATGGGTTTCATAGAAAAACCCATGCAGCTTCCCAAATTAACATTGTGAGGTGTATACCAGAACACATTGGAGTTTGTTGTTATGCCAGATGCCAGCATGGAAAGCATCCAGATGTCCATTTCTCTTAGGTTAAAGCTTGTTTGCCAACTGAGTCAATCAGAGAGAATATGAGAAGATTTGGAGGAGGGATTCTGCTCAGTAGCCACTCTTAAGTTCTGTAATGTTGGTTTCTTCTTGGCACTGTCCCCAACAGTATGAAAGCTTTGAGGTTATCTTACATCTGACCTGATCAAAATAGCTGCTTTAAATAAATAGCAAAATGGGAATACCAAAAGTAAAAACTCTTGGGACTGGGGAAATGAACTACTCTATGATTGCTGAATTAATTAATTTCCCTGCATATTTTTTTTTATCACTCAGAGCAATGTATAGTGATATAAAATATAGTACAGGGTAACATATAGCCACAGAAGGTGGCAGCATTCAGCTAACCTTGGCTGATTTCAAAAAAAGACTAAGCAGAATCAGACCAGATTAACATTTGAATGGGAGATTGCCAATAATTTTTAAGACTGGAAAGTTGAAAATAAATTAGAGATGAAAGCAATGGCAAACCGCTACCATATTATTGCCAAGAAAATGGGTGGGTGTAGTTTCCCTCCAATCTCCAGGTTCTTCAATATAAAGTAATTCACACAATTAAAAGAATGAGTATAAAAATAGTAACACTGAATACAGAAAAAGCAACCTTTAGATAACAAAAAATACAATCATTGAAACGACTGAAAAAAGCTATCTGAGATTCATAGTGAAAAGTGTTTCACAATATTGGTACAACTATTGAAAACATTGGTTTTTGCTATCATCAGCTGGGCCTCCACCTTAGTTGAGGAACACAGATGGATCTCACCTTGTGATCTTAACTTTAGCACAGATGAAGAAGAAATATCCTAGGCCCAAGCCATTTAGATCAGTTGTTTGCATATTAGGGAGTAAATCCCATTGAACTAAATAAAGACAGCTTTCAATGACCATGCCTAAAAGAAGATGATTTGCATTCAAAGTGTTTTTATATGTGATTTCCATAACCTTTAATGGTTCCACTGTGAGGTAAAAGCAAAGTGTGTGATTCCCAACTCCAGATCAATGAGGAAAATAAGATTGAGAATGGTCCATTCCTTTATCTTTGCTCAGAAGTTACTTTCCATCACTGGTTTCCTTAGAGTTTACTGTATTCCCAAGTGAGAGATTCACTCCAACTAAACTTTGTAACCGATAAAAGTTTAAAGGCCTTTATCCGTTCTTAAGCTATATTCCACTAACTTTATTTTATCATGCTGTTGGATGGACTGCCCAGGCCATGCAGATTGTGTATTTCTTACAATTTAATCTGAGAATGGGAAATCCAGTAGTCGTCGTCGTCTTCTTCTTCTTCTTCTTCTTCTTCTTCTTCTTCTTCTTCTTCTTCTTCTTCTTCTTCCTAGCATATTCCCACTAGGTCCACTTTTCAGACCATTGAGCACCACTTTGCACAGTCAGCTGCGTCTCCAGGACGCAGGCCCACAGCTTGCATAGTTTACATACCTTTAATCTGAGAGTGGGAAATCCAATGCACCTTGAATTACCTTGAAATACATTGCCGTAAGGAACTATGTTTGGTTACATCCTGGTGGCTGCACATGTGTAAAGGGCACACCAGTAGGAAATCCGGGGTCTGTAGCCCCAATGCATCTGGAAGGTACCAGCCAGATGGTGGAAGTCACTAGAGCTGCCAATTTGCTTTTGGTAAAACAAGCAGGGATGCCCTGTTTCCTTGGGAAGCGGCCCATTCTCCCAGACTGCAGTTCTAATGGCTTGGTACCAGGTTATCTGAGAGACAATCTCTTGCTAGTCACATCTACCCGACCCATCAGAGCGGGGAGACAGGGAATGTTGCAGGTCCCATCCACAAGGTAGATACACCAGGTGGGTCCCAGAAGAAGGGCCTTCTCTGTGGTGACTCCCTCCCTCTGGAACATCATTCTCCCAGAGATAAGAATGGCCCCCACTCTAATACTCTTCTGGAAGGCGTTGAAGACCTGGTTCTGTCAGCAGGCTTGGGGAACGCAGAGCGGGATGGAGCCCATTAAAATGATCTGCTCGTGTGATCTGCTGTCGCCGGGTGGGAGGCGTGGGGTGATTTTGTTATATTGTACTATATTTATTTATTTGATTCTTTTTGTTAGTTTTTATTGTTTTAAATATGGTCTTTTATTCTGTAAGCCACCTTGAGTCACCATGGGTGAATAGGTGGCAATATAAATTCAGTAAATAAATAAATAATCCCAGAAGAGACTAATCAGATTTTTTATTTATTTATTTACATCTCTCCTTCCTTCAGGACCTCAAGGCAGGTCTTGCTCCATCTGCCAATTTTTTCAGCCTGTGTGAGCTCAGTGTCACCCCATCTGCTTCCACGGCTGAGGGGTGGACTTGAACCTGGGTTTCTCTGTCTTTAGTTCAACATCTTCATCATTACATCAAACCTGCTCTCAAAAAAAAAAGCCCCCATCATACAGAAATGACTTCTACCAAACTCTTTAGCCGTTTTAAGCCTACCTCTTTTTCTGCCTCTAAGGAAACAGGTGGTCTGATTTCCTGGGCTCTGATTCAAGGGGGTTGATTATTTGAGAGAGAGAGAAAATCCACTTCTGAGAATTCCTGGTGAACGTGAACTATATATGGAAGTGCCAAGCTCCTCTCAATGACAAGAGACTTCAAATTTTCTGGAACAGAAGAAAGAGTGTTGTAGGCAAGAAAATAAAAGTTGATCATAGCTGGATGAAGGGCTTTCTTTAACAGTCTTATAGGAACGAGAGTGAAGAGGTTAGTGGAATAAATTTTATCTCAAATAGATATTCTCTCCCTGCATTGGCATTTGCTTCCTGATCCATTTCTATTTTCAGCAAAATTCCTAAGGTCCTTTGTTTGCTGCAGTTGTAAATCAATTGCATGGCTTTGGGGCCAGGATGACTTGTCATCAAGGTTCCTCACAAATCATGCAAATGGTGATTTCCAGAAGATTTAGTAACCAAGGGAGGCCCATGCAGGGAATCTTAATTTGTGGGGGGGGGCTAGCTGGATACAGACCACAAGGTAGAGCTAGCAGTCCCCAATCATATTGATATTCCTATTGTCAAAGGCATTTGGCTGGCCATTAATAGCTAGCAAACATGTGGTCTCTACCCTAGCCTTGGGATTGTTCATATCATCATCATAGCAGTAATTTAAAAGGAGGGGAAGCTGCTGTGAACCTCTCACAGTCTTCCCCTTTCAAAAAGAGACCATAGAAACTCTATACTTTTCCGAGTTTAGACATCATACAGTACTCTGATGTTTTAATGTGTTACATGAACTCTGTCATTGTGGTTGGTCAACCATTTGTCATGGCCTTGTGAATCTTGTGATTAGTAAACTAGGCTTTTAAAAAATGGTGGTTTAGTGTGATGCATGAATTCAGTTGTTAAAACCAACACTCATCTTGCAGTGTTCTTTAGCCAGGCTCATTTAAGGCTCATTTCGGCTGATTCACATTTCAGCAAATGTATTCAAAATATATTTTCATGAAATAAATCTATCATTTCTTTTTTTAAAAAAAACATCGCTTTAAATGTAGCAAATAATCAGAGTAAGCATTAAAACTCTCCCATAACATTAGATAGAATGGCGTAATAAAATCAAGTGTTATGACCAAGAAGACTTTCATCTTGTGCTCAAAAAGAGGAAGATGAAACCAGAGAAAACTAAGACAAATGGGTTGCCATTATAGAGAAGATCCTGTTTCCATTCATCACCTTCCTGCTGTCAGATGATGGAGGAACATAAAGCAGGGTTTTTACATCCCTTCTTAGCAATTAGGAAACATAGGATGTTTAGGATACTTGTTCAATTCCAGGCGCATTTAAACTAGCATTTTGAATTGTGCCCCAAAGTGGACTGAAAACTACTGCATCTGTTTTCAAAATTGGCAAGATAGGCTCAAGTCGTCTCATCACATTTAATAGCTATATTGCTATATTTTGCTCTGATTGTAGTTGTAGACAGCATTTAAAGATACGGCACCATGTATATTGTATTGCAGTACTGTAAATGATATCTTGTGCAAGTTTCACTGCCAAAGAACAGTCTGCGTAGACACTGAGTCTGCCTCAGGGTGGAGAGTCTGTGATCTTCCAGATGCTCCCCTCATTCCTGAATAATGGGCATGCTGTTTGGATCCTGGAGTTCAAGAACATCTGGAGGGCCACAGATTTCCCATCACTGATTGTATAGAGATAGATATATATAGACATAAATGCTATATATATACATATATATTTATACATATACATACACACACACACACACACACACACATATATAGGCATACCAGGGGTTGTAACACAAACACACACACACACACACACACACACACACACACACACACACACACATATATATATATATATATATATATATATATATATATATACATACATACATACATACATACATACATACATACATACACACACACACACACACACACATATATACGCCCTCGTTCGAATCCCAGTAAGGGTATGTATGGCTAGCTGATGAGAGCTAAATAGCTTGAAATAGATCTATACTAGTCTCCCTTTATTTATTTATCAGCACAAATACAACACATACATACATACATACATACATACACACACACACACACACACACACACACATATATGTTTTCGTAGATTTTCACGGGTGTAGGTATGCTGGTCTTGTTGTATACGGGTCTTTTCCCATGTAAGATTGAGATTGTCTTGGCAACGTTTCAGCGAGGTCTCGCCATCTTCAGGCTGGGTTTTGGGCTTAAAGCGTGGTCGGAGCTGCCGTCTTTCTATAAATCTTGGTGTGTGTGTGGAGTGCTGGCTTTGTTTCAGTAAGTGGAATGATTGGTCGTGTGGTTGTATCATGATTGGTAGATTGGTGCTGGCTATGTGTCCATTGTTGGGTCATGTTGTAACGGCCTGGGTGGTGGGTGGGGCTCGTTTGTTGACTAGGGCTGGTTTCCAGATGTCTGGTAGGCAGGAGGTATCATCACGTTTATTCATGTTGTGGGGGTGTTTCTCTATTTTGATAGCTTCCATAATTATTCTCTTGTTAACCTGGTTCCTTCAAAATTAATTTCATGTCCTGTTACTTTAAGGTACTGGAAAAGGGAGGAATTTCTTTCTTTTTTTCTGACTGCGTTCTTGTGTTCTGCGATGCATGCAGTTATTCTCCTATTAGTTTGTCCAATGTATATGGCAGGGCAGATTTTGCATAGTATTTCGTAGACTCCTTGGTTTTCTAGCTGGATCTTATCTTTGGGGTTTCTTAAGATGTTAGCTATTTTTTGGTCAGTGGTGAAGGCTGTCTTGATATTGTGCTTGTGGAGAATTTTGCTGGTTTTATCCGTGGTGCCTTTGATGTAAGGGAGAGGGCAATGCCATTGTCCTGATCTGTGTCTTGGTTCTTGTGGGGGGGGGTGTCTTCTTTTGGATTAGGTTGGTAATTGTTTTTCTTTGGAATCAGTTGGAGATTAAAACGTTTGTGAGAGTGTGTAATTCAGTTTTCAGGTCATCTTTGTCGGCTAGGCGTTTGGTTCTGGAGATTGGCTACGCAGTTGATCTGTGCAGAGTGGTGATGGGCTTGTGCATTTAAGTAGCGGGGTTTTTTTGTCCTAGGGAGCCATTGGGTTTTTTGTAGATTAGGACGGCCAGAAAAGGAAGTTGGTTGTTTGCTTCTACTTCCATAGTGAATTGTATTTTAAGGTGTAGGCTGTTGAGATGTGTGAGGAAGTTTTCCAGTTTTTCTTTCCTATGTGGCCAGATTACGAAAGTGTCATCTATATATCTAAGCCAGAGTTTGGGTTTGGGTTCAGATTTATCTAAGGCGTTAGTTTCAAAATGTTCCATGTATAGGTTTGCAATGACAGGTGAGAGGGGTAATCCCATGGATGCTCCTTCTATCTGTTTGTATCTTTGTCCATTATGGATGAAGTATGTGTTGGTTAGGCAGTGGTTGGTCAGGTCCAGGATGTGCTTAGGGGGGTTGTATTTGTTCTGGATAGCTGTCAAAGCTCTTTAATAGGCACTTGGGTGAAGAGGGATATGGCATCGAAGCTCACAAGTAGGTCGCTGGGTTGTAGGTTTTGTTTCTTTATTGTTTCTATGAAGTGGTATGAGTTTTGTACGTGTGAGGTGATGGATTGTTTGGCGAGGAATTTGGCAAGATTCTGTAGAGGTGAGCCTATGGAGCTGACTATGGGTCTGAGTGGTGTTCCTTCTTTGTATATCTTGGGGAGGCCATAGAGCTTGGGGGATCTGGATGATTTCTCTCTGGGGATGATTCTTTGCTGGATCTCTTCACTGATGGGAGAGGCTTTTATTTTGGATTTGGTGGTATTTTCCAGGTAGGTGGTGGGGTCTGTGTTTAGAGGTTTGTAAGCGGGGTCTTGGAGTAGGTTGGATAGTTTGGCTTGGTAGTTAGACATGTTCATCACCATTGTGGCGTTACCTTTGTCTGCTGGGAGAATGATTATGTTGTTGTCTTTCCTCAAGTTGGCTAGTATTTTTTGTTCTTCTTTCTGTAAGTTGCTTCTGGTTAGGATAGGGTTAGGGTTTAGCCAACATGTTAAGAAACCCCAAAGACAAGATCCAGCTAGAAAACCAAGGAGTCTACGAAATACCATGCAAAATCTGCCCTGCCACATACATTGGACAAACTAATAGGAGAATAAATGCATGCATCACAGAACACAAGAACACAGTCAGAAAAAAAGAAAAAACTTCCTCCCTTTTCTAGCACCTTAGAGCAACAGGACATGAAATGATTTTGAAGCAACCAAATTAATCTCCAAAACTGAACACTTCAACAAGAGAATAATTATGGAAGCCATCAAAATAGAAAAACACCCCCACAACATGAATAAACGTGACAATACCTCCCACCTACCAGACATCTGCAAACCAGCCCTAGTCAACAAACAAGCCCCACCCTCCACCCAGGTCGTTACAACACAAAAGAACAACGGACACACAGCCAGCACCTCAGCCACACAGGATGATACGAAATAGCCGACCAATCTGCAAACATCAACTCCATCTACCAATCAGGATTCAACTATACAATCAACCCACTTACAGCAACAAAGCCAGCATTACACACACACACACACACACACACACACACAAAGATTTATAGAGAGACGGCAGCTCCGACCATGCTTTACTCTCACAAGTACGAAGCTGAAAACACCACCCGAATACAACAAGACCTATATATATAATTGAGAGAGAGAGAGAGAGAAAGATCAGTGTAGTGGAGTTTGCTTTGGAAACAGATGAACAATGCTAAATATTATTCCATTGTGTATTGTATGTTATACTTGGTAGGATGGCTTCCCCATGTCACAACAGTTTCTCCCAAATCTAGTTATCAAAGAACACCTCCAAAGAGATGTTGACACTGAGATCAGATAGTTGCAAAACATAAAGAGTCTGATATATAGATCACTTTATTTATCTGCTTGCTTTCTCAAGGAAGCCCTTCTCATC
This sequence comes from Natrix helvetica, assembly GCF_964273705.1. Classification (NCBI taxonomy): domain Eukaryota; kingdom Metazoa; phylum Chordata; class Lepidosauria; order Squamata; family Natricidae; genus Natrix; species Natrix helvetica. The sequence continues at coordinate 200,352,829 of NC_138548.1, forward strand.
TTGCCCTAGCAGACCCTATTCCTAATTCAGTCACCTTCAAAAGGATTTTGTTAAACTTCTGTCACCCAGCATCCAGTGACAGCAGCATGCACATGACTATCAAGGGCTGGAAGTCTGCTGCAGGTTCTGGATCTGCATCTCTGTTTGAAAGTTGACAAGCTAAATGCTTAAGAGACTGCGGTGTTGGGTTGTTGAGATCACACAGGTTTTTGTCAGCGAATCACATACTTCATTGGCAGATTCACAGGGAGTGAAAGCAGGGCAGGTGATCCTTTTAGCACCCTGATAACTTCTAGCACCATGATAACTTCTAGCTGTTTAGGAGAAAGAGCAAATAAGGGGAATGCAGACAAGCCAACCTTATAATAACCAGCAATCATGAAAAGATGTGCTGTTTGCCTTTTCTCTAACCTTAATTTTCTTCAAATCATTTGATCTATTTCAGGACTGTAGTGAGACATCTTGGATTACATAGAGCCATTGCTGTGAAACAGCAAGATAGGTTAAGGCCACTAAATCTGATAGATTAGCCAATATATTTCTGTAAGAATAATTTCCAGAGAGAAGGATCAGTTGACAGAAATCCAATATCATTCATTCATGAATGTTATCTTATTCTGTTTGGCTCCTGATCTTAGTATTTGGTAGCTGATCAGTGTTTTCTTCCCTTTTGCCTTGCTGCCTGACCCTTTTCTTTAAACCTATAGATTCTGGAGATTGAACATGGAATCCCAGACATGTGTAGAAGATCACAAAGCTTCAGTGCAAGATTGTCTATGTTTCTAACTCTTTTAGTTTCTAGGATATAGAGTTTTACCCCTAAATTAAAACCAAATAAAATATCAATTCTATAATAAAATGTTGAGAAAGCAACCTTTGCGTAACTGTGGAGTAATTAATTTTGCTTGTCATTTTCCTACACAAGGTTTATTTAGGAATAGAAGGGGCATTCTTGGCATGAGAACCAAATCTAGGTTTGAGTTCAAAGTGAATTATAATCTGGGATAACTCTTCTTCCATCCTCAAGATGTATATTGATGTAAGACAGAAGAGAAATCAGAGAAACAGAGCTCTACGTGTTTTAGTGGTCATTTGCTATTTCTTCATTGTGGTTTGAAATTTTATCCTGTTCTTCTATTTAAAAAAATATCCAGGGCAAAAAAGAAATTGGTAAAAAGGAAAACAACACATGAAATGATCTATTTAAACAGGGGGAAGGGAAGACTATATAATCACTACTGCTTTTTTAAAAACAGTTAAAATGTTGTTTTGAAAGTTATACGGATGAAAATGACTACTAGAAAAATGATTTTCCTGCAGTGATGGAAGGATGTCACTCAAATATGTGCTTCAATCCCTAGGTTAGTTCTGCTGTTAGGCAGATGGAAGCAGCTGATTTGGATATCTAGTAATGGCAACAGGCTTTAAGACAAGCAGTGCTCCTGAGATTTTCTGCCCTAAGCACCAAAATAACAGCTGGTCTTGATTTCTGGAGCAAATATATTTTAGTATTTCATTTTTTTGGTCATAAATCATCCTGAACTGGCTGTGGATCCCCTTCTTGGAATACTGTCTAAGGAGCTAAGGTATTAAATGAACTGCTAAAGATTCAGGGAAACAAATATCTCCATAGATATTCTGTGCTTCATGCATCCTCTCCTTTCCTCATATCCTCAAGTTCTTAGGTACAGCCAATTCTATAAAAGCCCCTTAAAATTGAAGCTAAATGTCAGTTTTTCTTCCATCAATTCTGGGAGAAGACTCTATTCTAGGATACTGCAGGTCACAAGATTTCATATGATTTTGATGTTCTAGGTCAGGGGTGTCAAACTCATGTCATGGTGGCATCACATGACATATCAGGACTTTTTTCCCATTCACTAAACCAGGTGTGGGCATGGCCAGCGTGTGATGCATCTGGCCCGTGGGCCAGGAGTTTGACAGCCCTGTTCTAGATAAATAGGAATGGAAATTATTTCCAAAGGTAAGATCACCAAAGGCATGTAAAGAGGATTTGCCATATTAAAAAAGCAAAATGTGACAGGAGGGGTGTTAGATATTAGCAACTGTTATAGTGGTTGCCACCAAGGTCCTCGTTCTGGCGGGAACAGAGATTCAAACTCATTGGTCGAAGGGTCTGACAGCTCCCTATAAAACGGCTGCTGTCAGACTGAACCTTCGCTGGATTGTACATACTTGTTTTGTTACAATAAAGAGCTGTTGTTGCCTAAGCCTGAGTGTGCCTTCCATTACCCGATCTAACAAGAAGTGATAGGAATTGAAAGGCAGTGAGGCATTTGGAAGGTGTGCAAAGAAAAAGTGGAGCTCTACCTAATTGATTCCCCAGCGCACAATCTTTGCTGTGTCTTAGACATGAGTTACTCATTTCTCTGGCAGAAAGTTACAGGCTGCTGCTCTGATAAAAATCTTTCTCAGCTGGTGTGTGGGGAAATGAATGTTTTGTTGTATTCTTCTCCAAAGGAAATCACCTGGTGGGACTGCTGGGATGTATTTATTGCTCAAGGAAGGACTGTGAGCAATACTAAAGGAAAATATGCACTCTGATAACCATCACAACACAATTTCCAGAACCCCCTATTCCAATGAGCTGATGAATAATTGAAGCAGCTTAAAAGCACCCTTATAGAGCTCTTCCCCCAAAATAGGAACCTTTGCTAATTTCAAGAATCTTAGTTCCTTTCCTTAATTTTCCTTCTTTTCTTTCTCAGAAAGAGGTGGAAATGTTTACAATTCTTCTTTGGGGCTCATAGTCAGATTTGGGAAATATGGGGTTTGGAACAAGATGAGTTGCATATGGATATGTTAGAACTGGTGCTTCTTACTGGGATGAAATGGGAGATGCATCACTTCAACCCCTACATATAAATGTGCCAGAAGCTAGTATGGGCTTTCAAATCATTTTTGTCACTTCTTTGTGCTTCATGCTGGTGATATAGATTCAGCTAACAGTTTCATCCTTGGTTGTCTGGGTAGCCTTATGTATCAAGTGATTGATTGGTTGGTTGGTTGGTTGGTTGGTTGGTTGGTTGGTTGGTTGGTTGGTTGACTGATTGATTATTCAAGTTGGTATGGATTCTTAGTGACCCTGTAGATAGTTTTTTCTCCATGATGATCTGTCCCTAACCTTCAGGTCTTCCAATGCTGCACCCATCACCATTGTAACTGAACCCATCTTTCTTGCAACTGATCAGCCTTCTGTTCTCTATCCCTCCCATCTTTCCCAGCTTTATTGTCTTGTCAACAAAGCTAGGTCTTTGTAAAATATGTTGAAAGTATGATAATTTCAGTCTGGTCTTTTGCTGGAAGACCAGCAAAAGTTGAAGTCCACACATAGTAAATTTATTGAGATTAGAAACACTGATTTATTTGTTCGTTTTCTTGGTTATCCATGGAATTCTCAGAAATCTTCTCCCCAAAAGCATCAGTACTCTTCCCATCTAGCTTTTTAAAAATCCAATATTTTCTTGTGTAGATTGTCATAGGAAAACACTGCATGAACCATTTTGATCTTTGTAGATATGACCACATCCCTGCATTTGAAAATCTTTCTAAAGCCTTACGTGTTTTTCTCAGTGCTACGTAGCCTGTAGCATATTTCTTTACTGTTGGGTCCTTTGTTATATATTACTTTATGTCTCAGCTTTAACAGTCATAGGAAAACCCATTTTTCAGGATTAGATTATTACTGCAAACACCTGAAAAGAAACATTTCTCATTTTTATTTCTATGCCCCTTTTTCAGTCAGGACCAGAAGTCCTGTGATTAGACACCCTCCCTAATGTTTCATTGCTTTAAGTATAATATGAGTAGATTTTGTGCCTTGACTTTTTAAAACATTTGTTTCATTTTTCATGTGCAGTATTCACTGTATTACTGATTCGTCATTTTGTTGCTTCCCTATTTTGCTTTGTGTAAATTAAGTTTTTTGCAGATTCTACAGTAGTTTTGACCCAACATGTCATAAAGCAAGAACAAGTTTTTTGACTCTGGATTCTTCCAGTGGATGAATAAATAATATACATTGCTGAACAGTGGTGGGTTTCCAATTTTTTTACTACCGGTTTGCTCATGTACGACGCTTCTATGCATGCACAGAAGCATCCAGGTGGGTGGATGGAGCCTCCTGCTATCTCCTGCCCTTATTGCTTCCGTCGAAGATCTTGAAAATTGCAATTTTTAGACTTTAGACTTAACTGACTATTAATCCTATGATATGGTGCCTGGAAAGGGATATTGGATCCTGGTAAGGAAACAGGAAATGAATTTGGTCCACAGGATATGCTCTGCCAGGAAATTCTCTTATCTAAGTCTCACTGCAAGGAATGGAAGAGGCATGATAGCTCAGCAGTTGCTGACAGCCCGGGTTTGAGACCCAAGTGCAGTGGGTGAGCTCCCATTACTTGCCCCAGCTCCGGCCCATCTAACAGTTTGAAAGCATGCAGAGATGTGAGTAGATAAATAGGTAACACTTTGGTAGGAAGGTAACAGCATTCTGGGCACTTCGGCATAAAGTTATGCTGGTCACATGACCACAGAAGCGTTTTCAGAGAATGCTGGCTCCTTTGGGTAAAAACAGAGGTGAGCACCACCCTCTAGAGGCAAACACGACTGGAAAAGGGAAACCTTTACCTTTTACTGCAGGAGTGCAGTGGCTCATGTGGTTAGGATGTTGAGTTGGAGATTAGCAAACCTGTGCTCGAGACCTGAGTGCTGCTGTATGGCAGGATGAGCTCCTGTCATTTGCTCCAGCTCCTTGACATGAAAGGAGCCACCAAAGGCGTCCCCCGGCAGTGGTGATGTCACCATCTAATCCTTTCACCCCAGAAACACCTTAAAACAATGCCTTCCACATGAACTTTTAGTGCAAGGAATAAAGTGCTTCCACTTCTTCCAATCAGGCTTCTGCTGGGTAATTCCTGATGGATTGTATTCAATTTTAATTGGAAGGTGTCGTTTTGTTGTCCACCTCTGCTATCAAAATAGCCATCCTAATGTCAGCTATCTAATGCCCTTTGCATCTAGATTTTCTTCTCAATAAAATATTTTCCCCAGTGTCCTTCTGCCAAGGCAGACAAGAATCGTGTCTGTATAAATTTGCCCTGCTGACAGTTTCAGTGCTTGTTAATTTGCCTTCCCAGAATTTCCCTTGCAAAGGGATTTCCCTCTCCTCTTGGAGCCCTGGCTGGTTCCTTAAAATATACACTCGGTGACCTCATCACAGACCAATCACTGGCAAGGGGTTGCAATAGCTGTACTGGGCAGCTATGGGTTTATGGAGTCGTTTTAGAAAACATTAAAGAAGCGTGGCTACAAAAACACAGAAAGGAAGAAGTCAATATTTATAGAAATGTCTTTTACAAAACATTTCCTCAAGGGAGTGCCAAGTTTTATATGCCCTGCAAGGGGAGTTTTAATTGAGAGGAGGGAGTAAGCTGAGTGGTTTTTTTTAGGCAAATGGTGATGGCAGTCAGCCAGGTCTCCTGGATCTCTTTTGCTTTGTTGAACCAAGTGGCATATCATTACAGGAAATTGCTTTAGGACAAATCAGACTATTCATTTATCTAGCCTATTATAACCCACTTTGACTGTTGGACTCCAACAGTGTTGGAGGCTCTCCTGGGTCTCAGACATGGATTTCCTCTGTCACCTGCTCCCTGGGCCTTTTAGATTTTAGACCTTTTTTTAAAAAAAATCTGCTTTTACTATTTGTATAGATATCTCAAGATAGCAAACCTACCTAATATTCCTTCCTCCTCCTCCTTTCCCCACAACAACCATCCTGTGAGCTGAACTGGGCTGAGAAAGAATGACTGGCCCAAAGTCACCCAGCCAGTTTCATGCCTAATGCAGGACTAAAACATCCTTTCAAAAGGATGTCTCAAATTGAATCTGGAATATCTGGCAGACAAGGCTGGTGCTCTTCCATTTTTCTTCTATATACCTAAAGTCTTTTTTGTCACTGCGTTAATTGATTTGCCAACTTGTGCTTATATTCTGAGTTATACAGTAGACTGAATTGTTTCTTATCTGACAATGATTAATGCGCATGTCTCATAATACGTCACACATTCATTACTTTCCTTCTGATCTTCCGTTCGCCTGCCAACAGGGTGCAGAACTCTGCAGAAATGTAGTTATTTGTATTAGCAAGATTTGTATTTTATTTTATTTTATATTAAAGTTTTTTATTAGAATATGCTTCGCGTTTTATTTTCTGCTTATTTGGAAATATGCTGCTTGGAAAGCCGACGGTCCACGCCTCATTAATTCAGGGTGAAACTTCCCCTGACATTTTTATTAAGACTTTTAAACACAAAGATAAAAACTAACAGATACCAATACTAAATAAGACTTTAGATCTTGATTGGCTCAGGCCTAGTTTCATCTCAATGGCTGTTGGAAACCGACATGCAAGTTAAGTCTGAGATGTTTCAGCCAAAAACCCAAGAAGAACTGAATGAATATCCTTTATTGGGATGATAGAAATTTTGAAATAGTACATTCATTCATTAATGGAATGCAATGATCAATAGAGCTAAGAAACCATGTGGAATATGTACATCTTATGCAGATCATAGAGAGATGTGTTAAAGTCCAAAGTACTTTAACGAATTACTGTATATTAAGATAACCTGAATCGTATGCCAGAGAAATGTTATGTGCACATGTACAGTTCTTGGTGATATTTCTTCGTTTCTTCTGCTTCAGCCAAGCATAGGAAAACCCATGAGTTATGCAGCACATTCTTCACTTCCCACTGTATCTGTTCTGGCCTGAAGTTTCTTCTCACAAACACTGCATACAGCTGCAAAGAGTAGAAGTGTGTCTAAACTCCATTAACTACATCTTCATTTTCTGTTTTAATTTCCTAATCCAAGACTTACCCCTAACTTCCAACTATACCATAATCCTAAAACTACCCAACATTCCCTGAAGGGAAAGACCTTTCTTTCAGCAGACCATTTCCCAGCCGAATTGCCTTCTGTGGGCACTATCGTGTGACTTGCCTTATGCCAGCCATCTGGTTCCTCTAGGCCTGGCTCTGAGTGCCCCTTGTGAGTTGACATGTGCATTGTACCTTCTAAGTTCTCAGCTTCTTCAGATGGGATAAAGTCCAAGCCACACATAAGGGCCTTCCACTCTGTTGAGTTGAAAGATGGTCCTCTACAGATTAACAGAAAGCTATACTAGAATGAAATTAGCCGTTGCTGATTCCTGCTGCTTCTATTGGCTCTGTTTTCAGGCACTGCAAGGCATCTGACCTTCATCCAAATCTAACAGGCAGAGAGGGGGGAACTGTTCCTTTAACCTTGGTATTGCTAAGGACAATTGAAGGCTGTTTCAGTCATGGGTTGCTGGGAATGAAATGAAGGCATTTCTCTATTACTTTTTTTCTCCCTTTGCCACCCTTTTCCCCATTCTAGACAATCTATCTTCCAAAACTGGTCTTCTCATCAGCAGATGGTTTGGATCACTGTCTCACAACACTAGTTATCAAATCATGACCAGGTTATTTTCTGGAGCACAGCAGGAGTTTTGCCTTATTCTTCACTTCTAAGATGTTAATTTAACCCTGGTAAGTTAGAAATATATAAACGGGACACGTGGAACACCTTTTCCTCTAAATGTGGGTGACTCCCTGGGATCGCTCCAAAAATATGCAATTATCTTGATTAGACTAGAATATAATCACCTCCTTGTCAATTTCAGTACAAAGAAAAAATTCAAATAAGAAAATTACTCTGGGATTATACAGGTTATTGCATTGTGTACAGTATGTGGATGTATCTGTGTGTGTGTTTGAAAATTAATTTGCAGACTATTGTTAAACATCTGTATAAGCCCTTGTGAAACAAGTCATTCACTAGAACAACCACCACAATGATCACACCTATTCAAACAGTTGCAATGCCTTTCTTCATTTCTGCAGTTTACAACTCGATATCCTCTAAAAAAAAACACTGGCAAAATCCTCTAAAAAAACAGCAAAATGCCCTGAGTTTTTAATGCTTCTGTCATAAAATTAGTAGCTATAAAATGTTTTTATATAAGCCAAAATAAAACCTTTCCACATCCACCTTTGTTAATAATTTCTGGCCTGATAAGAAGCATATTTAGTACCGTAGCATTTCTCTGTCTTGGTCAACTATTCACCTCAATTAACTTTGCAAGCGAGCGTGCAGAAGAGGAGCCAGGACAGGAAATAACAATAGCAGGATGTCTATCGTGTCTTCCATCTGAAAACTGTCTGTGCACATGCCTTTCGACACAGGAATAACCATTCTCCACATGGTTAGATTGTCTAGAGTAGCATGCCTATGGGCTTAACTAAGAAGTCCTCTTTTTCTGCTCATCTTACATGTCTGGTCACTGATCAGAAAGGTGGAGAATGGCTGGGAAATCAGTTCTGAAGTCCTGAACCCTGTACTTGGATTAGCCCAGCTTTCTCCCTTGCACTTCCAAGTAAATTGGAGTAAGGTCGTTTTTCTTCGTTTTTGCTACACGTTTCTTTTAGGTTCCTTTACTCCTCTTTGGATGCATATACAATACCAAAAATAAGCCAGTTTATGGAGGCCTGAAGGGGAATGAAAGAGAAGAGCTGCTGCTGCTGCTGTTTCTCCTGCAGCCACAGAGGTCTTTGGAGATGCTCCCTACCCTACCGAGGCAGAGAGCAGTAGACCCCCTCCAGCAACAGACTGTCAAAAGAGGAGAGGGGGGCTCTTGCCTGGAAGCTGCAGCTGCTTGGCCTTCCGGATATCTGCTGGGATGACAGATTTCTGTGGGAGAGGTGACAGGAGGGGAAGGACACCAAACCAAAGCTCAGACCTGTCTCTTAGAAGACCCACAAACTGACATGTCTGGGTTGCCTTCATAGGTGCTCCAGTGAATTCACCAGAAGTCAGGGTGCTAAGTCAAAAAAAAGGGGGGTCTTCCCCAGGCTCTAAATGTTGACCTATGGCACGATCCTTCCTTAGGAAAAGTAGCCAAGGAAGGCAGGGGATGGATTTCTTCTCCCAAGCCTTCCTTTGCCATTGGCACTCTACCCGGAGGTCTCACTTGATGAAATTTCTGCTGGCCACTTTGTCAATGAAGCCCATGATTCCGTGACAAAAAAAAAAAAATCAGGTCATCTTAATTTTTTTCCATTTTCTTGCTTCTGTATTTGCTCCGTGGCAAGATTACTTGCCACAAGATTACTCAGAGGTAAGGTTCACATTTTGAATAATTCATTTTTGAAGCATGCATTTCTCAGTGCTTTTTAACTGAGCAGGGTTTTATTTAAAGTTTACAAAGAACAAAAAAAACTAACCCAAACCAATAAAGAGGAAAAGCAATAAAGAAAGAAAGGGGAAAAAATAAATGTTTGCAAAAGTGCAGGATAAAAGAATAAAAAGAAATAGAAAAGAGAAGCTTCTAATTTCTTTTGCAGCAAATATGGGTACAGTTAGAAAATAATTATTTAACTGAGCAGAAGTTCAAATAGAGAAAATATTTGCATAAATTAGGACATTGCAAAATAAATGTATTCAATACAGCAATGTCTTATGAATGCGCAATTTGTGCAAACATAATTTCAAATTGTATTCAGTTTTATTTTTAGAGACATACAAGGATTTAACAGCAGCATAAAAATAAGGCATATCTAATATGTTAACTCAAGTTGCTGTACGTTTACAGATGCTTAGACTCGTTGAATTTAATGGATCTTTGAAATCTATTTTAGAATCTTTCTGAATATGACATCATTTAATAAATAATTCACATTGAATTAACAGATTTCCTATGGATGAATAAAACCTGCAACTAGGAAAATAAGGTTAGAAATACTGAGTGTGCTTTTCAGAGTATATGACGTCATTTGAGACTGACACAGATTTAAATAATAGAAGCAATGGCTTGAAGGATACTCAGAAATCCTCTCAAAAATGTGTACATAAGGTGAGCTGTTCTGTTGGAGAAACTAACCCACAATATCAGAAAGGAATAAATATCAAGATATATAATACCAAAATGTAATTTCCTTTTGTTATGATTGCTATCAAACAAACATGCTTTTCTGGTCCCTGGCCCATTTCTCCTTTAGTAGAGCTACATTCTAGGACTGAATAGCTGAAAGAAAAGAGATCTGATAGAGATCCAATTCCTCCTCCTCCTCCTCCCTCTTTAGCTGTATGCATTTATAGCAAACAGGCTTATCTGGCAGGAACAGCACCCAGCAACCATATTTCCAAAGTAAGTGGTCTCTGAACGTGAATAGTTCTACCACAACATGAATGGCAGTCAACTTACATCCAAATGCTTATAACAAACTTCATATGGGCAATCCTTGTAGAGAATCTTCCACTGGGGGACAAGACATTTTAGAGTTAACTGATAGATAAATACATTGATTAATTAAATTTAAAGCCCATCTTTCATTCAAATCTCCCATATTCTCTTTTGTTCCTTACAGTTCCTATTTGGTAGGTGGGGCTGGGAGAGAATAACTACCCCGAAGTCATCCAGGGAGTTTACAGGATGGGCCCGAGCCTCTGTATCCCTGCCCCTGGTCCACACCTTAACTATGATGCCACCCTGGCTCTCGCTGAATGAGTGGGTGCATGTTTAACCCTTGCATTCTTTATATTTTGATGTCCTCCAGCAAATTCTTTGTACTTTGTTGGGTATCTAATCTGTAATTGCAGTGATGCTGTTTTAGAAATGCCTTTATCTAAACAATAAAGGAAGGAAATGCTTTCTACTGATAACAACAAGAATCACAGTAGGATTCTAGTTAAAGAGTGGGTCAATTGATGTTTCTTGTCAGTAGACATTTGATGCAAGGAAAACCTGGGTTTTCTGTGGTTGTTGAAACAAAATGCCCTCAGAATCCTTAAATGTTGCATATTTGGAAGATCTCTATTTGTAATGGGAGAATAGTGGACTATATGCTTATGTTCACACACACACACACATGCACAAAGAGCTGTTGTGAAAACCTGCACTTCCAAGTCATTGGAAATAACCGATGGGGGTAATACGCTCCAGACAAAGCATTTTTCCAAGCATTTCACAAAAGCATATAAGACTTGACAGCCTCCCTAGGCAATTTGTTACATTCCTGAATTGCTCATCCAAATGACAACTTCTCCCTACCTGCACCCATCCCCATCTGTTGGCATTAAGCTAAAGATAGGTTTGAACTAGAATGGTTTTTTCATCATTTTTCTTGCTTTTTCCTGAGAAGAAAACATTCCTCTGAAGAGGAATGTGTGCAGGCAAGAACTTGGTTTTTTCCCCCTTTAAATGTTGTATCATTGGAAACAATAGATGCTGCTTAATAGTCTAGCCCAGTGCTTTTATATCTTGGCATCTTGCATGGTGTGGATTTCAATTTCTAGAATTCCCATGGTTGAAGCTGTGTTGAAAGAAATATCCTTCTGGGTTCGGTTCCAAGTGGGGAAAAAGACACTGGAGACATGGAGGCTGTTTGGAAAGATGGTTTATTGGTGCGACAGGACCACATGGCTTGAGTCCTGAACAGAAAAGATGATCACATGCTTCAATGTTGGGAAGAAGAAAAGAAGGACTGAGCTGCTGAGACCCTGGTTTTATGCCCTCTCTGGCCTTTGATCTTGAGCTTGTATTCTGATTGGTTGTCAGACTCCCATGGGGCCATGCAGGGACAACTCTCTAGGCTGCGTTTTGAATCCAGGTTTGGTTGAGTTCTCAGATGCCATGTGGTGAGTTGGGTAAAGGGCCAATATTATCATGCCTTAATCCCATCCCCCTGGAGCTGAAGGGGACAACTCTTTCTTATGTAAAGGGACTGGCTTGACCACCTTAATGGCCCATTGACAAAGTGGGTGGAGGCAGGAAGCTGCAGGGAGCTATTCTCTCTTTAAACATGTTTCTTCCTTTTCACATCCAGGGAAATGTAATATTCTGCCTTTTCAATATTTCCTAGGATATTTCATTTTTCTGGGAGAGGGCTGGGTGATAACTTTCCACAGCTGCAAGGTTGAAAAACATTGGAGTAGTCAATGATCTTCTCTTGGCTTCTGTTCCGAGTGTCCTAGTGGACAATCGCTTAAATATGAGCCAGCAATGTGTGGCAACAGCCAAAAAAGCCAACATAAACCTAGGCTGCATTAGTAGAGGGATAGAATCAAGATCACATGAAGTGTTAGTACCACTTTATAATGCCTTGGTAAGGCCACACTTGGAATATTGCATCCAGTTTAAGTCACCCCAATATCAAAAAGATGTTGAGGTTCTGGAAAGAATGCAGAAAAGAGCAACAAAGATGATTAGGGGGGTGGAGGCGAAAACATATGAAGAACGGTTGCAGGAATTGGTATGGCCAATCTAGAAAAAAGTAGGACCAGAGATGACATGATATCAATGTTCCAATATTTGAGGGGTTGCCATAAAGAAAAGGGGGTCAAACTATTTTCTACAGCACCAGAAGGCAAGACAAGAAGTAATGGATGGAAACTCAACCTAGAACTAAGGAGAAATTTCCTAACAGTGAGAACAATTAACCAGCAGAACAGCTTGCCTTCAGAAGTTGTGGATGCTCCATCACTGGAGACTTTTAAGAAAAGACTGGAAAGCCACTTGTCTAGAATGGCATACAGTCTCCTGCTTGATCATGGGGTTGGACTAGAAGACCTCCAAGGTCCCTTCCAACTCTGTTATTTTGTATATTGTCCCTCTGGCCCAGTTAGAATAATACTAACCAAACAAATAGGATTGTGGTGAGGAATTGGGAGTTGTAGAGGATTTGGGCAGAAACTTGGAGCTCATCTGATGCAATTCTCTACTCGGGGCAAGAATCTATAAATTAGCAAGACCGGTGAACCCCTTTGGAGTTTACCAGAGCATTCAGAATATGCTGGGACTTCCTATGGAAACTTGAAAGCAGTTTGAAAAGAACTCGGCTGGGCTTTCCTTGATGGATATATTTGTTTCTTTTGTCCCCCTGTCCCCCTTGGTGGTGGAGGTTTATGAAATAAAGGAACAGAGGAAGCCGTTCACTAGAAGCCCAAGTTGGGTGATCACAAACAGCAACACCTTCCACTCTTTTTTGCAGCTTCACAAAAGGTGCGAAGGATTGGGGGGTGGCTGTCGTTGATTTTTAGCTGCAGGTTTACTGCCAGGAAAGAGGAGCCGTTCTTCCTCCAGTGTCAAAATAACCAGTTGGCTGGGCCTCTTGCACCTTGACTTTGAAATGAGGGAGGCTGTTTGCCCTTCCGCCTGAGGCGCAGACGTCTGGGGCTGGCTCAGACTCTTCCGCGAACAACTGCAGGCTCCTTTCAGTTCAAGGGCAGTTTCTGCTGCTGGCTGGGTTCCAGCAAGGCGGCTTCCCCGTTGCCTCCAAGAATACCCTGATAGTCAGGCCCAGTCAGGGAAATGGTGGCCAGTGCTGCAGCTCCCCAGCCTCTACCCCACCTCCTTTTCAGGCTCCCTGGGATTAGGGGGCCTGCTTGAAACTGGGGCACAGAGTTGCCTTGCTTTCTTAAGCTCCTTACTCCCTTTCTAATTTGTTGCCAGGGTTGAATACATTCCCAGAGATGGCTGTCAGCAGAATGGCCAAATGCTAGGCAGGGGGGCTCATCCCCTGCTGATTAATCCCGAGCGGGTCTCCTGAATCGCTGCTCTTAATTCAGGCCATGCTAAGCGGAGACCTCCCCCCCCTCCGCACGCTACAGGCAGAATTTTTCTCTGTGTATGCATGCAAATGAATTCCTTGCTGACATATTAAAAGGAACAGCCGAAGTTCAGCAGAGCCAGCCTCAAAGCGGCAGCTCAGAAAGTCTGACACCTGAGAACGGATTTTGCAAATCAATGAGGAAGGTACGGGGGGGGGGGAACTGGGGAGCTGCTGGGGGCTCCCCTCAGTCTTTTGGAGCCAGGAAGAAGAGAAGGAGGAAGGGCTGAAGCTGTATGGGGTGGCCGGCTTAAGGGAAATAGAGAAGGCACCTTGAACATTGTATGTTGTTCTGTGCTATTTGGGGATCAAAGGTTAAAGTGGAATTTGCTTCTTGCTTTATATGCAGGTTTTTCCCACTTCACACTCATTGGGGAGCTGGGGGGGGGGAGACAAGGGAGCCGTTCAAAGCGACTTAGTGCTACTTGCAGCACACGTGAGCTGCACAGAGCTTAGATTATCCTGCAGCTAACGCTCACCAACTGTACAGTCATATAAATGGGCATACAAAGGCATACCTCCAGACTCAGAAATTAAGCTTCATTGAGGCCAATAGGTTCTATTCCGGATAACTGGATAGAGGATTTCATCCTGAAACAGGTAAGGATTTTTTCCTCTCTCTCTTAGAAGTTTTTACCAAATAGCTTCCATATCTCTTCGTGTGCCGGGAAAACTCTAAAAGATGCCTCTAAACGGCAATGATTCGCTGAGTAAATTTTAGGCATGCTAAATGGTTGAGGACTTAGAGAGGGATATGCAATTTGTGCTGCTGCAGATGGCCTTGCCAGTGATGGGAATTGTAGTCCAGAAATCTTTAGAATGGTGTTTTTCCAAACTTAGCAACTGATGCGTAGATTTCTGAGAGTTCACGTCCACACACTTTCAAGTTGGCAAGTTTGAAGAACACTGATTTAGAAGGTCACATATTCTTGCTAAGAATTTGGAAGAAAATTACACTCCTCCACCCCCAACATTTGACGGGGAGATTCACTCCGTATGTATGACAATGTAAAGAATTTGCATGTTAGAATAAAAACCATTTGAAATGACACAAGAACCACCTTTGAGCTCCAAGGAGATAGGGAATATTGATGGGAAAATTCTAAACTAACCACATTTGGGGGGCAAAGGGAGGATCAAATTCACTTTAAAGGCCAAATGTTATGGTTGCTATCTTTCTGGGAAATGCAAATAAGAAATAGGGCACCCTGCTTCTTGATGGTTTCCTTCAAACCCTATTCCTTCCTTGATTTTTTATTTACTCCTTGATTTACTCCTTATCACATCCCCCACTGTGGGAGGGGGGGGACAGCAAGGGAGAAGCAAACTGGAAAACTGACATATATTTGACTAGTTCAGGAACATTTGAGATACAAAATGTTGCAGCATCCTCAACTGAACAAAGGAGTGAGAAATGGAGGCGGAAGAAGAAATTAACTTCTTTGGGGGAGTAATTAGAGCTTAGAGGATGTGTATCATGCATTTTTTTAAACACCTTTTGTTGTTTAGAACGGAAGAAGAGAAGGAGGACAGCTCTTCTCTTTGCCATTCTTCTCCCTCAAAAAACGTTAGGTATCAAATGCTGGGACTTTGGACTGGCCACCAATTCCCACTCTGAACCCAGGGCAGAAGGTTTCAGGTGTGTTGTGTGAGAGCTCTGTTTCCTGTCTTCTCCATCTCCCAACCCAGCCTGAATGGCACTCACAAGATTCCTTGTGAGGGTTGAGGAGACACATTGCAAAGTTTTCTGGCTGCCACTGCTTATTACATCTCTTTATCATTATCTTGCATGTCTTTTTAACACTTATCTTGCATATTTCTCCCCAGGCTGCAAAAAGTAAGAGAATTAAATTGCAGGGTGCATGCCTCTGTGTGTGTGTGTGTGTGTGTGTGTGTGTGTGTGTGTGTGTGTGTGTTAATACAGGGTTTTGTTGCTGCAGCTTGGTTATGTCAAGACAGCTGCTCTCCACCTACCCGCCTGCCTGCCCCCACATGCTATTCCTTCTCATTCATTTTCTGATGGGACTTCAGGTTACAAAGTGAACCCGCAGCTGGCCTGGAAAGACTGAAAGGCCATTGGCATCCCTTTCATCTGTCTTTTGATTTTTCTCTTTGGCCCTCTTTTCTTTCCTCTCCCATTCTCTCCTGCATTCCATCCTCTCTGAAGCAACACATAAAAGCTCCAGGGTACTTTGCCCCTTCTAACAGTGTCTCATTTCCAGGTGTAGGGTAATTCTTCCCCTTTTCAAAAGCAAGTTTTTAAACTAAAAAAATCCTGCTCCCTGTCTTGTTTTGTTCTGTTTCCCCCCTTTTTTTGAATGGAGTCTAAATTATACGTTTTTCTTCTTTTCAGAAAAACAATTGCTGAATCGGTCAGGATGAACAATAGTGGCTTGCGTCACACTGACTCATGAAGCTAAATTTTGAGATAGTGTGTTGTATGAACCCTCCTGTTACTTTTTTATATGTAAAAAAACATGTTTTATAGCTTAGCATCTTGTACAAATCCAGCCAGTTGCGACTCACCAGGAAACTATGATTAAGTTGAGTTGCACAGAATTCCTTCCTCTTCCCCCCTGCTGCTTGATGTCCACCATTCCAGAATGGTGGTGGAAGGTCATCAAGATGCTCGTAACACACAGCTACTCCTCTCTTGTCCACCTGGATCAAAAGAAACTGAATCGTTGTATGGAGGTCGTGATATAAACATAACAAAATAGTGAAGTATCAATATGGTAAATAACAACCTATATGCTGAGGCACAATCGTAATACCATACTGATCTGGAGAGATTAAAATGTCTCCCTCAGCCCCTCCTCGAAAGCCTTAATAGTTTTATAAAAGGCCAACAGATTTGGGGTTCCCCTGATGTCAGGGGGAATGCTGTTCAAGAAAAGGGATGGGTGACTGATAAGGCCTTACCTGGGATCCCTGCAGAGCTATCCCCTTAGTGTTGTGACTCAGATGGAGCCTTCTCTTCTGAGAAGAGAAGAGACTGTGGGACAATTTGCCACAGCCAATTTGCTGCGGCAACTCACCATGACCAACTCATCATGGCCAACTCACCACGGTCAAGTCGCCACGGGACAATTTTAACAATTCTATTTATTTAAAATAAATAAAAAATTATTTTAATTTTTGCTCTTCGTATTTCATTCTGTCCCTCCTTTTTTGCATCCTTTCTTTAATTATTCTATTCCGTCATTTCTTTGATATCAGTGTAACTCTTGTCCCGCAGCGAATTGTCTTGTGGCGAGGTGGCCATGGCAAGTTGGCCGTGGCAAATTGTCATAACCCCAAGACTGTTAGAAGGGGGCAGACTCATAAATATCTACGTTGGGAACGATGACAGGCTGTCAAAAAAACAGGACCTTAAGTTGCACCTGGAAACAAACTGCAAATTGCTTAACTAGTGCAGTGCACAAAAGAGTGGGGTTACATGGGGAAATGAGCAGTTATGGTCTCAAGCGACTGTACTCTGGAGTTGGTGCAGTTTTCTTGTCTCTTTCAAAGGCAGCCACCTGGAGGTGCTTTATAGCAATGTGAACATAGGAATCAAGGCATGAATCACAATGCAACTTATTTATGGGATGACAAATGCTGTAGAGACTCTTTAGATGCAAACTTTTAAAATGAACCTTTAAATGTTATTAAATGTATAGAAATGCAATTTTTTGGATTGTTCGTGGTTTTAAGGTGCTTCTTATTGTTCTTTTGTAAACTCCCCAGAGTTCTCCCAAGAGAAAGTAAAAAAAAAAAAGAGCCTCAGAAGAGCCCTGATAGATCAGGCCGTAGCCAATCTAGTCCAACATTCACTGTCATGCTATGACCAACAAGATATTTTTGAGAAGTTACTAGTCTGGACTGCTGGTTAATTCAAGTACTACTTGATTTATGGCCATAAGTGGAACTAGAATTTCTCTTGATAAGGGAGTTGTTGAGTGAGTCGAGCCTGATTTTATGACCCTTTCCCACAAATTTTAAGCAACCCACTGTAGTTATTAAGTGAATCACACAGTTGTTAAACAAATTCAGCTTTCCACATTGAGTCAGTGGCAACTAAGGGACCTAAATTCTTTTCTGTATAGTTGGACGGCTTATTTTCTGCGTGAGTTCACATACCGTATATTAAGCCATGGTTTATTTATTGAGTAAACCACAATAGCTTATGTAGTACACTAAGTCACCACCAGCAAACTGCATTGTAGCATAACCTATGAGTCCAATTACAAGTAGACAGATGTCATCTGCTCTGATTGCTCCTGGGCGGGGAGATTTTCTGATTCCTAATCCTGTACACTGTGGTGCCAGGGCAGGACGTGCATTCCTTCTGCAGGAAGAGCCCATGCTTTGCTGCTGAGCCACGGCTGCAGGCTTTTCAGCACTTCTTGCACTTGTTGTGTCAAGGGCCCTCTGCTCTGCACAGTAGGTATGGCCTCTTTCAGGCTCTGCTCCCCGAGTTTCAGAATTTGACCTTCAGAAGACTTGGCCTTCCTATTACAGAACGATGACAATTGATAAGTCATCTTCTGTTCAAAAAAGAACCATTTGAAAGCTCTATTTATTTTTATTCCCCACTGACGACAGTGGATGTTGTTGTTTTTTCATTTTGACTAAAGTAGAGGAGCCAGTGGAGACCCACAAGTCAGGCATCTACCCACAAGGCCAATCCCTTGCAGGAGTTGGGAAAGAACCTCCTATTCTCAAAGACCTTAGACAATTGTTGCTGCCAAGTAGTATAAGCAACAGAGCTTGCAATGTTTCTAATTCATGCGAATTTAGCATACTGTATGTCTGTTTAAGCAGCAACATTTTTTCCTGGCTACAGCTGTTGCTGCTGCTGCACAGTCTAAAGGAAAAGATTCATTTGCTTTAGGGAGTCAAAGATTGGTATCCCAATTGATGTTGTAAAGCACATTTCCTATACAATCTGAGTAGGTAATGTTAGTTAACCTGGTGCAACTAAGAGGAAGAAATATCTAAGATATTGGAAGGCAGGACTTTACAAAGCTAGTGTAAAATTAATTTACCCCTAGTGTCAGGGTAAATCTTGAAGTTTGAGATCTCACCAGGACTCTTAAAGTTGCAACCATAAGAAGGCTCTCCAAAAATCAGACAGATTGATAAGAAAAGTCTCCTTCAAGTTGAACTTGATTCTAATTTCATAGACACATTCATGCAGTTTCCTTGGTTCATAACAGATACCAACAGAGGCCAAAAAAAGAGCAGCAGTAGGATCTAGCTCATACCCACTTTTACAGCCAGAGGAAAGCAAAGTCTCAGGCATCACTCCCTTTCATTCTTGCTCTACTACATTACTGATCTGCATGAACCCTGTTGCTGAATCTTTGGCTTATAACTATTAAAGAAGCAAGATCCCCAATTTAGGGAATGTGGGTAGAATTGCCATGGCAGAGGCCAGGATTCTGCACTCTGCTATTGCTGCATTCAGCTTGAGTTTCCAGTAAATTCATATATCTTTACATGAACTTAAACTTCCTTAGATCATTTTTCTGTTTTAAGCCGTTGTGTGCTGAGGTTGGCAGCTGCCATCTGTTGGCCAAACTGGGTAATACTGGTGGGGACAATGGCAGAGAGCTGGTCTTCATCACGCTCCATCGGCTTGTTGTGGTTCAGTTGCTTCTGAATCTTTGTGACAAGATAGATAGCAATTTTGCCAGATTGCTTTTTGTGTTCTTAAAGTTCATGTTTGTGATATCAACGGTGTTTTCCAGGCATCTTGTCTTCTGCTGGGTTCTTCTATTGCCTTTGATATTTTTTTTCCAGCCATCACATCTTCTCCAAGGACTCTGGTTCCTGTATTATGTGTTCAAAGTTCTTATGCTTTAGCTTCACTATTAGTTATTCCAGTGAGTTTCTGGTTTTATTACATCTAGGGTTGAATGATTGGTTCTGGCATTCCAAGGTTCTTTCAATAATTTTCTCTTGCACTGCAATTCCTGGGATATCCATTCTTCCCTGTTTGTCCCTTTGAGTGATCCAACTATGAATTGTGAATGGGAAGGACACAGCCTTAACATTACATACTTATGTTGGCGATGTAATGCCTCTACACTGAATACTTGGTATACAACTCCATTTGAGTAAAACGTCTCTTTCATAGCTGCAGGATTCTAGGCAAATGCTAGATAACAGCCAAGATACTGTATATGGTACTGAAGGTTAATATTTTGTGGCCGTCTAGTGGATTTCTTCAGGCCGGATATGCTTGCCCTGCTTTTTACCATCAATTATTATTTCAAATGCAAATAAGCAATAGAAGGCAAATAAAGCAGTACCAAAGTGAAAGATTGAACATGGGATGATTCTGGATAGCTAAGAAGAAGCTAGATAGCTACTTGTCTAGAATGGTACAAGGGTTCCTGCCTGAGCAGGGAGCTGGACTAAAAGACCTCCCAAGATCTCTTCAAACTCGGTTATTCTGTTACAGTCTGTTATGATTTTTTAAATTGTTACATAAAACAGTTATTGCAAAAAAATCTAGATGTTATCTATTTATTGTAGTCCAGCAGAAACAAGAATCCTTCAAGGGATGGCTGCATGGATGGGTATCCACAGGGAGGTGAAGGAGGCAATTGACAAAATGTTTATCATGTTGCCATGATAGAGTATGCTGGTGCAAGCAGAGAATGGTTTATATATTCTGATGCTTTATTTAAATATGTTTATCAGTGATGCACAACCACTGTTGATGCCATACGCTAAATAAATAAGCAGAGAAGGGTGGGGTTTGTCTCGTGATGACATCACACTGACATCCTGTTTGCATGCTTTAGTATTATCTCTCAATTGTACGCCCTATACACCTCTGAATCTGAGAAGGAGGCTGAGATGATGAATGAAGACTGCTGGGTTTCATTCACTCAATAAAAGGACAAGAAACACACCAGAAGGTACCATTTCAGCAAGGCATAACTGTGATTGGATTTGCTATTGTCAGTGGGATTAAATTAGACTGATTCATGTCAGACATCTTCAGTAGATCTCTGTGTTTGGCCACATATCTGTAAATTTCAGTTGCTTTGAGATAGGCAGTAGAGAAGAGTTGATTATTCCAGAACTCTTAATTGCTCAGGTTAAGGAATTAGATGTTGGCCTTAAATAAGCTTTAGTCTTTCCTGAGATTCTTAGTATTTCTGGATTTTCAATTCACAACTATTAAGACACTGGACTG
The DNA here is from genome assembly GCF_964273705.1 of Natrix helvetica. NCBI lineage: Eukaryota > Metazoa > Chordata > Lepidosauria > Squamata > Natricidae > Natrix > Natrix helvetica. The sequence continues at coordinate 200,373,738 of NC_138548.1, forward strand.
CACTGCATTGTGCCCCATTTGTGTAATCAGCCTTCTAACTCATGTAGAAATCCCAAATACAAAAGTTCTGTCCCAGTGTTATGCCTACATTGGATACGGCATTCTGATAGGCAGGACTGACAAGCTAGACAGAAACAGGTTGAAGTTTGAACCAATTTCAGCAACTGTACATAATGTTTAGAGTGGTGCTGGCTGAAGTACTCTGGCACCTGGAAGTCTACACATCTTAAAAGTTGCCACAGTTGAGAAGAACTAGTTTAGAACATCTTTTCCTACTTTCTGCCAGACATGTTGGGCCAAAGCCCTATAACGCACCCCCCCCCCAAAAAAAAGGCCTATCAACCCAAGATGGTAGCAAGCAATACTTGGGTAGGATAGCAGTTTGGAAAAGGCTGCTATAGAAAGTTCTACCTGTACTATATTCCAACTACTGTATATTTGCCAGATGGGTTATGCTTCCTCAGTAATATTGTTGTCTGTTCCCTCTTTTGCTAGTGAAAATAAACAGCTTTTTTTCGGGGGGGGGGGGGGAAGGTAGGACTTCTTTGAAGCTCTTCAGTTATTTTCCCTGCCATTTTCAGCTCCAGGAATTAGCTGTCATATTTTATATTGGGTACACGATACAATTTTTGTAAACTCTAATTTAATTATCTAATAGCAGCTCTGTAAAGTATTTGTTTGTTTGTTTGTTTATTCAGAGGATGTCTCTACGACTTGTAGAAGTAAACTGTTAATGTTAGAAGTGGGCTGCCTAACTTGCATTATGAAAACTTCAGATTGCTAACATTACAAGCCGTTTGAGAAATTGGCACTCCAATATCCTTTGTGAATTTATGTATTTTTCTTTCCACTTAAGAAAATGCAGCTACTATGTTGAATTCATGCAATGCACTTTGAAGCAGGTCTCTCATTCAACTCTTTTCCCTACTACTGGTTCACTAAAAGAAGTTAAGAGTTACAAAAATCATCCTGTCTTCACCGGACTTTCCATGCACACATTGGCATCTGCAGGATTTCGTTTAGGCAGACATGCAGCGTTGCAACATATCTAGAAAAAGGATGGGATCTTCTGACACAAAATTACAATGTTGTTTACACACACACACACACACACAATCCCATTTCCAATAAATGCCATTGTTTGCACCCCAATCTGCAGTGTGTTGATGATGATAATGATAAATAGGTGGGTGAGGTTTCCACCCCTGTTCAATACAAAAAAATTAGAGCCAGGAAGACATCCCTAGCGGATGGAGTGTTCAGTATTGGAGTGCCCCTCCATCCCTTAGATACTTGGCTCTGTTTGTAAAGTTGCTCATGGAAATGACTTACTTTTTTATTCAACAAGCTGAAGTAAATAAAGGATATCATTACCATTTTAAATGATAGTTGCTGTGGATTAAATTTGCCTTCTGTTTCTCTTGGCAGGTAATTCTTCTGGGTCTTCCTGACCAGCTGTCTCTTGCATGCAAACCATCCTCTGGGGAGTTGACATGACAAGCTTAAAGCCAAAGCATCAGTGGAATTGCAGAAAAGATGGGAGTAAGGCTTGTGGAAGCAGCCCAGCTGTTTGCTAACCTCTCTCTCTGCCTGAATGTTTTGCATTCTTCTCCTTGCATCTGGTGGGAAGATCAATGACTAGCTAGCCTTAAAGAATCTGAAAAACTGATCCCTTCTCTCCTAGTTGGGGAAAAAACCAATAGAATTAGCAGGAATAGTACCCTAGATTGGTAGCACCAGTCAGAATAGTGAAAACGCAACATTTTTCTCTTGGGAATTCATGAGCAAGAAAATCAATTCCATAACTACAACTGTTACCATTCCCTCATCCCTCAAAAACCAGGCTACAATTTGCTGCAATCATCTTCACAGAAGGCATGGTGCGTTAAATGTTAACTATGAGCATTCCCACTAGAGGGAAGGAGAAGAACCTTTCCTTCCAATGTTTCAAGAGAAAAAAACAACCAGATTAGCTGTAATTTTACAAACTACACAGTGGAGTTAGTAATCAATTTGGTTCCCAGATTGTGCTGATGGAAGAGGTCTACAACTAATTTTACTCTAGTTTAAAGGTTTGGGATGCTTTAAGTAGTATGATTAGTATACATAGTGAATCTATAGTGATTATCTCAGGGTAATTAAAATGAGGTTTGCCCCACTAGGGATGTTAGTTTTCAGTTCCGTTTCAATTTATATGTTTGTGTTCCCTGCAGTTATTTCCAACAACATTCAGGCAGGTATTCTGGAAAAACCCACAAATATGCTGTTTATAAGCCACAGTTCTCACCCAGTAGGACCCCCATAATTTTAAGTTTTTCATGGTGATTTGGCTATCACTTCTTGCCCCACCACAATTCTCAGGACTCATGTATCCTTTAAGAGACTCACATCAAGGGGGAATTCAATACAGGTACTCTTTGACTAAGAACCGTTTGTTTAGTGACCGTTCAAAGTTACAGCAGCCCTGGAGAAGGTGACCTATGATCGGTTTCCACACTTGTGATTGTTGCAGCATCCCCATGGTCACGTGATCAAAAATTCAAAAGCTTGACAATTGCCATTTATTTAGGATAGTTGCATTGTTCCGGGATCATGCGATCACCATTTGTGACCTTCCCAGCCCGCTTCTGACAAGCAAAGTCAATGCAGGAAGCCAGATTCACTTAATACCGCATGGTTCACTGAAGAACTGAAGTGATTCATTTAACAACGGTGGCAAAGTGGTCATAAAAATGAGGTAAAACTTACTTGACAACAGAAATGTTGGGCTTAGTTCTGATTGTAAATTGCGGGCTACCTGTAGTTGAAGACTTTCTTCAACTAGAACAGCGATGGCGAACCTTTTTTGGCTCGCATGCCACAAGTGGGGGGAGCACAGGGGGGTCGTGTGTGGGCGTGCCGCACCCATAATGCAACGTGCGACCCCCCCCCCATTTTTACATGCTTTTTTCACCCTCCCCAGGCTACAGAGGCTTTATAGGAGCCTGGGGAGGATGAAAAGAGCCTCCCCCCCCCCGGAGGCCCTCCGGAGGCTTCAGGGACCGTCCGGAGGCTTCCCTGAAGCCTTTGGAACGCTTAAAACGACCCTCCGAGCAAACCGGAAGTCACATCAGCCAAAACAAAAAAACAAGCACATTTGTGTAATGGGGATGTGTGTACAGGAACTATTGTAATATTTATTTATTTATTTATTAAAACTTTTCCATCCCAGTCTTTTATCTGGGTGCTGATTGCGGGTGAGGAGGTGTTTTGGATATTTTTATTTCCTTTTTAGCTGTTTGTCTCTTTTCGATGGTATATAGATGTTGTTTATCTCTTACGTGTCTGTTGATGGCTTATTTGACATAAACTCCATCAGATGGTAGTACTGAACAAGAGTTTGTACCTTTCTGCAGCTGTCTAGTAATTGTCCAAATTTTTACTGTCCAACTCTGGTAATCCTTATTGAGAAAAAAAATTGTAGATGAGTTCCAGAGCTGTTCATCCCATTCTATATTATGCATTGTCTCCTTTTCATTCAAAAAAAGGAGGCAATAGAAGACCAACTGCTAGGTGAACTAATGGGCAAACCAAGATACTCTGAGAATGTTGCATTATTTCCTAATCAGAGGGAGTAGTTCCAGTCCAGGAAAACATTAGTATTGCCATGAGTGCATTACCATATCTATGCACCAGTTAGTGGCTGTTAGTCGGAAGGATGCACATTTGGGAACAAGCTAATGATCAGCTGTTCCTCAGAAGAAATAGCAGATGTTGTTTCAGCTTTTCTGATTATACAGAGCAGCTTGCTTGGCACAAAAGCCACATATAAGGAAATTCAATTATGATTTTCTTTTACTGGTGACTACTCTACTTTAACTCCATCTTTTACTTGTTGCTATGTGACAGACAGAAAGTCAGCAGGTGAAGTTGTTCACTACTACTGGACTTTGTGTATTAAATTGACCAGCTTAACAGTATGTGCATTTGTGTTCCTTTATCTATTCCTTATTATTTAATCTTTAGCTCTGCAAAAATGAGTTGAGCAGATAGCTTTCCAATCTGCAAAGGAACAAGACAAATGTTTACCAATTGGAGATACCACAACTACGCAAGAAGGATAAAAGGTAGTTTCCTCCTTTTTTAATTTCACAGGTGGAGTACTAGTGCTAGGAGAGCCTTCCAATATCCGGTAAAATCCAATGGATTGAGTTGCAATTCCCATTGTCCCATGGCTACAGATGATGGTATTGTGGTCCAAAGGTTATTGAAGGCAGCGCACCAAGGATTTTGTGGGTAGTTCGGGAGAGTGCTAAACAACTGCTTCAGTGACATTCTCCCCCCCACCCCACCCCAACTGATAAAAGTTCTCTGGGAACATTCAACGCTGTCGGTGAGTTTTGTCAGTGAGGTCAAACCATCGACTGTTGAGTGTACCCTGCGGCTTTTGCAGACACCGGAAGTAAAATCACTTCACTGAAGGACCATCACACTGCTGGAGTAAATTAGTGGCTTGCTCCCATCAGCATATCACATTTCTGTCGCAGACTTCTTCACTGTCACTTGTTTTGCCTCCTTCCAGCCCAGTGCAAAATCAGCAAGCTTTCATCCCCCTTAACTCTCTCCCCCACCCATACTTTGCTGGGAAGGTTAAATTCTTTCTGGGAAACCATTGCTGGAAGAATCTTCTACCTACTGGGCAGTCTCCAAAACTAAAAAGTCACAATCAACATTCATTCTGTCGGTGGGTTGTTATGCTGGAGGAGAAGCTCACTGATCAGTGAATGCAACTGTGACTGGAAAAAACACTTGGTCAGCAGAAGAAATCCACATTTTACTTCTCCCCATTGAGAAAACTGCCCATTTATTCCTACTCCTTGTCTGGTTAGCTGCTAGATTTACATGCGAGTCTTTCATGAAGATTTTTTTTTAAAGTATACAGTGACACTTTTCTTGTGTGGCATTTCTATCAGTCCTAATGACAATATGCAGTATGTACCGTTTCTCCAAAATAAGACCTTTGTATTATTTTTATACAATGGTCTCTTGGCCAGCGTACTCTGGGGCTGTGTAGCCCACCTGCTACAGGTCAGTCCAAGCACTGCAACCTCCAGGATGACCCTCAAAGCAGCAGGTGTAAGAAGAGGGCAGGGGATAGGTCACAATCTGGCCCACTGGATGTGCCACGTGATCAGGAAGACAGATGGTGGGACAGAGTAGGGGGTCGGCCACAGAGGCTCATTCTGTGTGTGCAGTTGAGCTGGAGGACGACATTGGACGGCAGGGCCCGAGTTCACAGGGGCCACAGACAGCATGGTGCCACCCTGCCCTACCATCTGCCTCGCCTGATCCAATTGGTGGTAGTCCTGCACAATCTCATCAACAAGATTGCCAACAGAGATGCCGAGAAGGAGGAGGGAGAGGAGAAGGAGGAGAGGAAGAACAAGAAGAAAGATAACAAGGAAAAGGAGAAGGAAAAAAGTGAAGCCAAGAAAGAAGAGAAGAAGGAGTAGTAGTAGTATTAGTAACCAGGCTTTCTATTTGTAAATTAAAAGAATTAAATTTCACCAAGCTGCTCTGGCTGAAGGTTTTTCCCTGCTGGTGGTTTGGGAGGGACAGAGAGCCAAATGAGTTCATGGCTGTCCGAAATGTGCTTGCAGTGGCTGTTGGTCACAGAGTGGGCAGCCCCATGCTTCTGCTTCCACCTGGTCCTGTTGCCACTGGCACAAGGCAAGGGGGGGGACGACTCCACGCTGTGGCCACTGTGTGCTCAGCTCCTGCATGGTTGGCCCTGCTTAAAGTTAGCTAACGGTCAATGGTATTCAAGGGAAATTGGTGAGGCCAAATGCACAGGGGCCGTGACATGGTGCCATCTCCACCCCATCCTCTGCCTCACAGCCACGCCCCCCAAGGCTGACGATCTTAACGGGTTTATTTTTGGGGTAGGTCTTATATTAGGAGCATTCTAAAAACCATGCTAGGGCTTAATTTCTGGTTGGGTCTTACTTTTGGGGAAACACAGTAAACACAGTCTATTATTCAGATAAAACACAACTTTAAAACAATCACAGTATGAAAAGAAGAAGATTCAGTCTCACATAGCACAGTTAGATTGGAATTATCTAGCCTTCTGGCTCACTACTTGTAAGAAAAGCCAGATCTTCATAGTCTACTGTACGGCCAGGAAGGTGACAGCTTCCTGGATCCCAGGGGAAGTGATGACACAGGGCAGGCACCATCTTTTTTCTTTTTCCAGACAGTGCCTGATAGAATCAATACCAAAATCCAGTTATCTCTTCCTCCTCCACATTTTATTGCTTCTACTACAGGGGAAACCATACAAAGAGCTTCTACCTTTTAATCTACATTTATTTTAAAAATATTTTTTATTAAAAGATTTTACATAGTTACTGAAAAATATATTCAAAGGAAAATATTTTTAAATAAATGAAAGAAGAAAAAAAGAAAACAGACAAACCCAAAGGGAATAGAGAAAATAGAAAAGAAAAAGAAAAAATATCAGAAAACATACACACACACCTACCTACAGTACCTTTCATGTTGATAATTAAATTCTAATCAAACTACAATCTCCAAGACTTCATCATTTCCATTATTTTTATAACTTTTCTAATCAAGAAAACTGTTAGTCACAAAACCATTTTCTTTTTTGCACAAAACGTCCAAAAGGAGTTTCCAATTATTGATGAATGTTAACACCTTTCTCTAACCAAGTATTTTACCCTACATTTTTATACAGACCCTACATTCACAAAGGTATCTTCTATTAGCTGCTGTCAGTCAGGAATGGGACTCAACAAGTGATGCTGATTTATAGACTCCTGTGATCACAACAGCGAAATTGCAACAAATATATGAATCCCATTCATTTAGTGGAATCTATGTGAAGTTGGAGAGCAGAAATACAGGAGCCTTTCATCTAGTCCAATTTGTATAGTTACTGAAGGATACTGAATTCCCATAGGAAGAATGTACAGCACTGGTTTTCTCAAAATACTCCAGCCCCACGTCCCCCTAAGATGGTAAAACAAAAATATGTGACCCTCAGCCATAAATCAAGTGACTTCATTAGTTGCACAAAAAATAAGTATGCCATTTAATTTTTATAATTATATTTTAATCTATGAGGCTAGCAACAAGGATGGAAATTTTAAAAGTTTATAATATTGGCCATCTAATTGGAAAGCACTCAAAAAGAAAACTGATACAACTTAAAAGCATATTTAAATGGGAAATATTAACTTGATTGTCCTTGCCTAATTCCTGAAAGTGAGGTTTTATTTTGGGAACAGCCACTTTCATTCACCAGTCAAAACGGAGGTGGGGTGGAAAGGGATTTTCTTTAAAGCTGCCCCCCCCCCCCAAATAGCATAGCTTTTGAACTTCTGGTCCATTCAGGGCAGCTGCACTGATAACAGATTAACAGAGTTGGAAGGTACCTTGTAGGTCATCTAGTTCAACCCCCTGCCCAAGCAGGAGACTCTACACCATTTCTGACAAATGGCAGTCCAATCTCTTCTTGAAAGTCTCAAGTGATGAAGCTCCCACAACTTCTGAAGGCAAGCTGTTCCACTGGTTGATTGTTCTCTCTGTCAGAAAGTTCTTCCTTATTTCTAGGCTGAATCTCTCCTTGTTCAGTTTCCATCCATTATGGCCTTCAGGTGCTTTGAAAAATAGCTTGAGCCTCTCCTCCTCTCTCTGGCAGCCCCTCAAATATTGGAACACTGCTATCATGTCTCCCCTGATCCTTCTCTTCACTAGGCTAGCCATGCCCAGTTCCTGTAACAGTTATGTGTTTGTGTGTACATACATACATAATGTATGTATATGTACGTACACACACACGTATGTATGTATGTATGTATGTATTAATGTGATATAATGATCACAGCCCACTTCTTTCCCTTCTAGCCTCCTGATGCTGGTAAATCACTCCCACTGCATTCTCACAGCCTCCCTCCCTCTCATATTGTAACCCCCTTTGCAGAAAAGATTCAGGTCAGACAGTCAATGTCTGGCACGGAAGTTTCTTTGAAAGGCAAGCAAGGAAGAGAACCCCTGCTTCATCCTGGACTTTGGTTTTCATTCATCATGTATTGACATCAAATTGGTGAGCTTGCAGGAAAAGGACTCACAGGTGCTTTTCTAGACTCCACTCTCAGAAAAATAATGCTATGAAACACTGCTATAACCAAAAAAATCGAGTGCTTATCAAATATAATCTTTTAAATTGTGTATGATTACTTAGAACATAAATGCCAAAGGAGGCAAAAGTCCAGAACTGCTCAAAATACAGCCTCTGAAAAAAAATTCCCATAGAAACCAATGACAAGATATTTAGCATAATGTTGGTTTGTCCCTAAGTTAGAGGTATAGTTCTTTGCTATAATGAGCCTCCCGGTTGCAATGAAATACATACCAAGCATACATTAATAACAGATCTAAGGTCATAATAGCTGGAAATAGTAAAGATTTCAACACACATACACGCATGCATGCTCACACACACAAAGAACTAAATCAGTTTCCTTGCTAAATATGTTTGTTGTTAGTTGCGAAGTCGTGTCCGACCCATTGCAACTCCATGGACAACGTTCCCCCAGGCCTTCCTGTCCTCTACCATCCCCTGGAGCCCATTTAAGCTACACCGACTAAATATATTACCTACAGCAAAAAGACAAAGAATCATTAAAACAAATTCTTATCCTGGATTTTTCCAATTTCTGAAGGATTAAAATACATCAGAGGCTGAAACCAATGTTACCTAAGTTCCTCTTCCTGTTCCAGTATCTAGCTTCTCTCTTGGACTTCAGAAGACGAAAGTCTTGTCCTCTGTAGAAGAGAAGAGGCTGGGGGAATCTCCTTGGGCCATACACCCGGTTTCAAGTCTCAGGAAGATCCTGCTGAAGACTAGTCCCTGACCAGGAAGTAGCTGTCAGTATTATGAACACTGGGTGGCATGACCACAAGCAGCTTCCAAATATTTCCTATATTTAATTACCGTAATAATCTTTTTATTGTTTTTGGATTGCTTTCTTCACACTATTTTGCAGCACACTTCCAGCTCAGAAATAACAGTACAGCATATTTGATATTTTCCCCATTGACTTTCAATAGTATTCAGGATTGGGGTTATGAACACCTTTTCAGAATCTTCTTCCCTATAAATATTACTTGATTATATTTCACATCATTGTCTGATATATCCAATTGCTTTTCAGCTTCCATCTCTTCACTAACTGAGAGTGTCTCTCCCAGGAGAGAAGAACTTTGTTGATCTTTGGTTTAATCCATTCTTCCTTCATATGCCTCTGGATACTCCCCCAACCCCAGAGCATAATGCAGCCACCTCTTTTTTTAAAAAACCAAAACACCAGTTATGTATTCATTTTCTGAAATGCTTCTTTCTCTTTTCTTCAAATACATCTATTGTACTTGTTGCCAAACAGTTTGATTTTTGTTTCTTCAGTCCAAAATGCTTCAGGTTTCCTTTTGAATAATTTAGATGCCATTTTGTGTAATAATATCAAATAAAAAAATGTATTTCTGACATCTGATATCTTCCTTTTTCCAGGCAATTCTACCAGAGAGTTTTCTTGGTTTCCCAGATTTTTTCTTGATCTCAACAGTTGCATGTAATTTACAATTTTTGATAATCTTTCTCACATGGTCAACTGGAAGCATTCAGGAATTTAAACACCTTTTACCTGCTTTCTAAAATTGAATTATCTTCATTTTCAAATCTTCAAATATCTGTTTAGAGGAGATTACAGGAAACAACACAATCAAGATTTTATTTCTGATGTATCCTCCCCTTTAGAAGATTAATGAATAGAGACTAAAGAGCAGTTGAAATCACAAAAAAGGAAGAAAATTGATGCATACCGTAGTATATTTGCAATCTTAATGAAAATTATGTCATAAAAACTAGCATCTAGCCTTATAAATAAGATATACATTAAAACAGCAATTTTAGGAGGCTGTTTAAACAACTTTAAAGTAAAAAAAGTAGTCCTTAATCAATTGTAATATGCAGAAGTTGTGTTGGCTTCTATTCACTTAAAGAGTCACTGCATATGCAATCTGACCAAGTGCCTAAATATTTACATGGGGGTTTATGTAATACATGTGTATCTGCATGTGTGTGTGTGTGTGTATCTCTATATAGACAAGTATATATGTAACTACCGTAAATATAGGAGTGCCTATATTTATATGTAGCTCTATATAGATATAAATATAGCCATTATTTACACAAAATAAGAATGTTCCTTGCCAGAAATAAATTACCGTAGATTCTGCTTACTCTCAAATATAGATACATATGTTGTTGTTTTTGACTATTTTGCAAGCAGTGCAATGATGTCCCAGAATGAGCCTGAATTTGGGGAAAGGTGGAAGTCTTTTAAAACAACTTTGAAGTAAAAAGAAAGTAATTCTGAATCAATTGGAATCTTACATGTAACATACAAAATCCTTAGTACTCTTTGAACGTGGTTGTTTTGTTGAAGATGTTTCATTATACCCAACTAAGTAACATCATCAGTGCTAGATGGAAGTTAGATTTGCGTTCCATTTATACAAGCAATCCTTGATTTACAACAGTTTATTTAGTCAGGTCAGCGTTTATTACAATCAAAGACCAAAGCAAGTTAAAAACACTCAAGGAATATCCAGTTAAAAATCCTAAAATAAAATAGCAACAAATAACATTATTTGTTATTAACATTAAAATCACAATTTAGCATCCAATCTCTCTGTTGCACATGAATAAAACACAACATGGCCTAAGTATACTATATCAATCCTTAAACTGTGAGACCCATTATCACATACTAAAATGCAAGAGAGAGAGAATGCAAAAGGATTTACTGCATTGTGTAAAATAGCTATGATGGATTAATCACCGGGTTCCAACTAATCCCCAGTGCTGCTGCACAGAATCTAGCCACCTGTGCTGTGATAACAAATTGTTCGTCCTTAAGCAGCCACTGGAAGTAAGTAATGTCGGAACAGCCTGGATACCAATTGATTGGGAAAATAAGTTTTTCCCGAATATCTCTATAAAAAGCATTGAAGGAGTATGTGGCCAGCAGCCTCCACCTCTCCAGAGCCACAGGGACAGAGTCTTCCAATCAATGATATATTTTTATATTTGCCATGCAGGACGGCCAATGAAAGCACATGGCACTGTGCAAGCGAAAATGCTGGCCGATGGTACACTGTCTTCAACTGGGCAAGATAACTGGTTGGAGTAATAGCATATCTAATGGAATCTGGAGCCAGAAACAATGGTGGTTTCTCAAAGTCCGCTCGCCTCTCTATGTCCTCTACCTTCGTTGCAGGGTTTGTTTTGCTTGTCCACAGTCCTAACTTGAGTATTGAGGCTAGAGAATTGAGCCTACCAAGATTGAACTCAACAGCCTTGGAGGATGAATGGTGCAAGAAAAAAGAAAGAATACTTCTAGCCAAAGATTGGCTAAACTTTATTTTTCCCCCCCTCAATAATTCATTTAGTGATTACTCAAAGTTGCAACACCATTGAAAGAAGTTATTTGTGACCATTCTTCACACAACCATTGGAGCAGCTCCATGGTCACGTGATCAGAATTCAGACACTTGGCAATTGACTCATATTTATGACGGCTGCAGTGTCCCGGGATCATGTGATCACCTTTCGTGACCTTCCGACATGCAAAGTCAATGGGGAAGCCAGATTCACTTAACCACCCTGTTATTAACGTAATAGCTGCAGTGATTCACTTAACAACTGCAGTAAGGTTGTAAAATGGGGCAAAATTCACTTAACAAGTGTCTTACTTAGCAACAGAAAAATTGGGCTCAATTGTGCTTGCAAGTCCAGGGCTACCGGCAGGGCCGGATTTTCCTATAGGCTAACTAGGCTTCAGCCTAGGGCCTCAAGATCAAGAGGGGCCTTTTATTTATCCGTGCCACATTTTTTATAAAGGTTAGTACCAATTACAGCATGTTTCATTTAATATATTGATATATATCACAGTAATGATGTTTATTTTATTTATTTATTTTCCAGGATTTATAGACCGCCCCCTCTCCCCGAAGGGACTCGGAGCGGTGTACAGGCGTCTCATTATAACAAATACAAAAGATAAATATCCTATCCCCTTAAAAACGAATTAAACCTGATACAGCTGTACAGAAAAGTAAAAATTAAAAGCAACTAAAAAGCATACCCCTAAAAAACTTAAAAATGCAGGCTTGAGGGACTAAAATTGGGAATTAGGCCAGGCCGGCTAAATTGTACAGGTGGGTTTTTAGCTTCTTACGGAAGGAGCGGAGGTCGGTGGTAGTCCTGATATCCGGGGGGAGGTCATTCCAGAGGGTCGGGCCCATCACAGAGAAGGCTCTACTCCTGGGCGTCGCCCGCTGGCATTGCCTAGTGGACGGCACCCGGAGGAGTCCCTCTCTGTGAGAGCGAATCGGCCAAAGGGATGTATGGGGCATCGGGACATCACTTCGACGGCATCGTTGGGGTGGTCCGGGGTAGAGATGTACAGCTGCGTGTCATCAGCGTACAGATGGTAATCTACCCCGAACCCATGAATGATCTCGCCCAGTGGCTTCATGTATGTGTTGAACAGGAGAGGCGAGAGGACCAACCCTTGCGGCACCCCACAAGTGAGCGGCCTCAGGCTCGACCTCTGCCCCCGTCAGCACGCATTGCGTTTGATCAGAGAGGTAGGAGGAGAACCACCGCAGAACGGTGCCCCTCACCCCCAGCCCCTCCAGGCGACGCAATAGGATACCATGGTCGATGGTATCGAAAGCCGCCGAGAGATCTAACAGGACCAAGATGGAGGAGCAACCCCCATCTCTGGCACTCCAGAGATCATCCACCAACGCGACCAAAGCCGTCTCCGTGCTGTGACCGGGCCGGAAGCCGGACTGGCGCGGATCCAGATAATCAATTTCCTCCAGGTGCCGTGAGAACTGTTGCGCCACCACACTCTCTACAACCTTCGCCAAAAAGGAAAGGTTGGAGACGGGACAGTAATTAACTAAATTAGCTGGGTCCAGGGAAGGCTTCTTGAGTAGGGGCCTCACCACCGCCTCTTTCAAGACGGCCGGCAAGGACCCCTCTCTCAGTGAAGCGTTCACTAGTTCCTGGAGCCAGCCCCGTGTGACCTCCCAGGTTGCCAGTATAAGCCAGGAGGGACACGGGTCCAGTAAACATGTGGTGGCTCGCAGTCGTCCACGTAACCTGTCCATATCGTCAGAAATAACAGAGTCAAACTCCTCCCAGAATGGCACCTCAAGACCCACCTCCGACGTCTCTTCTAGACCGCTAACGGAGACCCATTCGCTGCGAATCTGAGCGATTTTGTCCTGCAGATATTCCCCAAATTCCTCTGCTCTACCCTGCAAGGGGGCTTCCTGCGGCCTCTGGGAAAGGAGGGAGCGGGTCACCCTAAACAGGGTGGCAGGGCGGTTATCTGCGGACGCAATAAGAGTGGCACAATATTGTCATTTGGCCACTCTTAATGCCACAAGGTAAGTCCGTAAATAGGCTCTTACCTGTATTTTATTATCTCTCATGTAATTTACAAACTTAAAAATGGGAGGTGAAAGGGCCCCATAAGTGGAATAGCCTAGGGCCTCTTTTCATCTAAATCAGGCCCTGGCTACGGGTATACAAGTGGTTTGTCCTATCAGTGTTCTTGGTAGTTCCTTGACTGAGGTAATGTTTACTGCTTAATTGCTGGTCTAGTATTAATCCTAGTGCTAATCTCTTCTGATCTGTGTATTGATTGCTGGTGGAGGTCTTTTGGTCTTTTTCTTTCCCTTTTAGCTTTTTGAGTCTCTCTTTTTTGTTGCTTTTTGTTTACTTAAAGATTTAAGAGTGCCTAAACATTTACATGCACCTGTATATATGTGTACCTTTGTGTATATAAATATAGGAGTGCCTATATTTACCTGTAGCTGTATTTACACAACTATAGTTGCATATATATTTTTCCTGGCCAAAATTAGATTCAGCTTATTGGGGTACTCCCCTTCCTATAATTGTTAACAATGTTGCAAGGCCAAATTGGCAGCCAGCAGGAGGGAAAACAATCAAGCCAGCTGCCTTTAAAATGGGGGAGGAAACCATCAGATCCAGAAAACAAGCCCTTTCTTGATAACCAGTCAACCTCTAGACTTTTGCATTCCAAATAAGACAGCAATTAGCAATCGGTACAATTTGAGAAATCTCCTGCTCTGAAGATAGATAAAAACCATCTTTTACAAAGTTTTAGAAAGTAAAGACCTGTTGTTGTTTTTAAATCACTTTCTGGGCTAAGGTGAGAGTCCTTGTTTTCGAAGGACTAATCATATCTTTCAACACACACCTGCAAAAGAACATTTTGCGCGCGCCTTGAGCTCCTTCTGCTAAGGCCCTTCCTGCTAAGGGTAACCTACAAGGTCCTCCAGCATCTTAGAGGCGTCGCTGAAGTGCTGAGAAAGCCTCGCCGTCCTCCTTAACCGCGCTGTTACCTTGCGCTGGAGTTCTCGGCCAGGAAGTCCCACCGTCTCTCTCCCGCCCAGCCTTTTCTTTTGCTTTGCCAAATCAGACTCTCGGGCTCCAAGCAATTGCCGTGGGTGGTGACCGGCCGCTTCTGAGAATGCCATTGGCTCCTCCAGGGGAAACCCAGGAGGTCTCCCCCTTTAAACCCGCGGGGGGCCGGATGGAAGCCCAGTGAGCAGGGATGAGTCCGGCCGCTTTCCAACTCTGGAGGGATTATTTCCAGCTGGCCAAGTTGGTGGAAGGGATGAGCCGATACGGCCCCTTCGAAGAAGAGCCCGCACCGCAGGCGTCGGAATTGTCGCCGGAGCAGCAACGGGAGCGCCAACTTTTACCGCGGCGGCAGCAGCACCAGCGGCGGCAGCTGGTGGACGAGCCTCCCTCGGCCGCGCGTGGATGGAATGAGCTCAGTTGCTCTTTCTGCAAGCAGAACGGGGAGTCGCGGTCCATCTACAGCTCGCATTGCCTGAAGGACGAAGCCGGCCTCGTGCAGTGCCCTATTTTGAGAAAATACAAATGTCCTCAGTGCGGAGCGTCGGGGGATTTTGCACACACGAGGAGATTTTGCCCTTTAACCAAGCAGGGCTACACATCTGTCTACACAAGCTGCACCAGGAACTCTTCTGGGAAGAGGAAAAAAAAGGCAAGTCGTGGAAAACGCGAGTCGTCGTCGTTTCCCGCCTCGATATATACTTTATATATTAAAAAAAATCCTTTCCCTCCATCCCAGATTTGAAAGCCGCCGAAATGGCTCGGCAGCGGCTCTTAATCGGTGAGTACCGGCGGTTGCTTGTAACTACTCAAAGGAGCTAGATAACGGTCGACTCCCCCTCCCCCCCTATAGCAGTGACAACCCTTAAATGCTGCTTTTGGCGTCCAGTGGGGCTGGGAATTTCTTCCTTTCTTACCTAAATCGAAGAAGGAGCGGGAATTTGCCCATTTTACCTCTGGGTGGCATTTTTAATCCCACTTTCCCATTCTCAACGCTACACAGGAACGGGCTGACGCCGGTTTATCGAAAACTTTGTTTAGGCATTCAGTAATCCCTACCTCGTGCAAAAAACAAACCTCGCTGCCCTGCTGCTGTACAGGCCGTGATTTTAGAGGGATGACCATTTTACAGCGTCCCCTCCGATTGCCGGTGGTTACCCCCAAAAGATGATCCTGGGTTATAGTGGAACGATTTACAGTGGTTTATTCAACAACTGGTATCTGACTGAAGTTTTTGTGGGAATCCCGGTACATAATGACAGTCCCAACAATAAGGAGGAAAGGTGAATTCCTGAGTGGGGCAAAAAGTGTTTTTTGGAGGAGGTGGGAGAGGATCTAGAGATCTAGTTAGCCACAGGTTGAATTTTTTTTTAATTGTATCCCAATTTTATGGTGGGCCTGCTTTTTATCCCATAGAGGAGCCTGTAATTCTTACTCCGATCTGCATATTAAAAAGTACTAAGAATTTAATTGCTTTTAAGTTCTAAAAATGTTTCTTTGGTATAATAAAAAGTGTGTGTGTGTCTGCAGCAAAGGTTTCCCAAAGATAGATATATTACCAGGAGGCCAAACCCTAAGAGACACATGTTAGGATGCTAATATCTGGAGTATTTATAGAGGGAAATTCTACTTATTTCAGTAGGATCAAGGTGATGTGATGTAATATGGCATAATGTTTCTAAATGTGATATATAAACAAAGGTGGAAGGAAAAGACTTGGTAACTAAAAAGTCAGGCAGTTAAAAGAGATACAATAATTGCCGCTCACAATAATTTTCACTCCTCAAAAAGATTCTGGTAACATTTCTTTAAGGCTCTAAGGCATAAACTTTGTGCTGCAGCATCATCAGATTCATGGGGTAGTTTAATTACATAATGCGTAGAATATAAATACATTGGGAAAAGATGAGGGGGGAAGGGAAGGACAGGGTAGTTATGCAAATGAAGATCATGTGAGAAAGCTCATAAGTACCTAATCAGTTAATCCCTGTAATGGGTTTGTTCAGGCCTTCTGAGATATTTAACTCTCATCAAGTTTTAGGCTTCTCATCAATCCATTGTGATGAAAAAGCCACTTGGTCCCAGAATTTTGCTATCTATATTAGAATATCCTGGAAGGTCAAGTATTTTGTTATTTGTCCTTGTTTTTCATCCTGATGTCAGATCATCTTGTGTAGAACCCAGAATAGTATTGCTGGTAAATCGTATTAGAAAAAGATGCTGTTTGTGGACCCATGTTGGTGTTAGTATCATAGGGACAAGTAGATATCTGGATTTATTGCTATATGATTCTCTTGGTGGTATCATTGTCCCGTTATTTCTTGTTACTTGTGAGAATTTTTTCTTCAGGTTGTCTGTATACAAGTGTGGATATCATGACTAGTGGCTGAGATATGCAGTTCCATTGCTCTGTGTGGCTTGTAGCAAATTAGTAATGTATTTGAATGTCTTGAGCCATGAGCTGGAAGTGATCAACGGTAGATACATGTTAAAATAAAAGCTGTAAGAGAACATAGAATAAAGAAAAGTAGTGAGAAAAGAATATAAAGAATTGGCTTCTGATTTCCTTGTGACAATTATGTTTTACCCTCTCTAAGATTACATGACACTTTCCTTCTTTTCATAAACTTTTAATCTTCAAACCCATAAATCCCTTTTTTTCATTTTTTAAGCAAAAAGGCCATAGAGGTTTCCAATCACTAATAAATGTATTTGTTGATCTTTCACTAATCGAATTAATTTTGCCATTTCTGCTAGTTCTGTCATTTTAACCAACCATTCCTGTTTTGGGTATTTCAGAGACTTCATTTTTGTGCATATAGTTATAATAGTACTCTTGCAGTACTTGTGTTTAAAAATAATCTTCCATAGCTCTTTTGTAATTGACTATCCATTAATCCCAACATGAAAAGTTGTTGTTTCAGATGGATGCTGATTTTTAAAATGCTGTCATTGTATATTTTGACAGTTTTTCTGGGATTTTTACAAATTACTGGGCATGATAAAATGACCCTTCATTTATTCACTTTTCCAACATAAATTTGAAATACTTTATACATTCTTAACAATTTTTCAGAGTTGTATACCAACGGAACATCATTTTAACAAAACAAAACATACGTCATATTTTTGCGGTTGCTAAACTGATGCCATGGAAACTATTGCTTTAGATTGCGGAGGGCTAGGTTCAAATTTATACTCAATTCAACACTGTGGCTCAGTGGCTAAGACGCTCAGTGGATGAGTTTGTTGAACAGAAAGGTCAGCAGTTCAGCGGTTTAGTACCATGTAACGGAGTAAGGTTACTTGTCCCAGCTTTTGCCAACCTAGCAGTTTGAAAGCATGTAAAAATGCACGTAGAAAAATAGGGACCACTTTGGTGGGAAGGTAACAGCATTCTGTGCGCTTTTGGCATTTAGTCATGCCAGCCACATGGCCACGGAGAGGTCTTCAGAGAGTGCTGGCTCTTCGACTTTGAAACGGAGATGAGCACCGCCCCCTAGAGTCGGGAACGACTAGCATGTATGTGCAAGGGGAACCTTTTTTATGACTGTTGATCTTGTTTTGTGACGAGAACCCCATACCATTTTCTCAAAACTATATTACAGGACCCATTTTTGATCATACATATTTCTTTGGGTTGCCTCCAAACGTGGCATTCAATCATATGAGTCATAGCTGGTAATGTATAATCCACAATGCTCATTTGCTCTTTTACAAGACTGGACTTGAATTACTCATTAAATTTAAATGCTGCCCATCTCACTATTGAAAGCAACTTTGTTAAGAGTTAAATCTTCCCATGTTAACAAACATTTATTATGCTTCCTTCTGGGTGAGGAAAATGTAATTGAAATTAGTGATATGTATATTATTTCTTTCAGGTGTCATAATAGCACTTTTCTGAAGAATTGGAGAGACTGTAGGATGAACCATTCATGTGAAATCACTGGTGCTCAGAAATCAATTTATAAGCAACTTGAAAAGTGATGCAGAAAAGACCAGTTAACAAATCTGATACAAGCAATACACCCAGCATTAGCATACCTGATATCAAGAAATCTTTGTTTTTCCTCCATCTGTGTTCACATTTTGTTACATTTGATTGAGTTGCAAGACATGTTTATATAATATCCTCAGTCTGCTCTTCTGCATTCAACTAACATGAATGCTGTTTGTTTGTTTGTTTGTTTGAGGTTCCTCATATTTATTATTTATATGTTTATAATTGTTTAAAATATACTTGTTTTACAAGTTATTTTTGTGAACCAATTGTTTGGTTTTAAATTTGTAGTTACTATTGTTTTTGTATGAATACAGAATATATTTCTTTAACTCTGGAATAAAAAAGTAGATATTTTCCATGATGATGGAATTTAAAAAATACATAACTCCACAAAAAGATTTGTGTAGGAAACAAGAAATTTTGCAAAATAAAACAGAGCATCACAGTTGTTTCAGTTGGAGACATCTAGATGCCTTGTAATCAGTATTATTTTAAACATTCCACTTTGTTTGACTTGTGCCCAAATAAAGGATTCAGATTTCCCTACAACCCCCACAAAGTGAATGTATCTTGCCTTCCACAATTTTGTACTATCTACATTTCTAATAATCTACCTGATGATATGGAATTATGGCAATTGTAAAGCTAATATATTTGTATGGAATCACATTGCACAAGGCTTTTCTAACTTATTAATAAACTATTAAATAGTTAAACCAAAATGGTGTACATTTTGTAGTGTGACTGAAGGGTTTTTTTTACTTGTATTTAAAAAGCAACAGATGCTACTTTGCTGTATGAAGAAATCATGGGAGAGAGTTAACACCCAAATAATGTGCATCTTAAGAGATGGGAGAGTAGCAGGAAAGTTTTGTTATTT
Organism: Natrix helvetica; assembly: GCF_964273705.1. NCBI lineage: Eukaryota > Metazoa > Chordata > Lepidosauria > Squamata > Natricidae > Natrix > Natrix helvetica. Next base: position 200,393,157 of record NC_138548.1, read on the forward strand.
CAGGACGTTAGCTTTAATTCTTCTCAGAGTTGAATAACCAGGTAGATACTAAAACAAAGATAAAATGTACTTTCATTTTATTGAAGTGAAAAGTAACTGTCGGAAAATAAATACAATGCCTCCTGATAGGTTGCCATAGCTAAGGAATACTGCCAAAAGTAGAGCAAACATTCTTAAAAATATTGAGGGAATAATATGTTATAATTCTCTCTTCTGTTTCACTGCACAAGACATACTTGTCATATTGTTCATGCTGTGGGATAGGAGCCTCCCATGTTGTTTGTTTCTCCGAGACTTCAGTCTCTTGAAGGAATCCAGATCTCTGTGTGTACTCATGATCAATCGGCTGAAAACAAGGTAACAATCAAATTATGAATTCTCACTGTTGTACAGAGATAACAAAAAAGCAGAGTCTGAAATGCAAAGCTCCATTTAACCATGATTAGACCAGAATGTCTTTTTTTCACAGAGCTATCTAAATTCCTAACCATTACCATATTCTTCTTTTTTAAAAAAGACATTTGTATAGTTTTATTTCAGTAAACATAATGCTAGTTGAATTAAAAGTGAATATGCATTGGTAGTTGCCTTGAATTCGAGGACTGTTAATTTCTAAATATTAATTGTGTTTGTTACAGCATAACTTGAGTTGGTTTTTTCTACACAAAATAATGTTTTAAATGCTTTTGGTTTTATATAGTGACAAAGTACTATTCTTTGTTTATTTTTTGTACTTTCCTCCACTAGGAGATAGAGGGAGTGACATTTATCAAAATATTGTCTGATCTTACATTTCCATTTTATCTACTGCTGTTATTTATATTATTATAATTAGGTCTCAGCTAGGAACATCCTAAATATATTAGTAGTGCTCAGACGTTGAAAACACAGTAGAAACAACTTTAATATAAATCAGGAAGAGTCTGATACATCTTTTCAGACCAACAGATTTTAATGAAAAAAATAAGTTTTTTGTTAACTAAGGCTCATTTCATCAGATGCAAGGTTAAACTGATGTAAGATTTAAAGGGAGACAGTGATTTTACAGATGCAGGTACCATGATTGCAAGTGTCTTTATCAGTTAGCAATTATAATGGGTTAAAACCCATTGTTTGTTTCTACCTTCTGATGTATGTGGGGAAGATGAACTAAAAGATTAGGGAGCAACATGAAGTCATAAGATTTGTTGCAGGGTCTTGTGTTATTGTTTCTTACTGTTTGTTAGAACCCACTTCAGGTTTGATAGCTTTCTCTAGCCTAGACAAGCATGAATTGTCACTCAGTACCTGAGAAAGTGTAGTGTCATTGCCCAATATGGGTTGTATATTTTAGTGGCTTGAGTTGCAAGTTATAAGTAACAATCAGAGGGTGTTATGCATTCTGATTTTTAATAGGTTTTCCCTGAGAATTGGTTTGTCTCTACTGATTTGTCTGGTGGGAAGTTTAATCTGAGTGCAAGCTGTTATTTATGCAACCTGTTATTCATATCTTTGAATGGTTGCTAAACAAGGCAGTTAGTAGACAAAGATATTTAGGTCACAAATGGAAAACCTGTGGTCAGATGACATAATTTAATTTGTCTGTTGGACTAATGTCAAAGACCTTTGAAAGTGATAAATCTGGAACCTTTGGTAAAAAGAACCTGTCCCTTCCATGCTATGGATATTATGAAGATGCCTGCCTACTATATTTAAATTATTTTATGTGTTTTATAACAAATATATTCTTACTTGAGATTAGACAGTTCTTTAATTAGTCCATAAACAACCTCTGTTGCATCCTCCTGTTTGGATGGATCACAAATAATCTTCATTTCATCTCTGATTTAAAAAAAAAAGATAAAAGAATTAGGGCATCATATCAATGGTTTTTCAGTAGTAAAAATGCCCTTAAATGTTAAGTGACTATCAGGCATTGTAGTTTTTAAATTCATTTTAAGTATATTTTAGTGTACATTTTAATATTGAATATGTTTTAGCAAGTGCTTTTACCACCAAATCTTAGATATCTTATTCATAAAACTTTCTGTTCCTGCCCCAAAATGCCTAATAAGGAACAGCCCAAAGCTGCCAAACATTATTATGATATTACATTCAATGTGGACATCCTTTCTGAATAAGCATTTTAATTCTGCATTTTGTTATTTTGCTTTTGCCCCCTTAACAATCTTCTAAAAGCATAAGATAAAGAATAGATTAAAAAAAACATGGAATGTTAGCATAAACCTTTACTCAGATACAGGTAAACATATATACACGTGTGTGATTGTGTGTATACATAAAATGGAGTCCTTAATCAGACCATGTGGAAGGGGAATGTAAAATAAAAACTCAAGTCAAGAAACCAACTAACCTGACATTATTTGCATATATTTCAGTAGAATCAGGGGGTGAGATTTTATTTTCTCCTTGTTTCCTTGTGGTATACTGATTACTTTTGTCCTTGAAACATGTCTGTAAATCATTCAGAACATATGTCTGAAAGGAAAGAAATGGAAGAGATACAATGGTGTTCTACATAACAAAGAGTTTACTTGGAGGTGGGGGTGTCAAAGACTTTTTCCAATTAGGTTTGAGATTAAGCTGTTTGGAAAGGATCTGTTATGTGGCAAGAGAATAAATCTTATTCATTTTCAGTGTACTTTGCTAGCAAGCTTTTCTTCGCTATTTCCAGAATTCCTGACACTTGTATTTTCTTTTTCTCTTGTCCTCCTTCTATTGCTACCCCTTTATAAATGAAGAGGAGGAAGACAATTATTGAAAGCCAAGTAGCAGCCCTAACTCTTAATTCATCTTATTAGAAATGGATTAAAATAAGAGACAAAAAGGCTTTTGTTTTACTCCCGGATGCCACCAAGAAAGCACATAGTAGAACTAAAAAATGAGAGAATAAGGGAAAGAAGCTGAATGTTTCTGAAAAGCAAAAAAGAAAAAGGGTGGAGCTTGGATTAACCATGGGACTAAATGAAAACTGGGACTCGACTTGACCTATGATATCAGCAATTAATTGCAGCACTTTTTACATTTAAAACATTTAAAATTATATAAAATATTGGGAAATTTTTTACCTCAATCTTAATGGAAATACTGCACTTTATAAATGATATCTCCAGCTTTAAGGATTCAACCTCAGAGACTGTTTTAGTTTTTATATAACAAAAATTTAAATTATATGATATATATAATACATAATAAAGTATATAAAGCTATCCAGACTTGCTTTGCAAGAGTGAGATGGGCAGGGTATAAATTTAATAAAGAAAGTACAAGATCATTTCTTTCCAAATCAATATGAGATTGACTATTAATTGTGAAGGACCTAAACATTAATAATGTTAATCAAATTTTAAGGCCTCGACTGTTCTGTTGAATAACAATAGCACTTAAAAAAAAGTCATCAGTAGTCAGCTTACTTTCTGTGATTGAAATTCAACACCATGGCTTTCCAGGACGCCCTCCAATAGAGTGTCAGGCAAAAATTCCAGATCCAAAGAAAAAGAATCTGGGCAAGGAGAATATGCTTGAACTACCATGTCAAGATCATTTGGTGCACTGATGTTGGAATCTGGCCTACATGCAGCAAAAGATCCTTGCATTTTTGACTCTGCATTAATTTCGTTATCGGGGTCACCCAACACTTGTGGTGGAAGAATCTCTGCAGAATGAAGGCTGTTTTTCACCTGGTCAGGTTTGCTCCTGTTTCCTTCACACTGAGCTGATTCTTCATCTGCCATATAGATATCGCTGGAAAAGAAGACATTTTTCCTTGGATTTGGTTCTGCCTTGGAAATTTTCATCACTGTTTTCTCAACATTTCTGCTTGGCAATGCATTCATAATATTGTCTATAATCAAATTATTTTCTCTTAGTTCTGATTGCTGCATATTCAACACCAAATGTTCAGAACAAATTCCATTCTCTTTTTGGATCAGCAGAGTAGGAATATTTGGTTCAGCCGAGTTACAAATGCTCTCCTTTATGCAAGCAGTATCCTCCAAAGAAATTTTTCTGCTTTCGGGTAGAACATCCTCATTAAACTGTGGGGAAATCAGATTTCCTTGTAAAATGATCTGGTCACAAATTGGCTCAGAATGATCCACTCCCTTTTCTAAATAGGGATCAACAGGCTGAACATAAGGAAACTCTTTCTCAGAAATACCTTTGTTTTTTATACTATTTTGCTCTGCAAGAATTGACTCTTTTCTACAAGAGTCTATGCTTCTAATGCCTTTATCTACAGGTTTGCCATTTGATTTGAGGTTCTGCTGATCAGAAGCTTTTTTAATCAGTACAGATTTATAGGCTCCAGGTGCAGAAATTTCATTATTGCTACATGTACAGTTGTCATTTTGTTCTTCAGTTTTTCCACTTTTATCTGGAAGTCCTTCTGTTTCTTTGGCATCCGCATTTCTCTGTTTATTTGCACTAATTGTACACGGAGAACTGTTCAATTTTTCTGATGTAGGAATGAATATATCTGTAATAACTGGGAGTTGAATTATTTTGGTCACCTTTTGGGTTTGGTTATCCATGCACTCGAAATAATGTGAATCTTTCCCGTTTCCATTATTAATCCAGCTAGCGTCATCCATTTCACCTGCTTTCAAGATAATTTGCATCGATTTATCTTGTTGCATATTTGTGCCTGAACTGTCCAGACGCTCTTCTTCATTTTGGCCACTTTTAATATGGTCAATACTCCTATCTTCTGGCAACATGCTTACATTCATCTGCTTCGCCAGTTGGTATTTAACTGGCTCTATAGGGAGAGCTTTCTTTTCAGAATTATTCTCATCATTATTACTTGATACATGTAGAGAAAAAGAAACTTGCTTTTGTGACATTTCTTCTTTGTAGTTACTTGCTTGTGAATTTGATTCAATTCCTGCTTCTTGCTGAGAATCAGATAATCTTGATGTGAGATCATTATTGTTTATTTTTCTAATCCCATATTTATCTTGTATTCTTACATCTAATCCTTCATTTATTCTTTCACAATGAGGGATTATTTGATCTCTGGCACTCTCCATTTTTGTCACTGATGATTCTGCAGATGTAACTGGGTTTTGAACAGTATCTTCTGCTGTTCTAGATACATTTTTATCCATGTGTTGCCCCTATCAAAAGGCAAAAAAGATGAGTAGATAAAAAAGCAGTGCAAATATTTAGCATTTTCTAAATATTTTTTATCTCACCTCATAAAAATAAATGTGTTTAATTATCCAGTATTTATATTTTGATTCTTGTTACCACTTTCAACTTCTCTTCTGATTTTTAAAAAATTATTATTTTTTCCTTTTACAACATCTTAGAGTCATTATAGCAACATTATTATGTCATCATACCTGTACATGTAAATATTATTTCGCTTCTTTGTTTATAAACCTTTATACACAGTTCTATCTATCTATCTATCTATCTATCTATCTATCTATCTATCATATATATATATATATAATGTATGTATTTGTGTTACAACCCCTGGTATGCCCCTGGTATAACACAAATACACACCTATTTCCCTGGCTCAACTGATAAGGAAGACAGCCTGTGACTTAGTGGCTAAGACTCCTGCCTAATATGTAATACAGCCTAGGTTCAAATCCCAGTAAGGGTATAGCTAGCTGATGAGAGCTAGATAGCTTGAAATACATTTATACTAGTCTCCCTTTATTTATTGATCAGCACAAATACAACACAAACATAGCAAAGGCAACATTAAAAATAAAAATATGGTTTTCTGCCTGGATGGTCTTCTGTAATGAGCCGAAGGACAGAAAGGGGGAGTAGTGAGCTCCCTCCCATATTTGGCCATACCAGGGGTTGTAACACAAATACATACCTATTTCCCTGGCTCAGCTGATAAGGAGGAGAGCCTGTGGCTTAGTGGCTAAGACTCCTGCCTAATATGTAATACAGCCTAGGTTCAAATCCCAGTAAGGGTATGGCTAGCTGATGAAAGCTAAATAGCTTGAAATAGATCTATACTTGTCTCCCTTTATTTATTTATCAGCACAAATACAACATACATAAATATATATGTATATGTATATGTATATATATATAAATATATAGTTTTTTGGCTTAATTAATTTTATTCTTGTTTTGCAGCCATTTGTACCAATTGTTCCAAATTTCATAATATTCTGACACTTCTTTGTCTTTTAATTTTAGTGTTAATTTGTCCATCTCTGCACAATCCAAAAATTTTTGTATCACTAATTTGTCCGAGGGGATATTATTTTGTTTCATTGGGCAAACGCTATTCTAGCTGTGGTCAGTACATGTGTTAATATGTACTTAATTTTCTTTGTATATTTCCCTTTGATTATTCCCAGCAGAAAGAGTTCGGGTTTGTATTTTATTTGTTCTGTAATTTCTTGCACCCATTTCCAAATTTTTGTCTTAATATTTTTGAGTTTCCGGATAGGTCCACCATATGTGACAGAAAGTCCCTTGTATTTTTTTACACTTCTTGCAGATTGGATTCATGTTTGGGTACATTTTAGCCAATCTCGTTGGTGGTAAATGCCAACGATAAAACATTATATACATATTTTCTTTGAGTGCTACTGATCATATTAGTTTATAATTCGTGTTCCAAATTCTTTCCCAATCCACTAGATCTATATTGTGTCCAAAGTTTTTGGCCCACGCTATCATGCAACCTTTAACTTTTTCTTCTTCTAATGTTACTTCTAATAAATATTTGTAAATTTTCATTATGAATTTATTTTCCGGGCCAATTAAATGTTATCTATTTGTTGTAATTCTATGTATATTCCATATTCTTTTACATCTTTTTTGTATCTCGATTGTAGTTGAAGGTATGGCCACCAGTCTATATTTATATTTTGCTCCTTTAATTCCTGATTTGTTTTCAAATTTCCTTGGATGTCTAAAATTTCACTATATGTAACCATTTTCGATAGATCTAGTGTATTGGGATGTGTCATGGCTTCCATAGTGGAAAGTCATATCGGTATTTTCATGTAGTATTTTTCTCTAATTTTATTCCAGACCTGTATCAGTGCATCTCTAATGTGGGGTTAATTGGTTATTCAGTAGTTGGCAAACCACATTGATTAATCAGTCAAAGTCCACATTCCTTCCTCTTAATCCTTTTGTTTACAAGAAGGTACAATGGAATTTACATGTAGACATCACATTCCATGCAGCAAAATATTAACTAAGTAGAGAGTCATGTATCTATATCATGAAGTGTCCATGAGGAAAGCATGCATCTGTAAACCAATTAATAGTTGCCAAGTGGATTTTCTGTCCAATGAGCTTTTACTATTCTGAAAAGTTTGACAATAAAAGGGAGCCCCAAACAATGCTCTGGGTGGGTACCCTTCCCATCAGGGTGCCTTCCATCGGGTGGCCTTCCCAGCACAATCTTACTCCTGTCTGCGTCTGCTTTTTCTACGTCACCAACACTCTAATACAGTGTCTATTGAAGTATTTTTGTTTCTTTTTACTCTCTTTCCATAGGAAAAAGTGCCATCCCATTTGCAAATCGTGGCCCTCTAATGTTAGTATTCTTTTATTTTTTAAATTTATCCAATCCCTAATCCATGTTAATGCTGCTGCTTTGTCATAAAGCTCCCAGTCAGGGAGTCCCATACCACCTCTGCTTCTTTCATCCTGTAGAACTTTCAACTTTTATCCTGGCTTTCTTCCCTTGCCATATACATTTTTATATAATCTTTTCAATTCAATAAAAAAAATGTTTTCTAATTTTATGGGGATTGTTTGAAATAAGTATAATAGTCTTGGTAATACATTCATTTTTATCACTATTATTTTTCCTAATAATAACTGTAGTTTTCCCCCATAATTCTAGATCTTTTTTTATTTGTTACACTAATTTTGTATAATTATTTTCTTTTATAGTTGAGCACTTTGCAGTTAGCCATATTCCAAGATATTTAACTTTCTTTGTCACTTGCAGTCCTATTATTTCTAATTCTTTATTTTGTTCTTCCTTCAAATTTTTAGTTATCATTTTAGTCTTTTCTCTATTAATTTTTAACTCTGCTAGATCTCCATATTTTTCTAATTCTCGCATTAAACTCTTTCCTGTTTCTAGCGCATCTTCTATAATGAATACCAAATCATCTGCAAAGGCCTGAATTTTATACTCCTCTCTTTTAATTTTAGTTCTTCTTATCTCCGAATTTTGTCTAATTCTTATTAGCAGACTTTCAAGTGTCAGGATAAAGAGCAGAGGTGATAGTGGGCAACCCTGCCTTACTCCTTTCATTATTTTAAAGGTCTCTGTACTTTTCTATTTAATAATATATTTACTCTTTGGGTAGAGTATATCATTTCTATTAATCTTTCAAATTGGTCCCCTAATTTCACATTTTTAATTTGTTGCGTCATAAATTCTCAATTTAAATTGTCAAATGCCTTCTGTACATCCAGAAAAACAAGTGCAACTTGTTCCTCTGGATGCGTCTCATAATACTCTAAGATATTTGCTACTATTCTGGTATTATTCCTAATTTGTCTTGTTGGAAGAAATCCATTTTGGTCTGGATGTATATAGTCATTTAATAGTTTTTTCAATCTCTCTGCTATTATTGTTGTGAATATTTTATAGTCGGCATTTAACAATGAGATTGGCCTATAGTTTTGAATCTGTTTTTTATCTACACCTTCTTTAAATATTAATGTAATATGTGCTTCCCTCCATGAATCCGGTATTTTTGCTTTCTTCAGTGCTTCATTATACATCTCCAACATCAAGGGTTCTATCAATTCATTCAATTCATCTATTATTTTATACCATTCTGCTGGAAATCCATCTGGGCCTGGCGTTTTATTATTTTTCTGTTTTTGGATTGCCTGTTTCAATTCCCCTCTCTCGCAGGTCCCCTCTCTCGCAGGCATGCCCCCTTGCCCTGGCTAGGGCCCACTTCGATGAAGGGTTTATTAACCCAGAGAGGTGGAGGAAGCGGGGGATTAGGGGTTTTTTAGTAAAATGTTTTTAAAAGGTTTTAAGGGGTTCCAGGGTGGGGGGGAGGGTTACTCAGCCTAGGGGTGTGGATATAGCCAGGCCAACAGGTGGGGTCAGGAGGGAAGGGAGCGGAGTGGGGGAGATGGGAGAAAACAGCATTCCTACAAGGGGCGCTGCAATAGCGACGGTCGTAGGGAGGGGCGGGCGCGAGGACATTAGAAGAACGTGTAGTCGGTTGGGAGACCGTGGCTGCTGGACACGCCCGGTCGCGTGCACCAACCCCCGCAGTCTAGGTGGACAGGATCGGCAGAGCCTGGGCCTTAGGCTGATGCTGTGTAATGCGAGGTCCGTGGTTAACAAGGCCCCCCTCATCAGTGACTTGATCACAGAGGGGGAGCCGGACCTCGCAGGAATAACAGAAACCTGGTTGGGCCCGGAGGGGGGGTTGCCCCTCGGGGAAATGTGCCCTCCAGGTTACCGTGTATTCCACCAGCCACGGGCCCAGGGTAGGGGTGGTGGGGTAGCGATAATTATTCGGGAAGATTTGGCACCGAGAGAATTCACTGTGTCGCAGATATCTGGGTGTGTCTCTAGGCGTGAAATGGGGCCCAGGGAGACAGTTGGGCCTGTTGATAGTATACCTGGCTCCCCGCCATACATCAACGGCCCTGCCCGGACTCCTCGAGCGGATCGCTGAGATGGCGGTTGAAACCCCCAAGCTATTAGTGATGGGGGATTTCAACCTGCCGTCGATGGGAGAAGCATCCGAGGTAGCTCGGGAATTCATGGCTTCCATGACAGCCATGGATCTGTCTCAAGTAATTCGGGACCCCACACACGAGAGAGGCCACACACTGGACCTTGTGTTTGTCTCCGACCAGTAGACGAGTGATCTGGGAATAGGGGATTTAGCCATCACGCCCCTGTCATGGTCAGATCACTCACTTCTCCAGCTGGACTTCCCTGGCACTACCCCCCGCCGCGGGGAGGCGGAGCCAGATTGTCCTAGATGGTTCCGCCCCAGGCGTCTGATGGAACCAGATAGGTTCCAGGCGGAGCTTGGGCCACCTCCTGCAGACCTGTCCTGCTCCCGGGCAGAGGACCTGGCAGCTGCATGGAATAATGCGGCTGCCGGAGCCTTAGACCGGGTTGCGCCTTTGCGGCCTCTCCGATGGCAACGATCAACCCGGGCTCCCTGGTTTAACGGGGAGCTAAGGGCGATGAAACGCCACAGGAGACGCCTAGAGAGCAAGTGGAGATCCTCCCGCTCCGAATCGGACCGAACACAGGTAAGAGCCTACTTAAGGACCTACCTTGTGGCAATAAGAGTGGCCAAACGCCGATATTGTGCCACCCTTATTGCGTCCGCAGAGAACCGCCCTGCCGCCCTGTTTCGGGTGACCCGCTCCCTTCTGTCACAGGGGCAGCGGGATCCCCCATTGCAGGGCAGGGCAGAGGAATTTGGGGAATACCTGCAGGATAAAATCGATCAGATCCGGAAGGAATGGACCCCCTTCAGTGCTCCAGGGGAGGCGTCCGAGGCGAGTCTTGAGAGACCACGCTGGGAGGAGTTTGACCCTGTTGTCACCGAAGATTTGGACAGGTTGCGCGGGCGACTGCGAGCCACCACATGTTTACTGGACCCGTGTCCCCCCTGGCTTGTACTGGCTTCCTGGGAGGGTTCACGAGGCTGGCTACTGGGACTGGTGAATGCTTCGTTGAGTGAGGGCCTTTTACCAGCCACCTTGAAAGAGGCGGTGGTGAGACCCCTGCTCAAGAAGCCTTCTCTGGACCCAAAGGAGCTAGCAAATTATCATCCTGTCTCCAACCTTCCTTTTTTAGCGAAGGTTGTTGAGAGTGTGGTGGCTCAGCAGTTCCCGCGTCACCTGGAGGAATCTGATTATCTAGACCCGCGCCAGTCCGGCTTCCGACCCGGCCACAGCACGGAGACGGCCTTGGTCGCGTTGGTGGATGATCTCTGGAGGGCAAAGGATAGGGGTTGCTCCTCTATCCTTGTCCTATTAGACCTCTCGGCGGCTTTCGATACCATCGACCATGGTATCCTATTGCGCCGTCTGGAGGGGTTGGGGGTAGGAGGCACCGTGTTGCGGTGGTTCCACTCCTACCTCTCTGGCCGGACGCAATGCGTGTTGGCAGGGGAGCAGAGGTCGACCCCGAGGCCCCTTACTTGTGGGGTCCCACAGGGGTCGGTCTTCTCGCCTCTCCTGTTCAACACATATATGAAGCCGCTGGGCGAGATCATCCATGGTTTTGGGGTGGGATACCATCTGTACGCTGACGACACGCAGCTGTACATTTCCACCCCAAACCACCCCAACGAGGCCGTCGAAGTGATGTCCCAGTGTCTGGAAGCCATGCGGGTCTGGATGGGGGACAACAGGCTCAAGCTCAACCCCTCCAAGACAGAGTGGCTGTGGCTCCCGGCTTCCCGGTTCAACCAGTACAACCCATCTCTGGCCATCGGGGACGAGCAATTAGCCCCGGTGGAACGGGCGCGCAATTTGGGCGTCCTCCTAGATGCCCAGCTGGCTATGGATGACCATGTGGCAGCCGTGGGGAGGGGGGCGTTCCACCAGGTTCGCCTGGTGCGCCAATTGCGACCCCTTTTGGACCGGGATGCCCTGCGCACAGTCACTCACGCGCTGGTGACGTCCCGCCTGGACTACTGCAATGCTCTCTACATGGGGCTCCCCTTGAGGTGCGCCCGGAGATTGCAGTTGGTCCAGAATGCAGCCGCGCGGGTAATTATGGGGAGAATGAGGTTCTCCCATGCAACACCTCTCCTGCGCGAGCTGCACTGGCTCCCTGTGGCCTACCGGGTGCGCTTCAAGGTGTTAGTCACCATCTTTAAAGCGCTCCATGGCACAGGGCCTAGTTACCTGCGGGATCGCGTCCTGCCCCATACATCCCTGCGACCTATTCGCTCGCACAGAGAGGGACTTCTCCGGGTGCCGTCCTCCAGAGAGTGTCAGAGGGCGGCGCCCAGGAGTAGGGCCTTCTCTGTGATGGGCCCTACCCTTTGGAATGACCTCCCCCCAGACATTAGGACTACAACTGACCTCCGCTCCTTCCGTATGAAACTTAAGACCCACCTGTTTCGACTAGCCGGCCTGGCTTAAATTTAGAGCTTTTCCACCTCTTGGGCATTTTTAATTGTTAATTTTAATTTTTAAATTTTAACTGTCATTGGGGTTTTAATTGTCTTAAAGTACTGTAATTTATTTATTTATTTTCCACCTCCTCCATATTATATTGTTGTGACTGTTGCTGTTGTACGTCGCCTCGAGTCCCTGGGGGGAGAGGGGGCGACTAAGAAGTCAAATGAAATAAATAAATAATAAATAAATTCTAGTTTTGTTATTTTTTTTGACAACATTTCTTTCATGTCTTCTGTTATTGAAGGTTTTTCTTCTCTGTTCAAATATTCTTTTATTTGTTTTCCATCTACTTGTTCCCCTTTATACAGATTCTCAAAGTACTTGTATGCAATCTTTTTCTTTCCTTCCATTGTATGTTGTAATTCACCAGTTTCCACTTGAATATTAATCTTTCTTTTTCTCTCTTTTCTCAATCTGTATGACAACCACCTCCCCGGTTTATTTGCTTGCCCAAAGAAGTTTTGTTTTGTTAGTTTTAGGCCCTTTACCATTTCTTCCTGGTCTGATATATTTAATTTATGTTTTGCTAACATCCAATCCTTTCTAATTTTGTCATTCTGTGGCTTATTTTGTAATTCTGTTTCTAAATTTTTAATTTCTTCCTCTAATATCTTCAGTTGTGCCCATTTCTGTTTGTTTCTTTTTGCTGAATATGCTATAATAATTCGTTGGGAATAAGCTTTAATGGTGTCCCATAGATTTTGTATAGATGTCTGTTCTTTTGTGTTTTCCTTAAGGAATTAACTCCAATTCGTTTCTACATTTTTGAATAAATTCTTTTTCTTTTAATATTTGCAAATTTAACATCCATCTTTGTCTAGTTTTTTTTCCTTCCCAAATTATTTTAATGGGGTTGTGATCCGCCCACATATTGGGTGACCAGGATTGATGTGGATTGGAGTAAAAGGTAAATTGTTTTTTTTCTGGTTCCATTTTTCTCCAAATATCTATTAAATTTAGCTCAACTTCTCTTCTAATATTAGTGAATATAAATTTACTAAATAGCTACAAAAACACTGTAACGATGTCTTTAAAATATTTTTAGATTATTTTTATTGTATCCGTATTCATTTGTTGTGTGCATGTCACTCCTTATTTTGTGACCTGCCCAGAGTCAAAGTCAGGAGTCATCAAAATCAAAGGCCTTTGAATAAAAATATCTTAATGCCATGCTCAACATGAACAAGAAAATGCTTAGCTTCAGAAATGCATCTACAAAACTTCACTGCTGCACAAATAAATAATTGTAAATAGCAGTAAAATATAATCTTAGTTGTATTTCATTACTTTTTAAATATTTCTTTTTCATCTAACCATAACCAATTTTTATGGTGGCAAATATCTATTACATTATACTGTAAACATGCAGAAAGTTTGTTGCGAATATCAGCTCATACCTCTTTGGTCCAAATTACTGTGGTTTCCTCAAAATATTTTTCTTGTCTTTTAATCAATGATTTTTTTGACTTAGTAGTAAATGTTGGTATGAGCTTCCTATTCTATAATTAAAAAAATGAGACAGTCACATTCACTTCCTCAACAACTTTTAAAATTAAAGTATTCAATTTGGCCCAGTAAAACTATTCCATATGCATGAAGATTTCACTTAGCGGTTAAGCTAGAAAAATACACTATGGAAAAGCCATAATGATTCTGTGATTAGTTGGTTCTTTGATTGGTTGTGTAAGAAGACGGTGAAGGTCAGTGAAAGTGGAGTGCAGGGCAGCCAAAAGTGCAGAAATGAGGGGGAGATAGGTGGAAGGGGAAGAGTTGAAATAAGTGCTGTAAATGATGGCAGCCCAAATGTTGTAATTGATGGGCTGCCAAGTGTCTTAACAGCTATAACTTGGAAGTGATGGAGGTGGAAGTGTTGCAAGGGCCATAATCTCAAGGACTAGTTGTAACTACTATTTGTTAGTGTCATCATTTTAAATGAACACTGAACAACGTAGTTAAGGGAAGATTATTTGCAAACTTTGGAAGGCGGAAACCTCCAGGTAAAAAAGACAAGATAAACTGCAATTACACTACTAAGATGTCATTTTTGCATTGAAATTTTAATATACTTACTTGTGAAGAAGGTATTGCAGCCTTAGTGCAATCTAGCTCTTTCCATTCAGAACCAGCCTTAAGTAACTTGGTAGAGCTGGAAAGAAAAAAATGAATTCAAATTTAGAAACAACAAATTACTAATTTAAATTACCCAAAAGAAGGATCCTGCAATAGGGAAAAGATGGTTTCCACCTTCCTATAAATGAACTTTATTCTTGGCAATTGCAGCGAAACAAGAAACCCACATCTCTTCCTTCTATATTCACATTCTATTTTATTATATGTGTATATTACAGTCACACATTCATTTTCCCCTTGATTAAAGAGCATTTGCATTATAAATTTCTTCAAAGGGAAAGAAACTTGAATTATCACTAATAGAAAGCTCCATGTCCATCTGAACTTTTTTAGTTGCCAGTCACCCCAAGCTGCATATATCAATTAATGTCCAGTCTCCCAAGATCTACAGTTTCCCTCATTTTCCATTCCTTAGTTAAGTCCCAAGGAAGGAAACTGGCAGATCTCCTTCCATTGGGCTTTTTCACTAAGTGCCTCATTTTAAGGAATTACTGAAAATTCTCCCAAATTTTCTCTATTGAGAAAAAAAACTATTTTAAAACTTTGCTTCTGCAATATAAAGAGTTATGAGTTCATCATCTTCATTATTCATTTGCATTTCTGGTATGTGTGTGTAATAAATTATTTTGTCTTTCATATACTCAGAGAACCAAGTGTTTATAAAGAATTACAAGCATTTATTTGAGAGTGTCAATTAACTCTATCTACTTTATGAAAGCAGTTAGTCTACCATTTTTTTCATGTTACAATGATATTTAAATAGAAATGAGATTCTGATCAACTGGATATTCAAATGACTGGCATCTGGTGAGCACATTTAAAGCGGCCTGCATTAAAAACAAAACAAAAAAGAGCTATGAGGAAATAATGCATACATTGAAGAGGAAAATGGAAAATGTCAGATAAATTGCGCACGGGACAGTGTGTATTAATGGTTATTTGGGACTACAAAGGGATATGAGGCATACCAGTATTGGATTAAACAATTAGGATACAAATGGGAAGGAAGCCAATTGCATACATTGCTCTGGCTAGCAAAGAAATGTGTATTAAGATTATTTCATTTCCTGGGAACAGGCATTTAGGTAGTCGATGTCAACTTGTAAAGCGTTGCCATGACTATTATCAGGTTGGCATTCGAGGGAGGATTCCATGCATACCTTTGGCCAGAGTTGGATCTCATATTTCTACAACCTAGTTCGTGAATATGATCTATGACGCATGACAGAAGGGAGGAGATAGGGGGTAAAGTTCAAACGCAATTAAGCAGAAGCAGTTTTGGCTCTGCAGGAGTACACGCCAGAATGTTGATCCTAATAAATGAATGGCTTTCTTTTGAACTTTGTCTCGAGGCTCATAAATTAATTAGGTCATCTTCTGGGAACTTCACAGTCATGGCTTTGGACATCTCTACTACTTGAAGGCTGAAAATTAGGAGGATTTTACCAGCACTTGGAATACCTCTTCAAGTCTTCAACCGGCCCCAATACTGTTGGGACATCTAGCTTTGGGACCATGGCAGTTTATATAATTTTCTCAACAGCTAACGCTACTATTCGGTGCTAACACTGGGTAAGAACAGTATATTTTACCATCAAGACAACATTGCAGCATGAAAAAGAGGAAGACATAACAAGAATGAATTCTGGTGTGTAGACATTGCTTAAACCATCCAAGCAACAAAAACTAGATGATCTCATGGAATTTAAAAAGGTGGCTGAAGAAGATAAAGTTAAGTAATGACAGCCACCAGCATTAGTGTTCTTAGTAAACCAAGTGACTCCAGGCAAAAATGATGTGTTGAATTGGAACTCACAAGATGAAAGTGTAGTGGACCATCCCACCAACAACATGAGAAACCAAATTCCCTGAACCTCTTAACAGTTTCCTCTTCTTGGGGCAGCTATAGCAGTTTTAGTTGCAGCATATACTCCAAAAAATTGTCAGGAAGAGGTTTCTAAAAATAAAACTACAGATGTCATGTCTAGGCAAAGCTTAATGATGGTGCACTGCTTTGTAAATTGTTCATTCTTTAAGAAAAATAAAAGTGAAAGTGGATTCACTGAAAGAGCCCCTTGATGTATTTGCTCAGTCCTATCATAATAAATTAACTCTATGTTTCTACTGGGGGGGGGGTGTCTTAATTTAAAACCTCACTGTGCTGCTCCAATATAATGAATGCAAGAGTTATGAGATTCACATCCCCATTATTGGTTTGTATTTTTTTTAATGTGTGTGAATGTAATAAATTAACTGGAGCAGAAAGCTCTGAATCCCAAAATGATCAAGCCACTGTAACCCAAAGTGAATAAGATGAATAAGTCAGTAAGATGAATCTACTCTGAAAAGAGAACGCCCCCCCCCAATCCTGTTCTTTTACTTTTGAAACAGGGAAGGGTTGAAAATCAAACTTCAAACAACTGTGTATTGCAAACTAAGCAGATTTAACTACAAATCACTCTTAATAGACTCAATAGCAGACAGTGGGGTTCAAAGAAAGTAATTTACTCATGCCCTAAGTTGATTGCTTCAATGTCATTACTATGCAACTGACATACATTTGGTGGAGTGGCTTCCTAATAAGATGGGCTGTAATGAGAACCAAAGAGTGGTTCTCTTGCAAAGATAACAAACCATCTCTGCCTTCTAGAGACACTTATACAACAGTGATTGGTCTCATTCGAGACAACGATGAATCTGCATACAGATGGGAGGTTGAACAACTAGCCTTGTGGTGCGACCAGAACAATCTTGAACTAAATACACTCAAAACCGTAGAAATTGTGGTAGATTTTAGGAGAAACCCTCCTATACGATCACCTCTTACAATACTAGACAACACAGTATCAACAGTAGACACTTTCAAGTTTCTAGGTTCTATCGTATCTCAAGACTTAAAATGGACACTTAACATGAAAAATGTTATCAAAAAAGCACAACAAAGAATGTTCTTTCAGTTCCTCCCCCCAATGCCATCACTCTGCTAAACAACTAATCCCCACAACACTGTCAAATTATCTACTAAGACTGCATTACTATTATTCTAAGTCTTGTATCTTATGATTATTGATGAATGTATCCTATTTTATTTTTCTTTATGTACAGTGAGAGTATATGCACCAAAGACAAATTCCTTGTGTGTCCAATCACACTTGGCCAATAAAGAATTCTATTCTATTCTATTCTTCTTATTCAGATAAGCAAGTTCAGGCAGAAAGAGGATAGATTGCAGTTGAATTTATGGAGGCATAATTAGTTGACACCTTTGGAGCCTTGTCAAGCTGTGAAGAGGAAGATTTATTAAAGAAGTCAGGGTAGTGGTTCTCAATCTTTTATTTACCATGGACCCCCAATTAAATATCTTTTAGCTCTTTCAGAGGTTTTGCTCTTCAGTTTAACCAGATGTGAGACACTGTAGCTTAAGATGGGCCCCAGGCAATAGTTTGATTTGTGCAGCTCTATCAGCTTCCCTGATTGAGCTGTTGCTGAGTTGGCTGGCCAGCAATTCTCAAACTATTCTTCACCATGGGCTCCCTTTAAACACCTTTTGTGGCCATGGAGCATGGCCAGGGATTCCTAAGACTTAACTCAAGATTTAAATCATGACATTTCTTCAAGCCTTCGCAGACCCCCTGTGATGATATCACATACACACACACACATTCTTTTCCCAGAACTAAAGTTATCCATCTTCTTTTCTTGAATTATCTTGTTGCCTCATCAGTAAAATGGTCCGTTTATCTTGTTCATTCAAAAAGAAGAGCTAACACCTTCAAAAGTGTCTGTTGAATAAAAATCTTTATCCAATAGATGATACAAGGTAGGCTGCTTTCTCCCACCTTCAGTGAATTTAATCCTATATTCTGTGGCTACCAAGCTAGGTTTTGTGACTAATGTTGTGATAGTTTTATAACCATTTACAGACTTTCCCCCCCTGAGGTTCTTCAGTAATTTAACAATAATTGATCCTCAATTTAATTTCTGCTGTGAGAACAAATCTTATTGCCTTCTTTGATAAAGTGGATCGAGGAAATGCTGTGGATATAGAACACTCAGATTTCAGTAAGGAGTATGATAAAAGTAAACCACATTCTACTTCTTGATAAGATATAACAATATGGAGTAAAAAGGAAGCAGACGGATTTGCAATTGGCTGACCAACTGTACTCAGTATGAGGTCCTCAATGGAACTACA
Source organism: Natrix helvetica (assembly GCF_964273705.1). NCBI lineage: Eukaryota > Metazoa > Chordata > Lepidosauria > Squamata > Natricidae > Natrix > Natrix helvetica. The sequence goes on from NC_138548.1 coordinate 200,411,626, forward strand.
TCTACGTGAAGAGAAGAATGCACTGGGGTACCTCAAGGTTTTCTCATGGGCCAGTGCTCTTCAACATCTTCATAAATGATTGAAGAGCACTCAACAAATTTGCAGACGACTCCAAGGTGTCGGGAATTGCTAATACTTTGGAAAAGAGACTCAAGATTCAGAAGGATCTTGCCAGACTTGAGTATTGAGCCCTAGCCAAGAAGATACAGTTTAAGAGTGAGAAAAGTAAAATCATACACTTAGGCAGAAAAAAACAAATGCACAGGCACAGGATATAGGCAGTACCTGGCTCAAAAGTAGTGCCTGTGAGAGGGAGCTAGGAGTACTTGTGAACCACCACAAGTAGGAGTCAGCAGTATACTCCAGCAGCCAAAAACAGCCAATGCAGTCCTAGGCTGCATTAACACAGGAACAGCATTAAGATCACAGGAAGTTATATACCTCCTGTGGTAGTACCACTAAATACTGCACTAGTGCACTAGTGAGGCCAAATTTGAAGTAATGTGTCAAACTCTGTGATACAAAAAAAAAAAGGTGCTGACCCTAAAAAGAGTGCAGAGCAGGAAAAAAAATGATATGCGGTCTGGAGGTCAGATTGTATGATGAAGGGCTAAGCCTAACAAAGAGAAAGATTAGGGGTTAATAGGGTAGCTTGAAGGGCTGACCCAAGAAAGAGGGGATTGATTTACTCTCCATAGCACCTGAGGGCAGAACAAGAAGTAGTGGGTGGAAGCTCATTAGAGGGAAATCCCACCTGGAACTAAGGAGGAATTTCCTGACAGAACAATTAATCAATGGAACAGCTTGCCTCCCCAAATTATGGGTACTCCATTGCTGGAGGCATTCAAGAAAAGACTGGATAACCATTTGTCCAGGATGGTATAGGTGTCCTGCCTTGGACAGGTGGTTGGATTAGAAGATATCCAAGATCTCTTCCAGCCCTATGATTCTATGATGCTATAAATTAAAAATAGCATTTTATCAGGAAGAATATGAAATAGGATATTCCCCACTTGTTCTTCAATACTAATGTTGATCGGTACTGCAAAAGTTTAGTTATCTGATTTATTAAATACAATACAATACAATAGTAGAGTTGGAAGGGACCTTGGAGGTCTTCTAGTCCAACCCCCTGCCTAGGCAGGAAACCCTATACCGTTTCAGTCAGATGGCTATCCAACATCTTCTTAAAGACTTCCAGTGTTGGGGCATTCACAACTTCTGGAGGCAAGCTGTTCCACTGATTAATTGTTCTAACTGTCAGGAAGTTTCTCCTCAGTTCTAAGTTGCTTCTCTCCTTGGAACTGAGGAGAAATTTCCTGACAGTTAGAACAATTAATCAGTGGAACAGCTTGCCTCCAGAAGTTGTGAATGCCCCAACACTGGAAGTCTTTAATGAATGAATAAATAAATGATAATAATAAATGAATAATTCAACAGTCATTTTACAAGTACATTTTACTAAGGCATGAACTGACAGGAGTGTGAATTTTGTAAAAACCAAAGAATAAACATGAATTAATCTAGTTTTTATTTCTTCAAGTTAGTAATTGCCATGTAGTTTGCAATTAGTATTAAAGTAGTATTGTAATTGTATTTGTTTTCAGGAGTTGCTGAGCATTGCTGAATTCTTCTCAAACATTTTAAAGCAGTGAAGTAAATTAGTCTTGTGAGCCATAAAATATGCTGAAGATTGTTTTAGAACATTTCAGATTATTCTCCTGGTATTCCCTAACTCAGTCTTGATTTTACTTGATTTAACTATTATTTATTATTTAAATCCATTCATTGAAGGAAGAAATATTGATTTTGAGAGAAACATTATAGTTTTATTGGCAGGGGTTACAAATCAATTTTTTGAAGGGACGCAGTGGCTCAGTGGCTAAAACACTGAGCTTGTCGATCAGAAAGGTCGGCCGTTCGGCAGTTTGAATCCCTAGTGCCACGTAACGGAGTGAGCTCTCGTTACTTGCCCCAGCTTTTGCCAACCTAGAAGTCTGAAAGCAGGTAAAAATGCAAGTAGAAAAATAGGGACCACTTTGGTGGGAAGGTAACAGCGTTCCGTTAGTCATGCCAGCCACATGACCACGGTGACATCTTTGGACAGTGCTGGCTCTTCGCCTTTGAAATGGAGATGAGCACCGCTCCCTAGAGTCGGGAACAACTAGCACATATGTGCGAGGGAAACCTTTGCCTCTACAAATCAATTTACTGGGAGTTGTCAGGCACCAACCTCTCCCAGTAAACAAGTAACACAAAAACAGAAAAGGGAAAAATGTACCAACTATATTAGTGAATTAGTTATATTCACTGTTCTGAATGGTGTTACGTCTCATCCTGCTAGAATCTAGTCTGTATCTGACAGGAATATGATCGCCATCATAATTGTCCACTAAAAAAAAAAAGTCCAGTTGCCTTTTGAAAAAGCACCTTTGGGACAGTCTATCTAGGGCTAGGCCAATCTACCGACTTAGTACCTTACTTTTCATATGTATTTGAATAAGCTGGCTGAAAATTCAGGACTTATAGTCCTAAACCATTTCCAGAGTACCTGGTTGAGACAATTTTGGAATTAGGTAGGGGAGGAGAAGATGCATTACCACTGTATGTTAATAAGATGTGTGTATGTGTGTGTGTGTGCGTGTGTGTGCGCGCGTGCATGTTTGTGTATGTATGTATGTGTATCTATCTATCTATCTATCTATCTATCTATCATCTATCTATCTATCTATCTATCTATCTATCTATCTATCTATCTATCTATCTATCTATCTATCTATCTATCTATCTATATATATCATATGATTGTTACCTTAGCTCCTGATCTTCTTCCAAATTTTCCTTACATTCTTCATATAATTCTGGTATAGATAGAGAATGACTGGTCTGAGAAGCTTGGGTTAACATTTCTAGATCACTTTCTCTTGTCAAATGCATGTTCTTTCTAGTATTCTTCTTTGGCTTAGAAATGCCTTCCTTGTTATTTTCTTCTTTTGAGAGAGAGGGGAAAATAATATCAATAAACTATAATGCATAAGAAACACAGCAAACTGTTTAATACTCACCAAATGAAAATGAATATCCTATTGATTTAATTACAAATATTACATAGCAATAGCATATAGACTATATACTGTTTCAAGGTGCTTTACAGCCCTCTCTAAGCAGTTTACTAAGTCAGCATATTCACTCCAACAATCTGGTGCTCATTTTACCGATTTTGGAAGGATGAAAGGCTGAGTCAACCCTGAGCCAGTGAGAATTGAACAGCCGAACTGCTGGCAATCAGCAGTCAGCAGAATTAGCTTGCAATGCTGCATTCTAACCAGTGTGCCACCATGGCTCTATACAATATGATGTATAATGTATACAATTCCTATTAATATAAGGCTTCAATTAAATGCTCCCTTTGGAACATCATTCCCACTGGAAATAATGAGATTAGCCCCCATTTTGAAACTGTAACACAAGGACCTAAAGACCGAGTTTTGTCAATGAGCTTGGGAATCCCAGAGTGGGATGGAGCACATCAAATGTTTGATTTGACTGTTGCCGCTAAGAGGGTAAGGATTATTGCTTTTTATTGCTTTTATGTTTTATGTTTATTATTATTTTGTTGCTTTGCGTGTATACTGGGAGCTTCTGTACCAGAGACAAATTCCTTGTGTGTGTAATCACATTTGACCAAATAAAGTATTCAATTCAATATATTGGGTTTTTATCCTTGTAAGTCACCCATTATTTCTAAAAATGACAGGTATTACATAGTATTCTCATTTCATCTTTGGGCAGATCCTTCAATTCTTCCCATTATGGAAAGAACTGAAAATAAAAATTATGTACCTAGTAAATACCCTTTTAGTAATTTATAATATATTTGCATTTTGAGAATTCTGTTTGGTCTTAGTTGCCATTTTTGAGAAAGGATATAAGGATATAATAAAGCTGAAAAAAAGTACAGAAGAGGGCAAACCAAATGATTGGGCCTGAGGTTTGATATAAAGAAAATCATCTTTATATAAAATCATGCTGGCATGGAGAAAGTGGGTCAATAGGATTATGATTTGCCCAATGAAACTTGATTAGAGATTTTAAAAAGACTAAGGAAAGCTTATTTTCACATAATGCACGCTGCCAACATTCTACTAGGATTGATGTAATAGATAAATTGCACAAACAAAAATTATCTTTCTGGAATTCATTATACCATACTGTATATGTGATGATCTTTTCAAATTGGATTGGGTAACTTCGTGGAAGGAAGATCTTACTAGTACTGCAAACTTACTGATTTTGGAGACTCTGTACCTCTGGATTGTGGTAGCATGCTTGCAAACAGCAATAGCAAGAGCAGTTAGACTTATATACTGCTTCACAATGCTTTACAGCCCTATCCAAGTGGTTTACAGAGTCAGCTTATTACCCCCAACAATCTGGGTCCTCATTTTACTGACCTCAGAAGGATGGAAGGCTGAGTCAACCTTGAGTTGGTCAGGATCAAACTGCTGGCAGTTGGCAGAATTAGCCTGCAGTACTGCATTCTAACCACTACACCATCAATGCCCCCAATATACATGTAATACCAGTTAGAGGGGAGCAGGTTGAGTTTCCTAGAGACCTCTAGTTACCGCTGTCAGAACAAAATACTGGACTAAAAAAGACTTTGGCTTAATCCAGTATAACTATTATTCGATTATTATGTACATATATGAGAGTGGGAAGGGAAGTACTGTATGTGTCTGAGTGATTACGTTATTATGTATGAACCAGTGGTGGCTTATGGATCCCGTCACAACCAGGATGTTGCGAAGGGGCCAGGCGTCCACCATTTGCACGTAGCTGCGCACGTTCCAGCTGCTCGGCGGAGCATCACACAAGCACCGTATGCTGTGTGCGCATGCGCAAATGGCCTGGTTGGGTCAAATACAGGTAAGGAGGGCTGGTGGGCCCTCCAAAGCACTGTACCGGAACGGTACCTGGTACTCCCAGCAGGCACCAGTACGCCCGTACCGGGGTGTACTGGCCATAACCCACCACTGGTATGGACTGGTCAGCAATATCTTCTTTTCCTATGGAAGTTAAATTTAAAAGGATGTTGACATGCTACACACACACACACACACACACAAACACACGATCAGGGGTGAAATGCTACCGGTTTGGGCTGGTTCACCTGAACCGGGAGTAAAAAATGCTTAACAAAGTAAAAAAAAAGTTCCGACAATCAGCTGTGCTGATTTTTACTCTTTTTTTAGTATTTGGGATCCATTTTTGTTCCCATGAGGCTTTCCTGAGGCCTTATAGGCCAAACACGGGGGTTGGGGAGGTGTTAAGAAACAGAGATAGGGGGGGAGGGAGGGAGAAAGGAGGGGAAGGAAGGGGAGAAAGGAGGGGAAGGAAGGACCACAAATCTGGTACTAGACGCAACTTCAGATAATACCTTTACAGAGCACAGAAATCCAGGGCTGGAATGAACCTGGAGGTCATCTAGTCCAACCCCCTGTTCCAGCAGGACATTGTTAAAGTGAGTTTCTGTCTTTTGAACCCCCAGTCACACGACTACATAGCCATGCCCACCCAGTCACATGACCCCCACCAAGCCACGCCCACAGAACCCATACCCACTGTTTAACATTGTAGGTGTAGTTTTAAAATCATGCTACCCATCAATGACTACAATAACAATCTTCATCACTGAAATCTTTTTAAAAGGATTGAACTGGATTTACATCACTGCATTTATTCACTGTATGATCATGAATTCAACTGTCAATTGCTGGACATAGATAAAATTGTAAAAAGACTATGTTACAACTATTAGTTTTACTACTGAAACATTTTTAAAAGTGCTTATGGCTGTAGAACTGAAAACATACAAAATGGGAAAGTGAACAAATATGGAATTAAAACGCAATAAAACATTTGGTTTGAACATTCCGAGTTCACAAATGTGACATGATTTTCTACTCTATTTAAAATGTTAAACACACACACTCCTGGAATATAGAAGCATAAAGAAAAAACAATTATATCTTTAAGCAAAGCAGATTTGTAGTGAAAAAGTATCTATATTTAGCAGAAAGGTTGCCTTATTATAGATTCAAACTCATTTTCTGAATTTCCATTTATTTAACTTAGTATGTTGGGTCAACCCAACCATTGTGATTTATCAAATCCTAACATGACTAGCAGAAGTGGATATCTATTGGGGGGAGGGTAAGACACCCCTAACACCCCTCGGGATGTGTGTTCTATTAAGATACAGCCTGTTGTGCCTTAAAATGGATTCTAGTGTACAGCGCTGTAGAGTTGCCATGGTAATAGCTTCACCTTTCCCCCTCTGGTAAGGGGGGAAATCCAACATTAGAAATTGCGGCAACCTTCATTGAAGGAGGGTTGGGAGGGATAAATAAATACCGGGTTATCAGCTATCTTTAATAAAAAAAACTTTTGTTGATTTCTCTCTAGCAGTCTTACGTCTCTCAAAGGTGGGGCTAAACAACCTTGCTATTCCCCTTTAACCATGTGATTTCTAGAATCCAGAAGGTTGAAAAAGAGACCTACTGATTAGGTAGGTAGCCGGCGGGCTGTGACTGTCCCATCTCAACTGCTGATCTGGTCACATTCAATATGTGACTCCCTTGAAGTGGTAAATTTGCTGAAGTAGTAAATTTGCTTTAGCAAGTCAGTTTAGGTGATCAAGAATTCACTCCTGGGCCACAGAGTGTGCCTTTCTCTGACCATAGCAGTGAGGGTATACTTTCATTTAATTTTGTACTTTCATCTCTTTTAATTAGGGGGCTGGAGGCTAAAACATACTAAGAACACTGCTAGCAAGCACTGCTAGTTTCCCCTAAAAGGGAGGCAGAAACTCACCCCTCCCCACCTTTGTCAACGGGCCATTAAGGCCTGGGCCTGTCTATTCTACATGACAAAGATCTACCTCCTTCAGGCAGAGCCATAGGAGGAATTGCGGTGTTGAAAGAAATGTCCTTCTGGGTTCGGCTCCAAGTGGGGAAAAAGACACTGGGGACATGGAGGCTGCTTGGAAAGATGGTTTTAATGGTGGACAGGACCACATGGCTTGAGCCCTGAACAGAAAAGGTGATCGCATGCTTCAATGTTGGTGGAGAAGAAGGGCTGATGGAGGGGCTTGCTAGGCTTTTTATAACCTGTTCAGTCCCACCTCTCTGTTTCCTGTTCCTGTGTAAGAAATGTATTATGATTGGTTGTCAGACTCACATGGGCCCATGCAGGGGCAACTCTCTAGGCTGAGTCCAGGTTTGGTTGAATTCTCAGATGCCATGTGGTCAGTTGAGTAAAAGGCAATATTGTCCTGCCTTAATCCCAACCCCCTGGAGCTGAAGAGGAGAACTCTTTATTATGTAAAGTGAACTAGCTTGGCCTCCTTAATGGCCCATTGACAAAGTGGGGATGGGCAGGAAGCTGCAGGAATTTACTTTGTATTTAAAATGTGTTTCTCCCTTTTTTCACATCCAGGAAAATATAATATTCTGCCTTATCAATATTTCCTAGGATATTTCATTTTTCTGGGAGAGGGCTAGGTGATAACTTCCTACAATGGAAAGCCCCTTCATTACATCATCACCGAGCAAGGCTCAACCAAGCCTGGGACACAGACATTCTACAAAGTTACCCCTGCATGGCCCCATGGGAGTCTGACAACAAGCTGACAGTCATAAAACAAGCTCAAATTCAAAGCCCAACAGAGGGCATAAAACCCAGGCACTCTCATCATTTCTTCCCTTTTTGCCCAGGTCCTCAAACCATGTGGTCCTGTGCACCATTAAAACCATCCTTCCAAGCAGTCTCCGTGAATCCAGTGTCTTTTTCCCCACTTGGAACTGAACCCAGAAGGACATTTCTTCCAACACTTTGGCGTTAAAGAATTTGATTTCAATACTGAATGCCTTCACATTTAATCTGAACCGCTTTTCCTAGTGCTTAAACTGAAGGATAGAGGAAGCTATATTGTAGCACCTAGTCAGATATTACTGATTTTAAGACAATGTAAATAATATAATATAAAATATATTTTTATGTTTCTATTACCTGAAATCGGAGTCTTTCTTCTTTTACTCATTTTGGGGAGGCTTGGTAAATTGAAAAGGAACAGATTTCTGTTTTTTAAAAAAACATCACATTTCATGATATTTTGAAAAGTGAAACTGTTTTAAGATAAACATTTTAGTTTACATTTTTTTATGCTTCAATATTAAAGTTTGAGCAAAACAATTTTGATATGTTACTTTTCTATTTAAAACTGAAATCAATCTTCTTGGCTTACTTTTTTTCATGAAAGAGTGAAGAAGCAAAATAGGAATAGCCATACCCTCACCCTGATAAATGAAAATAAGACTTTCTGCTGGTTCAAGTTGCTTACCAGCTTAATGGGACCTACTATATTATCTGGAAAAAATGTGAAACATCTAAAACGTATGCATGTTTCCTTCAAATACTAAGTTCATTTTTTAAAATATCCACTGTTTGTAGAGTGGCTTGTTAGAGACTTTAAATAGCAATAGCACTTAGATTTATAGATCGCTTCACAGCGCTTTTTACAGCCCTCTCCAAGCGGTTTAGTCAGCATATTGCCCCCAACAATCTGGGTCCTAAAGACTCATAATACAATAAAACTGATGATGCTACAAGCCTACTGATGTAGATGAGGTAAGTATATGGACTGAAATGTTGAAGATTTTTTTTTCTCCATGTAAAACCATCCATAGTAGGAAAAAGACATCTTATCCTATTAGAGAACACTTGTTCACCTGTTAATCTGTAAACTGGAAATTCTTTGCTTTCAGTCATAAATGTATTTGTTATGTAATTTTTAAAAAAGGTTTGTATTCAAGAATAACACTTATGTTTGCAGCCCCCTTAAGAAAGCATCTTTTTAAGTTCATTAACATTCATCTCATCAATTATTATTAGAGTAGGATTTTGTCTTTAGAACCAGTATATTTGAAAATGACTGTATTGGACTGTTGTTATGTACTTGGGGTATTATGTGGAGACAGATTTTGTTTCTTGAAAGACAAGGAATCCAGAAATTACACTCCCTTTCCATGCAAGGAAATTTGTCAAGGAGCATTTATAAATTATTATTATACGCGTAACTGATCCCATTTATGTCCAGATTCCAGCTGATTAAACCGACAAAGGCTTTCCCGCCAAACCAACCGCCTTAAAGTAACCGCGATCCACTCCGCCTTTCACTTCATTTAGCCCTGGCTCCTCCTATTGAATTTCCATCAAGGGGCGTGGCCTTAAGGAATAGAAATAGGCACTATTCTGTTCCTTAAGGCCACGCCCCTTGATGGAAATCCTGCCCACTTCACTTAGATCTGCAGGAAGATAAACGTAGAAAACTAAAGAGTTGTACACAGTCTCATTTGCGGTGCTACTTGAGGGATCTTCTCAGTTCGGGGTAACAACACTTCTAATATGCCAGTGGACGCTCAGCCCTAATTATTACGAATTGTTCTGCTTTCTTCAGCGGAACAAATACATTATTCTGGAAAACGTTTGGTAAGTATTTGCCCCACTCCGTTTCAAACAGTTCATTTTGAAGGTGGGAGCATCAACTTCGACTAAATTATAAGCTCAGTTCATCGTTGTATATTTCTCATCGGCTTCTCGATCTGAGGGTTATGGGGAGACTAAAACAATAATAGGGAAAATGATGCCTCTGTGCCCAGACTTCCCAATCGGAATAATAGTCAATACCAACCTTCTTTAATAAGGACAACTATGTGCGACTATTTTTCCCCGCTTGCAGCAGAAAACAGTTGGAAGGCAACATCTCAGTTTTCAGAAATGATCTAGTTAAGGGGATCTCCAATCTTGGCAATTTTAAGACTTGTGGACTTCAACTCCCAGAATTCCTCAGGCAGCAAAGCTGGAGGAATTATGGGAGTTGAAGTCCACAAGTCTTAAAGTTACCAAGGTTGGAGACCCCTGATCTGGTTTGTTCCGCTGCGTCAAGTTTAAATTTGGAAGTCTTTTGAGAATGCCGTGGCTGCTTGGTCCTTAATCTACTGTGCCATTTTTAAGCGTTGAGCAACCTAATAGCTTCAGTGATACGCCCAGGGCTCTCTCTCTCTCTTTTTTTTGACCCTCTTAACGCGAAAACCCAGCAGCTGCGTTTAAGAAAAAAAGGAGCTACTCTCACGGACGACTCTCAAAATAGCAAAAGACAGGAGGGACCGTAAAGGAGGAAGGGCACTGCCGTGACCATCAAGGCAAGGGAGCCGTAAAGCCAAGCGCGGTGTCGCGGGAGGCTTCGGGAGAGAAAGCAGGAAGTGAGTGCCTTTTAATACAAAAGGGGGGGAAGGGGTGACATGGCCCCCTGTTGCATTACGTGTTGCGCGCGTGGGGTGGGGGGGAACGACACAAATCGCTGCATGAAAGCTTATGGAGGGAGGGGGGGGAATAGGGAACCCGCAAATCAAGATGTTAAACCTGGATATTCACTTCCTTGTTGATTTTGCAAGTGTCCTGTAACCCAGAACGGTGTTGTGATTCCTACATTACGGAAAGGGAAAATCGGAGTTTCCACTGAAGAACTAGGGGTACTTGTCCTGATTTCTGGCATAGGTAGGCCAAATAGGACGCCCTTGCTTGGAATAAGCTCTCAATACAAACGGAATTCGGTGGGGCGTTTTTTGATTAATATTAATAGGGGCACAATATGGGCTGACTTACAAGGACAAAAATATCACACCAGGTACATAGGTAACAAGGTGATTCCTATTAAATATTAAATGCTATCTGTTATTTTTAAATTTAGTTGTACAACTAATTCCACAGTTATAGGCTGTTAATGGGGATAAGAGGTTGGAAAGATGGTCTCATGTATATTTCTGGAAAGTCTTTCTGGAATCTATTTGTAAGGATGGCAGGAGCATTGAGTTTGGTGATGTATATGTACAGTGATGCTATTCCAGAGCAAAACCAAGAAAGTATATCTAAAGGAAAGCATTCTGAAATAAAGGACTGTCCTTTATAGTAAAGGACATATCATGATTTATAACAGTGATCATAAGTGTTGTTAAAATTGATACTCTACACAACTCACTCCAGATATCCTTATAAATAAACTTCCATGGATTTCAACAGCATGTTGACAAAAGAATGTGGGAGATATTAGGGGATGGTGGCAAGAAGCGGGTGCTTCTTGATTTAAAACATGTTACAGTCATTATAGATGGCAACACCTAGGCATCTTTGGTTGTTTCTGAAAAAGCTAAGAAAGTTGTGGGATAACACCAGGAACTATGATCTAGAGTTCTAGACTGAAATAAGAAGAAAATGGGAAGAGAGGAATGGCAAAACACTTCCGTGCTGTTGCCAAGAAAACTGCATAGATCTGTCTATTTACAGTACTAATTGTGAGTTAGACTCCACTCAAAGCACTTGATACTTCATTTTACAAGATATTAATTTAACTGTCTCCTGCTGTTTGAAGCCTATACGGAGAAGGAAGTGAGGGCTGACAACAGAAAGGGAGATGAGGTGGATGATGGGAACGTGAGAAACAGAGACAAGAACTTACGGAAGGCTTTCTAAATATCCTTAGATCCATTTGTCTAATACTAACTTGCACTTACTGAGGGCATAATACAGGAAAATGAAGAACAGGAAGCCACCACCTCCACCAGGAGGCAAGAGGATTGCTGCAGCCAGACAAGTAAGTCATTATACATTTCTTCTTCTAACCTTTGACATGTGGAATCTTTAGGAAGGCCCTGACACTTGGTACTGTCATCATCCCTGGGGCTCTGGTGATGGTGGGGAGTTTTTACAATGGCTGTTTTGAGCTGATGTAAGGATGGATTCTGCCTATGATCATGATTCTTTTGTTTTACTTTGATTGTGGATAGTTGTTATATATTTGTATATTAGTTTTTATTGGATTGGGGTTTTTTTTGCCTCTTGTAAGTTGTCCAAAGTTGCTTAGATGAGATGGGCAGACTTACACATTTAATAAATAATAATAATTCCAAAATACTGGAGCAGCATTTGAACCCCTTTGGCACTGACAAAATCACCATCAGTCAATTGCATAAGGCAGCTTTACATTCTGCAACAATACATTTAATATTATTGAAAAACAATATATGCTTACCCCTGGTCCTTGAAAAGCACTCAATTGATGCACAAAAATGCCAAATGCAACCTAAACATCTGGCTGACTGTGCAACCTACCATAATATCTGTTCTAAATCCCTGCTGTCCTATTTTTGTGGCTTATAAGTCAAACCTTCTCTTTCTCAGAAAACTTTATAGCATTAAGACAGGAAATACTGTAGTGCTCATCATTGCCAATTGAAATTGACACAGACTTTTTATTATCATGACTCTTGAAAACGTGCTCTAGTACTGCCTTTAATTGTCCATCAGAAATCCAAGCATTGGATCCTTCTTGAACAGGAAGAGATGGCATATTTTATGAAATCTCGTGCATATCAAACAAGATTCCTAAATTCCCATTCCTAACAGAGTGTAGCTCTATTGACTCTTTAATGACAGCTTTAATCCATTATGGTTAGGCTGCAACAGAGGGGTCAATGGTTTTGACAAGAGAACAAAAAATAAAGCTTAAATCCCAAAAAGGGCACCACAATATAGTACTTCTTTTTCTTAGTTCTTGAAAAAGATCTTATCCAATGACGTAAATATATTGACACTGATATTAAATGCCATGGGCGTTTTAATTTAGAGCAGACCTGTATAAGTTTTAAATGGAAAGGGCCATATTGATAAATTAAAAGTAATCACGGGCCACATAGGAAGAGCTTGTGCTCTGATCAGCTGTTCAGCAGCTACCAGGGTGGTGGCAGTGATTGAGAGGGTGATGTCAATAAGACCTGGAGGCATTGGAGGCACTCAGCAGCAAAAGATATGGGTGGCTCCTAATGACTGCCATTATTATTATTATAGAAAAACAAAACTTTTGTTGGGACAGTTTTTCACCAAACTTCCCCACATTAATGCCTGCAATTTTATGCATATAAACAATAACTTCGAAGTTTTCATTAAATCCATCTTTCTTTTTGTACAGCACCCAGCTTTATTTAACAAAAACCTTAGTAAGATCTTTGATCTGTCACAGGGATGCTAGTTATTTTAGAGATCCTATACCAGATCAAGCCATTTTGTTCCCAACGAAGCCAATTGAGTGCTAGATGGAAGGACTGCATATACACTTTAGCAACTGGTACTTCCTATAGCAGATGTATTAAGCATAATGATTAATAACCGTTGACAATTTTATCCATGAATTGACCTTTAAAAAAAGGTGGCTACTGATAAGGCTACATTTTAAGGTAATGAATTTCACAGTTTAACTGTGTTCTGGATAATGAATTACTTCCTTCCTTTTATATGTCTTCAATCCCTTTCCCTTGAAACATGCTAATATTACCCTATGATAAAATTAGCACCGTAAGAATTTATCTACGAAGCAAGCTCTAATTTGGTTAAGAAAGAGGCTTCTGTAGTTTACATGCTTGAATCCTATTATACAGATGGGTTTGCTGTTGGATTTCTCTCCTGAAAACACAATGGCGAGCAATGGAGAGGATGATCAAGAACTGGAAGCTGAATTCCTGGCCATTGTTGGAGGCCAACCAGATCCCAAACAAAAGCCAAATGGAAAAAGTAAGTGGATTCAAGGGGTTTTATGGGGTTGTTATGACTTAAAAGTAGTGATTTTTTTTTAAACAAAATGTTATTGGTTTTAAAAAAGCATATTCAAGGAAAGGGGTAATGGATTAAGTACAAATTTTGACAGTTACATTGTGCAGAAAATGGCCCTCCCCCCATTCTCATAATTTTCATTTACTAGAGTGTTGTTACTTAATAATATTTTTTTAAAACAAATTTTTACTGGTTTTAAAAAAGCATATTCAAGGAAAGGGGTAATGGATTAAGTACAAATTTTGACAGTTACATTGTGCAGGAAATGGCCCTCCCCCCCCCCATTCTCATAATTTTCATTTACTAATACATTAGATTGTTGTTACTTAATAATATTTTGTCAGCATATAAACTTTTATCTTAAAATAATTTCAATCATTTTATATCAAACAGATGTTCAGTTTCATTTTTGTGATCTGAGTTTTCTCAATGTTGCCTCTCTCCCCCCCCCCCCCGGGCAGAGCTCCGGCACCTCCTGTGTCCTGTATATCCGGTGTAGTGTCATCAGATTTATCTAAGAGGACTTCGTTTTTTTCCATGAAGGCCTCAGCCTCGATAGTTGTATTAATTCTAACTCTCGTGTCCTCCCAGAATATTAGCATACCTTCTGGAAACAACCATCTAAACCACACCCCTTTCTGGTATAATTTATTCGCTAGAAGCGAATATTTTTTTCTTTTCTCTCTAACTTTCTTTGGGATCTGTTTCAGAATGGCTATTTCTCTATCCTTGTATTTTAATATTTGCCCCCTTTGTGCACTCAGAATCTCGTCTCTTGTGGTCTTTCTGAGGAATTTGATATGTACCTCCCTTGGAACATTGTGGGTTCTAGCATATGTTGAGTTTACTCTATAGACCAGGTCCAGGTCCCACCCCATCTGTTGTCTGTCTTTTTTAATATAAGTAGTGATTAATGAGGTCTTACAAAGTGGATATGTGCGAAGTTTTTTTTTTTAATCGCTGCTGCTTTCTTGCATTTTTCTGGAATTTTATTATTGGTATTTTTGTTCTGGTCTCTTCCAAACCAGCTCCAGATGGCCTACAACAGAAATAAAGACAAGAACAGTAATTCACAAAAGAAAACCTAACATTCATCCAATGCTGTCCTTCAGAGACACGTTTTCACTTCTTTTCAGAAACTCAAAGGAAGGGGTTTTTACACGCAGGGATAAGCTATTACTTGGGAAAGGCACCACCGCTAAGAAAGGTGGAATGGACCTTGTTCATATTTTTTGTGGTCTCAGTACTTCTATTCAGATACAGTATTCAGGAGTAGAGAGAATAATCCAATCACCAGTGCTCAGATGAAGTCAGGACTACTTGAGTGCTACAGATGCAGCATACTGATTGCTGAGAGAAAATCTTTTTATCTATGGATTTTATACACATTGGCTTCCAGACCAAAAATCTAGAGAGAGATTTGATGGCACCCTTGAGTGACTACTGGTTGATGCTGCTATTTTTTCTTTCTTAGCTCCTTTGCCAATGGAAGCTATTGACAAAATGGCTGCCCTCTGTATGAAGGACCTTGATGAAGAGGATGGGGTAGAAGAGGAAGATTTAGAAGATGATGATGAACTAATGGTAACAGTACCTTGGGATCTAATAATACCTGGTCACTAAGAAACATACTATGTTAGAGGTGGACAGGAAAGAAATGTAGTTTGGAACAGGATTTCATAACAGCTAGATGCTATATTATATTGTCAAGAAGCATACTGTGTTAGAGGTAGAAACAAAAATTCTCTTGTTTAAATTTCACATATAGCTTTAATAATATATTTCCCTGATTTGCAGGCTGAACTAACAGAAGTACTTGAAGAAGATAGTAAGGTCCCAGATGCTGTGGTACCCACTGCTACTAAGGTGCATATTTTCATATCAACTTAGCTTTGTGGTTCTTGCTTACTTTTAAATTGCAATCCAAAAAAATTGTCCCAAAAGGTTCTTTTTCTAAACGGCAACTAGGCTTTCTTGGGTTTTTTTCTCCTTTGAAAATGTGTCACTTCTCATCCAAATAGTTTTTTCAGTTCTAGTCAATGAAGCTTCTTGAATGAGAAGTGAAATATTTTCAAAGGAAAAAAAACTCCAAGAAAGTCCAGTTGCCTTTTGGAAAAAAATTATCTTTGTGAATTCATGATTGACTACTGCAATGCTCTCTACATGGGGCTGCCCTTGAAGAGCACCTGGAGGCTTCAGCTGGTCCAGAATGCGGCTGCGCGGATTGTCATGGGGGTATCTAGGTGCTCCCATGTTACACCCCTTTTAGGCGGCCTGCACTGGTTGCTGGTTGTTTTCCGGGTGCGATTCAAGGTATTAATTATGACCTTTAAAGCGCTCCATGGCTTAGGCCCAGGATACCTGCGAGACCACCTGCTGCCACCAGTAGCCTCCCACTGTCCAGTACGATCCCACAGTTGGCCTCCTCAGGGTGCCTTGGGCCAGACAGTGTTGGCTGGTGACCCCCAGGGGGAGAGCCTTCTCTGTGGGAGCGCCTTCCCTCTGGAATGAGCTGCCCCCAGAGCTTCGCATAATCCCTGACCTCCGGTCCTTCCGACGTGCCCTAAAAAGTTGGCTTTTCCAGGAAGCCGGCCTGGCCTGTTAATTTTAACTCATTTTTTAAATGTATTGTTCTACAAATTCAATTTGTTTTTTGGGATATATATTTAATTTCTTTCTAACTTTTTGGGATGTGTGTTTTTTAATGTTGTACCCTGAGTCCTTTGGGAGAAGGGCGGCATATAAATCTAATAAAAACAAAACAAACAAACAAAATTGAGAATCTTCATAGAAAATGAGGAAAATTTTGTTTTAGTTTGTTCACACATCACAAGTGCATGAGTTGATCATGGATGGAGACTTCTAAGAGATCTTCAGTATAAGTTATTAATGGCTCCCATCTTTCAGAGATCTTATTAAATAAATAATATCATTGAGACTGTTCTTCTCCATCCAGATTTCCTACAGGCACTACTACAAGTCCTTAACAGCCTTGTTCGGCTAGCCAAGGTTGACTTGTACAACTGAGTATCATCAGCATATCGGTGATACCTGACCCCGAACTGATGGCCAACCTCTCAGAGAGGCCTCATTAAACAAGAGGAGTGAGGGCATTGAGTCCTGCAGTACTGCAGGATTTAGGGGTTTTGGACTCAAACTCTTCCCTGTCTCCCCAACACTGACCAACATTTTCACAGAGAAAGGAGGAGAACCACCATAACACTATGACTCCCATCGCTATTCTCTGCAGATAGTAAAAAAGGATACTATGCCTGATAATACTGAGAGCTGCTGGCAAACAAGGAGTACCAGAATTGGTGCACCACTCCTCATCACACCATATCAATACTAGGCCATGGCCTAAATCCTGACTGAAAAAGGTTCCAATAGTCTGCGTCTCCCAAGGCCCTATGTAACTGCAACCTGACCATCTTCTCAGTCTTCCCTTAAAAGGAGAGGTTGGGGACTGGACAAAAAATGTCTAGCATAATTAGATCTAGTGATGCACTCCTAAGAAGGGGGATACAGTACAGGTAGCCCACGACTTACAACCATTTGTTCAATGACTATTCAAAATTATGATGACGCTGAACAAATGGTGGATTTGGAGTTCAAGCTATTCCAACGTTTCTCTGGTCGTACATATGATTGCAATCTGGGCACTTGGCAGGCAGCTCACACTCACATATCTTTGCAGTGCTTGCTGTGCCTTCCTTGCACTCTTCTTGCACTCTTCCCATCCCTTATCACTCTCATGCAGCCTCCCGAACTCTTGCAGCCTCTGTCACCCTCTGTTTCACATTTGCTTTCGGCTGCCATTGAAACGGGGAGGGGGGCTGATATTTGGGAGGGGAAGCTTTTGTACAGGAGAGATTGTAAAGTGGGAGTATTGGTCAAACCGTTACTGCGCATGCTGGAGATTAGCGCTTGGTGTCGGTCAAGGCCAACTGTCCGCATACCTACCTGATGATGCTCCTTGAAGATGGGACTCACATGACACCTATCTCACATTGCAGATTGGACAGTGGGATGAGGGTTGCCAGGGGGAGGGGGTTTGGTCACGTATTGATATGTATGATTTCGCATGCTTTTGCCTCAGATCTTGCTTTGCTTAGCTGCTATCTTTTCATAACCAGTAAAAGTACTCTTAATTCTGCAAAATGGAGTTAAGTGGTTTCTTTCTTGGTTACTGAGGGAGACCGGCTTGACAGCCTCCCTTACCCTCACCCCATCTTGCGCATACTCTTGCACATCCCTACACACCCTCCTCATGCTTTTCATGCACTGCATTGTGCCCGCTCCCATCCACCAGCAGCCACCTGCCTGCCTGCAAGCCACCGTGGACTTGCAATTTCCTGCCAGCATCACCACTGATTTGGTTGTGGGAAGCTGGCAGGAGGTTGCCTTACTTAATGACCACGGGATTCAGTTAACAATGACAATGACAGGGATTGTCATCACTAAGTAATGCAGTCACCTTGATAACCGCATCACTAAGAGATGGAAATTCCAGTGCCAGGTGTCAGCGTAAGTCAAGGACTACCTGTATTGCCTCTTTCAAGGCTCATGGAACCATTCTTCCCCCAAGGAAGTGAATTCTGTCTTATGGATCCACTGCCATGTGATCTCACTAGCTAGGAGGGGTGAAGATCTAATAAAAGTGGCTGAGTTAGCACCTGAGAATCCTGTTTACTCAAGATTAACAGGATCAAATTCTTCCCAACTAATCAAGCTGACCCTGCTCCATCTGTCCACAATCACACATCGAATCCCCCGCAACTCCTAGAACTCGCAGTGTCAGGCTTCCCAATCAACCCACTATCCCTCCATATACCATCTTAAACACACTTATGCAGCAATCTTAAGAGCAGCCCTATAAAATCCATAGTAATAAATTTTGCTCTAGCTTTTTTCCCCGTGTCTAGAAAATGTATATAACAAAACCCAGCAACAATAAATCATCTCTCCCAAGGCAAAGAATATAACAGTGATTTGAATTAAGGCAATAAGGATCCCAGAAATAAAAAGCTCATCTAAAAGGCAAACTGAAGGCATGTTTGAGAAGTTGTTCTGCAAATTTCTGGGTGGACATAATTAACTAGAAAAGTAGAACAGTATTTCTTTTTGCAAGAGTGTATAGTTTTGATTCCAAGTTAGTAGCCGTCCGATTTTTTTTTTTTTTTTGCCAGGAATATGATTTCCCTTTTTTTGTACATTGCTGTTTATGGTTTATTGCTGGAGGGGAAAGGCGGGGGAGAACATATCCTGGGTTTGACCTCAGATGTACACGATGTAACTCTTCTGCAGTTGAACTAATGTTGGCTTTCCGTAAGAAATAAGGATTGGTGTTGTGCTTTGCCAGGAACACAGTGCTCCAGCTGCTTCCAGCACATCTGAATCCATTTTGCTGGAAAGACTGGCTATGTACAAGGTTGCTGTTGCTAATGCAAAACAAGCTGGGGAAAGTTCCAAAATGCGCCGCTATGAAAGAGGCCTCAAAGTAAGACACCAAATATTTGCTGGGATAAATGTATTAGATCTTCAGTGTTTCTTAATAACATTAATAGGAAAGTTGTGTTGGAAAGGACCTTCATGCCTTTCACGCCTAGTACTTTCCATTATGAAAGTATTTCCATTGGAAGCCATTATTAATCATAATCATTTTGTGTTTTGTTGTCTAGAAGTACGAGTAAGTCTATTTTTTACTGCTAACTGTGACAGTGGCACATGAATGCCAGGTCTATACAGGATATTAGAGGACAGTAGTGACATGGTTAACCATTGGGATCTTACCCGATTTAAGAATTAAAACCTTTAAAGATCTTGGCAAGATGCAGAAGTTAGGGAAAGACTTGCGTATGGTTTACAAGAGTCTTGGAAGTACTAACAAAGCTATAAGTAGATGTGGCCAGAGGAGGAAACCCAAGATAAACATGGAACTTTGACAGATATGGAAAGTGTCACTTGAGCAGCTGATAAATGAAATGAGAAATGCTTTTTAAAAAAAAACTTCAGTGGTAGATAACCATTGTTTCCCATGAGGATTTTATAATGCTCCAGTCTTATCTATCTTGAAGATCCTTTTGGGGTGGGTAAAGGATGTGATTTTTAAAAACCATGTCCTTTTACTGGTGGCATATTCAATTTATGGATGAACCTGCAAGGTGCTGTAATTATATGAAGTCTTTTTCCCCAGACTCTAGAAAACCTATTGACCTCTGTAAGGAAAGGCAAAAAGATAGATGAAGATGAGATTCCTCCACCAGTAGCTACAGGAAAGAGTAGTAATTGCCCGCAGGCTGCTTCTTTGAAGACCACTCCAACCACACAACCCTCCACACCAGGAGAAAGTGAAGTGTTAACCAAGGACTTTACTCCAGAGCCACCAGCTGCAACTCTTGAACACTCACCATCTAAATCATCCCCTGGGAGGTCACAGCTGCCTCCCAAAGTTCCACCACCAAAACTTCCAAAACCAAAGATTTCTCCAACAACCCGTCCACCACTCAATTCCTCAGAAACACCACTGGGAACATCTCCCCCAACAGCATCTTCCCTTTCATCAGGTTAGTACTGAACAATATGACCCAGCTTAAGGTAACCAAGGGAGGAAAGGGGTGATTTGCATTGAGATAAATATGATTTTCTGCAGAGGAAACAAAAGCTCAATTTAGCTTTGATTCTGGATCCAATACCATTTTTAAGGAGCTGAGTAGTTCAAAGGACTAACTTAAATTGCCACGAGAAAGTGACAAGCTTTCTCGCTCTCCAAAATCTCTTATCATCTGAGTCAGCCCAAAAGCTGGGAAAGGAGAAAAAGCAGTGGAGAAATCTGTCAATTTTATTGGGTATCATGACTATGAGGTCTATCTGTCAACCGTCCCATTCAGTCATCTAGCAAAGAAAGAGATGCAGCCATGACACTTTAGCAGATTCTCTAGCTTGGAAATTCCAGACTGATACAATGAATTATAGAGAAGAGCTGCTAACAGGGCTGGGAGAAGGGAGATTTAGGTACAACCCTGTTGATGCTCATCCAGTATGAAAATAAAATGGAAAGAAGTTTGTAAAGGAAAATTAGAATACAGGACAATTATAGTAAGATGTTTTGCAGGACTTAGAGACCTTGATATTTATATTAGCTACGTACTTGTAATAGGTATATAGAAGCTCTCTTTTTCTCTTATATCTAGCTGTATTACTTTACATTTGAATCATTGTTCGTATTAGGATCTTTTTGGTTAATGTTCATCACCTTAATGTCTGAGATTTGGATTTGATTTAATCTTCCTTGCATCATTTTGAATTGCCTGGAACCCAATTTAGCTTTAATTTTGTGTATAGCTAGGATTGTTCAGTTAGTTTCACCAGAATAAGCATAGCCAAGGTACAACATGCTTTTTTGTTCATTGACTAGGTCTGATAACAGCAGCTGAAAGGGTTAGAAAGGGTCGAATCAAAGCAAGCTTTATTTTTGTTCTTCTCAGATCCCAGGCATTTGATGTCTCGTTTTTGATAGAAACCACTTTAAAAAATCTGTTGCCAATCATAAACCTTTGAAGTCGGGCCAGGGCATAAATCACAGGGAAACTTGTGCTAATATTTTCTTTTGGGAGTGCATAGCCTTAGCAGAACCACGAGAATAGCTTACGTACCCATGGTGTATTCTTAAGCCACTATTCCTCATGGCAAGTTGCTTTTGAAACACAAGTGATTTTTGAAAAGCATCTGACGTATTTCATGATGGTCTGCCAATCAAATGGGGTGGGAGTAGAGACAGTTCTTGGAACAAATCAGTGAGAGCCTCTTACTCCCAGTTCATCAGATCACTTTGATAGAGAAGGTAGCATTGTGATTAGCCACTAGTTTCTGATAAGTTAGAGCTGTATTTTATGCAGCTTTTCTTACACCAGGTATACATTTGTGTGCCGCAATATAAGTAGAAAAGTAAATTGCAAATACATATATTGCAATAGTGACTTGTTCAAATATTTATATACTTCTTGATTAAAGTATAGATGCTGGAAAACATAATAGCATGTCTCTCACACATACCCTTTAAGTAATTTTTGACACAAATTTTTCCAAAGTGTTTTTCTTCCTATGGCTGAGCAGTCACCCAGATGATTTTGAGTCTACATTGGGACTAGAACTCACAGTCTTCAAGTTTCTAACTCAATGCCTTAACTTTTACATTGAATTGGCTCTACACTTAGATGCTTACAATTATAATATAAACTAGTATAATATAAATTAGTCATTAATAACTGACTCAGTCAATATTTTGTAATCATTTCACTACACTATTCATGTGTAGTGAAAGAAAAAAAATAGCAAAAAGAAAAACATATAAAAAGTGTTTATTTCTAATTGTTTTTATGTTTTAGTTGAAGTTGTTCACCATCCAGTGTCAATTGGATTGAGATGGGTGGCTATAGAGATTGAATGAATAAATAAATTGGATAACTGCCTTTAATTTTCCCTCCCATTCTTTCCTTCTTCCCTGCATGCTTTATTTATTTTAAGATGAAAAATTCTATGAAGGTTTTTATAATGATTTTATTAAACATTATAGCTAAACAGATACAAACCAATGCAGACTACAAAAAATAAAAGAATAAAAGGAAATAGTGCAAAAAAGAATTGAAAAAGAATACAGAAAAGAAAAAAAATAAGAGCATAGGAATAGGAAAGAGAAGAAACATCTAAAGAAGTGACTTCATACAATCAGAATAAACAATTTTAACAACTTATCACCTTCTGTAAAAATACAACAATTTCTTCATCTCCTATCTCATCTCTTATCTATAAACAAATCCTTAAACTTTGTCATTCAGTCCTAGTCAGCAGAAGTCCATTAAGGAGATTTATACGAAGTTATGGTACCTACGATCATGGACCTTGTATAACCTAAAATTCAACACATGTTAATTCTACCTTTTTTGGGCTGGAGGTGTTAGATGCTCCTTCACGTGGGGCAAACTCTGGGGTCATGCCAGTGTGGCTTTAGTTGGGTCTCATACACCCTGCTCCCTCCTTCCCTATCTTTTAGTTGTAATCTATATTTTTTATTATGATTAGATATAATACTTTTATGATTATTGATTTTAATCTAATGCATCCAGAGTCGCTTTGCAGCAAGTTGGGTGGCAAAGAAATTTAATAAACAAACAAGCTGCAAGGCTGAGAAAGGCCTGCTTGCCTGCTCTGCTTTCCCCAGTCTGTGCCGAGTGACTCTCACAGTTGCAGTTCATGCAGAGTGGTGAGCTTGGGTTGGACCCCTACTGAACCTCGACTCAGGAGCCTGGGAGATTTGTAGCACCAACATGAGTATTAGGGGGTAACTTAATCTTTTGTGTGCTCAATTTACCTTCTGGGCAGGTTTGTTGAGTACAACGCATGCAGATAGGTGCACCCTTAGATGGGTACATAGATTGTGACAGCTTCCCTCTTTGCCCTTAGATGCTCCAAACTCCAGCACACAAACTGTCCTGCAAGCCAGAGTACGGGAATATAAACTGGCTGCCCTGCGTTGTAAGCAAGAAGGTGACATTGAAATGGCCACCAAATATTATCGCCTGGCAAAGGTAGGTGTGTTTTCACAGTAAAGTAACTGTGACTTTAAAAAAAGGGGGTGGGTGGGAAATCCTCACTGGGAAAATTAGCAAGGAAGAAAATGTTTATATTCTTTTTTCTGCCTGCCCTCAAGACTCTTGTTATACCCAATGAATTAGACTATAATGTGGCTTGCTTGGCCTGGCATAACATGGGAATCCAGCTGCTATATTTTGTAATCCACGTGTGAGCAAATCACGACTTGATGAACGAAGTATAATTTAAGGAAAGATATGAACCAGACGAATATATGGAGCAGGTATAAAAGCTAGAATTCGCATAGGTTGGATTTTGCTCTATATTCTAGGATGGCTCACATTCAAGGATATCATTTGATTCTGATGTGAGTCACAGCTCATATCACTAAAATCAGGAGGATGCCTTTTCCTGAATTGTCCAGTTTTGATGGCAATTATGCAAAAGCAGCCATTCAGATAAAAGCTTATATACCAGCACTCCTAAGTCCAAAGAGTGCTTTTTGCACCATTGTTTGTTAGGTACTAATTTGCAATTGGTGAAATGGATTGCCAAATTTACTGTAAAGTTGATGGAAACAAGGACAAAGTTGGTGCAGCAGAACGCGGTAGATTGTAGGAAAGACCACTTGACGGGGTAGACATAGGGATAACATTGTAATATACAATACAATACAATACAATACAATACAATACAATAGTAGAGTTGGAAGGGACCTTGGAGGTCTTCTAGTCCAACCCCCTGCCTAGGCAGGAAACCCTATACCGTTTCAGACAGATGGCTATCCAACATCTTCTTAAAGACTTACAGTGTTGGGGCATTCACAACTTCTGGAGGCAAGCTGTTCCACTGATTAATTGTTCTAACTGTCAGGAAATTTCTCCTTAGTTCTAGGTTGCTTCTCTCCTTGATTAGTTTCCACCCATTGCTTCTTGTTCTACCCTTGTTCTAATATAACTTTAAGCATATTTAATTTGTAATTTATACTATTGCACTCTATTCTGATTATATTTTAAATTGTATTTTATTCCATTTACGTTTTAAATTGTGGTTTATTTCAATCTCATTTTAAATTGTAGTTTTTGTCTCTGGAACTTAGTACTTTGATATGGCCCAAGGGCTAATCAATAAAGATTGATTGATTGATTGATTGATTGATAAAATCTTATGTAGTATTTTGGCTTAGGGAAAGTCTGCCATCTCTTGCCACTGTACCTGTAGTTCTTCTTTCATATTCTCCCCTTTGGATAAGAGGGATCTGTCTGGCAAGCTGGTAGTACAGATAACAGAGATAATGAATGTGGAGTGTTTCTGCCTCATGCAGCCAGTAAAAACTACTTGATGGGGGAAACTGTAGGTAGGATATGAAGCAACTGCTGTATTTCCTCCATTGCTTGGCAATTTCTCTAATCCATCCCTCTTATGAAGTGGTGGCAAAATTCAGATTATACATTTTTCATCTAAATTGAACTGTGACATTTAATTGCTCAGTCACAGTAATTTTTTTATCTGAAAGTGTACAGGTAATCCTCGACTTAAAATTTGGGACTGGAATTTCCTTCATAAATTGGGGCAATCGTAAAGCAACTTATCATGTGACTGGATGTGATTTTATTACCATTTTCACTGCAGTCTTTAAGCAAATCCAGCTTCTCCAATGGATTTTTTTTTTTTGCTGGAAACCAGTAAAAAAGTATGCAGAGCGTAATTTACATGACCCAAATTGCAATCATGTGACCATCAGTGGGGGTACAGTGGCATACATGGAAGTATGGGGTCATAAAGCACTTTTTCTGAGGCCATCATAACTTTGAACTGTTGTTAAATGAGGAGTTGTAAGCTGAGGACGGTGTGTATGGAAGAACAAACACTTAACTTGCCTGTATTCATGTTTTTCAGAGTTTTGAGCCTATTTTAGACTCTCTTGATAAAGGAGAACCTGTGGATCTTAGCAATCTGCCGCCACCTCCAGGTGAGAATGGAAAATAAGCAATATTTGTCAGGCATTATCTTTGTTGAGAATTTGATTATACAGATTGTGCATCAGAAAGTCAAATCAGATGGCAGTGAAGATAGTAAGTCTTGTTTCTTTTAGAGTTTCACTGTCAAATGCCTGCATTGAAACATGAAACACCAATCAGATTACTAGAGGAAAGTAAGTGGAAGCTTATTGATTTGTTCCTCAACCCAAAGAATGGAATAATCCCAAACAAGGTATTCATTATCATAACAGCTAGGCATTCTAAAGCTGAAACACAGACCTTTAACAAAACACTGGGATAATCCTTGAATGGCAACTGCTTTTCATCTAGGTATAGACAGGGAAGTGGATATAGCTCTTAATTTCTCAGCAGTTTTCAGCACATACAATTATTTTCAGTGGAAATAAATATTAGGGAATTCAGCAGGCTTGCCTTTGCGTAGGTTATGTTTCTGATTTACACAAAGATATTGTGAAACACTAAGGCAGGGGTGTCCAAACTTGGCAACTTTAAGACTTGTGGACTTCAACTCCCAGAATTCCCCAGCCAGCAGAGCTGGCTGGGGAATTCTGGGACTTGAAGTCCACAAGTCTTAAAGTTGCCAAGTTTGGACACCCCTGCACTAAGGCATGTAGAATTGCAATAGCCTGCAGGGCAGGTGTTTGGGACTTGTAAAGAAAAAGGTGAAGGATTAATGGAATTTGATTCTTCTTTGTGGCTTCCGGGTGGTCCTACCCATGATTAATGAAAAAAGGACAAATTTAATTCTGCAGTCTGATTTAGCTTGACACCAATTCTTATGCCGTCACTTCAGGTTCTTATAAAGGAGAATATTTGTAGCTCAGGGTTGACATAATAAGGGGGTCCTTGGTGCTCTATGAGTCTGCTTGTTTTCTTGCAGATGTTTCATTACCCAAACTAGATAAAATCAGACCAATAATCAAGTAAACAACACCCCAATCAAGAAACTGCCAAAGAAGCCGACAGCAAACAGCCCAACCAAAGAATCTCTTAAGACCACTGGAATATAAACTGGCAGCAAACAGCACTCCTTACTAGCACTGATGATGTTACCTAGTTTGTAAGAAAACAAGCAAGCTCAGAGAGCACCAAGGACCCCTCATTTCAGGTTCTTGCTAGGAATCCAAACTCTGCTTTTGTTTCTAACTGGCAGATACAAATGAAACTCACTCTAATGTTGAACTGCTTGGTCTGCTGCTTCAGTGCAATTTTAGGGGGTGGGTATTGTGACAGAAGGGGATATTAGTGAGAACAATTAATCAGTGGAACAGCTTGCCTCCAGAAGTTGTGAATGCCCCAACACTGGAAGTCTTTAAGAAGATGTTGGATAGCCATTTGTCTGAAACGGTATAGGGTTTCCTGCCTAGGCAGGGGGTTGGACTAGAAGACCTCCAAGGTCCCTTCCAATTCTGCTATTGTATTGTATTGTATTATTGTATTAAAAGTGCTTGGGTATCCCTGTGTAGTGTCTGCTTAGTGGTGAGAATTGAGAATTCTCTCACCTTTGATGAAAGATGATGGAATCCTCAAGATTCATGTCCAGGTCAGGACTTTTATTTATCTGCAGGATTGATGTCCTGACTTTTATTTGAATTACCCAAAGTCACTACTTGGTTTGTAATAAGGTGGATTCTCAAGTCATATAATTCAGAAATTCCATCCCAGGGCAGATACCATAGTATCCTTCCTTACATTCCACCATGTCAAGCAACTGCATTGGAATAGAAAGCATTGTTACTGTATATTTGAATCGATCGGTATGCTTTGAGTTCCTGAGTTAGGATGGGCTGGGGTGAAATGTAATCCAGAATCGCAGGAGGGAGGGGCTGTTTCCAAGAGGGCAGAGAAACAGTGGAGCTTGGAATGTCTGGTGGACAGGAAGAGATAAAATGCAGACTCTTTTATTCATTAGCTTTTAAACTTACTTTAGTTGGTTTATCTGATTTCCCCAGATCAGTTACCCAAGGAGATGTTATCTTCACGTGTACAACAGACTCCGGTGGCAACAGCAACACCACTTGCTCAAGCAGTCAGTCATCCAGCCCAAGGAGTCTCGAGGACAGCAGGTGGGAACTCCAAAACACGTTGGTTTTGTTTCCTGTTTCTTGATAATAATGCTGCTTTATTTATTTATTATTTCAATTTGTACGACTGCCCATTTCAAATTCATTTAGGTATCTACCGGTAACAACAATTTAAAATGCCATAAGACAACAGTTTACAATGGAAATGATGTATGCATAATCAGCAGCCAAAGTAACAACCAAAACAACCGGTAACAAATCAACATAACCATTTACATGGGCTCTGCCACACAACTGAACCCCTCGGCTTAGTGAGACAACCCTGTCTTTAAGGCTGCACAGAAAGCCAGCAGGGTCATGACCAGCCTAAACTCAGGAAGGAAGGGGATATTGACCCAAAGGGTGGCCACCATCAGAAAAAGATGCTCTTCCTGGGCCCCACCATAAAGCACTTCCTAATAAATGGGATTGGGACAATGCCTTTTCTGCCATATCTGATCGTCAGAGAGGTGGTCCCTCAAATAACTTGACTGCGTGCCATAAAGGACTTTATAGGTCTAGCCCAATTAGGATAAGAGACTGTGGCCATGTTCTCTCAGAACAGCTCATCCTCTGTCACCCAACCCTCACCACAAGAGTTCTTGTGGTGCAACCTCAACCCCCCAGGAAGGACCTTGATGAAGAGGATGGGGTAGAAGAGGAAGATTTAGAAGATGATGATGAACTAATGGTAACAGTACCTTGGGATCTAATAATACCTGGTCACTATGAAACATACTATGTTAGGGGTGGAAACGAAAGAAATGTAGTTTGGAACAGGATTTCATAACAGCTAGGTGCTATATTATATTGTCAAGAAGCATACTGTGTTAGAGGTAGAAACAAAAATTCTCTTGTTTAAATTTCACATATAGCTTTAATAATATATTTCCCTGATTTGCAGGCTGAATTTGCAACCTCAACCCCCCAGAAAACCCTTCCTCCCACAACCCATACTACCTAGCCCCCAAGTTAGAGGATCCCTATGCAATGTTCTTTTACCCAGAGAGTTTGCAGTTCAATTTGAAGTATGAGTGAAGGGATATGTACTGCTGCTGCTTTTTCCTTCTGTCGTTAGCATGGTGACTTTCCTACAAAAAGACATCTTGCTTCAGGGTACAGTCTGGATCTCTCAGGCCTGATGTCTCAAGTCCAGTTCCTCCAGAATTAATATATCTCAGACTAGGTAGTATTGGGTTTCTCATTCAAACAAGGAGGAAATGGGAAAGAAATAGAGAAAGTTCAAGGAGCAAACGTCATAGCTATCTAGCTTGACTTACTCGTGAAAAGAGTTGAAAAGTTTCTAAACCTATTCTACTCTGCTCCCTCTGTGTCTTAATAAGGCCAGCAGAGTCCCGTCACAGAACAACTATTTTATATGAGAGACATGATTCTTTAGTTAAAACTTCCTTTGAGTCCCTATGAATATAGGTAGGGGAAATTTGTGCTTTTAATATTTAGAAAATATTGCTTCTACGGAGGTACCCTCGGTCATGTGACCTTCCACCCTCAGTCCAAAGTGACTACTCTTGGGTTTAGTACCTGGAAGGCCTCAAGCTTTTATAAGATATGTGATAGATCTTTTCTGCCAGCGTGCTACCTAGAATTCTACCTTTGGTTTCCAGAGAGGCCAGCACCCCCTCGAGATATGATGGAGGCCTTGCAGCAGAGGATGGACAGATACAAGTCAGCAGCAGCCCAGGCAAAGAGCAAAGGAGAGGACAGGAAGGCCAGAATGCATGAACGGATTGTGAAGGTGAAGTAGCTGCACATTGTGACTTTGGATGTTCATTTGCTGCATCAAGTCTCGGGGTGAAACTGGGAAGAGCAAGTAGAGCAGAATTTGAAATTCTAGAATGTGCTCTGGTTTTTCCTGTTGTCTCCCTGTGGAAAGATATGGTGGGATTATAGGTTCTATTGTCTATGGAGATTCTCAGTCATCCAGGTCATGGTTATCCCAAAGGTGTTTTTTTTTTCCTAAGAGGCAACTGTTTTTTTATTTGGTTTTTATTTGAGGACGTTTGGCTCCTCATAGATACGACATCATTTATCTCCAGTCTACAACACAGTCCTTTCATCAGTTCCAAGAAGGCTCCAAACCAATTTGCACCACTCAGGTGACCCTGAGAACATAGAGAAACCTCCAGGTGATCTTAAGGACCCCACTAAAAGAATGCAAATGTCCAGCTCTCTGCAAGGAGTATAAATCCTTCCATTCCCCACCATCCGGTCAGAGCTGAAGAAGCTGCTTGGATGAGAAGCAAAACATCTTCAAAGAAAAACCAGAAAGTCCAGTTGCCTCTTAGAAAAAAAAGCACCTTTGGGATATAGGTTGTATAAATTGCACAGATACTGCAGCCATGCAAAACTCGGGTTTTGCTCAAAGGAAGAGATGATGGAGATTAAAGCAGCTTGATGCTTTTATTGATATTCAGTGTCTAAGAACAGTATATAATGTTAGTGTCAAATGTGCCACTTGATTGCTCTTTAGAAAAATGATCTCTAGTGGGCTACTCTCAGAACAGTTAAGAGTTTACTCTCCATTTCCCCCCCTCCCCCATTTCTTCTGCTTTTAATTCTTTATGGAAAAAGGAAGCCTCTAGGCTTTCTGCTTCTTGAAAGGGGAATTTCAGCTTGAATTCCTTCAGAATTTGCCCCTGTAGACAGAAAGTTAACAAGGTAGGTCTTTGAACAAGGCAACCTATTTATATATTTTTAAAAATACACATTCCAGAAGGAATTGCAGAATAGCTTCACAATATTCAAATGACATGGATTAAAAAGTCCCAGTTGCAGCTCATCAAAGAACATTCTATTCTATGGTGCTTGCTTTTGATGGGCAATAGAAAGATTTCAAATTCTAACCCCTTGGTATTGTTTTTTTCACTGACAATGGCAGCAAAGCAAGCCAGGCTTTTTAGTGAAAACTTCTTATAGTCGCCTTCTCCAACAACATACAAGGTGTGTGGGGCTACAAATCCCATTTGTTGTAACCAGCATCCTAGGAGTTATATGGAATATGTCAAGAGAGCTGTTATATTCTTTCTTAGCAGTATTGGTTGAATGATTATTTGAGAATATTCTTGATGCTCCTGATGAAGATATAAAAATAATATTACAAGCAACCATTTGGACAGAACCAATCTTGTTATACAAAGACCATATTTTTAAAGGAATTTTGTATCTTATTGCTTTTTTTTAATTCTCCCAGCAATATCAAGAGGCCATCAAAGCTCATAAAGCCGGGAAACCTGTGGAGTTTGCTGATCTTCCTGTGCCACCAGGTATTTAATTTCCAATTCTGCTAGTTATGTTGTTTGCTTTAGGATTGTTCTAGATTTTCAGTGTCAGGGTTAGGAAAGCATATCCAGGAGTATGGCAGGTAGTGGAGCAGATCACATCTCTTCCCTCCACAGGTAGCCTTGTCCCTTTTAAAAACTCCCCTGCTAAGCTCTCCTACTCACATAAAGAGAGCTTTAAACTTTACCCACTCCTGGTGGGCTATGCAAGAATCGTTTTATATACAACTTGTGAGAGTTTTATTTTCAGCCTGAAGTATGTAGGAACAGATTTGTGTTCCTTTGAGTGCTAATCAAGAGTGCTTGGTCTTGAGAAGAGAGCTGACGACGCGACGGTACGACATGCGATCTTGGTGCTCCGAGATCGCAGTCGAATTTCTGCCGCTGGATGGTCCATTTGGACCTAAACCGTCCCACAGAGACAGTGATTGAGAAGGGCACCTCCTGCTGATCTCAGGAACACCGCAAAGTCCCTGAAAGATGCAGGAATAGCCATTTTTTCCGGTGACAGAAACGCAGCTAATGAAGATGCTGAAGTTGGGACAGCTCCGGAACAGGAAGAAAGAGGAAAGAGAAAGTGTGTCGAATTGGTGAGGAAATTTTATTATTAGAGGAAGAGACTACCCAAGAAAAAAAATTAAGTTAAGTTAAGATTGAAGACAGAAGACTGTAGGCGGCAAGATTGATCTGCATTGAACTTAGTGTGTTATCCAGTTTCTAATTTCTTTTTTTTTTCACGGATGGAACTTTTGCAGGGGCTCCCTATTTTTTAAACTGAATGGATTAATTCTTTCTTCTTTTTTTCACTTTTGCTTATACCTATGGATTAAAATTCTCCTTTTTTAAATAATGCTTGATTTGATTGATCGGATTGTTTTTTATCTCCATTTAAGGGTTTTTTTTCTTTCTTAAGCTTGGAATATAAAGAAAAAAATAAGAAGGATTATAAAGAGGCTTGTAACAACAGGAGGAAAAGCAGTTACACTGCCACTTAAAGACTGGAGGCTGGATACATTGTTTTTTCTTCTTTCTCTTTGATCACTTGAGATTCAAGGTTTTTTCAGGTTGTTTACTGACAAGTGATTGTAGGAAGAGCACAAGTTGTTTATACAGGTGCCTTTTGGAAGTTCTATCACTAGCTATTGGAGGGAAGACAACATTTTGACTTGAAAGATAATAAGTGAACCTGTTTGAAGTTTATTAAAATAGCCTTGAACCCTATAGTGGCAGTATCTGCAAAATTGAAAGAATGGCCCAGCAGGAAAAAGAAGCTGTAACATTGCAAATCATTATGTTTGAAATTCCAAATCTATTAGTTGTGACAGAGAGAATTGAAAAGAGATTGGAGAATATGGAATACAAAACAGAAAAATCTGATGGAGAAACTGAGGATGTTTACCAAATGAAGAAAGTGAAGGACAGAGTTCAAAAGATGGAAGAAAAAAATGAGCAAAGAGATAAGAAAACTGTGGATACTGACAACAAAGTGAGCGTGGTTGGTAATGGCAAGAGCGGAATATGGAAAGGGGAGATGGATGGATTGGAACTCTATTCCAGACTTCAAAGCACAGAAGAAGAAAAGAGAGAAAAATTGACGGAGATAAGGAGAGAAATCTTGATAGAAGCACTAGCGATAACCAAAGATAAACTGATGGAAAGAGCAGATGTTGGGTTTCAAGCTTTTGTGAGATACGAAAGGAACAGCATGTTGCCAAGGGTGGTTTATACAAGATTTATTAAGAAAATAACTAGAACATTAATGCTACAAATGGCAAGAGATATAAGACCGTACTGCTGGAGGGATACAGGTTGATGCAATGAAAATATATAATAAAAGCAAAGCTAAATTTAGCTTACTAGTAGTATGCATAAAATGAAGTGACAATAGCTATAGTTAAATAATGATTAATAATGATAACAATACATATAGATATATTAAATAATATGAAATTTTATATAAACAATATATGGAGATTATGAGAGGAGGTTTAAAAGCTTTATCTAGAATATGATAAAGATGTATTGTGATTGGATGATTTAATAGAATGTTATCATATAATCCTATTCTAGATTTTGAATATTATATATAAAAGGATGTAAAAACAATTATAGTCAAATTAAGGTTGAGATACAATAATTGTGATATACATGAATATAGATGAATTTAAAATATGTGATTTGATATGAAAAGCAGGTGACTATGGAAGAGATGCATGGAAATACTGTAACCAACTGACCCACTTTCTACAATTTGTAATGGAAGATGGTTTTTTTATTTTTATTTTTATGTTTGTTTGTCCTTGTTCAAAAGCAAATAAAAATTGTGTTTGTTTTTTTTTAAAAAAGGGAGTGCTTGGTCTTGCCATTGGCCTCTGTGAGCAGAGATTGCTCCCTGGAACACTTTTAGGGAAGCTTCTTTGCCATTCATAATTTTCTACAGGTAGTCCTTGAGTTACGACCATTTGTTCAGTGGCTATTCAAAGTTGTGATGGAACTGAATGAAGAGACTTATAAACGGTCCTCAAAATTCCAGTCATTGCAGCATCCTCCTCATGGTGAGGCGAACAAACTGCAGGCATTTGGCAACTAGTTGCACTTATGATCAGTTGCAGCATCCTGCAGTCATATGATCACTGATCTCTGCCGGCTTCCTACAAGCAAAGTCAGTGGGCAAGCTGGCAGGGAAGATCTCCAGGCACTTGGAAATGTCTTCACCCCTCCATTTTTCTTTCTTTGCTTGCTGGATGGTGGGGAATGGAAGGATTTATTCCCCTTGCATTGTACTGCATATGCAGTAAGCCATGTGCAGATCTGTGCATTGGGGAAACAAAGCAACGACTTCATAAGCACATGGCACAACATAGGAGAACAAGCCCATCAGGATTCAGCAGTCTATCTGCATTTAAAAGACAAAGGCCACTGTTTTGGAGACAGCAAAATCCACATTTTGGACAGAGAGAACCGCTGGTTTGAAAGAGGGATCAAAGAAACCATCTATGAAATTGAACAGCCCTCTCAACAAAGGGGGAGGGATAGAACATCATCTATCTCCATTCTACAACACAGTCCTTTCAACAGTTCCAAGAAGGCTCCACATCCATTTGCACTACTCAGGTGACCCTGATGACACCGATAAACCTCCAGGAGGCCTCAATGACTCGCTAAAAGAATGCAAACGACCAGCTGTCCGCAAGAAGTGTAAATCCCCATCCCATTCCCCACCATCCAGTCAGAGCTGAAGAAGCTTATTGGATGAGAAGCAAAACGACTTCAAAGAAAAACCAGAAAATCCAGTTGCCTCTTGAAAAAGGGGAGGGGGGATATAGTTTACAAGGTGGTGATAGAATGTAATATATTATTGCAACATGCTTACAGAAGCATCCTCTTGATCTGACAGGAAGAAAAATATACGTTTGATAAATGCCGTCCTCTTACAGTATTATAATGCAAGAACACAAAACAATTCTCAAATAGATGATTTTTCTAACTCTGACTTTACTTGTGCCAATCTAGTGTCATCCCACAGTGTTGCATTTTCAGTTTTCTTTATTTATTTATCAACTTTAGAGACCTCTCAGAGCGATTCTGGCTAACAATAAGAATACTGGGTTGAAATATTGGAGCTGTAACACAATATATCTGAGGGGATCTCAGGTTGGGAAAGGATTTCTATGGTTTTTCAAAGCAACCAATACCGAAATAGCTGAGCCCCATGTGTACCTCGTTTCAATTTATAAGTGCAAAGGCTGTGATCTCAGTTGTCCTCTTTTTTTAGCACAAAACCTTCAGCTCTGTAAACGGCATCTTGGAAATCTAATTGTAGTCTGTGGCACTCTGAGTAGATCAAATTCTGTAATTTTATTCCAATACATGAAGAAATTGATTCCTTATTAATTAGTGAATGAGTGACTGCCAAGTAGCCAAGAATGACACCAAGCAGCTGGCAATGATGCCTTTATTTAAATTAACTTTCATTTCACCTTTAGCTTTTTTGCATTCTTTGGCAGGTTTCCCACCTATTCAAGGAATGGAATCTTTGCCAGGAGATCAGAGTTTGGGAGGGATTCTTGAAACAGCGATGAAACTAGCAAACGAGGATGAAGATGCAGAAGACACAAAAAAGGTTGGCCTAAGTACTAGGCAAGATCTTAAATGCTTTCCTCTTTCCTCATGGCATGTGTGTGCCATGGTTGACAGAACTGGGTATATATTGGGAGTAGCTGGAAACCCTAATCAGGCCAAATATATACAATATTTCCACCTGTTTGTAACTGCCACCTTCTCTGTGTGGAATTGATTATATTGTTTCCCTTTTTTATTTTAAATTGTCTAACCAACCCAATCACTTCTTAAATTACCTTCATCAATTGCACCTTATACTGTAAAAAAAGCCAAAGTGCCGCACAAACCTGACCCACATCAGCCTTTCATGTCTGCTTTGGTTGGTATTGTTTATCAGGAATGCCAGCAGTGTGTTGCAGTTCCTGCCACCTCTTTCTACCTCTGTATCACAGGATAACTTTCAAAGTTGCAACAGAGAGGGTCCCTTTTCTTCTGCGGGTGACAAATGAACTTGCAAGAGACAAAAGAAGAAAAAGTTTCCTCTAATTATCTTACTGTGCAGAGGTGGGAGGAAGTTTAATCAAAATCATCTAGGTTTCTCCTTAATCAGAGCTAAAGACCATCTTGAATAGAAACATTATGCCATACTGTACTTCTTACAATGTTACACAACTAAAGCAAGATATGAGAAAAGATGTTCCTTCATCTCCCACTTGGGAGTGCTAAGTTGATTTCACAAAGTTTGGCAAATACATGTGAAAAGAAGACAGCTTCACTATGTGTCTGCTAATTTTCACTCTTGCATTTATATCGCATCCTGGGAATTATACAGACAGAATTTTACAGTTCTATAATGTTAAACTCTGGGCATGGAGGAAAACTGACATTCCCAAAAGTGAGAAGGCCAGAAAACACTGGGGGGAAGGGGGGAAGAGCCTTACTTTGTTGAATAAGCACTGAGATCAGTTAAAATCTATATATATAAAAGCCAAATCCATTCACTCATCATGAAATCTCCAGAACTGTAAAGCCTATAAACTTGAAATTCGGCATGTATGTTCCTATTGGCTTCTAGGTGCTTGCTAAGAAAGGATTTTTTAAAATTACCATCAGATCATTAGTATTTCTTATAGAGTATTTATATATATAGATTAACATGCTCGGATGCTAAGGAGTTAGACATTCTACTCATGCTAAGGAGTTAGACTGAGGAAGAGAAGGGGAGAGGAGAGGAGAGGCTTCTGTCATAACTACTCATTAATTTTCAAGCTGTAGGTGTTGATTTATCAAACCCGATCACATAGTTTCGTAGTGGAGCACGGGTATTCAGCTAGTTGTATATATAAGGCCACATAAAATTATTAAAATGAGTGTGTTAAAAATAACAGATTTAATTATGGCATAGAGTGAGAGTCAGTGAAAGGAGGTGCAAATGGTTATGTGAAAGAGTGTCTTGTGCCTTAAAGATAACTGATTTTGATGCGCTTTGTATCTTAGCAAACAGTGATTTGAAATTTAAAAACTAAAACTAAAAGCAAAAACCAACCACAAATACCATGGAGGTAATATATGTATGTTTTCCTAGCAAAGGTGTGACTTCGTATTTTTGGCTAATTATGAAAAAGTTGGGAGGAACAAGGTTTATTTTTGAACGTGGGATTATTTGACTAGAGGAGGATGTGTGATTTGAAATTGCAAGAGTGAAAAGGTGATAGAAACCAAGAAATAGAAAGTTTAAAAGCAAATCTGAAAAGCTTGTAGAGAACAGTTCTTCTGAATTAGAGTTTAAAAAAACTACCAAGAAGTTTTTATGACGTGAGACGTGGGTAGGGAAGGCAGCTAAGTAAAATACAGTGTTTGGGGTCTTCAACTGTCCTACCCACCACCAGGGAAAGAGTTAGCTGGCCTTGGGAGGGAAGGGGGGCAATTTTTTGCTGAAGGGTAGAACAATGACTGTCTCCTGTCCCCTCCCTGAACCTCATGCAGTACATATTGGGGGATCCTTGACATCCTAACTCTGCATGTGTACACTTGAAATAAACCTAGTGGGAACCTGGGCGCCATGCCATTTTCCACTTTCCCCTTCAGGCAAGATTTGCAGTTAACAAAGAGGGCCAGACATCATCCAACAACAAAGGTTCACCAAAAAGGCTGTTACAACAGATCAGTATTCTACTTGGCCAAAATGATCATAACTGAGGGGTTCTCTCCTCTATCTTTTTGAGAGCTGGGATGGCTATCTTTCTCTTAAAATAGCACTTTGGTAGTGACTTCTTTTTTTTTTTAAAGCAAATAACTAGGGTTGGCAAGGTTGAGAAAAGTAGAAGGGGAGGACAACAGATAAAGTGGATGTAGTGGATCAAAGAAATGGCAAGACTATGCTTTGAAGAGATTCAGATTATGACTATGTCAAACATTTGTGCAGTGAACAGGAGACAGTTCTGTTTTGCTGACACCTAACTAATTTGCATGCATATATTAATTAAGTCCAAATATTTGAAGAATAATTAGTGTTCCTTTTTGCAATTTCGTTGATAACAGGATCATGTCAATTGTGTAATCTAGATTTTAGCACTGAACGTCATACTGCTAGAGTGATCATTTGAACCCAAAACCTTTCAGAGGTTTTGGGTTCAAATAGTCCTCAGGCCTGGCCACAGGCGGTCTGTTCTGGACGATGTAGTTTTCCTTCTAAAGGAACAGATGTGTGGTTTGGGAAGTGTCCTTAATGGCAGTCTGTCACTAGAGGCACAGGTGATCTTATTGGTAAGAAGGATCTGTACACAGTTTCAGCTAGTGCACCACCACAACCCAACCTGGATCATAGTAGCTTTGATCAGAGATTCATACCATAATATAACCTTGATTGGATTCCCACTCATCCTTTGGAGGTCTTTGGAAAAGGTCTGGAAGCTACAACAAGGGCATTGTAAATAGGATAATAGGGACCACATATTGTTGATCTTGGAAATACTGTGCTAGATCACTGTGATTTACCAGACTGGGTTTAAAATGTTGATCAAGAGTGACAGATCCCAATAACATCCATCTCAACAATTGAGATTAGATATGAAATCCCTGCTAACAAACTCTGTTAGTGAGTTTGGCTTACAGCAGCGATGGCGAACCTTTTTTGGCTCGCGTGCCACAAGTGGGGGGAGCGCAGGGGGGTCGTGTGCGGGCGTGCCGCACCCATAATGCAACGCGCGACCCCCCAGTGCGCATGCGTGCACAATGCGCGACCCCCCCATTTTTACATGCTTTTTTCGCTCTCCCCAGGCTCCAGAAGCTTTATAGGAGCCTGGGGAGGGCGAAAAGAGCCTCCCCCGCCCCCCCCGGAGGCCCTCCGGAGGCTTCAGGGACCGTCCGGAGGCTTCCCTGAAGCCTTCGGAACGCTTAAAACCACCCTCCGAGCAAACCGGACAGTCCCTGAAGCCTTCGGAATGCTTAAAACGACCCTCCGAGCAACCCGGAAGTCACTTCCGGTTTGCTCAGAGGGTCGTTTTAAGCGCTCCGAAGGCATCAGGGAAGCCTCTGGACGGTCCCTGAAGCCTTCGGAGCGCTCAAAACGACCCTCCGAGCAAACAGGAAGTCACTTCCGGTTTGCTCGGAGGGTGGTTTTAAGCGTTCCGAAGCCTCCGGACGGGGGGGCGGGGGGGTGCTCTTTTCGCCCTCCCCAGGCTCCTATAAAGCCTCTGGAGCCTGGGGAAGGCAAAAAATGGCTTTTAAAAAGGTGAACTCAGCTGGCCAGCGCGCCCATGCGTGCTGGCCAGCTGACAGGGCAGTGCCTCGCATGCCCTGACAAATGGCTCCGCGTGCCATAGGTTCGCCATCACTGGCTTACAGTGTAGTGGCCAAGAGTGGGACCTTCGCAATGACAGCACCCCAATTATGCAGCTTCTGAGGAGTGTTTGTTTCCCCACCCCAATTTATCCCCTTCCACATATAATCAGCTACTCCAGGATCTGGGTATCTTGATAGATTAGAGAAGTCGGTTAAAAGTAATAGAATGAGATGAAGTGCACACGTGCAGATGGGAAATACCTGGTTTGGTAACAGCATTTTTGAAAACAAATTTGGAAGAATTGTCTCAAACTGAACACGAGGAGGCAAGATCATTCTGTTGCGGGTGTTCCTGGAGTTTTTTAAGGAAGAAATTGGACAAGCATTTATCTGGAATGTTAGAGGGTCTCCTGCTTATGTAGGGGGTTGGACTAGAAGACCTCCAAAGTCCCTTCTAACTGTTATCTGGATAGGAAAAAAGGCAAATGCACTTTAGAAGTTAAAGAAAATCATTGTTTCACTTGGATCAGACGCACTTCGAGTATTGGGGCCAGTTCTGACTACCATACCTAAGAAGAGAAAATGGAAGCAAGGATGATCAGGGCTAGACACTGGGAGCCTGAAGGGAGATCTAATTGTGTGTTTAGTGTGTATGCTGAGTATGTTTAGCCTTGAAAAAAGATGATGAGGTGGGGGGGTGGATTTCCTAGCACTTTTCAAGTATCTGAAAGGATGTGGCAAAGTAGTTAAAGCCCTTGTTCCAGCATGCTACACAGGGAATGAACGATAGAAAAGAAGATCTCAGCTGAATGTTAAAAGAAAAAAAATGCCGTATGAGCAGTTTGATAGTGGAACCAATTATCTGGAGAAGAAGTGGGTTCTTTTTGGATTCCTGAACTGAGCAGGCGGTTGGCCTTGCTGATCTAAATTGCCCTTGGCAATTCTAGGATTGTGTGATTTTATTGAAGTAATGCACTCTTCAATAGACACCAGTCAAAGCATCTGCCATACCTCCAATACTGTTTGGACTTTTTTAACTGTGGAAATGGTGCTGAATCATATAAGGAACTACTTCACAGGTATAATCCTTGCTCTTTCAGCCTGACACCTCTCCAGCATCATCCAAGCTGGCTCCCTCAGTCCAGCCGAAACTGCCCCATCAGCCAGGCCCACAAGCTGCCCTTGCAAAGGCAGCACCAGCTGCTAAAAGTGCCCCAAAGATTATTGCAAAAGGTAAGTGGTTTTTTTTTCCCATTTTACTCATTTCTTTTTTCTTCTGCATCATTTTGCTACTGGAGTCCTCAACTCAGTCAATAATGTAAACCTGTGACTTGCATTCTTTGGTGGGCATAAAGACTGTGAGTACTGGGACAGAAGAAAAAAGTAGGTAAATTCAAGTATCTGTTCCATTGCACATTTCGGTGATGATCAGGTGGTTGACTAGGATGTGCAGAACATCTGAAGAAATTTCTCTCATATTTGGGTACTGGTGCAACTCTCCAGCTACATACAGTAGTACCGTATTTTTTGGAGTATAAGATGCACCTTTTTCCCCCAAAAAAGAAGGTAAACATTTGGTGTGTCTTATACACTGAATACAGCATTTTGGGCCTCCCGAAACCCCAGCCCATGCATCCTGTTTTTCACAAAAATGGATGTGCAGAGGGTTTGGAGGGCTCTTGGGGGCTTGGGAGGGCAAAAACGAGTGAAAACATGGTAGTTCTTTTATAGGTTTCTCACTGCTTTCTCCCAACAATGCACTATGAAATTATGCCTTAGCTTTTTCCTTCCTGCATCTTTGGGTATCATGTCTGCCCAATAATAGGTACCTACATGCTTTAGTTAGATAGCTAGGATGACCTTCACCATTGGGTGTTCTTGTTGGGAGTATATCTTCTTGGTGTACACATTCTTCACTCATTCCTCCCAGGAACCCACACACATATACCCATCACACTGAGCAACCTAGTGAGACCTGAGAAGAGGATAGATTTACAAATCTTCAAAATCATCTGAGTACATGTCTTCTCGTATCCCCCGTGCTGTTGTTTAATGGCAACTGTTTTGCACAGAGCATGACCAAATTAGAGAGTGGATTATACAACGAGTTTCCCTCATCCACATGGAAAATTTCCTTTCTTGGGTTTACCAATTACTCTGAATAGTATTTCCTTTGCTCGCCATTCATCCCTGCAGCTCAACAGCAGCTGACCTTCTTAGAAAACCGGAAGAAGCAATTGAAACAGGGAGCTCTCCGAGCAAAGCAGAGGAATGACATTGAGGGGGCCAAGCTGTTCTTATGCCAGGCCAAAGGGCTGGACCCCATGATTGAAGCATCACAAAGTGGGCTCCCTGTCGACATAAGTAAGGCAAGTTGTTTTTCTGTCCATCTAGGGAGGGAGCGTGTCCCTTGACTCGTAGATGATCTGTCAACATCCCACTTGTTTAGTACAATCTTCTCTTAAGTGTGAAGCAATTTTGATGGTAGAGATTGGAGTATCTGGCTTATGAGACTTCCAAGAGAACTTCATTTAAAATGACTTTGGCGACTTCAAGGAAATGCCTGAAATCTGATGAGATTTTAATGATCTCATGCAAGAATATTGTAATCTCAGATGATTTGGGCCAATTGGATGTTTTCATTTAATCTGAGTGTCTGCAGCCAGGATTTTATTCTGTTTTTGTCATTTTTTATTTTAAAGAAACAGCAGCTGTCAAAAATATTCATTTCAGTTAGGCATGGCTTAAGTTTTCAAATGTACAAACAGAGATCATCTTTGTAAGAAGCATCAGATCAATAGAACCTGGGCCAGATCAAAACGAATTGGTCTGATCTAGCAGGGCAGTTCTTGTGTCAGGCATGGAAAATGAATCAGATTGGATGACTGGTTCTTCACTTCCATGGATTTGCCAGATCATGTTAGGGGCTGGGCTTTCAGAAAGAAAGCCTCATCTCTAGCCAGAAGCTTCACCCCAGGGCTTATTTGTTTGTTTGTTTGTTTGTTTGTTCAATACCTTTACTCTGAAATCCTCCTGCAGAGAAGGCTTGGCTTTCTCTTTGAAGTGGGAGAATGGAGCCTGGGCAAAGTGGAGCTGATCCTCTTAGTGCTGATTGTTTTTAATTCGGTCCTCTTATTTTCCCCTTGAGGAGAAAAATGAGATGCAAGCCAAACAGGTTTGGGGGAAAGTTTAGGGGACAATGAGAGTTTCACCTAAAGCCTGACAGGCGAATAATGGGCTGGAATTTGAACCCGTTGTACTCCCTATATTACATCCTGTGGTCCCGTGTCAGAAAAGGGCCTCCAGCTAAGCGTCTTCTTAAAGTCTGTGTTGGTGCAGAATATTTCTGCAATTCTCCTCAGGCTAAATCCCTGAAGTATAGCTGTTCATCTGCATGCTTTCCTCCACGACCTAGAGAAGCCCATATCAGTTTTTTGTACAGAACAATTTGCCTTAAGTAAAGCAGAGCCCTGACATGATTTCCCCTTGCTGGGACAGTAAAAAAAAAAAAAGGTCTCCATGAAGGCATGGTATTTTAGAAGTGATTAATTCCAACGTTTGCTTTCTTCTTTCCTTCATTTAGGTGCCCCCGGCTCCCGTGAACAAGGAAGAATTCATGCTTGTGCAGCGGGGTGGAGCCAACATTTCCCCAGCAACAACTGCCCAGTACACTGAGCTTGTGAAGCTAATGAGGCAACAGCATGAGGTAGTAAAAGCTGAAGCCTGAAAGGGGCACAAAGCTCTTCTCTTCTAAGAGATGAGATAGAAGATATTCTGACCTTTCCTTACTAGTTCTTCCTGTACCCTTGTAGTTCTTTCATTCTTCATCCACACCATTTTTCTGATTGTTGCTTTTGGATCTTGGACAGAAATTACGAAAGGTTGTAGCCTAAAGGCCCTCTCTCTAAATGTGCTGGACATCAACGCCTAAGTTATCCAGGGAGCCTGCTGACCTTTGGTTTTAATCCAGTACATCTGGAGAAGGGTCCAGCCCCTTAGAATGAGAGTCTGATTTAAATGAGCTTTTATGGGAGGTGAAATTTTAATGATAGCAGCCACATTTGCTGTTTACCTGACCTGTCGGCATGCATGTACGTGTGCATTTTTGCGGTGGAAAGTGAGAATCCAAAAGGATGTGTGGAATTAGGTGAGAAAGCGTCTCTTCCTTTTTTTAAGCAGTTTTTCTCTCATCAAACTCATTTTTGGTATAAACT
Source organism: Natrix helvetica (assembly GCF_964273705.1). NCBI lineage: Eukaryota > Metazoa > Chordata > Lepidosauria > Squamata > Natricidae > Natrix > Natrix helvetica. Next base: position 200,454,366 of record NC_138548.1, read on the forward strand.
GTGTTCAGGTAAAGAGTTAGGTAGTAGATTGAGAGTGGGTGGAATTGTTTGTCTACTTTGCTATTTTTGTTTTAAAAATCCTGTTTTCATATATGGAGCAGATGTCCGGGCCAAGCTGAACTTGGCTGCTTAGGTTGTTTACCATTCCAGAGGATATTAGAGAAGTTATGTGCGTAAGGAAACTATTTGAAGATGGTTCAGTGGTTTTTAAAATAGAAACTTTAAAAAAGAAAATAAAAAACTGCCCAAAGACATTCACTTGATTCTCACTTCATTGCTGTTCAGTTACATCCACTTTTTCATGAACCAATGGATATTATTTCAGCAGGATTGTCTATTGGAAAGAGTTACTTTGAGTACTTGTATAAGATTATGTTGTCACTTATCAGAGATAGCATCTAGCAATTTTGACTTCTGTTGACCACATTTTGAATGCCTTTGATTTCCCCAAGTATTAGCAATTACTCCAAAAGTTGTTCTCTTCAATCTGTGTGTCCAAAATATCAAGCTTTAGCTTTCTTTTTAGTTTTCCAGTGAGAAGACTTGTTCTTCATGTAGAATTATATTTGGATTCATCTTGTGGTCCAGGGTATTCCCAACATTTTTCTCCAGGGACATCTATTTTTTCTTTGTCTAGCTTTTACAGCCAAATGTTAACCGTATTTGTGATTTCTCTGCATTTTGCCTAGATCTGTGGTATTGTTTCTCACAAGTAGTCCTCACTTAATGAAAGTAATTGTTAAATAATCCCTTAACAAGCCCAACTCTATGCTAAGTGATCAAAAAGCATGGCTATCGGTGACTGCATCAACTTACCACAGCAGTTGCAGTACTTTCGCTTGACACATTTAGGCGAATCCTGCATGGCAGTAGTGCAGAGGTGGGTTTCTACCAGTTTGGATTGGTTCGGCCAAGTAGGTAGTAACTTGGCCTGCCACGCCCCCAAACTGCTGCTCTCGGCGCTGTAGGCACTGCCATCTCGTTTTTTTGCTTTGCACATGCACAGAAGCTTTTTTTAAATACTGCGCATGTGTGCATAGCGTGCATTAAAGGTGCACACGCAGAGCGTCCCTGAGCAAACGGGGAGTAGCAGTAGCCGGAACCCACCCCAGTGCAGTGTTGGGATTAAAAAATGTTTACTATCAGTTCTGTGGCTTGGTGGGCGTGGTGTGGCTTGGTGGGCGTGGCTTGGTGGGCGTGGCAGGGGAAGGATACTGTAAAATCTCTATTCCCTCCCGATCAGCTGGGACTCGGGAGGCAGAGAATAGATGTCAGTCAGAGGTGGTATTTCTCCGAACTACTCAAAATTTCCACTACTGGTTCTCCAAAACTGGCCAGAACCTGCTGAATGCCATCTCTGCTGCATGGCCATTAGATGCGACATCACATTATCGCCATTTACGATCTCCTGCTGACTTCCCCACTGACTTTGCTTGTCAAAGCCAGCCCCAGTACTATTTGTATTTCCCCTCTGCTCTTCCCTAGTCACTGTTAAATACCTCCCATCTTGAAGGATCCTGCCAACATGGTATTCTTGTCATTTCCCATTCCACTGGGTTGTATTTAGTCTGTTCCTCCATCTGTGATGCACCCATCATGGGTCACCCTTCTTTAGGGTCCAGCCCCAGCAATATAACCTTAGAGCAGGGCTGTCAAACTCCTGGCTCGTGGGCCGGATACGTGACATGCTGGCCATACCCACGCCCGGTGTAGCAAAGGGGGGGAAAAGTTCCGAAAGTGGTGATGGTCCAGTAATCTTTATCTAAAGTATCTTGCTCCCGTGCATCAGATTGGAATGGGTCACCTACATGTCTGTTGATCTCCCCAAAGATTCAGTTCTGACAGCCATCAGCAACTGTGATTAGGTTGTCCACAAGTCCCAGGAGAGAGTTAACTACAGCTACTGGATGGGAGATGGATTATATCAAAAATATGTCCCTGGGTTCTGTGAGGAAAGAGGCTGCGGGCTCTTGCGTAAGAGTTGGGCTTGTTAAGGGAAGGAATATGAGTGTTGCCTGAGTTATTTTGAATGGAGAAGAGGCAGCCAAATCTATCACATGTTTGTCTATTCCTCATGTGGCTTCTTCTTTGTTCCAGATGTGTATCAGTTACTCAAAGCAGTTCACCCATTTAGGGAACATCACAGAAACCATCAAGTAAGTATATCAGTAAACTTACAAATGTCCTTCTCTTCTGTTACTGTTATATGATCTTCACATTGGCTAGACATGTCCTTGTTGTAATGAATATTCTTTTGCGGAGTTAAGCCATTGAATAGACTTCCTTTGGATTTAAGAAAACAACCACAAAGATTTCTGAAGCAAATTATAGAGTAATTAAAGATAACAGTAAGCATTTTGCCTTAGGAAAAACTGCAACTTCTTGGAAAAAATAATCAGTAATCAGGAGAGGCCAAGTCAGACAAGAAGCATGTTTTCATGCCATAGGTTCACTCCTAGCATCTCTCAAACCATGCTGGAAAATATTACTGTTTAAAACCTTAGTTGCTATTGACACTAAAGAGATTGAGCTCCTAAATTAAAAGTAATAATTAGAAAACATTGGTAAATGATGAAGTTATCTTCTTTGCCCCAGATCATGAGAATATAACTAAATCTTCCCAGGTGCACTACATCTAATACATTACATCTTCCCTATGTGTCCCATCTTTTTCGCCTCTTAAAGGTCCATTTTTGTATATAACTTTTATGGCATGATTCATGGATCATATGACTTAATACAATACAATACAATAGTAGAGTTGGAAGGGACCTTGGAGGTCTTCTAGTCCAACCCCCTGCCTAGGCAGGAAACCCTATACCGTTTCAGACAGATGGCTATCCAACATCTTCTTAAAGACTTCCAGTGTTGGGGCATTCACAACTTCTGGAGGCAAGCTGTTCCACTGATTAATTGTTCTAACTGTTAGGAAATTTCTCCTCAGTTCTAAGTTGCTTCTCTCCTTGATTAGTTTCCACCCATTGCTTCTTGTTCTACCCTCAGGTGCCTTGGAGAATAGTTTGACTCCCTCTTCTGTGTGGCAACCCCTGAGATATTGGAACACTGCTATCATGTCTCCCCTAGTCCTTCTTTCTCTTAAGCTAAACACACCCAGTTCCTGCAACCGTTCTTCATATGTTTTAGTCTCCAGTCCCCTAATCATCTTTGTTGCTCTTCTCTGCACTCTTTCTAGAGTCTCCACATCTTTTTTACATCGTGGCGACCAGAACTGAATGCAGTATTCCAAGTGTGGCCTTACCAAGGCATTATAAAGTGGTATGCCTAACAATATGCCTGACTTGTTACTCAGTGTTTGGTAAAAATTTGCATTTGCTAGGCAGATCTGGGACCAATAGTGAAGCAAAGCGCTCTGGTTTGTATGGAATGTTCCACTTTGCCAATGCAGTTCTCAAAACACAATTTGTTCCCAGACGTCAAGATCCACTGCCAATTAGCTGTGGCTGGAGAAGTTCCAGTTTTATTCACTGCTTGAAAACAATACTGCTTCTGTTTGCTGGGATCAAAATTAACTATTTTAGATTGAATTCTTCAGACTTTTTCATATTCTTTGGCAGCTATCTAAAATCCAGAGTTTCTATAGAAAATGCATTGAGATGATAAGGATGGGATTACAAGAATTCCCACAATTGAATTGCTCTCAACTAATACCACTCTATCCCCGTTCATATTATTTATCTTATTTGTATGTGCTTGCTTTATTTCTATTCTGGCCTGAAGGCCTTTTAGGAAGAAGACTTCAGCGATATCTCACTAGGACAGAGAGTTCCTGATTTTCTTTGTATGATCCAGTACGGGTTCCTTCATTAGTAATGGGGAAACCTCCAGCTTCTTGTTTATGTAATGATCCCAAGAACTTTCATCAGCCTGAGATCAGGGTTGCTAGTTTACTAAAAGCTAATTTTTAGTCAGGGGTCTAGAGTTACCAAGTCCTGTTTCTGATATAGCCTATCTAATGCTATGACATGTTCAATGCATTCCTGCTTTTATAGCTCAACCATCCACAGTTTTAGATGACTGCTTTGCTTCAATGGTCACTTCACATGTTGTAATATTTTATTTATTTAATAAGTACATTTACATGCTGTCCATTTCACTGTTGAAGAGACTCTGGACAACTTACAAAATGAGAACGGTAACATAGTCTGCAAACTTACACAGTTGCAATTCATTGTGTAAACTGGCTGTTAACATGCCATCCAGCAGAGCATGTGAAAGGTGTCTGGTTAAATTTCATGAATCAGATATAAACTGGATGTTTGTTTTGGTCTTCCCCTCTCCAGATTTGAGAAGATGGCTGAAGACTGCAAAAAAAATATGGAGATCTTAAAACAAGCGCACGCCAAAGGATTTCCACTTCCAAAATATCATTATGAGCAGCGGACTTTCAATATGGTCAAGTGTGTGAACTGGTCATGATTATGGCAATTTTTCCCTACTAGGAAATGCTGTTCAGTTACTTTCCTCATCAGAAATGGGTTCGGGTTTTGGACATCCTGATTAAGTTTCTCTCTGAACCCCAACAATTAACAATCCAGACGAATGCCACCCTGTCTTCATAAGGTTGCCCCAATTCAATGTTTCTCAACCTTATCAACTTGAAGATGTCCGGACTTCAACTCCCAGAATTCCCCAGCCAGCATTTGCTGACTGGAGAATTCTGGGAGTTAAAATCCAGACATCTTCAAGTTGACAAGATTGAGAAACACTGCCCCAATTGAATGTTCAGTAGTGCCAGCAAGGTAGGGTTTGGGAGTGAGCAAGAACTACCCCCAGATTGACACGGGGTAGAAATGGCCACAGCTTGAATTTGGTATATTGCCAAATTGACCGGTGGCATTTTAATAGAAGCATTGAGATAATGCTGTTGAAGGTTGCAAGAAGCCTATCATGGTTTAAATGGATTTTGTGAATTGTTTTCGTGACCTGAATGAGTTGCAAATTTGCCAGCCTTGACTTGGGGCTTTAGAACAAGAAGTCCAGATTCTCATAGTGGGGATTGTAATCATTTTGCTGACATAGGACTTGAATGGTACTGTGAAAAGGGTTTGGAAGGCACAATAGTAAGATACCCATCTAAAATGTTTAGAATTCATTTTTTACTTTTTATAAATCCTATATGCATTTTTAATGACTGCGCTCATCCTTCATTATGCTGGTCTATGACTGTGTTGAGGATTCGACAGTAGGAAGAAGAGGAAGAACACAAAGATTGGGGCCTTACCGTAAGGATAAACGGCACAGGGTTTCCCCTTTCTTCCCCTAGATTTCTTTTAGGGATAATGGACATCCCTCATCAGGGGACTGTTCACTTAAATAGATCTAGTTCAGTGATGGCGAACCTATGGCACGCGTGCCACAGGTGGCACGTGGCGCCATTTGTCAGGGCACGTGAGGCGCTGCCCTGTTAGCTGGCGAGCGCGCATGCGCGCGCTGGCCAGCTGAATTCACCCTTTTTTAAAGCCATTTTTCTCCCTCCCCAGGCTCCAGAGGCCTTATAGGAGCCTGGGGAGGGCAAAAACAGCCTCCCCCGGAGGCCCTCAGGAGGCTTCATGAGCTTCCCTGAAGCCTTTGGAGCGCAAAAAACTGGTCCTATGGGCAAACCGGAAGTTTGGGAAGTTTGTTTTGACTGCTCCGGAGGCTTCAGGGAAGCCTCCTGAAGATCCCCGAAGCCTCCGTAGGGCTTCTGGAGGGGCGGGGGAGGCTGTTTTTGCCCTCCCCAGGCTCCTATAAAGCCTCTGGAGCCTGGGGAGGGTGAGAAAAGCATGCAAAAAATGGGGGGTTGTGCCTACAGTGTGTGCATGTGCACTGGGGGAGGGGGTCGTGCATTGCATTATGGGTGCGGCACGCCCGCACATGACCCCCCCTGCGCTCCCCCCACTTATGGCACGCGAGCCAAAAAAGGTTCGCCATCGCTGATCTAGTTCATTGTCTAGCACTTGCAATAAAAATAGAAAACAAAGAGATTTTCATGGCAGGGAGCTAAAAAGGATTTCAAGTATATAGCTATTGTACAGGAAAAACAAAAGAAAAAACCCCCATTACAGGCAGTTCTTGCCCCATTTTATAACCTTTCTTGCCACAGAGGTTAAGTAAATCACTGTAGTAGATAAGTTAGTAACCCAATTGTTAAGTAAACCTTTTCCTATTGACATTGTGAGAAGGTCGCAAAAGGTGATCACTTGACCTTGGGACACTGCAACCATCATAAATATGAACCAGTTGCCCAAAGTGTCTGAATGTTGATCCCATGATCATGGGGAGGCTGCAAAGGTCGCAATTGTGAAGAGGATTCATAAGTCCCTTTTTGTGTGCTGCTGTACCTTTGAATGGTCACTAAATGAACTGTTGTAAGTTGAGGACTACCTGTATTGGCAATCATTAAACAACTGGAAATAAATGTAGTTCCTCGACTTGCAACAATTCAACTTAGTCACGAGGTTTGAAGTTACAATTGCACTGAAAAAGTGACAGGACCATTTTCCACACTTACGACCTTCGCAGCATTTCCCCCATGGTCCTGGGATCAAAATTCAGATGCTTGGCAACTGATTTATATTTATGACGGTTGCAGTGTCCCAGGAACATGCGATCAGCTTTTGTGACCACCTGACAAGCAAAATCAGTGGGGAAGCCAGATTCATTTTACAATTGTGCTACTAACCTAACACAAGTGCAGTGATTCACTTAACAACTGTGGCAAGAAAGGTCATAAAATTGGGCAAAACTCAATAACTTTCACTTAGCAAGAAACGTTTTGGGCTCAGTTGTGGCTGTAAGTCAAGGACTACCTATTGATGCAGTACAGTTATATTTGGAGTATTATGTCCTTTTCCCCCCCACCTCGATTATTTTATGATAAACTCAAGGTGGCAAACACACATAGTACTCTTTCCTCCTCCTATTTTTCCCACAACAACAACCCTGTGAGGTGAGTTGGGCTGAGACAGAGGGACTGACCCAAAGTCACCCAGCTGTCTTTCATGCCTAAGGCTGGACTAGAACTCTCCTGGTTTCCAGGTCAGCCCATTAACCACTATATCAAGCTGACTTTCTGGCCAGAGCACTTGTAGACCAGATATTTTAGTTCAAGTAAAGAAGGAGAAAAGGCAATTGATATTACTAAAGGCTAGACTATCTTTCTATAAATAAAAATGGCAACAGCAGGTACAGTAAGAGAAAACACACACACACATATAAACAATGCATGGTATAGAACATATAGGTAAAAAGTTTTTTCCCTTCATAGTATTATAAATAGAAAAAAATGTAATCAAATCAAGGAGCTAATCAATTGTTGTTACATATAAGTGTATAGTTAAACCATGACATTTCTTGGACATTAGATGTCCTCATGGCCACATTTTATTTATGGAGGTTAAGGCTGTCAGTGGTTGTATATAAATTTTCTAATCACGGGCAGCATATTTCACATACCAGCTGCTGCAAAATGGCAGTAGAAAAGGGCAGAGGCTCTCTTGCCTGTTCTTGGGAGCTTCTAAAATGCACTTGGTTGCCCATATGCAATCCAAACTATTGGACTAAAGAAATGCTTGGCTTGAAAAATGATGACGTATAAGGGTATGCGAGGGGCATTGTGGGGTTTGGCTGGTGTTTGTGTGTGTGTGTGTGTGCAGGGAGATGCTGTGCAGGGAGGGAGGGAGAGGGGATTGTACAAGAGATGCCTTGTGAATTGGGGAGACGGTGCAGGGGTTCAGTGTGGAAGGGAATGTGGGGATGTGAAGGTGGCACAGGGAGGGTATGCAGAGTTGCACAAATGTTAGGTAAGGAAATATTTCTGAACTGATGACCCAATGAGTTATCTAATACTGACTTAAAACTATTTGCTGCTTTTTCCTTTCAGGATCTTTCCAGAATTAAACAGCAATGATATGATTCTTTCAATAGTGAAAGGAATCAACCTCCCAGCTCCTCCAGGTAATCTACAAAATGAGCCCTGTTTTTTAACTAAATGGGGGGGAACCCCCCCCCCAATGCTGCCATCCTTTTTGTTGACATGACTGACCTCTGTAAAATGCCCCTCCGTTGCTCCTTTTTTGTGTTATTACTCTCTTGGCGTTCTAAGAGTGGCAGAAGCCAAAATATTCTCGTCAGTATTCATCCTCAATCATTGGTACTATTGTTGATTCTTGACTATTCCCAGTAGATTGACCAGATGGATGCTTGTAAGCATCATTTTGTCTCTCTTGCCTTTTTTCAACAATGTGGCTGTCGTTAAGAGCTGATTTTTCATTCAGTGTATGCCCTGCCTTTGGTTGCAAAAGAAGGATCAGAAAAATAAATAGCAAAAAAGAAATAACCGAAAAGCAATAAACCTCATATGAAATGATTGCAGAATCTAATTTCAGTTACTATTCTAGTTGGTTACTACTGCAATAGATAGAATATTCAGTCAAAAAGTACATGATTTTGTTGATTTCTGAACAAATCTGTTGCTAGCATCATCAAACAAAATAAGGGCCCGAAAGGGCATCCTTCAACAATTATGTCCAATGGACTAGACTCCAGTCATGCTGACTTGCAGGTTACCAAAGGCCAAGCTTCTCTTGTAGAGACCACCCTGGTGTAGAAAAATATTTCTGTTTCTGTTTCACACCTTAGTCTAAATTTGTTTGCCTTCATGTGGCAGATAATCCTGTTTGTGGTTTGTAGCTGCTGTCATGCAAGATTGTGCTTTGTGAAAATTTATTTTTAGCTTTCAGATGATGTCTATCAAAAACAAATTCTTGACTATTATTTGCCATATTCCTCTTTCTGTTTTTTTTTCAGGCATATCTCCTGATGATTTGGATGCTTTTGTGCGTTTTGAGTTTCCCTATCCTAATGCGGTAAGTTACTGCAGGTTTAAAAGCTACTGTTTCATTTACATGGAAATTAGCTTATCTGAGCATTCAATGAGTTCGTAGATAGTACCCACGGTCCTTACCATTTTTGAGCCTATGAAAACATTTGGAAAGGCTATTGTAGGTAATGAGTGTCAAGAAAGATGTAGCATGTTATTGTAGGCATGGTGTTGCATTAACAATCCCATTCTTGGGAAGTGAAAGAAACTTTTAATCTATAATTATTTCTCTTCATAAGTCTCTGCAGGTGGCAGCTTATGACTGATCTTGTTTGGGTTTGGAAGCTAAACAGGGCCAGGCCTGATTAGTATTCTGTATGGCTGGATGGGAGAAACCTAGAGAATATCTGTATCATATTAAACCTATCTAGGTTGTAGGCTAGACTGCAAAGTCCGAGGAGTATCCTGTAAGAAGACAGTGGCAAATTAATTCCATATTGCTGCCCAGAAAACCCCACGGAACTCATTACACATTAAGATTGACATGACATTACTTTTGCTGATATGTAACACAGAGACAGAAGAAATAGATACAAAGGATAAAACTGTTTTGTCAGATGGTTATCAGAGCCTTGTTAATTCTCAAAGAAGCAGTGGTTTTTATTGCCTTTCACATTCCTGTGTTTTCTAGGAGGAAGCTCAGAAAGATAAAACAAGCGTGATCAAAAACTCCAACTGTCCTGGTAAATCTCTATGTATGACTTGAAAAGGGCAAATTTTACTTTTCCGGGTTTAGGTTAAAAGTGATTGGAAGGTAGTATTTGGAAACACAATAAGCGTTAACATTTTTTTCTTAAAGCTGACGTGCATAATCCTTTTATCATCCTCAACTGTATTTTTAATTCCCCTCCATAGCAACCCTGGTTAAATATTTGTGATTTATTTGGGTTAAAGAGGAAAGGTTAAAAATGACCCTCCTTCACAGATTTCATTTATTTCCTTCTTAAGGTCGTGACTTTAAAATCTTTGACATAATGTGTTCTTGAGCAGTGACAATCCCATGCTTTTAACCAGAGGAGGTGCTACAGATCAAATAGCTGATAATATTAGGAACTAGTGCTGGTCTTTCTTTGATAAGATTTCATTATGACATGATTGGATGGGCAGATTCTTCATCTTCTACAATGTCACCTGCCCCTTACCTGTCTCAAGTACCAAGACTGACTGCAAAATCTGAGAAAGAAATGAAGTTGCCAGATTAGGAATCCGGCAATCACTGGGAGCATACAAGCAAAGACAGAAGCAAACAGTGGGAAGAGAGAGAAAGCCATAATCACTAGAGAAGTTTAATAATCTGAAATGCCCACTTGTTGAAGGAATAGATCAGCATGTGACCAGAATGCTGGTAGTTCACACCCTGGAGGGATAGAAAGGTTTTGTGGACTGTATCCTCAGACATGTTTTTGATGAGCTACTACAGATCTTTCAGCTTGCAGTTGGCTTCAGAACATATTAGTTCCTTTCTCTGAAGCTGCTATTACCTGGTGAAACTTCCTGCAGATATAGTTGTTTGTTGGCTGAGAGTTTAAAAAGATACGATCAATAGAAATTTGAAGACAAAAGAGGAGTCTGTTGGTTCTGAGCAATTCAGGAAAGGCTGTTGGAACATTATTACTGGCATGGACTTGTGATGATTGCAACATAATCTTCTTTCTTGATAGACAGGGCTAGAAGCCAGAAAGCATAATTTTGTTTGGAGAAACCGGAACAGAGAGGGGGAGATAGTTGTCAAGCTTTGCCTGCATTTCTTGGAATTTGCTGACTGTTACTTTTGGGAATGTATTTTCTGCAAAGGAACAACTAAAAAATATTCCATGACTAAGTCTTCTCTTTGCCTTTCTGTCAGTTCCTGCCCCCAGTTCAGAATATTAGAATTCAGATTTCCTAAAAAGTTTGAGACCAGTTTATTTGAAGGATCATTTCCTCCCATATTCAATTTACCTCTGTGTATTTATTTAGAGAACAATGGGTGTTTTTAATGCCTAAACTCCAGATATAACTGCCTTCCTCAAAAAGAGACTCAACTGGTGTTTTTGTATCAAACAAATGCTTCTCTGTTTTCTCAAGTTTTTTTTAACTTTTCCGTTTTAAATATGTGCTGATTCTTTTTAGAACCTTATACATTCATTGCTCATTTTACTTTGATTTTATTCGGTGGCTGTTTTAATTTGTGTTAAATTAACTTATAAAAGTCCACAGGCAGTGACAACTTTAGAAGACCCACCCTATTATCTGTATATCAATTTTATAATTCCCCAGATGTTTTCATCAAGTTACATTAAAAAACAAAGTAAAACTACTACTTCTCCTGCCCCTTACTTTTGAATAATGCAATATGTTGAAGAATTCCCAAGTAGAGGTTAGGCATCTGCCTCACACACTAACACAACTGTGTTCATTTGAGTCATTGATTTAGATAGGTTCCATGTCTTGGGGGGGGGGGGGGAGGAAGAGAAAAAAACATTTGAATTGCGCTCTGTAATGATTTCAGCCTACCAAGTAATGTAATCATGATTCCTCCCCATAGGCTTGTTATAGACTTTGCGGAAGTTGCAATAGACTTGCATCTCAAGCCAGTTAAACTTTAGTTTTGCCATTTTGCTTTGGCAGAGTTCCAAGAGAAGTTCAAACTGTACATTAATCGGAGCCATCGAGGATTCAAGAGAGCCATTCAGTCCAAAGGCATCAAATTTGAAGTTGTCCATAAAGGGTAAGCAAGATGTGTCTCGATGCCAGTAGACGTCTTTGAAAACGGAAGTCTCCTACAGTAGTAACCTCTCCAATTAACAGACTTTATTTAAGGGTAGAAGCTTTTGTGATGAAGTCAGCTGCAGGTCATAAAGGCTTACGCCTTTTAATAAAATCTGGAAAATTATGTGCTTGGTGTTGTTTGGTTTCCACAGGTGGGAGGTATTAGTATCGCTTTATAAGGCCCTGGGTAAGACCACACTTCATTACTGGATACTGCATCCAGTTTTGATCGCCACGAAATAAAAAAGATGTTGAGACTCTGGAAAGAGTGCCGAGAAGAGCAACAAAGAAGGTCTGGTGTGGCACGATAGCAGATTTTGATAGGTAGATATTTAAGGTGCTGCCACAAAGAAGAGGGGGTTAACTTATTTTCCAAAGCACAATAGATGGAAACTAACAAAGGAGAGAAGCAACCTAGAACTAAATTAAATATGAGCCAGCAGTGTGCAGCAGCTGCCAAAAAAGCCAACGCAGTCCTAGGCTGCATCAACAGAGGGATAGAATCAAGATCACGTGAAGTGTTGATGCCGCTTTATAATGCCTTGGTGAGGCCACACTTGGAATACTGCATTCAGTTTTGGTCACCACGATGTAAAAAAGATGTGGAGACTCTAGAAAGAGTGCAGAGAAGAGCAACAAGGATGATTAGGGGACTGGAGGCTAAAACATATGAAGAACGGTTGCAGGAACTGGGTATGTTTAGCTTAAGAGAAAGAAGGACTAGGGGAGACATGATAGCAGTATTCCAATATCTCAGGGGTTGCCACAAAGAAGAGGGAGTCAAACTATTCTCCAAGGCACCTGAGGGTAGGACAAGAAGCAATGGGTGGAAACTAATCAAGGAGAGAAGCAACTTAGAACTGAGGAGAAACTTCCTGACAGTTAGAACAATTAATCAGTGGAACAGCTTGCCTCCAGAAGTTGTGAATGCCCCAACACTGGAAGTCTTTAAGAAGATGTTGGATAGCCATCTGTCTGAAACGGTATAGGGTTTCCTGCCTAGGCAGGGGGTTGGACTAGAAGGCCTCCAAGGTCCCTTCCAACTCTGCTATTGTATTGTATTGTATTGTAACTAAGAAATTTCCTGACAATGAGAACAATCAACCAGCGGAACAGCTTGCCTTTATAGATTAAGGGTGCAACATTACTGGAGACCTTTGAAAAGAGACAGGGCAGCCATTTGTCTGAAATGGTATATAATCTCCTGCTTGAGCGGAGGATTGGACTAGAAGACCTCCAAGGTCCCTTCCAATTCTGATGTTCTATGTTTGCAGAGCTGCTTTAAATGCCAATTGGAATCTGTGAGCAGATGAGAATGGCTGCTCTGTAAAGGTACATCTAAGGTCATAAGCTTAATTCGATTTTACATCAAAATCTCAAACTCTATTAAGAGGATGGTGATTATATGTCTTCAAATCAGCATTAACTTCTGGTGACTGACTGGATTAGTCCCTGGAATTTTCCTGGTAACCATTTTGGAAGTGCTTTGCCCTTGCCTCCCTCCAAGGACTGAGAAAGAGAAACTGGCCCAAAGTCACCCAGCTGGCATTGTGCCTCAGGCAGGACTAGAACTCTTGATCTCACATTTTTTTAGCCTGGTGCCTTAACCACTACACCAAACTGGCTCTACTCCAGGGGCTAAAATTTCTAAAAGATACAAAGTCTGGATTGAGTGACTGTTATGAATCATTTAAAAAAAAAACACCCTTAAAGCAACTCACAGCCAATAAGGCGGGCTTATTTTGAAGAGGCTCTGTGGTATTTTTCTTTCTGAAATGGAATGGATGCTGGGATTAATTATTGCTGTTTCTCTACAGGGGGCTGTTCAAAAACGACCGTGTGGTGGGAACAGTTCAACTGAAGTTGGAAGCACTGGAGACCAAGTGTGAGCTTCGAGAGATTTTGGAAGTAGGTCTTCTCTTTTTGTGAAATGTTGAGGGTCAGTATCCATGAAAATCTGGGCCAGACTAGGTAGAATAGATTGGGCAAGCTGCTTTTGCTTGGCCTCTCAGTTTCTATGCAAGACTTGTTGAAAAGATGAGGTTTTTTTTTAAAATACAATACATAATTAAACTTTGGGATTTGCTGTCATGAAACGTGGTGCTTGCTTCCAGCTTAGCTAGCTTTGAAAAAGGGTTGGATTAATTCACAGAAGTCATGGGGATCAGTGGCTGTTAGCCTTGCTGGCAGCCTGACTGTCTGTAAAGCCATTTTCTGGGAAACTGGTAGGACTCCTTGTGCAGTTGGTTGGCTGCTATGGGAACAGACAGCTGGACTAGATGGGTTTGAAGTCTGATTCAACAGGATAGTGTTTAAGTTTCTGTTACGCTTTTTTAACTTTTGACATAAGCATCGTTCTTTAGCCTTCTGTGCTAAAGATCAAGGTCTTTTTACTGTCAATTGTTTATTGTCTACTTCTGATAATCAAAACTTTAAAAAGCTGAATTGATTAAATTTGTTATTTGCATTCTATCTTTGTGTATCTTAGGTTATTTTATTTCAGCTTCCAGGGAAGAAGCTGTTTTAATCCATTCCAGGCAAAAACTACTAGGCCCCTATGTCATTGTGAAAGCTGATACATTTAAAATAATTCCCGGTCTTCACTGTGCCTAAAGTTTTTCTGGGCTTCCAACTTTTGTTACTTGATTTAATTTTGTGTAGCATAGGTAATATAGTGGACAAACAGAGGCTATATAATTGTAGGTATCTAATAGGTTTCAGTGCCCTTAACTAGCTTTTGATGAGGAGGGGTAGTTCCCTCACTCCCTGAGTGCCTTCACGGTGCAGAAGAGTGAGTGAGGTTTTAAATTAGGACGTGTGAAAGCTGGTTCTAGTCCATCTGCAGCCACAAATACTTCCTGATTGACTTTGGGCCAGTCTTTTTCTCCCAGTTCAGTTTATTTTACCGCAAAGGATTGTTGCGGGAATAACACGATGGAAAGTTTCCAAGTAAGTCTCCCTCAACTCCTGGAGAAAAATAGGATAGTATAAAAAAGAAATAGTGTCCCCGATTTATATTAAGATAGCAAGTGTTTTCCCATCTGTCATGGATATGATCATTCATTCCTTAACTGGGCTTGGAAGAATATGCTGAATAGTTTTAAGATGCAAGTTTAAGTAACGTAGACTCACTCAGGCTCTGATTTCAAGTGGAAGTGATGAAATATCTCTCAGAGCCTCACAGCTTCATTTGAAGAAGACATCATGTGTATCAATCACCAATCTTTCCCTGTTCCCCTTCCTAGCTTTTGGATGGTCGACGACCCACAGGAGGCAGGTTAGAAGTGATTGTCCGTCTCAGGGAACCATTGACATCTCAGCAGCTGGAAACCACAACGGAGAAGTGGCTGGTCATTGATCCTCTCACTGCGCCCCCAGTAAGAGCTGAACCACTCTGTGCATTCTAGCGGCTTTTTTCAGCAAAGCTTCCAAGTATGGCTTTGCATAGAATTCTAGCCCGGTCTGAGCTTTTTTTGTAGCCGGGATTCCTGTCTGTGAAAAGTCTGATTATAATGTCCCCTTCGATCAGTACAATTCCATTTTCCAGCTACACATCCTGAGGCCAAACCTCGGGCCACGTCTTCAGAAAGAGATGAGTTGAAAGCTTCACGTTCAGAGGGTCCCACTTGGCTTTGAGACTTCAAGGCTTACAGCCCTTATTGCCCTTATGGGGCTGGTTTCCTCATCCCTCAGGGGCAGCTTGTGGGACGTGAAGGGTCAGGTTGCATCCAATCCTGTGCATTCTAGAGATATAAGGAAAAGAATTGCACCAAGGTATCCTAAACTCTGTAGTGTGCACAGATCTGGCAAATGTGTAAGAGTTGGCTTGCATAAATTATTTTGCAACAGTTAATTATTGCATATTGTATTTCAATTTTGCAAGAATTGGATGTGTTTGTAGTTATCCAAGTGGGCATTGAAGCTCTGTCTTCTGCCTCTTGCGCTTGTCCCTTGAGATTTCACCAGACCTTATTTCACACTATTTCAGCTCTATCTTCACAACC
The DNA here is from genome assembly GCF_964273705.1 of Natrix helvetica. Lineage (NCBI taxonomy): Eukaryota > Metazoa > Chordata > Lepidosauria > Squamata > Natricidae > Natrix > Natrix helvetica. Next base: position 200,470,002 of record NC_138548.1, read on the forward strand.
CATCAGAACCATAAAGTCACTCCTTCATCTTTCAAATGAATACTGAAATAATAGGAACCTGGATTCCACACCCAGAACCACATATTCTATCTTTATCTACACTGCTGTAGAATCTTTAGTATGTATATAACTATCTTCAGTTTATGCTGATGGTTTATGTCATCCTGAAACGCCTGAAAGAAAATGACCATTTTTGCAGAAGGAATTAATAGACTCTCTTTTCTTCCTGTAGGCTGCCTTTTCCAAACCTAAGCCAGCAGTAGTTCCTTTGAAAGATACAGGCAGTAGGTAGGTATGTTCTCTGACTATGCTGAAGCCTTCAGGATTTGAATTCTACACACAGTGACCTGTGGGGATCTCTTCTGTCCTTTCAACCCTACGCCTTGATCTTATAAACATTGTTCAGCATATGAAAGTGAATACAAGGCTTGAATGTTCAAATGAAAGGACTAAATAGATCCCACTATAGGCCACTTCAGAAGGAGCTTCTGAGTATCATTCAAAGTAATAGAATGGAAAGTAGGATAATTTGCCTTGGGCATACAATCCATCAGGAGGTTGTCCTCTGAAAGGTTATTACCATAAAGTTTGTGTCGAATATGTTTTTGCCATAGTAAGGAAAGGATGCTTAAATGAATAAGAAACCTACCAGAGCACAGCTTCTCAAAGAAAGTGAAACATCACTTTCACAGTAGTTTTACAGGGAAAACTTTCTTGGTGGATTGTATCAAAACCAGATTTTGTTTTCTCACTCTGTAGCATGTTGGCTGCTTGTGCTGTTGTCCAAAAAGGCCTCCTCAGTAAAGAAACAACCCCAGTGAGACAAAAGCTCTATTCAGCTATAACTTAAAACATACTATATCATGCCTGCCTGTTGAGTAGTAATTGCACAAAGGGTGAAATGGAAATTGCCTGATTCAGGTTGGATACTGCTCTCAGTTATCTCAAGGTGCCATCTTAGGGGGCTTAGTTAATTGCATTTCTGAGCCATTGGCATCCTTCACCATGTAATGTCTGATCTATAACTACATACATATGCATACACACACAACAAACATAATCATGCTTGCACATGTATACCTTCCTCTATATAAATAATAATAGATGAGAATAATCAATCACAGATAATCTTCGACTCATTTGTGACTAGAATCTCAGTCATTGAGCAAAGCAGTCATTAAGATACCACATGACTGCTTCGCTCAGCAACAGGACTCCCAATTGCAATCTTATGGGTCATTAAGTGGGTGCAGTGTCAGGCAAGGAGCATGGAGTTTCTCAGGAGGAGGAAGGGGAGACCCTGGGGGACTCCACTCCGGAACTTAAAAATCCTTCCTGCTGAAATCCAAACAGGATCTTCAGCCCTTAAGCAAAGAAACATAAGTTTGCGGCCTGCACTGGACTTCCCTCACCTGTCCGAGACACCTCCCTCTCCGTACCTTACTGTGCTGGCTCTCTGCTCCGCTTTTGTCTCCCTCTCATCTCTGGGGGCAAGGTGAAAGAGCAGCCAGCAGAGGGAGTTCAGCTCCCCTTCCATGCGCAGAAGAGAACTCCTTCGACAAGGTGTGGGAAAGAAGCTCAAATATTCAGGATTGGAGCTCCATTTCTGCACACCACAAAGGAGTATTTTGCTCCTCTTTGAATGAGAGAAAAATGTTAAGCAGGCATTTTTAAGCAGTCTTTCAGAGGAGAGATAATGCTGAATAACTAAATCGGAGTCCACCTGGGATATTTTGATGCCTGCAGTAGAAAATCCAAAGAGAATTTATATATATATTTTTTCCCATAGAAGAGATGGGGTGACTGCTCACCCAATTTGTTTTCTGTGAAGCCGGCATAATTTCCCTCTGAAAGCATGCTTTCTCCAAAAGTAGTGGTAATGGCCTTTGGTTTCCATTTTATGGGCCTTGTACTGTGTTTCTGTGATTGGCCAATTTTGAGGTTATGCTGTGTTTGTTTTTCCCTCCAGCAAGCCGCCCTGTTCTCTGCAAAGCTTCAGCATATTAGCTTTTGAAAAGGAGATGCTGGAGAAGAAGGTCAGTGATGTGGATCTCTCTGTGCATGTGTGTGCATGCGCACAGACACCTGCAGGGAGGGGGTGAGGCGGTCACATTGCACAACTTCAGTATACACTCTGCTTTGCTTTCCTTTAGTTTACACTAAAAGGCAGGCCCTCAATTTTCTGTGCTTCAGATTAAATCACTTCTAGGAAGTGAGGGAGAAAGAAAGGAAGATGCATACAGTATGTACCTGCATACATACATAGTTACACAGCAAGGGACGGGGTTTTTTTTCAGTTGACTTTATCTTTTTATAAACACTTTATCTTTTCACAAGCATAGGTATTATAATATTTGTTCCACAAAATTCAGTAAATAACAACCAATATGACCTAATATTACCAAACATTTCCCTGTTTTTTCTTTTGTTCTTCTGACATGTGAGTTTGATCACATAAGCGGTTTAAATTTCCAATATTTAGTAAATATTCACCTTGTACAATATAAACTAAATGTTGACAGGGCGAGAGACAGATAGGTGATAAGAAGTGGGAACCACACGACAAATGGTCTATAGGTCAGGAAAATTCTTTGGTTTCGATTCTCGGCATCCTTTTTCATCGTTCCGGAAAAATAAAGGTCAGAATTTTCCATAGTAGAATTGCAAACCGGAGTTCCGGTTCCGGCGGCGGCGGCGACGGGCAGCTCTTTGCCCGCTCCGGCTCCCCGGTGGGCTTCCCCACTCCTTGGGGGGCACAGGACACCCCGCAGAGGGGTCCTGCCGGAGGGGCGGCATCGCGGAGGTCTCCTGCAGCGGCGGCAGCCGGCGGGGGCTCTCTCGCGCGCCCAAGGCACCGGGGAGCAAGCTCGGAGGGCGCATCGCGTTTCCACGCCTCGCGCCTCGCTACAAGCCGACTGGAGAATGCTACAATTGAAGGAAGCAGCTGCGGTGCGGTGAGGTTGCCTCTCTCTTCATCCCTTACTTTGCATGAAGATTTGATTCAGCTTTTAAAACTTTAAAACAACTTTCGGAGCATTTTGGAGGTGCGGCTGGAGGGAGGGGGGTTTCCCCCCCCCCCTTGGACAAGCGGCAAGAAACAATTTTGCTCTCAGCCCCCGGGGAAGGAGGAGGGGGGAGAGCCAACGAATGAAGCCTCACTTAGGCTGAGATGATTTTCTTTTCAATTTAATTTTACATATTACAATGATTTGAGGACTTTTGGAACTTTCTAAAACTTTGTTACGCCTCTGTGCCCAAAACTGGCAGGGCAAGATGGCACACTTCCGTTGTCTTTATGAACTCTGAAACCTGACTCCACCTTTAAAATTCAGGCTTCCGGTCTTTGTCTCCGTGTCTCCCAGAGGAACCTCTTGTGGATTGGTATTTTTTTAACCTTCTAGGGGAAATTTTCTATCTATTGCCAGACTTATTGGAGAGATTCTCTTCTGCCTGGTTATTCTGCTCCCGGATTCACCTGGCTACCCTTCTTTTCTAATTGCTTACTTCATATTTGGACTGAACTTTTAACGTTATAAAGGATGGCATCTAAAAGACCCCCTCCTGGAAAACCTGGCTTTGCCACTTCTGCTCCAACATCCGCAACATCCAGTCCAGCCACACAGTCAAAGATAACAGAACTGATGCAACATAAGACTACAGAGATGGACTTTCAACAAATGCTTCAACAAATTCTACAGGGCCAGGAGGAAATCAAGAAACAGTTAAGGGAAATGAAAGATGAAATTAAAGAAAATCAAGCCCAAATATATAAGAACTCACAAAGACTGAATCTTGTGGAAGGGGGGGTGGAGGAGGTGAGGGGGGGGGTGGAAGCCGTGCAGAAAGGGAACAAAGATCTTGACATCCAACAGATGAAATTAGAATTTGAGAGAATGTCCTATTATCTTAGATTTCAAAATGTTATAGAAGAAGATGGGGAAAATATAAGGGACATCATGACAAACATTCTGGCTGACTATACACACAAAGAAAAACAACAGATGGGGTGGGATATAGATCTGGTTTATAGAGTGAACTCAGCTTATGCTAGAACACACAATTTACCCAGGGAGGTTCACATTAAATTCCTTAGAAAAACCACAAGAGATGAAATTCTGGGTGTACAAAGGGGGCAAGCATTGACATATCATGATATGGAGATAACCATTCTGAAGCAGATCCCTAAGAAGATTAGAGAAAAAAGAAAAAATTATTCGCAATTAGCGAATAAATTATACCAGAAAGGGGTGTGGTTTAGATGGTTGATGCCTGAAGGTATGCTGATATTCTGGGAGGAGACAAGAATCAGAATTAATTCACCCATAGAGGCGCAGGCCTTTATGGAAAAAAATAAAACACTCCTAGAGAAACCACCAGACACTACAACGGACACGCAGGACACGGGAGGGGCCAGAGCTCTGCCAGTGGAGGGAGATGGGGCAATAGCAAGAAGACTCAGATCACAGAAATAAATATGAAAATCATATTATTATAAATTGACCGAAAGTGAAAATGGAATTATATTTGGATTTTATATTGTAATGTTTAATTTGATTGAATTTAATAATAGAACTAATATGCTGATTATAATCAATTATATACTAATGCATTATATATAAATGTACGCTATGGGTATGGAGGGAGGGGGGCCTCACACACTTTGCAACTGCCAAAATTTGTATACCTGTCCATTTACCCTTTTCCCTATAAATTTTGAAAAACCAATAAAATTTTATTACAAAAAAAAAAAAAAAAAAAAAAAAAAGAATTGCAAACCAAATATTGATTGCACTGCACATCTCCAAACACTCTACACATAACCAGAACCCTGGTTCTTGTATAGCATGGCACTGAGGATAGCAATGGTCACAGCTGGAGAGAGGGGGAGAGAGATGGATACTTACGTTCTGTCCATTTTTGCTGTGGATTATTTTTGTTTTCTGGTCCTGCTGCTTCATAATCTAGGTTTTGTTTTATTTTCAAAGTAAGAAAAATAAAACTAGTTTTTAGATTTCCTTTATGAAACATGTCTATCCTTCCTAAGGTCTTATTTTGAAGGGAAAAAATGTGTGCCAAACTAAAAGAGAAAGGAGGAGATGTAAGTGCTTTGTTCAAAGCCTCTGTTGCTCAGTGCCTGTAAGTCTCCCCCTTAGCATCTGTTCAAGAGAGTTCAGAAGGTTGGAAACGCTCTGAGGTTGGAAACGAAGACATTTCTGGGGGCTCATTATTCAATCTGTTTGACAATTAACTTGCTAGAATTCGGTCGTAGAATGTCTCTTATTGTGTATTGTGCACTCTCCAGTGATTTTGTTAGGGATTTACAAACACCTCACTCTTGTTAACAGATACTGACATACAATCAATCTGGTCAGCCTCCACCCAGTGACCTGGTAGAGCAGCGTCAAAGCATCATTCAGAAGATCAACTGGCAAAAGTCCCAGCTACAGCACGGAGGAGCTGCAATCATGAAAGGTATTTCGATAGGAAGGCTCAGCTATGAAACTGTCTTTCTCCTCCGAACTGACCTTGCTACACCAAGGAGCCCTAAGGCATCCAAGGGACGGTTCCTGACCATGTTTGATCTTCATTCTACAGAATATCTGACTCGATTGGAGCAATACCTCCAATGGTACACAGAGGCAGCAAGGCGCCTTGGAAATGATGGAAAACGGGTATGGAGTGATTTTGTAGAATGGTGGTAGGGCGAGGGAAGGAGACTCATTTTCAAGCCCCTGAGCTTGGTTTTCAATGGATGACCAGTTATTTAAAAGAGAATGGAATATGTGTCGATACTAGAGCAGTTTAAACACAGGCCTCAACTAAAATGCTGTCTCCTCTACTGTTTGGCAGGAGGCAGCTAAGGATGCTCTTTACAAGCGCAATCTGGTGGAGAGGGAGGTGAGTGGTGCCTGCAGATTCTTCTTTTCCCTGCCCAGGTGGTCAGAACGGATTGAGACAAGTCCGGAACCTTTTCCATTTTGTGTCATGGGTTCCCCTTTGGGGGTCCCTTCTTTCTTTTGGACAGGAAGAAACGGTTTTCCTGAAGGATTTTAAGTTGCACAATTTAACTGAGTACCTGTACTACTGAAAGTGTTCTACAAATCAGGGGTTTCTTATCTTGGCATCTTTAATACTTGTGGACTTCATATCCCAGAATGGGAAATTCTTGGAGTTGAAGTCTACATGTCTCAAAGTTGCAAATATTGGGAATCCTTGCGACATATGATAAGGCCATGTCCCCAAGTCCTCCTTAGCCAAAATGTTCTCCACTTTGGGGTGCTAGTTTTTCCTGTAGCTGAGACTGGGGCAGGTTCTTTCTCCTGTCTTCATAGGCATAGGAATGCTCATTGCCGAGGTCTTCCCAGTCTAAGTGGTTATGTCACTTCAATGGCTACATTATACTAACTGCACTGATTCCCAAGCTGAGTCCAATTTAGAGTGCTATTTTGTACCTTTTGTGGAGGGATATTTAAACAATTGCCAGTTTCCACAGGTATTTCTTAGGTGATTTTGTTATAAAACATTAGGCTGGTGGCTGCCAGGGAGACAGTCTTTACTGTGTCCACCCTGGATTTTTTATTTTTATGCCAGCTTTTGATCAGCCTTGGGAAAATTAGTATGTTAGTGGTCTTTATATATATATATGTATTTATATATATATTTAGGCATACCAGGGGTTGTAACACAAATACATACCTATTTCCCTGGCTCAACTGATAAGGAAGAGAGCCTGTGGCTTAGTGGCTAAGACTCCTGCCTAATATATAATACAGCCCAGGTTCAAATCCCAGTAAGGGTATGGCTAGCTGATGAGAGCTAATTAGCTCGAAATAGATCTATACTAGTCTCCCTTTATTTATTTATCAGTACAAATACAACACAAATATAAAAAGGCAACATTAAAAATAAAAATATGGTTTTCTGCCTGCATGGTCTTCTGTGATGAGCCGAAGGACAGAAAGAGGGAGTAGTGACCTTCCTCCCATATTTAGGCATACCAGGGGTTGTAACACAAATATATATATATTTATCCTGCCTGTACTATTTTTATAAATAACTGAAGGTGGCACAAATGTACCTAATATGCTTTCCGCCTCCTATGTTCTCCACAACAACTCTGTGAGATAGGTTTACCTTACCCCTTGCATGATAAGGCGGGACTGGAACTGACGAACTTCTGGTTTTGAGCTAGTGCCTTAACCACTAGACCAAACTGGTTCTTATGAATGCCGTAGATGGTTTACCTATACTTTTGTCTTTTCTTGGAAATATTGATGTGCCTATATGTTTTTTGTCTTTCAGCTGCAGAAGTTTCGGAAATGAAGCTAAAGCGCTTATCTACCCAAGCAACAATGCTTTCAAGCACGGTCTTTTCATTGTTACAGGTGAAGGGTAGTAGAAAGACCAAAATGCATAGGCTGTCTGCTGATGGATCAGTAATGCCACAAGCTGATTCTTGCTTAATTGACTTTGCAGAAAATTCCTCCTAGGCTTCACCATAAGTACATTAAAACCCCAACGATCTGAAGAGAGACAATCCATGTGACAGGTGCCTTATAGCTACATCCACCACTCCTTCCTTCCTTTTGCACTAAGCATTTTGCACATGCCAATTGAGCTCTGTTTTTTTTTTAACCTGATCTAATTTAATCCCTTCTCAGCTGTCAAGGAGACCCTTGTGTGTGAAGCCTTGCATGCCCATGCCTGTGGGATTCCAATTTTTAAATCTACCTTGTAAACCGGTTGAATTAGAAGTCCCATTCGCATGGTCTTTCTCCCATAACCAGGGTATTTAATAGTTTTAGGTGTGTAATGTAGATATCAATTGCAGTGATGGAAAGATTCCAGAACTTCCCAAATTAACTGAGTTGGCCCAGTTTGGAATTTGGCACTTTCAGTGTGTTTAACGAGGTTATTCCAGAAGCCATATAGTCTGCATTCATTTCCTAGATTTCCTTATAGCTACATCCATCACTCTGCTCTCTTTTGCATCAGGCACTTTGCACACTCTTTGATTTTCTGGCCTTTGTTGGCGTATTCTGACAACTGAAAATTCACTTTTGACTCATGGAATTACTTTTCAGTGGTCAAATAGATCTTGTTGGGATTCCTTGTGTGTACAGTCTTGCATACCTTATATGCCAGTTGAGAGTCCTGCATACGTGGTGTCCTTCCCTACTGAGAGCTAAGTAGTCTGCTCTTTAAACAATCTCTAATATGGAGAAGTACGTAGCCACAAGACTCATAGTTTTTGATGGGTCTGGACCTGTAACATACACTTTCTCGTTGTTTCTACCTTGTCTTGGAGGGGCCAAGAAACAAAGCATCTATGAGACTGCTAAATGAGATGGTTCCCTTCTTTAATGTATAGAGAGTAGCAGATCAGTCTTTCTCCTAGGGAAGAAGTAACTGTTCAGTTCTGGTGTACAAACAGTTTATGAAATTCATTCATGGTACTCTTATGAAGGTTAGATTTTCTTCTCATAATATCTGTGATTGTACTATTTCTGTTGAATGGAAAATGGCATCTGATAAGATAACCCCTACTTCCTGATACATTATGGAGAGTGATTGTGTCACTTAGCTCCCTCTTCCCCACACAAAGACAGGGGAGAAGCTACTGAAACCTGTTGGGGTGCTTTTTTTGTATAATCCATTTTGACAGGTGGAAATGTGATCTTTCCTAGTTCTTTTTTCTGTAAGATTTGAGTTTAAGAAATTAACTCAGGATTGTTGCTGCTGCTCAGGATGAAATGAGGTGATGAACTGTGGGTTGTATCCAGGTGGTCTTCCCTGCCATACCTTTTAAAACCAAATTTTAGTTTATTGTAAAGATGATAAGAGGAAAAAATGTACTATATACCCTTTTCTTTCCTGACCCATTTTCACAACTTCATTTTTATAAAAGTGCCTGTCTTTGAAACTATTGTTCAGCCAGAGGTTTTCAGAATTAATGTTAAAAGCAAAGGCTGCAAATCTGTGCTATGGCTTTATTTTATGTATAGGATGACATAAATATATAACGTTTTTAAAGGAGGGAAGGGAGAAGCTTTGTTCAAAACAAAAAGTACCAGTAATAAATTATCCAAACCTCCTTTTAATCTGGATTCTGTTTTATGTGTCTGCTCAACAGTAAGACGCCATTCTTACGGAAACTTCCATCTATTTTATCACTTTATTTCCCCCCCCCCATTCATCTTTGTATAAAAAGAGTTTAATCTGCTAAACTAACACAAATTAGTTTATGAAGTCATTTGATATTGAAATAATTTAGTTTCTATGGCTTCATCCTTGATACAGGCATGGTGTCTTTGATCTCAAAGTTATAATTTCCATAGAAAAATACAAGCTTTATTACGACTTTAGTCCTGTAATGATGGACCCTTAGTTAGAACGTAGAATAAAAGGGTTGGAAGGAAACCTGGAGGTCTTCCAGTCCAACCTTCTGCTCAGGCAGGCAATCCTATACCATTCTGGACAAATGGCAGTCCAGTCTCTTCTTGAAAACCTCCAGTGATGGAGCACCATGATTTCTGGAGGCACGTTCTAGAGGTAAGTTATTTTGAATGTTGCCCCAAGTCTATTCGAATAGTCATAAATGTAGGAGATCAAAACACCAATAATTCTGACTATTAATTCTGTGTGATAGTGAACCCCCAGCTGTCATTTCTGTCATCTCCTTTGCAAAACGATTAAATGGGATTTGACACATGGGAAAGACAACCTTGGCATTTGCAACTTTCTAACTCACTGCAGCAAGCTGGGCTATTAGATTGGAAATACACGTGAGAAGTGATGCAGAAGAAGGAACTGTGGGGGAAGTGCTCCACTGAATATTTAATGTCCTTGCCAATATTGCAAATGAGCGCAGGAGGATGCGCTAGCATCTTCTGGGTATGACTGTCAAATTAGTTCCTGGAAAGTTTAGACAACCTAAATGGAGATCCATTGGCAATCAGCATTCCAGTTTTGCTTCCAAGAAAAGCAGCTTGCTTGCACCGGCTTTGTTGTATTTGGCTGATGGAAACCGATAGAGTACACACTATACAACAAAACCCCTTCCAGAAGTTGGCAGGTAGGTTAGATCCATCAAAAGGCCTAAGGAAGTAGAGTAGTGCAGAGAATTCTAGGTGGCAATCTGCAGAAGAAAGATACAATCAGCTGGGTGTGACACATCCTGAAAGATTGGCTGTATTTATACTTGTAACATGAGATCTTCTGCAAATGCAGAAGCAGCACTGACAACAATACTACACATTTAAGTTGAACTGCATTGTGGACTGGGAAAAGACTAGGGCGGGAAGAGAAAGCTCAAGGTGGTAAAAATGGCCAAACAAACCTTTTTGGGTAATGAGATCCTCATCCAAGGATCCAGTCCAAGCAGGGGATTATCCACCCTATTTTGGTGGGATCTGACACAATCATTGCTATCATTTTAGTGCTGGGGGAAGACATTAAAACAATTAACTGCAGCTTCTGTGGATATTCAGTTTGCTGCGGTTTCATTCACTGTATAGATGTTTATAAACCACCGGATTTACACTACACATTTTTTGGAAACAGTATTAAAAAGCAGTGTACAAAAGTCAACCCCCAATCTATCTGCAACTAGGTTGTATCAAATTGCAGGTGGCAACACCATACTATTCATACAGGAAAGCCAGCTTGGTGCAATCTAAAAACCAGGAGAGCTTGAGTTCTAGTTCACCTTAGGCACAAAACCAACTGGGTGACCTTGGGCCAGGTACCCTCTTAGCCCTAGGAAGGAGGCAATGGCAAACTTTTGAAATATTGCCAAGAAAACAGCAAGGATTTGTCCAGGCAGTCAACTGGGATTCAACACTGACTTGAAGGCATTCTCCCCCTGTCATTTTTTATATGGACAGGTAGGGTAGTCCTTGACTAAAAACCATAAATTGTGGTCATTATTTTAATGACCTTTTTTTTTTCCAGCAATCATTAAGTGAATGCCAGGATCATTAAACAAATGTGGCAGTCATTAAATTCATTTTACCCAATGGAAGTACTGCCAAAAAACAGCAAGAACCATAGTACAAATGTCTATAAATACTAGCCATATGCCAAGCATCCCAAATGCAGTCATGTCTCCATGAGGAGGTGCAATTATCATAACTCTGGAAGCAAACCACTTTTTGTGGGCCCGTCATAACTTTGAACGGTCACTAAGTCGCTAGTCATTAAGCAAGGACTACCTGTACACATTTCCTTGAAGGCAACTGCCATAGTAAGGAACAGCATCATTTTTTCTTGTACTTGCTTGTGTGATGAAAATAAAAGCTGCTTTGTATATTCACATGAATCTCGCTCAAGTTTGTAGCCCAACTTTCAAGCATACATTCATGAGATAATTTTCTATACTTTTTCCCCTGTAAACTCTTGCTTTATCCAGCTCTTTTACAGCTGAAAACTATAAGGAATCTATTATCAGTGAATATATTTTAATAACTTTTATATCATTAAATTTCTGATTCCGCTAGAGCTGAAAAATACATAGGGTGAATGCAAACTTATAAGTTAGGCCCACGGTGAGCTCTAAATCTAACCTCTTCCAGGCTGCTTTCCTAGGTGCCCATTTGAGTCTGGGCCTGGCGTCCAGCGTGCAGGAGAGAGGTGCTGATAGGCTCTGGGTTGCCAGCCAGGTCTACTACTTCCAGGAATTTCAGATCTGCAAATGCCTCTTCCGACACATTGGCTGCCAGTAAGCGATTGGATCTACAAAACAAGGAGGGTAGAGTAATGTAACAAGAACCGGAGCCTGACATTTTTGGTTCTCAAAAGATTTTTGGAGGGAAGTCCAAAGGAGGCTATTTTCATTTCAAACGAATTTCATTTGTTTTGTTTGAAGTTGTTTTAAAAAGGAAGAGGTACACATAAACTAAACTCACCGATCCATCATTTATGAGCTGTAGGCATATAATATTCAGACTACAGTAGTTACGTATTCATTCTTCTATAAAAGGCAGTTAGTTGGTCTTTCATTTACCTGAGAGAGATGACCCGAATGTTGGATGCCGTGAGGAAAGTCTCAGCCATAATGACAATAATTCTGTTGTGTTGCAAGTATAGATATTCCAGTGATTCTGGAAGGTCTGGTGGAACGTATGACAACTCATTGAAACTCAGATCCAGGAGCTGGAAAGGAAAAATCCACTAAATATTAGGTTTCCTTGTCATGTACAATGGCAATAACTAGAGAGATAAGAAGCTATTCTCCATAAACCTAACTAATCTGTAATTTCCGCAGACTTTTATAATGCACTATGTAAAGCAGCTTTTCCTTTTGTCTGTCCTGAACCCATAATAATATAACTTTACTGGATGAACTAAATATGATAGGAAATTACTTAATTTGCAAATTCAAACTTAATTTTGCATGTACATGTCCACATTTGTTACAACTTGATTTTGAATGTCAGTTCCCAATTTGCTTTACTTACGCATAGGAATTTATTCTGAAAAGCTCTACCATTTTGCTGTCCTAAAATGACCTATTTTAGCCACAAGAATATACATTGTGCAGTCAACTCCTTCCCTGTTCCTTCTTGCCTCACCTTGAGCCCATGCAGCTCATGCCAAGTGCCTGGAGAAATACTGCTGATCTTCAGCCGGTTGTGTGCCAGGTGCAGCTCTTTAAGCATGGTGAGGTTAACTAACCGTTCTGGAGAAAGAGCATTGAGCTGGTTCTTCTGAAGGTTGAGGACTTGAAGACGGGTGGGCAACCCAGCAGGGAGAAGCGTGAGCCTATTGCCAGAGATGTCCAGAGTTTCTAGGAGCCTAAGCTTGCGGAAGGCCAGGCGGTGGATGTGGGCACTATAAAGCCGGTTGTAACTGAGATTGAGCTCAGTCAAAGCATACGTGGCCGCAAAGTCATTCAAGCCAATGCGTGCAATCTGGTTGTGCAGCAGCATCAAGGATTGGACACGCCGCGGAAGTCCAGGTGGGATTCCATCTAGCTGATTATTGTACAAATGGAGTGTATGCAGGGAGCGCAAGTGGGCAAAGGCCTCTGGGTGTATCCCTGAAGTTGTTAAAGCATTGCTTTGCAATAGGAGATACTGCAGGCCTCGCACACGGCTAAGACGCTCAGGCGGTAGTCCCTTCAAGCGGTTTCGGCCCAAGTGTAGTATTACTATGTTGGCAGGAAGACCAGCAGGAACCTCCGTCAAGTTGTTGTTGGAAAGATCCAGGTATTCGAGGCTCTTCAGCTTGCTATAGAGATACAGGATGCCGGATAAAAAGCCTAGAAAGTCTTCCAATGCCCCCTACTCCAGCAAGTTGTCTACCCAAAATCCAGAAGCCGTGATTTTAAATTATATTGCTCTTTGCCACAGCCAGTTTCACTTTTTACCATTCTTACCTGAAGGTGGGATGGCTCAGGCCCCCACTGGATAGATTATTGTTCTGCAGGTAAAGCTCCCGGAGGCGCCCCTGGCTGCTCAAGGCCCCTTTAGGGATACGAGAAATGTGATTATTCTGCAAAAGGAAGTCTTGTGGTCAAAGAAATGCCCCACTCTCATTCCCCCAACAATCTAGAACGGCATTATAGGTGAGAATGGCCAAAAAGCTCTTGTGGCATTGCTATCATGCAGTAGCTGAATAAATAGGAAATGAACATCCATAGCTGGATTGCAGTAACTAATCACATCTCTGGCATCTTCCTCAGAATCTCTTTGGCTTTTCAGGCAGTTGATATTAAATAGAGAAATTAATTTTAACCTTCCAGGACTGAGTCCAGCTGCAGAGAGCCTGAATTCTTGAATATATTTGCTCATAATTAACACTTAGCGAACATGGAAGAATGTGCATGTTTTTCATGCTTAGACATTATCCAATAGTCATGTAATATAATTTATCTAGTACAGGTAGAAACACTACAGGTAATCCTTGACTTACAACCACAATTGAGCCCCAAATTTCTGTTGCTAAGTGAGATGTGCTAAGTGAAATTTGCCCCATTTTACAACCTTTTTTTATCTCATTTGTTAAGTTAGCAACACAATTGCCAAAGTGAATAGGGCTTCCCCATGGACTTTGTTTGTCAGAAGCTTGCAAAAGATAATCACATGACCCAGGACCCTGCAACCGTCATAAGTACGAGTCAGTTGCCAAGCATCTGAATTTTGATCATGTGGCGATGCTGCAATGGTCATAAGTGTGAAAAATTGTCATAACTCAGTCCTGTCGCACCTTCAAACTAAATGGGCTACCTATATTACATATTTTGCCACCTTGAATTATTCATAAAAATAATAAAGGCAGGACAATAAATAAATAAAATACAGTCTCTTCAGACAAGGAAAGCGCACTTGACATTCTGAAGGGATACTGTTAAAGAGCAGTTTTCATGGTTCTGTAGGTTTCATATGTTAGCCCATAACTGTATTTCCTAAAAAGAATTAGCTCTGATTGTCAGTTAACATTTCTATTTAACACAGGAGACAAGATCTGACAAGGAATTCACAACATACAAAAGGTTGTTTGCATATGTGTTATGCCACTTTTTGGGCGCTTTCCTATCCTTTCCAGGTTCTCCACCATGGAGCATGTGCTTCAGGGATAGGTTCCTGTACCAGTTGGTACTGGCTCACTTTGCTTGCAGGCGCACCCACCACACATTGAATGAAAATTGTTCTGCACATGCCGGCAGTGGCAGAAGAGACCAGGGAACCAGTTTGGGGGTGTGGCCAGCCTGGGTCGCTGCCAGTTCTGTGACCCAGGCCAAATCACCACTACCGGTTCAGCCAAACTGGGCTGAACCGGGAGCAACTTGCCTCTGATGGGCTTGTGCAATTGAGAAACAATTGAATAACTGAGTTTAACACAAAAGATTGCATTCTTTCTGCTAACGGCACTCTCTCGTACAGCTTTCCGGTTCATATAGTTTTAGCCAACTTTTTTTTCCTACCATGACAGGATGGGAGAAAGCTACAGACCTGCAAATGGAGGCGAACAACATCACGGGGCAAATTCTGGGGCACATAGGTGAGCTGATTGTTGGAAAGGATCAGGGTGCTGACAGCATCTGAGCCGTTGAAAGCATCAAAGGACAGACCGGTGTTGTTCAAGTAATTGTTGTGCAGATAAACAGACCTGAATGGAGGGGGAAAAATGGAGGGGAAAAAAATGCAACCTTCCCTGTTTAGTAATCCAGGTCAGGCCTTTTGCTGCTTCTTGAACAGAGGGTGTGATTTCCAGTGGCTTGACTTTTCCAAAAATTGCCATTATTCCCATCCTCCCACCCCCTGCCCTACGATGCCATTCTTGTTAACTAGTTTTTCAGGGAGTTGGCCAGCACTTTGTAGTGCTGGCTTTAGTTCTAATTAAATGCGGCAATTTTTTTTCTCTTAGCTTTACCTGAGACCAGGCTTATGCCCAAAGGTGAGTGGGTAGAGCCACGTCAGGTGGTTGGCAGCAAAGTCCGCAATGCGTAGTGTGTGGGGTAGGAACTGTGGTGCCACAGATAGCTGGAAAAGAAACGTGAGAATATGTACTGAAGGAAGATTTTCTCATTTTATGCATACAGTTGGAACGTGGAAAATGGGAAACATGAACCAGGTAAAACCCAAAATGCTTAAAATGAAAATAAAGCATATTAAAATGAATGCTTTAATAATATGAACTTAGATGGACTCGGATCACAGAAGCAAGATTCAGAACATAAATTCAAATAATTTAACAACCAGTTCTCTGCCCTAATGACTGGC
This sequence comes from Natrix helvetica, assembly GCF_964273705.1. Classification (NCBI taxonomy): domain Eukaryota; kingdom Metazoa; phylum Chordata; class Lepidosauria; order Squamata; family Natricidae; genus Natrix; species Natrix helvetica. The sequence goes on from NC_138548.1 coordinate 200,485,727, forward strand.
TGGGTAGGCATGGCTGGGTGGTCATGTGACAGGGCGTGGCCAACTTGATGTCACTCACATGAAGGGGCACTTAGCCTCACCCAGCTTCTCATGACCATGACCATGACCATGGGGATGCTGCAACAGTCATAAGTGTGAAAAACAGTCGTCACTTTTTCAGTGCCATTGTAACTTTGAATGGTCACTAAATGAACTGTTGTAAATCAAGGATTACCTGTACAAAAATACAAAAAGCTTCTTTGCTTGTAAAAAGCTGCCCTAAATACCAGTCATTAGATTAGAAATGGGGGAATAGACACTGAAGATCAATGAGTCACAGCTGTCATAGATAGCTAAACCATTCTATCTGAATATACTCCTTTTCCTCAGCAATACCTGCAACCCAGAGTTACAAATCAAGCAGGGTGCCAGAGCACATTGAAGAAATAAAATAGTTAAAATACAGCCAACTCTTGCTCATAAAGTGAAACCCTTTAGCAGTGAGGTCATTTAAGGTCTCCAGAAAGTGCGTGGGTATATTTGGGCTACAAAATGCTAAAGAAGCTAGAGACAAATTAACAAATTAACATCTTGAGTGAGGGCTAATCCCATTCTGTCTTTGTTCAGAACTTGTTGCAGGGAATTTTTGCCTATGAATATAGCTTTCTATTTCTTTATCTCTTGAGTGCTAACATCTGCTGTGGGCTATTAAGGAGGGTGGGGGCTGCTTTCTCCCAATAAGAAAACATGTTTCTCCAGTTCTCATCCAGGGAAATATATTCTTCCTTTTTAATATTTCTCAAAATATTTTATTCTTCTAGAAGAGGGGTGGGTGCTAACTTTCTATAATTGGTGCCATGTTACTATGCCATATCATCATGAGAGCAAACTATAACAAATTGGAAGGAGGATCCACTTATTATCAGTGAGCAATCATGTAGCTTGGCCACTCCGAAGCAATGCAAGAGATTCTTGTACCAAAGGTGCTTTTTCAAGAGGCAACTGGACTTTCTGGAAACCAAGAAAGTCCAGTTGCCTCTTGAAAAAAGCACCTTTGGGACAACCATGACCTGGTTGATTGAAGGATCCCCATAGACAAGAGACTCCTGTGCTCAGTGAACTGACAAAGCAACCAGGAGACGCAATCATTAGATCCATTTGCACCACTTAAAGATACCAGCTGCTCTCACTCACCTCACAAGATATCTTAAGGTAATCACGCAGATTTAAGGAAAAATCATATGTCCTCAGAAAGGCAGTAAAAAAATCCCACAGAATGCCAAGCTTGCATCCTGCCTCTCAACCATTTCTTCTATGGCTATGCCAACCCTTCTTTAAATAGCTGTAAAAGCCCCAGGAATAAAAGTACCACAAAAAACTGGGGTGAGGGTGGGGGCTCCAGAGAAGCTCAGCTACAAACAGAATGCCTGGGTGTACTGCCAAAAACCATCAAGGCTGTTACAATGTAACAAAGCTTAGCCCAGGGGCAGTTTCTGAAAACACTTAAAGCAGCAGGGGCAGCAATTAAGATAAGGATTAGGCTAGAAATCACTAGAATCTTTCCTTCCTGTGTTCCTTGCAGGAGTAGCCCTGTAAAGTGGGGAAAGATTTCCAACAACTGGTTCTCTAAACTGCTCAGAAAATTAACATACGGGTCAGGAGAATTGGTGTGAACTGGCAGGAGCCCACCACTGCAAACATGGGCTTCATGGCAAATTGCAGGAGGTGCTGAATCAAGATAAATGTACTACTACTGAGTGATTGGAATGAAAGTTGAAAGAAAAGAGAAACCTGGAATTAGAGGGGGAAATGGATTAGGTAAACATAATACAGAAACTAAGTTACCGTAAATGGAGATTTGTGAAGAGAATGCTTCTTTATCACTAATCTCTGCTTCAAGCAACATAACAGCAAAACCAACCATATGGAGAAATATAATCCAGTCTAGGTTCAAGTTGTGCATGAGTAATAAACTATTGGTGTTAATTTATGGGTTAAACTTTGAAAATTAATTTGCTAGATGTACCAGATTTTAACTGGTGGACAAATTATATGAAAGAGACTCTAAAGAGCTAAGAGATCACTGAGCAAGCAAACAGTGGAAATTAATAGGTATCTGTTGAGCCAGTTTAATGGGAAATCACTAACAAATTTTCATCTAAATCAAGAGTCAAGTACTTAACTAAGGATTCTAAAAAGAGAAAATGAAATAAAAGCATTTCTACTGGCAACATTCTAAGAAGACAAGAAACTGAACAGTGCAGCTATGATTTGCAATGTCTGCAGGAGGTCTTCTTGCCTAGAAACAACTGGAGATAAATTTGCAGCACGGTGGAAGTAACCTTAATATGAAAACAAAAAGAGAAGCAAGGGCAGAAGACAATAGTATCAATCCAGAGCAAGAGGATTAGATGTCTGGAAATGTGATTAACTGGAGCTTTTGAAGATAAAACAGGTTCTGAACAAACTTTTCCTTCAAAAGTTGAAGAAAGCATAAACTGTTCTTAACTTGCTGTTAACCAGTAGGAAAGATTCAACTGAGAAAAAACAGAGAGAAACTTAAACTGAGCATACTCAAATACACATCTTGAACTTCAAAAAGCAAATGTTAATAAACTCAGAACAAATATAAGCTATAGAAGCTACTGAGAAAAAAACAGCTTAATGATAGGAGTTCCTAAAGGAGGAAGAATTGCTTATTTTATGACATGGGTGGCTATATCAATTGAATAAATAAATACCAAAATTCCAATAATGCAGAAAACTAGTTAGGCTTCAGAAAGGAGAGAAAGACACCAGATAACTACTACTTAAGAAGGATAATGGAGAGAGCAAAAGAATGTAAGAGGGAAATATGTAAGCCTTTTTATTGATGACAAACCTTCGATAATATATCATAAACATGAAATATATTAAAGATAATAGATATGCCAAAACATCTAATTACTCTTCTGCGAAACTTTTACAATGAATAAGCTCTTACTGTACTTTACGAATGCTGAAGTTTATCTAGCTAACTTCCATTTATATTTTTATTCTATTTTTTATAGTGAGCTTTTAGGATGTTATCACTGTTCTATATTTTCTTGCATACGGCTGTAAATAAAATAACAAAGAAGTACTGCAGGAAATGAATTCAATCATGAAGCGGTGTGAGATGGAAAGTGCTGTAGGAGTCCATGCAGGTCTATTCTTACCAAATCGTAACAAAAATGAGGGTGAAGCTACTTTTCCACTTACAGTTCAGAATCCTATTGTTCCTAATAGAGTTGCTGAGTTTCTATTTTCTGCACTTTCTGCAAGAAGGCATAAAAAGTCCTAATCGTAGAGTGATGACATCATGTTTTTCTGTTTTTTTTTAATTCCTAATTTATTATTCACCCAGTTTTAGTGCATTTCATTGAAATCTCCTCATTCTTTAGTTGTCAAATCCTAATTTTGTAGGTTTTATACATTACTTTTCCACTGTCTTTGTTGTATTTGGTTATTACTTTAAATTTGGTTTGGTTTTTTAAAATTGTGCTTTTTAAATTTTATTTTATCCTTAGATTTGGGAGGTAAAGCCAATATTCTAGCCCAAAGCATGCCAAGGCCTGCATAGGATAGTTAGCCTTGCTATAATTCCCTGCTTTGTTTGGAGAGGAGACTATTATCGAAGGGTTAGAAAAAAGATTGAGCAGTCTGAAAATTAAAGATAATCTAATGGTATTTTCTACAAGAATATTGTTTTTTTGAATTGATTTGACGATTTGGAAATCCAAGTAAATCTAAGAAATCAAATTTAAATTTAGAAATCTAAATAGGAAGGGAGGAATTCCATCTTTGCATAAATCATGTCTGTTCTTAATTTTTGGGTTTGTTTTTTTAATCAGCAAGGAAGTTATATATTTCTGGGAGAAAAAAAAACCTTTAAATCAAGATTGATGTCTACTGGCTACGTAGACATAACCATGCGGTTCTCTTGACAATAATATGGAAGTGGATTGTCACTGCCTTCATCTAGGGTTGTTGGGATGTTTTTTTTTCCTCCTTGTCTAGCCTGTAATCCTGGTATTCTTGGTGGTCTCTGATCCTAGTACTAACCAAGTCAAACCTTGTTTACTTTTCTAAACCAGCCAGATTTGGCCAGGTGACATAAAGTAATGGTCATGCATGGTGACCATGATCCAATGGTCTACCCTGAATCCTTTGGGCAAAAGTATAATAAAAAATATCAATGATTCCTTCTTTTAAACAATCCTAGTTCTTATCCATTAACTATTTGATTTTTATATAGAAATCTCAGAGCCTAATTTTTTCATTTTGTGGTTCCTTAACTTAGCATTTCCCATCTTCTTTGCTGATGTTTGCGTTTTTGTGTTTGTGCAAGTAAAAACCCAAATCAATACACTGTATGCACTTATTGATCTAAACATACTCACCTTGTTATTGGCCAGGTAGATGTACTGAAGTGACTGCAGTGACTCAAAGGCTTCATCTGGGAGACCTTTAAAATGGGACAAACTAGAATAAGGCCTATCTATATTTGGGATTCTGCTAAGTTGCTGTGCCAGTTAGATTTCTTACCCATGCAAGACCTCTCGGTATCCACTCATCTACATGGTATTCATCTTTCGCTGTCCACTCATGCCATGCTCAGAAAATAAAGAAAACTGGTTTATAGTCTCCTGATGATTCAGTCATCTATGACTGAGAGCAAGCTGCTATTTCTCAGCCCTTCCACACTGAGCAGCCATTTCCCCACACTCCTGCAAAATATACTTGTTCTATCCTGCCTTTTATATGAGCTAAAGCAGCATGTTGTATGTAGCAATTCCTCCTATTTTTCTCTTAAACACCCTGTAAGATGAGGTTGGACTGAGAGGGAGTGCCTGATCCACAGTCACCCAATGAGCTTCCATGGTTGAGGATAGACTGGACTTCTTCTAACCAGTTCAACTTTTTAACCCTCTCTTCGATGGAAGAAAAGCAAGTGATACTTTATATTTGAAACAGCCCTTCCACCCACTAAGCCATTTACTCTTAAAGAGAACAATGATTTTAAACAGATTAAGGATTAACTTGTGTACATTCAGAAGGACCTCCTGCAACACAGGGAATACCAGGGAATACCCGCTTACCATCAGAAGTGATCAGATTGTCATGGAGATTGAGGGTTCGTAGGTTGATCAATCGGGATAGTTCATGGTAGGGTAGCTCTTGCAATTGGTTATTCTACAGAAGGAAGATCAGCACTGTATAACAAGGGTAGGAAGGCATCGATACCACCATGGCGTGGTCTTTCTCTGCACACCTGCAGTTTCTGAGAACTATTATTTTACCCCATAGAGCAAAGCTCATCTGCCCCAATAATTATCAGGGTAACATCACCTGCAATGAAAGATGCTGGATATCTGTAGAGATATTGCTGGGGAAAATATGCAGGTCAAGGCCACCACAATCCACTGTCTCCTCTGTTGGGCACGTGCATTTAGCTGGGCAACCAGATACATTCTGGGCAGGGTCCCCATGTGGCTGGGATATTGACAGTGACAGGTCATCATCTTCATCCTCATCCTCCTCGTAGTTTTTCAGCAGAAAGCTATAAGGAATACTTGCCAGGAGTAGTAGTAGATGACCACTGCACAGCTGCTGGGGCAGAAGAGGGGGCTAATCAATGGTGCTCTGTATAATATCATACCATGCTTTTCTCTCAATGCTTCTCCTGTTTGCTCCATTGGATAGGCCAGGAAGCACCCCTCCCCTCTCCCTTCCCAAGTCTGTGCCTTTGGGAATGCAGACAGAGGTCCTTCATAGTATTGAAATGCCTTGCTAATTGAAATTGGGTACCCGAAAGGCACAAGGGTGTTTGTTTGATTTTAAATAGAGGATGACAAAAATATCACATGCAGGGTAGGAAGAACAGAGGCTTGCCCTAAATGTTTGGATGAAATTCAATGGGCTTATACGAGGTTTTCATTAACTTGGCATGGAAAAAGGCTTTATTGACTAATTATTGGGGAAGGGGGAGCAAAATTCTTCACAATGGACCTTACAAGGAGGAATTTCAAGCAAAAATCATCTAGTCTAGAGCATTACATTACATTACATTTGTAAATGTGTAAATGAGGAAGAGGGAGTGAGAAGAAAGTCTGCTGATATTCAAGGGGCTTCTGTGACAGGTGCCACAGTGCAGGGGACAAATATTTGTGGGGGATGGGACTATATAATCTTGTTGAAAGCAGGAACCAATCAACATTACCCATTTAGGCACCACTTTCCACATTCCTGGTCCTAGCTCCTAAAGTATCTGCTTTCTGATTCTTTTTTTTGGGGGGGGGGAGATCTTCTCCTTTTAACATCTTTATGACACTTTCAATTTTCATAGGTAGAGTTTCTTCTATATGTTGTTACAGAAATCGAATTAAATAAATTATAAATATATAAAAGAAATGTTCCAAATAGCTGTAGAATTTCTGCCTGATGTAGCTATTCGATGTGCCCATGAACTTCATGAACTGCAAATAATTTTCATACTACTAACAGAGATTCCCTGTTTTCTTGCTACATCCACAAATTACACCTACATGCTGGCACTCCTTAATTCGAAGCAATCTGTTTCCCGGGGTAACAATTTCGAATATAGATTCCCAGTTTATCAGTCGGCATGCGTGGTTAGAATTAAAAGAATCCAATCGCCCTTCTGCAGCTGACACGCCACGGAGGTAACGCATCTGAATTAAAGAGCCTAATTAGCAGCACCTCCGCCCTCCCATTCAAGCATTTGTGACCTGTCTGCGGATCTCCTTCCTCTTCCTCCAGTTCAGTCTCAGATGGGAGCGGCGGAGCGCACACCCTGCCGGCCTCCGCCACGGCTCAGATCGGTGCCGTCCAAAGCCCGCTCCGCCCCTACAGGCGTCTCTGTCGGGCAGCTGCCGGGCGCCTGGCTCCCGGGTACCACGCGGTTAGAAACCTCCCGGGCCACGTTCATGCTTGCTCACCATCGCCCTGTTTGGCCGGAGCCGTCTCTCCTCCGACGGATGCCACGGATCCCAAATGGGATCTAGACCTGCGCAGGGCGGTATCTCTTCCCCCCACCCCCCGGGCCCTGCGCGACCTTCTTCCTTCTCTTTCCGAAGCCAAGCGCTTTTGCCTACGGGCAGCTTACGGAGGAATCCCGAGAGCGCACGAAAGAAACCCTCCTCCTTTTTCCCCCCCACTAAGGCGTCTGGGACGGACCGGCGGACCGGCGGACCTGCTCCCGCCGTGCAGCTGCCACTTCTGCGGGCGACGGGGAGGGCGAGGGAGAAGAATGGTATGTTTCTTTCTCTTTGTTTTTCATCCGATCAAAGTCAAGAAGGAGGGGCTGTTATTGCATAATGTTCAGTTGGCCAAAGGAAGCTGGGGGACTGCCAGCCAGCCGCTACTCTTCGGGAACCGATCAGCTGCGGTTCGCCTGCTGTGCGCCCTTGCTTGTTTTCTCGGGTGCGGTGGAAAATCTCTGCTACCGCCACAAAACCTCCAAGGCATCTCTTCAGCTCTTCCTCTGAAAGCTACAGAATGGAGTACACCTTTGCTTTCTCTTTATACCATACTTCCTGGGTCAGACCTTGTAGCCCTCCTCAAACCAACAGCACCAAAAGTTTGTTCTGATCTGAATTACTATAAGTGTATCATATAGTAAATATTCAATATCTCTGAGCCCATCCCACCATATGCTGGGGGAGGGGGGGAGCACTCTACAAACTGCCAAAAGGCAGGAAAGCAAGGGGGGGTTTTTTGGTAACAACAGGCAAAGAAATGGTTTGCTCTCACCTTCCAAAGTATTTTCTGATTTGCTAATCTAGCTCGTTGTTATTCAGTTGCTCAATCCTTTCAAACTCTTATGGTCTTTCATCCAATGAATAACTTCACCCAACCTTGCTTAGTTCCCAAGCTCTGCCAGATGCTATTACCTGGTAGGACCTGAAAGTCAGAGTGTCAACAGTCACAACTTTTACTGTAAAAATGCTAAGATCAATATCGTAATGAAATTAATAACACATAAGATGGCAGTTATATTAACATTCCATGCATTTTTGTACAACTCCTGCCCTCCAGAAGCACTTAAAAGTCCTCTGCAGAAGTGCCCTTAAGGAACACGGCATGAATGTTATCACTCACCCAGATGGCACCAATATCTGTTTCTTTAGCTCTGGATAACAAGCGCTATCACTTCTGCCTTGAGGCTTAATAGCTAAAACTGAATTTAATCACAAAATGTCCATTTCTCCACTCTCCTCTCCAAATGTACACATTAGGAATACTATAGCTCAAACATATGTCATTTTGGTCCTATATTTAAGAGCACGTATATCAGTAAGGGGAGGGAAAAAAAGGATCATCAGGCTTGTCAGATGCTACATCTTTTCTATCCTGCTCTATGGAGTTGGAGAGTTGGTCTCTGACAGAAAGCCACTTGAAGAGACTAGAAGCATTTGAAATGTGGATTTATAGGTGGCTGTTACGCATAAGTTGGGTTGACAAAATCAGAAATGAGGAGATGATAGCCAAGGGAAATAATCAAAACCATACAAAAGTGAAAGTTTAAATATTTTGGACATGTGATGCGACACACAGAAAAATACGGCATCCTTCACTTAATCCTCCAAGGAAAGATTGAAGGCAATCGAGGTCCAGGCAGAAGAAGAACATCATGGCTTCAAAATCTAAGGGACTGGTTTGGACAAAATTAAACAGCACTTTTTCATGTGGCTATTGATAAAAATAGGATCATCAACATGATCGTCAACATCCGATGACGTCTATGGCACAAGAAGGAGGAAATTAAATTTTCATAATTTGGACCCAATAACTTCCACTCTACCATCAACCTTAACTTCAGTTAATCTATAGAAGAAGCCCACTTCCTTGATGTCACAGTATAACTACATAATGGACATACAAACAGCATATTATAGAGGAAAACCTCTAGAGATGCTATCAGGTTGCTTCTTCTCTTGGCTATCATATATTAACATGGTTCTCCGCTTTCAAAAGAGAGCCAATCTGGTATAAAGGTTAAGGGTACAGGCTAGAAACAGAGACTGTGAGTTCTAGCCCTGCCTGCTGGGTGACCTTAGGCCAGTCATTCTCTCTCAGCCCTAGGAAGCAGGCAATGGCAAACCACTTCTGAAATCTTGCCAAGAAAACTAAATCAAATTGTCCAAGAGTTCACACTGACTTGAAGGCACCCCGTTCTTGTAATGCCTCAAGAAATAATCCTCATTTTTAAAATGTAATTTCCTTTTTATTTCAATATCTTCAATTGATCCATTTTCCTAACCAATGTTTAATCTAGGTGCAACTCTCTCAAGATATTAACTACATCCGATGAACATGATATAAAACTTTATGCCACAATAATAATAATAATAATAATAATAATAATAATAATAATAATAATAATAATAATAATAAATTTGAATTTATTAGCCGTTCCCTCTCCACACAGGACTCGGGGCGGCGTACAATAAAACATATAAAACATAAAAACATATGTGCAAACACATAAACATCCAAATACACACATATACAAAGACATACATGCACAGAGGAGGTAACAAATTACATCACATTAGGAATGTTAAAAATCAGCCATTAAAATACCCCATTAATAATAACACAATTTAAAATTCAAAAGGACTGTCAGGAGGAATAAGAAAAAAATTACGGTTGAGCCAGACCAGATAATTGAAAGAGGTGGGTCTTCAGCTGTACACGGAAGGAGCGGAGATCGGAAGTAGTCCTGATGTCACGGGGGAGGTCATTCCACAGGGCTGGGCCCATCACAGAGAAGGCTCTGCTCCTGGGTGTCGCCCCCCGACACTGTTTAGTGGACGGCACCCGAAGAAGTCCCTCTCTGTGTGAGCGGATTGGTCGTAGGGATGTATGGGGCAGGATGCGATCCCGCATGTAACTAGGTCCTGTGCCATGAAGCGCTTTAAAGATCGTAATCAAAACCTTGAAACGCACTCGGTAGACTACAGGAAGCCAGTGCAGCTCGCGCAGGAGAGGTGTTACAGGGGAGTATCTAGTCCTCCCCATAATCACCCGCGCGGCCGCATTCTGGACCAACTGCAGTCTCCGAGTGCATCTCAAGGGAAGCCCCATGTAGAGAGCATTGCAGTAGTCCAGGCGAGACGTCACCAGCGCATGGGTGAATGTGCGTAGGGCATCCCGGTCCAATAAGGGGCGCAATTGGCGCATCAGGCGAACCTGATGGAACGCCCCCCTTGCCACGGCTGTTACATGGTCATCCATGGACAGCCGGGCATCCAGGAGGACGCCCAAATTGCGCACCCGTTCCATGGGGGCCAGTTGCTCGCCCCCAATGGCCAGAGATGGAAGCAACTGGTTGAACCGGGGGGGCGGAAGCCACAGCCACTCCGTCTTGGAGGGGTTGAGTTTTAGTCGGTTGCCATCCATCCAGACCCGTACGGCCTCCAAACACCGGGACATCATTTCAACGGCCTCGTTGGGGTGGTTCGGGGTGGAAATGTATAGCTGAGTATCATCAGCATACAGATGATATCCCACCCCAAAACCACGGATGATCTTGCCCAGCGGTTTCATGTATGTGTTGAACAGGAGAGGCGAGAGCACCGACCCCTGTGGCACCCCACATGTGAGGGGGCTCAGGGTCGATCTCTGCTCCCCTGCCAACACACGTTGCGTCCGGCCAGAGAGGTAGGAGCCAAACCACCGTAAAACGGTGCCCCTGACTCCCAGCCCCTCTAGCCGGTGCAACAGGATACCATGGTCGATGGTATCGAACGCCGCCGAGAGATCTAATAGGACCAGGATAGAGGAACAACCCCTATCTCTGGCCCTCCAGAGATCATCAACCAACGCGACCAAGGCTGTCTCCGTGCTGTGCCCGGGTCGGAAGCCGGACTGGCGCGGGTCTAGATAATCATTCTCCTCCAGGTGACGTGGAAACTGTTGTGCCACCACACTCTCTACAACCTTCGCTAAAAAGGGAAGGTTGGAGACTGGACGATAATTGACTAGCTCCGTTGGGTCCAGGGAAGGCTTCTTGAGCAGGGGCCTCACAACCGCTTCTTTCAAGGCGGCCGGCAGAAACCCCTCGCCCAACGAAGCATTCACTAGGCCCAGGAGCCAGTCGCGTGTAACCTCCCAGGATGCCAGTACAAGCCAGGAGGGACACGGGTCCAATAAACATGTGGTAGGTCGCAGACGTCCACGCAACCTGTCCAAATCCTCGATGGCAACCGAGTCAAACTCCTCCCAGAATGGTCCCTCAAGACTCGCCTCGGGCGCCTCCACTGGACCACTGAAAGGGGCCCATCCCATCCGGATTTGAGCGACTTTGTCCTGCAGATATTTCCCAAACTCCTCTGCTCTGCCCTGTAAAGGGGCTTCCCGCGGCCTCTCAAACAAGAGGGAGCGTGTCACCCGAAACAGGGCGGCAGGGCGGTTATCTGCAGACGCAATAAGAGCGGCACAATGTTGACGTTTGGCCGCTCTTAATGCCACAAGGTACGTCCTCAAATAGGCTCGTGCCTGTGCTCGGTCAAATTCGGAACAGGAGGATCTCCAACGACTCTCTAGGCGTCTCTTGTGGCATTTCATCACCCTTAGCTCCTCGGTGAACCAAGGGGCCAGGGTGGTTCGTCGCCGCAGGAGAGGCCGCAAAGGCGCCACTTGGTCTAGGGCCCCGGCAGTCGCACTATTCCATGCGTCTACCAGGTCCTCCACCCGGGGGCGGGTCAGGTCTACAGGAGGTGGCCCAAGCTCCGTCTGGAACTTATCTGGTTCCATCAGGCGCTTGGGGCGGAACCATCTAATACCTTCCGGTTTCGCCTCCCCGCAGCGGGGGGTAGCACCAGGGAAGTCAAGTCGGAGAAGTGAGTGATCTGACCATGACAGGGGAATAATAGTTGAATCCCCTATTCCCAGATCACTCGTCCACTGGCCAGAGACAAAGACAAGGTCCAGCGTGTGGCCCCCCTCGTGAGTAGGGCCCTGAATTAATTGGGTCAGGTCCATGGCTGTCATGGAAGCCATGAACTCCCGAACCCCCTCAGACGCTTCTCCCAACGACGGCAGGTTAAAATCCCCCATCACTAAAAGTTGGGGGGTCTCAACCGCCACCGATGAGATCAGCTCGAGGAGTTCAGGCAGGGCCGCTGATGTATAGCGAGGAGCCAGGTATACTATCAGCAGGCCCAACTGCCTCCCTGGGCCCCATCTCACGACAAGGGACTCACACCCGGATGTCTGCGGCACAGTGAACTCTCTCGGCTCCAAGTCTTCCCGGATAATCACTGCTACCCCACCGCCCCTTCCCTGGGCCCGAGGCTGGTGAAATGCTTGATAACCTGGCGGCACATTTCCACGAGGGGTAGGCCTCCCTCGTGGCCCAACCAGGTCTCAGTTATTCCTGCGAGGTCCGGCTCCCCCTCCAAAATTAGATCGTGGATGAGGGGGGCCTTATTGACAACGGACCTCGCATTGCATAACAACAGTCTCAGGCCTTGGGTCTGTAGATCCTGACCACCTAGTATGCAGGGGTTGGTACAAACGACCGGGTATGACCAAAAACCCCGGTCTCCCAACCGACTACGCGCTCTTGATCTGTCCTCGCACCTGCCCCTCCCCACGACCGTTGGTATCAAAGAGCCCTGCACTGGAATGCTATCTTCCCTCTCCTCCCCCACTCCGCTCCCTCCTCCTTCGACCACACCTAGATGCCTGGCTCTACCATCACTCCTGACCTGGTCCCCCCCCCATCCCTGGAACCCCTTACAATTTTTAAAAGACAATTAATTAAAAAACCCCTCAGTGTGCGCTTCCTCCACCTCTCTGGGTTAATAAACCCGTCCTCAAGGTGGGCCCTTGAAAGGGCAGGAGGCCATAACTGCGAGAGGGGGGACTCTCGTAGCTGTAGCAGGTCTAGCCTTGTATATAACATATTGAACAGGGCCAAGTTCATCAAGTGGGAGCTGTCGATGTTAATATGTGTTAGCAGCCGCAATTCCCACTAAGGGGATAATCCTGGCAAGGGGATAGTCCTGGCAAGGGGATAGGCAGATGGAGATAGTCCACATCTAGATGGAAATGATGGGCTGATGGAAATAAAATAGCCAGCTGGTGAATAAAAGGCTGCAGCTAAGGGGTAGTTCGTAATGGGCGGTAGGGCGGGTAGCCCATAATAAGTAGGTGGTAAATGAGTGGGGGGGGGCGGATAGTAGTGAGCACAGCAAAGTACAGGGTCAGACCTTCTGCATGGGCCTCTGATGTTCCAACGCCTCCGTTCCATGGCCTGCCTTTATTATAAATAGTCCTCCGTCCATTTGGCCACCCACAGTCGTTGTTATTGGGCCCGGGGGGGGGGTCCGAGGGGGCTGCATCGGCTTCCCTGCGGCCTCCCTGCAGCCCTTCTGCCGATCTTTCCACTTTCCACTTTTCCACCGACCAGCATGGCTTCCGCCCTGTCCACCCAATGCAAAGAGGAAACATGCCAGCAGTTTGGGGAGTGGCATTAAGCTAGCCACGCCCACCCAGTTGGCCATGCCCAGTGAGTGGTGTCAAGATGATCATGGCCACCAAGTTGGCCACACCCACCCAGTTGGGCACGCCCGCCTGCCCCCCCCAGTCAATCACAGCCCTGATGCAGTCCTCCATGAATTTGAGTTTGACACCCCTGCTCTATGACACTAAGAAAACAGTAGCTAAAAACAGGATGTTGAGTAGACATCTCTCTCTCTCTCTTTCACTCTCTCAAAACACTAGAGTGCACATTCACTCAGCAAAATTGATGGGCAGTTGATTCAAGACAGACAAAAGAAAGTCCTTGTTTTACACAACATACAATTAAGAGTGTTTGAATTTGCTCAAATGTGGTAACAGCCACAAGCTATTTAAAACAGGACTATACAAGTTTGCGGACTAGAAGTTGATATTAGCTGTGGTTGCATAAAAAGGAATGTCCATATTTGGAGGAAGCCTACTACCTCCAATACTGGCTATTAGGGAATAAGCAGGAGTGAGTTTAGTGTGTTTGTGGGCCTTGTGCTCCGCAGTGATATCTGGATAGCTACTATTGAAATCAGAAAGCTGGTTTAAATGGTTTCTAATCTTAATGGGTTCTTTTTCCTGGAAGAAAGTTGTCCTGTGTTGTTACTTTCATTCTCTGTAGATCAATCAAAGAAGTAGCAGGATTTAAAAACTCCACGTTCTGCTAGCAAATGAAATATTGAACTTTAGACATACAGTATTTGTGATATAAAGCTAAGCAATTGCAATTTTACTGAAAGCATTCCCAGCCTGTTTCTCTAAAGGTTTGCCTGTTCTGAAGGTGTCAGGCAACTTATCTTTGGGAAGTAATGAATTATGTAAAGATAGTCTTTAAATAAGAGCAGGCGGTTTTTGTTTTTCTTTTGTCCTGCATATTTATACAATATTTGATGCCAAATATTCCCAGAGATACTGGAACCCTCATTTATCATTTCCTGAAAATTACGTATGTGATTAGAAAATGCTGTAAAGTGATGGGCAAGGCCTCAGTTTTATTTGGCTCATACATACGATGCTTAATCTGACCCACAGCTAAATTTCAGAAGCTCTGTGCCAACACTCAGCCCATAAACATATAAATTTTGTGTTAACATATTTATGCTGCAGTGCTCAGAAACTGTCTTCCCAAACAGTAAATTAAAAACAATACATCATGTGATCTGTTAGGCCTTGTGTATGCATAGTATGCATACTGACATGGATGAAATTTCAACCCAGGAGCAAGTAACAGCATCAAGTAAAATTCAGCAGATACTAAAAAGCAAAACAGTGCTGAATTTGGTTGGTTTTTGGATGGAAAACTACCAGGGAATCCTGGAGCGTAGGCTATTTTGGAAAAATAAAAGTACATCTTGAAAATGAACAATGACAACCCACTTCCTTATTATATTGTTAAAAAAACAACATTGATGTCTCCTGTTAGTCATGAGGAGTCAAACTTGACTTGAGGGAAATTTTATTTAAAAGAGAAATACTAATCATTCAGCAGCTCTTATCTCAACTCCAAATTCAATCCTGTTTCATATAGGATAACCTTTTCTTTTATAGACTCATCTAGCCAAACACTGATCAGTTAATACATTGACATTCACCAGGTATTTTAATTTCCAACTCATCTTGGCAGTTTCAGGAGGCATCAAGACAAGAAGTTTAATACATCTGTGACAGATGGCTTAGACATAGTTGCATTCAGCTTGATGAGTTTCAATCTGTTATGAAGTTCAATCTAAAAAGAGCAATAATTTGCATTCAGAAAAAGTTCTAGCACTGAAAAGTTTAGTTGGAAACACAATTTATTCTAGGAATAAATCCCATCAAAACAGATAAAATCTGATAAAAATCTGTGCATTGGATTGCACAGTAAATAAGTAAATTAGCTCTTCCCCCAAATGGCCAAATCCTAGATCACATGGGTTGCTGTTAAGAACTTTCAGCAACAGAAGCTTTATAAATGTTAAATGAAACAAAGATTGCACCGTTTCCAGAAATTAGCCGTATTTTAGCAAACCCAATAGTGTTATGTCGTATTTTAAACATTTAACACTTCTATGTATTTTAACATACTCTGTTTTACTAGATTGTGTATTAGTTAGATTAACCCAAATTATCAGGTTGGAGAATATGAAAAATTTTACAGGGTGTCAGCCTCTGCTTTGCTTACTTGCTATCGGCTGCCATAGAAATGTGGAGGGTGGGGGCATGGTATTTGGGATGGGAATAAATGGTACAGGAGGTGATATGGAAAAGGAGTTTTTTTCTCACCATCTTCTGCGCATGCTGGTAGCTGGTAGTTGGTCCTGGTCAAGGCCAACTGTCCTGCATACCAACATGATGATGCCTTTTGGAGATGCAATCCACATGACACCTAAGGGAGTTGCAGATTGGACACTGGGGTAGGGTCGTTGGAGGGAGAGGGCTGGGTTATCATTTGATATGTACTTGTTTGTGCCTTTCTGGCTCAGATCTTGCTTTACTTTCGTTGCTATCTTTTCATAACCAGTAGAAGTATTTTAATTCCATGAACAATGGAGTTGGGAGTTTTCTTTCTTGGTTATTGATGGAGGCACGCCTGACACAGGGTTAAATTTAATTTGACACAAATTTTCTACAGACTGCCAAATCTGAGTATTGGCTTGAAAGTTCTATTTGTAATTTCTTGTCCTGGTTTGGCTTAACTACTAGAGATATAAACACCCCATTTTTGTTGTTGTTGTATTTTGCTCTTGCAATTACACTCTTTCTTGTTTGCAAGCATATTCTGCACTATTAACAGAACATGAGACATACATACAATTATGATTACATCAACGGTTATGTTGATATCAAAAATATTGAAACATATATTCCAATGTTGAAGGAAGGAAAGGACTGAGTTCAAAGTAAAAATTGGATAAAATACAAAATTCATACACGAGACAGGCTAAACAGAAAGTGCATGGAGATTTTGATGGAAATAAATGTGTGCAAATAGACATGGTTGTGAGAACCTCAAACAAAAATAAGGCTGCATTCAATCAACATGTTAAGTTTAATGTACTTGTTTGTTACTGAATGTATAATGGTCTAGCTAGAAGGGAAAATATATTTGCATTAAAAGTCAGAATCACAAGTGGAAATATAATTTTTTCTACACAAGACAAGCAAAAAACAAACTACTCAGAGCAATCCCAAAGGTGCTTTTTTCAAGAGGCAACTGGACTTTGTTTTTCTTTAAAGACCTTTCACTTCTCACCCAAGAAGCTTCTTCAGGATGAGAAGTGAAATGTCTTCAAAGAAAAAGCAAGAAAGTCCACTTATATCTTGAAAAAAAAGCATCTTTGGGACCACCATGACCTGGATGACTGAGAATCTCCTTAGACATTTAGTTATGCTCAGAGCAATGTTTTGTGAGATTGGTGGCTATACAAATTTACTTAATACTTAACAAAAGATTGACAGAATTAGTATGTCTGAACCTGAACACCAGACAAATACATCTCTCTCTCAATCTCTCTCTCTCTATATATATAAAACATAGTAGTTATGCTTTACAAATGAATTATGTGGAAAGGTTGTGGAAAGTGCTATACATTTATTCTTTTCTTTATTGTGGTTCTGAAAGTTCAGTAAAACATAACATTTAAAAAAATATGGGGTGAAATGAAGATCTTAGTATAAGAGGAGGAAAACCTCCCTAGCAGCAAAAAAAGAAAAAAAAAGAAATGCAACTCTTTATGTGGTTGAAGTAAATGATACTGAATCTTGCATGTTTTATTTTGAAGTATATATAACAAGGCAGTCTTGTACTCTATAAACTGTAAAATACCATGTCACTGCTGTAATTGAGAATCTAATTCAGAAACCCTAAATCCTATCTGAGTTTCTTTGTTCTTATCAGATTCAGTTTTTATCCGGAGGAAACCACAAATGACAATCAGACAGGGCTTTCATATTTCCTAATTTTAAGAACTTATGGTTTAAATCCTGAAATGATTACTGCCAATGTCCTGTGTGTTTCTCAATGTGTAACTAGCTCTGGCCCAGTACTGAACAGTACCAGGATTCCTTAGATCAGACATCAGAATTCTTGCAGGCAGAGGTTTTTTTTTAGTCCAGTTGAACATCTTGACTTAATGGCTATGTTTATGCAACACATGAAGCCACAATCTGCTCATCACATTTCTGATGTGTTCTGCAAGTCTAAAAAAATTTGAGTTACATGAGCAAACTACAGTTGAGTTAATCATGGATATTATGTGAATACAACCACTGAAACATTATCTATATACAGACTATAGGCATGTTCGGACTTAAAATTGCTCCTGTCCTATACTCATGCAAGTTTGATACTAACTAAACCAACTCAATCTGGTCCAGGCTAAAATACTCTGGCAACAGGTTCAGTTTAAACTGCAGATTATCATTTTCCTCCCATTGAATATTTCCACACCTGCTCTATGGATGACATTTCCACTGTCTGGTTTCTGAAGGGTCTGAAGATCTGATTTTTCTCTTAAGTACAGGACAAGGATGTTATGTGAGCTCATTTTCAATGGCTTTAATGTGGGTTGTCTATGTCGATGTGTTTTTGTGATTTCTGCTGGGTTTCATTTGTTTGCTGCTTTTAACCCTCTGTTAATTATCCAAAGTCACATGGAGAAAAACCATCTAAATTGAAATAAATACATTGCCCTGCTCTGTTCTCAAATTTCCTTTCCTTAGAATCAATTGTTTTCTTTTTTGGACATATATCTTTTATTTACACACATACACAAAGTTAAGTTGAATTTTTACGTATATAAAGTATTGAAAGGAAGTAATAACATACAACTAAAAATACTATTTCCAGCAGCACACTAATATTTCTATACCTTCATTTACCAATGTTGCAGAAATAACAGAGCAGTTAAGATCTCTGGTTAGCATGCAGAAGTTTTCTGGTTTGAAATCCCGTGGGAATGTCTTCTTTCCTTAATGATAGCTTTTCTTTACTCAAGTAGGTAGTGTTCCCCCATTCTGTTTTTTAAAAAAATAAATCTTGAATTTTATCATTTTACCTTTTTCAATAATCTCACATAGAAAAAATTCATTCCAGCTCCCAAATATCCCAAACACAACTATGCACTTTCTGTGAACTATGGGTAAAACCCTCCCACTTCAGGTGACTTGGGAAATGGTAAAATCCTTAACGTTAAAAAAGAGAAAGGAAGAAAAGGGGGGGGGGATAAGAGGGGTAACTACCAACCTATGCTAAGTGCAAATTTTAATCACTGTGCTGTTATAGCAACCTGATAACAAGTAATGATATATAGCCTCTTTGAATGCATGATAAGCATTGGATTAGTTGAAGGAGTAATATGGTACTTTTCAAAATCAGTCAATGTACTCCTGAATGTAGCCTGCAGCCAATACAAGTGTCCTAGCCCTAAACAAACAGAAACTCTCAATAAAACATAACAGGGAAAACAGACTTTACAAATGGAAGGAAAAAAGTGCTCAAGAAGTTGTTTTGATGATGATTAGGAGGTTAAATAGGGTACGCGGTGGCTCAGTGACTAAGACGCTGAGCTTG
Source organism: Natrix helvetica (assembly GCF_964273705.1). Lineage (NCBI taxonomy): Eukaryota > Metazoa > Chordata > Lepidosauria > Squamata > Natricidae > Natrix > Natrix helvetica. Next base: position 200,504,817 of record NC_138548.1, read on the forward strand.
TCGATCAGAAAGGATGGTAGTTCGGCGGTTCGAATATCACGTAACTGAGTGAGCTCCCATTATTTGTCCCAGTTTATGCCAACCTAGCAGTTTGAAAGCATGTAAAAATGCAAGTAAAAAAATAGGAACCACCTTGGTGGGAAAGTAACAGTGTTCCGTGCGCCTTCGGTGTTGTCATGCTGAACACATGACCAGAGAGACATCTTAGGACAGCACTGGCTCTTCAGCTCTGAAACAGAGATGAGCACCGCCCCCCAGAGTTGGGAACGACTAGCACATATGTGCGAGGGGAACCTTTATCTTTAGGGGATTAATAGAAGGCAACATCATCCATTATTACCCTACCATGGAAAAATGGTTGCCTACCTACTCTGGTAATATGATGGCCAGACACTGCAGATAAGCCTTAAACAATGTCTGCAAAGTCCGCTTGACTGATAGCAGTAGCCTGTCCCATCTTCATTCAGGTATGGTTTAAATATATCTAGTCCTTAGTTTGACTGATCATCACTTGGTACCATTCCAAACTATCTTTCTCAGTTGAAGGATAATAGAACCCTGGAAAACAGGAATTGATGCATCCTTATTACTCCAATTACAGTATACTATAGCACTTGCCACTATCCTGAAGGAAATGTAATCTGATAATTTTAAGAAAAATAATTTTTAGACTTTAAATGACAAAGGGGTTGGTCTATGCACCTTACCATTAAAAAAAAAGTTAGATATTTTGCATCTTGCAGGCATGCTCATTCTTCTAGGCCAGTAGGCAAAATTTCAGACTATAAAGAAATATGGTGGGCATTTTTACAAAACAATTACTGTAGATGTATTGCCCATTAAAGTGGCTCCTACAATGCTGCCATTTACAAAATATCAGTAAACTAGTGAAGATGCTGTCTCTCACCAGGTTAGATAGCACCATCCTGCCAGTTTCCTGATGCTTTTTTTTCTCTGCAAGTAATAGTAATTCCAGTTCTAAAACTGGATTTTACTCCGTTAAATTTCTTTATTATAAATGCATGCGAATAAATACAGTTCTCTAAACTGCCTTTGAATAAAGTACACCAAGTTGACAACTTCCATTATTTTAGTTAAGTATATTCTATTTCAAAAAGTTAGATAGGGCAGGTAGCACAATAGATCTAAAAATGTAGCAGCTGTGAATACCAAGTGTGAATTGTTATTCATCAATCATATATGCATTTTTAAGAACACATATCTATTTAGACTAAGAAGAGCTAGCTTCATTGTTTACAATAATCAAGTGGGAGCTTGGGCAGTTTGGGAGAAATAAATATTTTTAATACAAAGAATTACTGTGATTTACCTTAGGCACTCAGATCAGTACAAGATACACTTAAACAACTAATATAAAATGGGTTAGCTTTAGGAAGTTTGTGTCAGCATTTATAATCTTTGATGTTATCATGGCATCACAAATAGAAGCAGGTCCATAAAATAAGAGAGAGCAAGTTAAAGCAAGTAACGATTACACAATTACCATGAAGATCAGATTAAATAGAAGTCATGCAAAGCAAGGAGAATCAAACGGTTTACCATCTATTTTGCGGCATTTAAGGCTTGGGTAAACATCCGGTTCTCTGCAAGATTAAATTACAGAAGGTTAAACTCGCTCTCTAACGTGCGTGAATATTTGGTCCATATCCCATTATTTTGTTTAATATGGTCTCATGTGAAACCACAGAAGCACATTTTAATACCACAGAACTCAATAACGTCCTGATTTTTAGTCCAGAGTACACTCTTGCTGGGGTCCTTGCTTGACAGGATGGCCAGGCCAGGCCAGTGATCACGTTACTACGGCAACATAATACTTTCCCTCTCTATGTCTTTTTCTACCCTGCGTAGCGTCTGAAAACTCAGGGAGGCGTAGCCCCATTCGCTTTCCCTTCCGAAACTGAAAGGCAATTTCGCCAATCGAAATCCAGAGAAATATCTGGCACGAGCGAGCGAGCGCTTAAACTGTGACATCTCTCATCTGTGAGGTGGGAGCAGGAAGGGACCGTGGATGATAGACAGTTATATTTACCAATGACAACCGAGAGACGAAATGAAGTTCCGAGCGAGCTCTAAATTGACGCTTGGTCACGTGTGAGGGCTGGCCAATCAGCAAGGGCGCGATAGCGTCGGCGTGGGCGCTCACTCGAGGGAGGAGAGGGGGCCGTAGCGGCGAACGGTAGAGGAGGTGGAGGAAAATGGCGCCGAGCTCGAAATCGGAGCGGGGCGCCGCCTCGGGAGGAAAACGGGGCTCGGCAGAGTTGGGGCGCGGGGCTCGGCGGGAGCACGTCATAAGGCAGCTGGAGCGCATCAAGGTGAGCGGGAACAGCCAATGGAAAGGGATGGATGCGGCTGGGCGTTGCGGCTGGAAGGATACCTTCAGGGAGGAGAAGGCGGGAGATGGCCAGGGTGGAATGGACGGAAGAAGGAAGGCGTCGATAAAGCCGTTTCGAGCATTACGGTGGAAGCAGCTTGCGTGGCTCGTGCCCGCTTGGTGCCGGCGGTTCAGCCGGAGTCGCTCTCTGGCACCGGGATGGCGCCTGGGTTCTCCCACGAGAATCCACAGCACCAAGTCCTCGAGGGGCGGCGGGAAGAAGTTGGGAGCGAAGTCGGGGTGAGCGGCTGCTCATTGCCCCCCTAAGCCCTCCAGCCTCTCTGCTCTTTTCCTTCCTTTCTCGGTCCCGGGTTCTGTTTCCCCGGACTTTTCTTGCTGCGCTGACTGGAGAAACTGAGGAGGGGGCCTTGACTTGGGACCACGATCTGTGACAAACCCCGGTTTATCTTTGTGTAGGGCCGTGAAGAGGAGGTGCGACTAGGTTGGTAGGTTGACCAAAGCAGGTGGCGCCTCCTCCGTTGCTGGGTGCAGGAGTAACTGGGGAGGTCCCTACGATCTGTTGGAGGAATTTGAAGGTGAGGGGGGGGGTAGTTGGTTATGTTCCATGGCCCCGGGAGGAGGATGAGGATGAGTGCAGGGTGGAGATGGATGGAGAGGGAGGAGAGAGCTGTGGTGGTTCCATCAAGGTCATGGCAGGTTAAACCCAGTATGGTGGAAATCTGAGGGCAGGTGGCAAAAATAGTTTTGGATGCCAGGTCACTGGATCCTTGGTGCCCCTGGACCCTGAATGCTGTTGTAAGCCATGAGCTATGTATGTAACAAACCAACCTTTATTTAGAATTTGATCATGAATAAGGCGACCAGTTTGGCATGTTGATTAATTCCTGGGTGGTCCCAAGATGGGAGTTTTCTTGGAGATATGCCCACCTTGCTTTCAAGTTTAGTGCCTGCTGAAATCCCAGGAAAAACCGATTGGGGTTGTGAGTGTCATCTGGGATGTCTTAATGGCTTTCAGAGATTTTGCTCTGCTGTTAACCAGATGTGAGACATTGTAGTTTAAGTTGGGCTCCAGGCAGTAGTTTGATTTGTGCTGCTCTACCAGCTTCCCTGGCTGAACTGTTGCTGAGTTGGCTGGCAGTGGAGTACCCAAAGCATTTGTTTATGTATTCAGTTTGATACTGCCCAACTCCAAACAAGTTTTGTGGACTTTAACTTGCTCCCTGACGACATTGAATCTGGAGCGGTTCAGGGTTTAATGGCAGCCATAGGTGTGCCCTTAATAATTGAAGGCCCAATGTGTGCCAGGGGTTGCACACAATGTGATGTTTTTGTTGGTGCATTACAACATAATCTGGTGCTGGCAGATTATGTTGCAACTACAGTCAGTTCTTATATAATAGGGTCTTATTATCTGGTTGCTTTTCAACCTATCACCACTGCACCCTCCCTCTGTTTTTTCCCAGAGGATCTAGTGGACAGTTCAGTTGAGGTTCTAGTTATTGCCGAAATGGACATTTGATGTTTTGGATGAGATTGCTCTTCTGCAGCCTCAAACTGTGCATTGATCCTATTGGTGGTGCTCCTGGTTTTCTGAGGAATGGGAATGAAACTAGAAAAAATGCTTAGAGCACTATTGGAAGAAAACAAAGAGTGAATGAAAGTCCATATCAAGGAATACACTGTGGCATTAACAGTTGCAAAATAGTGTTTTTCTGCTGCTGTTGTGTTCAATCATAGCCAGATGATTGTAGTTTTTAAGGTGACCAATTACTGAGAAAAGATGAGCCATAAGACTATGTGCATAGCCACAGTAAATAATAGTTTTCTGGTGGATAAAATCACTCATATTCACTTAGACCTGGACTCCAACTGGGCAAGGCTTGCAGAGGTGATGCTTGGTTATTTGGGCATACTTTAATCTTTAACTCCTGAAGAAATGGACTTAATACCTGCTTATTGGTATTCAATACTATATAGTAGTATTGAGTTCCAGGTGATGGTGATAATTCTGCTGACTTTGAAGGAAGCAGTGGTATGACAACTCCTGGATTGAACTGTTCTGGACAACTTTTGTCAAGTCTTTAACCTTCCCTTTCTTGGAAGGTTTGCTGAAAAAGTAAGCTATAACCTCAGAGGGCCTTGGAGGAAATGGATAATTTGGATGTGCTTCAATTCATGTTTCAGATTGGGAAAGAGATGGCTTGTAAGCGACCAAATAATGCTGTTGAGGTATGCTCCCAGTCTTTGACAGCTGTGGGGATCTAGATGAAGACAAATATACTCAATCTCAATCCCAGCAAGATAGAGTGGCTGTGAATTTAAGATTTTCCATCTTTAGTCATGAATGGCATTGCACTGCTTTGGCGTTGGTGCACATATTGGGTGGGGGGTTTTTTTGGACTCAATTCCTACTTAAAGAGCAAATGGCAGCTGTGGTCAGGAAGAGTTCCTTATAGATTTATTTATAGAATAATAAGTAATTATTATTAATTATTCCCATTTCTTGATCAGGTAGCTCTCCAAGATAGTCATCTTTTCATAGTCATTTTGCCTATATACTATTGTAATGCATGGCTGCTCTTTGATGACTACTTGAAAGCTGAACCTGGCCCAGAATTTGGCAGTACAGCACTTATGGGCATGCCATGGAATGATCATGTATCACCTCTTCTGTATGAGCTACACTCATAAAGATTTGTATTGGCTGTATCCTAGCATTGTTCAAACAGGTCTTAAAATCTAGGCTTTGGATTAGATTGGGTGGTAGGCCCTTGGTGTGTGTTTGAGATGATGTTGATTTGTTTCCCAGATGTCCATTTTTTTCTTTTTTTCATTCTAATTGAGATCTTGTTTTAAACATTGTAGATTGTCTCAAATAAAAGGGCTTGTGGACATACCTTCAGAGCTGCACTTGAACCAGCAAAACTCCAACCTAGTTCAATCATTCAGTCATTAATTATGGTCAAATTATTATTTTTCTCTGGGTAACTTATTAGGCATGATTGTGTGAGTGTAGGAACTATATGCATACTTAGATGTAGGATAAAAAAAACATAGACAATTATGCTGCGAGTAGTAGTATAGTATAACTTGTAAAACTTGCCACTTTGTTGATGTTCTTTTTTCACTACTCTTGAATGCATTTTGAGTTAACGTCAGTAAGTGATTCTTGAATAAGAGGATCTCCATTTTTGTCTTTTTATTACTAATTCTTTCACAGTTAGGGGTGTGAGTGGAGAGGAGGTCAATTTTTAATTATATGTAAACTCACTTATGCAATGTATCAACAAAGGCAACTTCAATATACACCTTTCCTTTATGTTATTTGGTCACTATCTCTGATGGGGATGTATAGGGATAGTTTGCTCAACAATATGAAAAAGAAAAATTTATAATATCAACAAACAAAAATTATGGCTTTAACAAATGACCTAAAATTCATAATAGGCAGCTTAAAGGCAGTAACACAGACCAAGTCAAATGATTTGACTACTTGGGAGTTACTTTTCATTCATCAGGACATAGTCCCATACCTGGTTGTTCAAAAGAGTGGCATCACTTTGCTGTCCTTTTGTTCCTCTGAAGGTGTACACTACATTCAACTAAAACTGTTTGAGGTTAAAATTATGATACCACCATTATATGGAATTCAGCTGGGGACCCTACTTAATTAGCTGCAGCATAGAAGTGACAGTCCACATTTTTAAGATTAAGCATGTCAACAAGTTGTCAAAGGCAACATTAAAATTAGAACTAGGAATTGTAAGGATAAAAGCCAGAATCTAGATTGTTACCTTTAAGTATGGGCTAAAATCACTGTTTAACCTAACAGATCTGACATTTCTGGCAAACAAGGATAATTTCCAATCTACTTGGAATATATCTATCAGAGAAAAACTTGCAGCCTATGGCATATCTAATAAGGCAATATAAAGGATGGGATATGATTAGGCAAAAAGTTCATTGAAAGAAATATTCTAGACGCAGAATGGTAACGAGATGTTAGTTTAGCCTCAATGTTGGAGATTGTCTTTTACACGCAATACAAGTGATTACTCCCAGTCCCTAATTAAGCATGGACATTGCAGGGCATTTGTTCTGACTAGATTCAGTGCACTCCTTTTAGGAATCATTGATTGTAAATACCAAAATAAATAAATCTCTCCCATGAACGACTATCACTGTGATTTCCATTGAGTATGTGTTCTGTTGCATTGTAATTTCTGCTCAAATTTGTTTGATATATGGATAAATTAATCTTTTTTTTCATTTCTTTTGATGTGTGTGTGTATATATGTACATATGCTGGTCAAAGATCATAATAAAATTTGGGTTAGTATGGCATAAAGGGAATATGTATGTATTTGAGAACTTTTGATGCCTGTTTACAGATCAGTGGTCAGTTGTCACCTCGTCTCTTTCGTAAGCTGCCACCCAGAGTTTGTGTGTCTCTGAAGAGCATTGTTGATGAACATTTCCTATGTGCAGGGTAAGTTTATATTTAAATCTTTTTTTTTTTAATTTGCTATGGATTAAGTTATTTTCCCTGGTGTAAGATAATTAACTCTTCATTTACATTGCTTGTTTGAAAATCTTACAGTTTCACCCTGACTTGCCTTTTCTTGCCTTGCAGACACATTTTCCTTGGGTTCTCTAAGTGTGGGAGATACGTCTTGTCTTATACTAGCAGCAGTGGAGATGACGATTTCTCTTTTTACATCTACCATCTCTATTGGTGGGAGTTCAATGTTCACAGCAAACTAAAAATGGTATGGACTGCACTACACATTATATATACTTGACTGAGATATCTATCTCATACATTTACAAAGTTTGACCATTTGTATTAAGCACAAGTTTAATTTTTCCTCTAAGAAAAATTCAAACAGCTCAAATGGTAGAAGAATTAAAACAACTGAGTGCTTTTCTTTGCACTGAAGCTGCAAATGTAAACCTTGTGTGGAGTTTTGAGAGGACTTGTATAAAATGTTTGGATCAGTCGTGGGTTCCGGAACCTGCTGCAACCAGTATGGTGCAACGGGGCCTGGTGTCCACCACATGAACGTGCGCAGCGTGCGCATGCGTCCTTACCTCCTGCAATGCTCCGCGATACTCCAGCTGCTCGGTGGAGCATCGCGCAGGAGCTGTACGCTCTGGGCACGTGCGCAGAAGCGCAGAAGAGCTCAAATACAGGTAAGGGTGCGGGTGGGCCCTCCGGCGCACCGTACCGGAATGGTACCCGGTGCTCCCAGCAGGCACCGGTACATCCGTACCAGGGTGTACCGGTCATAACCCACCACTGATTTGGATGCTCTGACCTATGAGAAGAGCAGAGTAGTAACATGTACAGGTGCGGAATCAGTGGTAGGTTCCAGATCCTGTTGCAACTGGTACGCTGCAATGGCGCTGGGTGTCCCCCACGTACACGCGTGCAGCACGCACATCCGTACCCACCGCCCACAACGCTCCAGAGGAGCATTGCATAGGCGCCATACACAAATGCCCTGGTCAGCTCAAATAGAGGTAAGGAGAGCGGAGAGGCAGGTGGGCCCTCCGGAGCACCGTATTGGAACAGTACCTGGTGCTCCCAGCAGGCACCGCTATGCCTGTACTGGGCCGTACCAGTCGTAACCCACCCTGTGCGGAATGTTCCTGCTGGATTTTTGCTATTAGGTAGTTTTATGTTTCCTAGTGACCATCATATATTGATTTATTGAAATGCGGGCATGAAGAGCTTCAGTTTGTCTAACAAAAACATTTGAATGTCATATTAGAAAAACAAATGGTAATGCCTCATGTCTGCAGTTTATAGCCTTGTTTCTGGTGGATAATCAAGAAAGCAATTGCACATACTGAATTAATAAGCTGCTAGAAGATGATAGCACTACCAAAGATTTTTTTAAAAAAAACATTGTTTTTAAGTGATTAAAATGTTGGATTACACTAGACAATGGTTACATTTTAAACAAAATATGTAGAGGAGATTAAACGTCATAGTAGCTGATATTAAAGATAGCACAGAAAGAACAATTACAAAGAGAAACATCTTCAAAATAAGAACATGCATAGCTTTTACTCCAACTTTTAAAGTATAATATTTTGTTGTCCCTCCCCCCCTCCAATTCATTTAGTAGATTTACATTTCTTCTTTTCTGTATATCTGCCATATTATAAAATAAAATGATTCTTTCTGTGGAGATTCTCAGTCATCCAGGTCATGGTTTTTCCAAAGGTGCTTTTTCAATAGGCAACGGGACTTTCTTTGTTTTTTTGCTTGAAGACTTTTTGCTTCTCATCCAATAAGCTTCTTCAGTTCTGAAGAATAATTCTGAAAAAACTGATTTTAAAAAATAATTTCCAAACCAGTTGCAGGAGTAAATCATTATGGTCTTGAATTTTGTTTTGTTTTAAGGAAAATCACCATCTTGTAGGAAGTGGGGCTGGGGGGGCAGTAACATTGTAACCTCTGGTGACAGCTAATTGTGAGAAGAGGCAGTTCAGATACCTTGATATAAAGCCACAGCTGTAGCATATTCTAAATGCTGGATCCTGTGCTAGATTTTCATCTATCTATCTGAATTTGTGCTTGATACTTTTCCTTCCAATACCACTTTTCACCAATGTAAATCATAGTTTTAGCTTTGCCAAATTAGATTGATAACATTTCTGAAGACTATACAAATTACATTGGATGTAACAATCCAATTTAGCAAAAATAATCACAAACTTCTTTAGCATTTTTATAAAATATAAATCAATTTCAGTCATCTGTATGTTGGTCTTTCCACGTATGTACTAATTTAGTGTAATAAATAGTTTATTATATTAGTTTATTGAACAATAGCATTAGTAAAAAATTAAATTAAAACCAAATGCCTAAATCTTGCAAAGCTGCCTGCATGTCAGTTTCTTCAGACAAACAAGATTTTGTCAGAGGTTAGATCACTTACCATTTTAATTTTTTTTAATGGCATCCATTTTATTTATTTGTTTGATTTTTTAATCCTTTATTGCTTAATAACTAAGTCAAGGCACTGAAGATACATACTACTGTGCTCTCCTCCTATTTTCTCCACAATAACTACCCTGTGAGGTGTGTGGGGCTGAGAGAGAGTGATTCACCTAAAGCTATCCAGGTGGCTTTCATGCTTAAGGCAGGCTTAGCTCAAAGTCTCTGGGTTTCTAGGGCAGCCCCATAAACACTATCCCAAACTGGCTCTTGTCATATTACCATATTGATTATAATTTCATATGATTATGCCTGATCCTTGGATTAATTGCCAGATTAATTGCTAGTTGATATTTTGATAATATTTGAATTTAAAATAGCCATCCCTACCAATATAGAAAGCTTTAAAATCTAATTTATATCAGACACATATTAATTCACCTCTGAAACAATATTCTCAGTTAAACCAAAATATACTTTGAACAGCTCGACATTCAAAGACTCCTGCAAATGGAGTGAAAATATTTTGTTCAACCATGATAATGTCTATCTATCTGTCAGGGTGGGAACTTCAAGGTGATGGTTAAAGAAAAGAAGAATCAGATAATGGAGCCCTGCTTTCTCTTTGCTCTTGCTCCCAAAGTAGTTCTGTCTGTATTTGATTCAGATAGTATTGCTTCATTTTCTCATTAAGAAAATCTACCCTTGAATGTTTGCTAATGAGTAGATCAGGGACTTCATCTAGTCAGATTGAGCTTGACCCTGCTTCATAATCTTGGCAAATGCTAATTAACTAACTAGCCATAATAGGTTGCATTAGATGTCTTTTACTGTTTGGTTTTCTTTTTCATCTAGTTACATTTGGCAACAGTTAATTCTCTGATACAGGGCTATAGAACCATAAAGCACATTCGAATTAATGCTCCAGATTAATAAGGTTTATTTTTATGATAGTTATTGTACAACCTAATCATCCTTTTTCAAAGTCCATCTGTGTTCTAATAAGTGTCTTCTTGATCCTTCAGGTCCGCCAAGTCCGATTATTCCAGGATGAAGAAATCTACAGTGACCTTTACTTGACTGTATGTGAATGGCCCAGTGATTCCTCCAAGGTCATCGTTTTTGGTTTCAAGTATGCTTCTTTAGTAAATTAACCTTTGAGTTTGAAACCTTTATCTGCTATATCCTTCCGCAGACTTACTCTGTTTGGAGGCATTCTAAATTAACTTTTTGTTTCATATTATAAATGATAAATATCTAGGAAATTAGATGCTGACTTGAAAAGTTGGGGGACAGACATTACTCTGAAGCTTAGCAGAATACAAATAATCTCTCACTTTCTGAATTGTTACGAATTAAATTTAGGAATTTAACAGAACACCGCAACCTTTTGTTACCAGTGATTAAATCAGTATTCCTGTATATTAGAAACAAATGTCATTGAATCTATTGAGGATTAATTTGAGGGATTGGAAGTCTGCCAGGTACTTTTAAAAACAGATTTGGAGTTCAGTTTGGAAGCCAGAACTAAAAATCACAAATGCAAAAATGTAAATGGACTTGTCTGAGAATGACCACTATTTCTTTCGTCCTGGTAGCACCCGTTCGGCCAATGGCCTCCTGATGAACATGATGATGAGTGATGAAAATCATAGAGATATCTACATCAGCACAGTGGCTATGCCTCCTTTTATGTACTGTCCCAGTTGCCAGGACATGGCCATTGCACATCCAGGTAAGTTGAACATGAGTAACAGAGGATAATTTTTTACCCTTATTTTACCCTTCAAATAATTTTGAAGGTAATGATTAAAACTTTAAGTAGGACAAAGAAGTATAAAGAAACTGAGAAAAATGGTAGGATTAATGCATTATCAGATGATTATTGTCTAATATTTAAAAACATTTCATATTTGTGCTCAGTTCCAGTTTTTCAGATATGAGGGAAACAATATTTTTATGACACTGTTAATCGTTAGGAATACAGGTAGTTCTTGATTTCTGATCTATTTGTTCAGTGACTTTGAAGTTATAGCAGTGCTGAATGAAGGGACTTACGTTCAATTCCAGATGTTACGGCCGTTTTCAGTGCCAAAAATTCAAAATTCAGACATTTGGCAGCTAACCCGGACTTAAACTACAGGGGCATTTCAGTGCTCCCCACCAACCTATCTCCCTCCCATTTCTGCCCTTTTGTCCCCTGCACTCCATAGTCCATGACATGTTACTGACCTTTGCCACCTTCTTTCTTTCGCTAATAATAAGGAGCCTGGTCCGGTCCTTTGCAAGGCAACTGCTGGCTGCATAAGATTTGTTCCCCTATGTCATGCTTTGAGATTTCCGTATGAGAACTGGGGAAGATGATCAGCAGCTATCTCCTGAGGGGCCCTCTGGGCACAACTTATCAGCATCCAAAGCAGGAAAATGGCAAAGGTCTGCTAGGGGGTTGGAGTACAGGGCAGCAAGGGCCTTGGAGTATAGTTGACTGTGGCTGGGACTGGACTGGGGTTGAGCCTTGCACTGCGCTTCAGCTCAGAGGCTTCTTGCAGTCCCAGAGCCCCAGTGTGCCAAAAAGCTCTTTTGTGCTTTCCAGGGTGCAGTTTCCATGCTGCCGGGGCTTCCTGGGACTTGGTGGGTTTGAGCTGCTGGGCTGGGGTGGTTGAGGCTTCCAGGGACAGCTGTAGCTTCACATTGTGCTACGGTCTTGCAGCCCCAGAGCTGCGATGTCCTGAGATTCCCCTGAGTTGCAGCATGTTCTTTCCCCAGCCTCCCTGAACTCACAGAACACTACAGCACTCCACAACTTGTGTATTGTCTGTGCTAAACCTCCCAAGGTCTCCTCCTTCCCTCTTCGGCACCTCATACTCATTATCTGGGATGCCTTCCCACTTAACAACCTGCACATCTGGGGTTATGATGGCAACTGGGAATCCTAGCATTGTTGTTGTTAAGTACTACAGTCTCTTGATGCCACTCCAAGACATTACTTGGAGATGGAAATTCCAATGCTAATTATGGTTGTAAGTCAAAGACTACCTGCAACTATAAGTGAACTTTTTATCAGTGGCTTCAAAAATCTTATTTTAGGGAATTAGCATGATACCATAACTTAGGTTATGTGAATTGTGCAATATGCTTATTACCCTAACTTGGAAATTTAATTCAACAATAAAAATGGGTAATTGTAAACCCTGCCTAAGGAGTCCTTTCCCAACTGATGAGAGGCTTTTTTTTGTCTTGGTTCTGTTGTTCCCTTGCATATACTTCTCAGGTGACCCAAATGCCAAATGTTTGCAGCATGGATTCATGCTGCACATGAAGTACCAGGTGGTGTATCCTTTCCCCACATTTCAGCCAGCATTCCAACTCAAGAAGGACCAAGTGGTGCTGCTTAACACCAGCTATTCTCTAGTTGCCTGTGCTGTTTCTGTGCATACATCAGGTACAGGAGTGTGGAAGTGTGTTTATGTGTATTTGCATATGTGTGTGTGAGAGAGAGATACCTGTTTATGAATTCTTGCTAGAACCTGCTGATTCTGAATTAATACCCACTTTATGACGTAGCTTACTGAGTGTTAGGCTTTTTTCCCTTTTTTGAAGAAAGAGGACTCATACCTTTATCAGTTCATATCTTCTTGTTAGAACTTTAGCTTAACCCTTAGTGTTTGTAATATGCTTGATCCTTTCTTTGCACATTATATTTATTAGGATTATGTACAACTTTTGAATGAGGCGTTTCCCAATGTGCAACAGCACAAATAAAGCACCTCATTTCAACTTATTAAAGCAACAGCATTTTTGTTGAAGAAAGTGAAATAGTTACCTGTTTACACATACAGGGGCAAACAAAGACGGTATCCAAATCAGCTAGGCAAGCCATGCAGAAGATGCAGAATTTTAAAAGAGGTACTTGGTTTGTTCTGCTGTATGCCGTGAAATGCTTCATCCAAATACTTTGCACAGTCCCAATATTTAGCCAGTGTTATTAATATTTATTTTTCATGCAGCAATAAAAATCCCTCATAAAAATTCCATATTACCAGCTGACAATGAAATAGAATATATTTTGAAAGAGAATTCATATCAGGCTGAATTCTCTCTATGTTTTTTTTTAATGCAGATTTTACCTTTTTACTTTAACGGGTTTTTAGAGTAATTAAGAAAATAGTAAAAATAACTATCAATCCGAAAACATAAAATGATAGAATGATTAAAATTAATTATATGTGCTAAAAGCAACTGTAAAGTTGGAACGACGAGAAGGACTTTATTAGGTATTAAAAAGATATAAAAATGAACAAACCATAATTTAGTGTTTGTGAAGTAGGACTATCCAAGAAAATTAGATTTATGAAGATTAGAGTTTATGCCTGTACCACTGAAGCAGCAATTTGGAGTTGATTTCAGCTTTTGATTCAAGATATTAGTAAAAAAAAAAACTCTAGGTTTTTTTAAAAAAATTGAGGCAAAAATATGATTTGGCTACATAAAATGCAAACATGGCAGCTGCCTACAACTCCTTAAACCATTTTCCCCAGGAAGAGGTAGCAGTGTGGTTGGACCACAAGCAGTGGTGGGTTCCTACCGGATCGCACGATCCGGTTGGAGAATGAACCCGGAAGTGATTTCCTGCCCCGCCCCCTTGGTGTTTTTTGCATCGGGGCTGACTCCCCGCCACCACCCTGGCCACCACCCTGCCCGATGATTCCGGGGGCCATCCAGGAAGACGAGGAACGCAAGGGAGGGCCCTGCCCCCCCCCCCCACTGATGGCCGAATCTCGACGCGTTCCTCCTCTCAAAGATCTTTTGGGAAGGGATAGAACTGCGAGGGGGAAAAGCCTCCCATTGAAAACAGCGCTGAGTGAGGTGGGGAATCCTTCCGTTCCTCCTCTCAAAGATCTTTTGGGAAGGGATAGAACTGCGAGGGGGAAAAGCCTCCCATTGAAAACAGCGCTGAGTGAGGTGGGGAATCCTTCCGTTCCCCTCTCAAAGATCTTTTGGGAAGGGATAGAACTGCGAGGGGGAAAAGCCTCCCATTGAAAACAGCGCTGAGTGAGGTGGGGAATCCTTCCGTTCCCCTCTCAAAGATCTTTTGGGAAGGGATAGAACTGCGAGGGGGAAAAGCCTCCCATTGAAAACAGCGCTGAGTGAGGTGGGGAATCCTTCCGTTCCCCTCTCAAAGATCTTTTGGGAAGGGATAGAACTGCGAGGGGGGAAAGCCTCCCATTGAAAACAGCGCTGAGTGAGGTGGGGAATCCTTCTGTTCCCCTCTCAAAGATCTTTTGGGAAGGGATAGAACTGCGAGGGGGGAAAGCCTCCCATTGAAAACAGCGCTGAGTGAGGTGGGGAATCCTTCCGTTCCCCTCTCAAAGATCTTTTGGGAAGGGATAGAACTGCGAGGGGGGAAAGCCTCCCATTGAAAACAGCGCTGAGTGAGGTGGGGAATCCTTCCGTTCCCCTCTCAAAGATCTTTTGGGAAGGGATAGAACTGCGAGGGGGAAAAGCCTCCCATTGAAAACAGCACTGAGTGAGGTGGGGAATCCTTCCGTTCCCCTCTCAAAGATCTTTTGGGAAGGGATAGAACTGCGAGGGGGAAAAGCCTCCCATTGAAAACAGCGCTGAGTGAGGTGGGGAATCCTTCCGTTCCCCTCTCAAAGATCTTTTGGGAAGGGATAGAACTGCGAGGGGGAAAAGCCTCCCATTGAAAACAGCGCTGAGTGAGGTGGGGAATCCTTCCGTTCCCCTCTCAAAGATCTTTTGGGAAGGGATAGAACTGCGAGGGGGAAAAGCCTCCCATTGAAAACAGCGCTGAGTGAGGTGGGGAATCCTTCCGTTCCCCTCTCAAAGATCTTTTGGGAAGGGATAGAACTGCGAGGGGGGAAAGCCTCCCATTGAAAACAGCGCTGAGTGAGGTGGGGAATCCTTCCGTTCCTCCTCTCAAAGATCTTTTGGGAAGGGATAGAACTGCGAGGGGGGAAAGCCTCCCATTGAAAACAGCGCTGAGTGAGGTGGGGAATCCTTCCGTTCCTCCTCTCAAAGATCTTTTGGAAAGGGATAGAACTGCGAGGGGAAAAGCCTCCCATTGAAAACAGCGCTGAGTGAGGTGGGGAATCCTTCCGTTCCCCTCTCAAAGATCTTTTGGGAAGGGATAGAACTGCGAGGGGGAAAAGCCTCCCATTGAAAACAGCGCTGAGTGAGGTGGGGAATCCTTCCCCTTCTTTCGTTCCCCTCTCAAAGATCTTTTGGGAAGGGATAGAACTGCGAGGGGGAAAAGCCTCCCATTGAAAACAGCGCTGAGTGAGGTGGGGAATCCTTCCCCTCTCAAAGATCTTTTGGGAAGGGATAGAACTGTGAGGGGGAAAAGCCTCCCATTGAAAACAGCGCTGAGTGAGGTGGGGAATCCTTCCGTTCCCCTCTCAAAGATCTTTTGGGAAGGGATAGAACTGCGAGGGGGAAAAGCCTCCCATTGAAAACAGCGCTGAGTTAGGTGGGGAATCTTTCAAGTATCTTTTGGGAATGGAGGCTTCTCAAAATGGGTTTCTCTTTGCACCCTTCAATCCGTCTCTCTCTCCCTCTGACGTCCCCCCAATGGCTCACTGGTGGGAACAGTGCAGAGGAAAAGGAGGAGGAAGGAAAGGGGGGAGAGAAACGGGGGGGGGGGAGGAAGAGAGAGAGAGAAAGAGTGACACCCAAAGGGGGGAAGTTGGGAGAAAGACCTCCCTCTAAATACTGATGCCCTCTGCTTTTGGGGGGGAAAGGAGAGGAGGGTCCTTGGTGAACCTCTACCCCCTATTCCCCCTATCCCAGTTAAGCCAGCTAGGTTTGGGACCCAGCCTTTCTAACTTCATTTGGGATCTTCTAACATCCCACTCCCACCCGGTCACAAGGCCAGCAAGCCACTCCCACCCGGTCACATGGCTGGCAAGCCACTCCCACCCGGTCACATGGCTGGCAAGCCACTCCCACAAAGCAGGCCACACCCACAGAGTAGGTTCCAAAAATTTTTGAAACCCACCACTGACCACAAGGAACTTGTCCCCGGTGCATAAGCTCTCAGTGTATATACAAACAACAAAGTATATAAGCATAAGATACCAATGTAGAAGCTAGTAGAAGAGATGAGAAGAAGAATAGTAATACAGCCATACTACATGGGTAAATATCCTTAGACATAAGACAGTACTGTGGTAATTAGGTGATCCGCAGAGTGATGGCACAAGGGAAAAAAACTGTATTTGTGTCTAATTGTTTTGCATGCCCTATAATGGCATCTTGAGGGGAGGAGTTGAAATAGTTTATGTCCGAGATGCAAGGGGTCTGTAGATATTTTCTCAGCCCTCTTTCTGGTTCATACTATACCGTATGTATACTGTACAGGTCCTCAATGGAAGGAAGACTGGTTACAGCTGGGTTTTTTTGCAGTCCTATCTGTTGAAGTCAATACCTGTTCTGTTTTGTTGCTTTACCAAACCAGTTAAGAACAAATGACAGATTCAATAATTCTCCTGTAGAATTTAATCAACAGATCCTGGGGCAATCTGAACTTCTGTAGTTGACGCAGAGAGAACATTGTTGCCTTATTAATAATGGTTCTGTTGTTAGGTGTTCGTTTCAAATCCTGGGATATTATAGAACCCAGAAACTTGAAGGTCTCTACTTTTTATATAGTGTTGTCTAATATTGTAATATATGGTAGAATAGGAGAAATCATCCTCCTATTATTGTTGTTGTTGTTTATTGAACAGTCAGACTGGGTTTGACATTTTTGTCCACCTTTTGAGTCCTTACCAAAGACCTGGGATAGGCAGATGTAGATGTTTGATGGTGTTACAGATATCGTCGCAGGATGGAGGCTGTTGCCAGTAAAGCCAACTTTTGCAATTGACTGATGGTGAATTTGTCAATGCCTATGGTGTTCAAGTGGTGCTCCAGTTGTTTTGGGATTGCACCCAAGACGCCTATACTATTGGTATTATTTTTGCTTGCTTTTGCCATGGTTTATTATTATTTAAGATTTAATCTTCAATTTGATTCACAGTCTGGGACTGGAAAAATTTACAGTTCAAGTTTTAACCTAGGACTTAAGAGCTATTAAGGTAGCATCTGAATATATAGCAGGGGTGTCAAACTTGTGGCCTGCAGATCAGATGAAGCATGCATTGGCCACACCCACCCTCACTCTAGTGAAGGGGGAAAGTCGCGATATGTCATGTGACGACAACATGATGCTGCAAGTTTGACACTCCTGGTATATAAGCAGTTCCAAGTAGCTTTTTGATTCATAGTCTGGGGCTGGTAAAAACTTGTTCAAGTCCTAACCAAGAACCTAAGAGCTGTTAAGGTAACTTCTGAGTATGTAGGCAGTTCCAAGTAAGGTGGGTTTTTTTGCTAAGTCAGGATATTCAAGTCTGATAAGTTCAAAATTTCCAAGTATCTAGGCAACTCTTTGGTTATTGCTCTAAGGGCTCCTATTACTATTGGTACAACCATTGATTTCTTCCTCCACAATTGCTTGACTTCCAATTTGCAAATTGCAGTATTTCGTTATTTTTTTCTAGTTGCTTCTCTTCAATTCATGAACCACCTGGTATTGCAATATCAATGAACCAGACTTTTTTTCTTTTCCATAATAGTGATGTCAGACACGTTGCGGGCCGTATGTCTGTCTGTTTGGTTTTGAAAGTCCCACAACATCTTGACTTCTTGTTGTTGTTGTTGTTGTTGTTGTTGTTGTTGTTATTAGGATGGGCTGAATATAGTAGGCCTATAAGAATCAAATAACTGAATAAATCAGGAATTCTATCAGAATAAATAATTCTCTTGAGATCTCTGAGAGTTTTTAAACATTTGAACTTTTAAACACTGCAATCATGGGCATGCCTTGCCTGCTCTGGTAATATCTCCAAGTGCAGCATTTCAGTTTCCTCATAAAAAATGAATGACATCAACTTACTTAATAGTGATACCCCTCCCCCCAAATTATCTAAACTATTGCAAATCAAAGATTATTCTAATACAGAGTATGTTCTGGACCATTACTGTTCAAGACAATTTGAATAGTAATGGTCAAACTTGCTACTAGAAGTTTTCATAATTGGTCTATGTAACTAAGTGTTTTCTCTATTGTGGATCTTTAGAAGACAGTGAGAGAAATAAAAAATTGTGCTTTTGTTGTATATATGATCTACCTCTGAATTTCTTTGATTGCTTGGTCATAGAATGTTCGTTGTCATAACTATTGAGTTATTTTTTTTTTATAAAAGCTTTGCTGGAGAACAGACTAAAGCCCAGCTTGCCAGTGGGGAAAAATGACAAGAGCATAGTTGACACAACCAAACACTGATTATTTGTACATATATGTTCATGTATTGGTTTCTGAGTAGAATTTAGTCAGCAACATATTACAAATAATCCTTGAAAATGTGCTGTAGAAATTATGTGGCACTTCTGATTTTATTGTTGTTTCCTTTTAGATGACAGCAACTTCTGCCAAATTCTTTATGACAGGAGTCGCCAGACCCGGGCCCCTGTTGTGGAAGCGAACCACACGTCCCTTATCACACATTGCCCTGAAGGCTTAGAGAAAGGGTTGGAAAAAGACAACGGCTCCTGCCAGAGTGAGACTCCATTAACACAGCCTCTTGCGGTACCTCCCCAAGACATCGATACCCACGTTTCACCTGCTGTAGCTATGGCAAAGGAATTTGTTGCAGACATCTTCCGAAGGGCCAAGGAAGCCAGAGGCAGTGCACCCATAGAAGAAGCAGCAGCAGCAGGCAATGGACTCAAGTGCCTCCTTGACTCTGGGGCTCTGGGCCAGGATACTTTAGGCTCTTGGGATCTGAGGAAGACTTTGAAATCTTGCTTACACGGCAGTGTTGCTCATAGTTCTACATCGTCTACTGGAACCAGTAGCATTTCTGATATAGGGAGCTCCCCCAAAGAATCTTTCGTAGCCAATTTTGAACTGGAAAGCCTGCCAGCTGAGCCAGGCTATGTGAACTATACCAAACTGCGTTATGTCCTGGAGCCCAACGATTCTTCCGAGACAGAGGATGGTGAGTGTGGGGAAGAAAGTGGTAGTGGGTTTGTGATTTCTGACAGGATTTGCAGGCATGAGCCAAATTTCAGTAAGAAAATGCTTCCATATTCTCCAGTGGATAGGCACTCTTTCCCACACGTACTGAGTGAATTTCTTTTTGAACAAGGGAAGCCTAGTTCCTCCAACCTTGGGAATGTTTCCTGCAGCATCTCAATTGCCTAGCTGTAAATAATGGCTTCCTCATTGGGTCACCTTTTACTATGAATTTTCTTTTCTCACTTCACCCAACCTTTTCAATTAAGGTTAGCAGAAGATCAGATGGTGTGTAGCATAACATCATGAGGGATCTTTTTGTCTGAAATATCTAGCATAATGAAATAGATTTAAAAGTTGCTGTTGTGTCTTGTTTCTATGTAACACTGAAGAACTATTCTATGGCTTGAATCCTAATTGTGCATTCTATTTGTGTAATAGCTAATAGATCTAGCAGTGACTCATAACTTTGGGCCTGTTGCTGCCTGTAGCTTATAACTCTCTTAGTAATATCCACAGTTAAGAGTTATTCTGCATTATACCGAATGTATTTATGTATATGTGAGCAAAGAATCAAATTTGGTGCTCTGATTTGAACTCATTAAGTGCTGGCATAATTGAGGTAATGTATCAGTTATAGGTTTTAAAAGTTACAGAAAAGAATTTTAGTAGTATATAGACTCTCTGGTTGTTATTTCATATAACCTGAAACATCTTTTTTAAATTAGTGTAACATAGTCCATATTATGCACTGCTTTCAGTGAAGTGTGAATGGTAGACAACCACAGTATTTTTGTATTGCATGGATTTTAAAACTTGTCTAGGAAGAAATTTCTGGACTGTAGCCATTCTGAGACATCTGATCTTCTCTGATTGTCTAACATAGTCGTGATGTTTAAAAAGAGACTTTATGCATCTGGTCATCTATGGCATTCACACTTTTTTCCTCTTGTTGCCAATGTGAATTGTTATAATATTGGATTGCCTTCCAATGCGTGAAGGTCAGAAAAAACTGAGAAAAACTTATTTCCTTCCAGTTGCTTTGTTTTATCCCCTCAATCTTGTTTTCCTTGATTTTTGTTCTAGCTTTTCATGCGCTGTTTTGCTCACGAGAGAACAATTGTTATTTAATCAGCCTATCAGTCAATTTCTTTGCTGATAAAATGTCTGATTTTCTAAAAAACTAAAATTTCAGCCTGTGCATTGTTAACCCTGCTATATATTTAAATACTTGGTGTATGCATTTTTGCCTTTTATCGTTAATATGTAATCAGAATATGCAGAAATCCAAAGTGATACATTGACTAGAGTGTGTCTGATTTGGTTTTATAAATTTAATAATAATAACTGGTATATATTCAGATGGATTTGTGGAACAGGTTTTTTTCACATATAACCAGTAAGTGTTGCTTTTTAAATATCATTGTTTGCAGTGACAAATTCTTCTTCAATACAGTATAGTTTATGAAATGTTTTAAAAATGGGAAAGTAGGAAAGATTAATGCTGACTTGTTTTTCAGAATACATTCAGAAAGTGGTTTTTTTTTGCATATTTGTTCATGGTACCCTGCCAGAACTAATTCAGAAGACAAACATAAATATTTTTGATAATGAAGCCAGTCAGGTAGACGACTGCATGTTGAAGTCTGTCAGTTCTATTTTTCAGTGCAAACACTTTGCCTGTTCAAAAATACTAAAAACGTAAGTTACTGATACCTTGTAAATTTGTCTTGTACGCTAGTGATAGGACATTTTACTTTGATTGAGGCAGCATATAAATTTTATACATTTATTAATAAATTATCTAAAGCAAGAATATTAATAAATGGAATTGGTATTTACAAAATATGAAAACAAATCTCATATAACAGATTTAAAAAAAGAAAAGGTTTCCCAGTGGGTACTGGATGCTTTGGAATAATAATCACATTAACCTTGGATAATCAAAGGGGAGGCAAAGAATGCTTTGAATGCATTCTCTTTGAAGTACCCTGTTCCAATACATTCACTTCTGGTTTTGGCTCCCTCTTTTTATTCTTCAATGGATTGCAAAAGATCTTTTTGGAGTCGTTCTTTTGAAGCTCCATAGTTACTTTTTTTACTTGGCTTTATATTATTTTTATTTCAGAATATGAGGATGACAAAATCTCCTTGCCATTTGTTGTGACAGACCTCCTAGGAAGAAATTTGAAGCTCTTGAAGGAGAAGGCTGTTTGTGAGGTAAGAGCCGTTTCTAGGAATCTTCTGATCTGAGAGAAAGAGATGCTTCTCTGTTTGAGTACTAGACCACTAAATAATTATTCGCAAGGAAATGTGACCTCATTAATATTTTTTTCATTACTTTCTTTCTTGGGTTCTTTTTATTACTTGCTTTTTGGGCTTTATCCAGTTGTTTGATCTCATTGTATTGAATTACACACACACACAAAAAAAAACACCCTGATTAGTTGGAATATAGTGCTTTTAAATTAGGGAGGCATCCCGAACTCATTGAGGGATTATTTAAATTGTATCGGTTTGTTTATCAGCAAGTTTCAAACATTTCTGATTCATATTTTCAAGTGTCTTTGGTTTAAGCTGCCAGTTTAACAAACATTATATAGTTTGATTTCATCTCAGCTTATTATGTACTATGATTAGTATGGTTGTTAATCATAGTTTTGGGTTGTATGAACCCAAGCATTTCTGGTTTATTCTGTAAATGAGGGTTAAACAGGCTTAGCATATACTAGGCGTGTAATTTATCAGTTAGGGGACCTTCATACAAGGGCTGGACAGTAGCCAGAAAATATACACACTTTAAAATTAATTTGACAAAAACTATGTGAATGGGAGAGATTTTCCAGTCTAGATCTCCTTCTCTCTTTTCTGTTAGATTTGAAAGATGTTCAGTGTTTAAACAGGAAAAAGTCTTTAGCATAGCTTATTTATTTGTGCAGTTCCCGGATTTCAGAAGTAATATTTTTGTCTTTTATATACTGTGTTGCATTTCAGTTGATTATGTTGTGGAAAGACAAACACCCCCCCCCCCTATTTTTTAAATGAAATTTTAGAACTTCAATTTAAAATAATTTTTGAAGCTGATTCTGTCCAGATCAGAGAGGAGACATTCTGTATGTGAAAAGCGAATCAATCAATGTCCAGAAAAATATTGGCTATAATATAATATTTAGGCAACTGTTGCCTTAATAGCATGCTAAATTTTAAGCAGAATGTTAAGCCCTGAGTGGTATTTGCCTGAAATTGCGAAATTAATGTACATTCAAGATTGTAGTCTCATATTATACTGTTTGTTATGTCAGATTTTTCTGGCTAGTAGATTGTGGAGATTTTGCACAAGATAGCTTGTTGATAGGAAAAAAATGAATTGGGATAGAGAGTATTGATTCAACGTTAGAGGTGAAAACAGAGGAGCAGTTATATTTGTATGACTTTCTGAAAATTAAATGCTTTAATTTAAGGAGCAGGCTGTGCCAGAAAGTACGGATACAGATTCTTCCCCTCTACCTTTCTGCTTTTCTAGGGCCAATATTTAACAGTGGAGCAGCTGACTTTGGATTTTGAATATGTTATTAATGAAGTCATTCGAAATGATGCTTCATGGTCCAAGCAGTTTTGTTCCTTCAGTGACTATGACATTGTCATCTTGGAGGTAGGAATATAATAATTTGTTTAATGATACCTTATTTGAGAACATCACTTTTATAGTATTGCTTATTGGCTCATTAAAAAAATGCAGATGCTGTTCTCCAGGCTTGATATTTGAGGATATTTGAAATATCTGAGGATATTTCAGATTTTTTTTTTTTGAAAATAATGGGGTATAAATTTAACATACTTAAATTATTTTTGGCTATTATTCACTATACAAGCACCTTCAGCCAGAGCGCTGAGTATTGACTTGCAAGTTTACCCATCTTTTGAGTGTCAACATAGCTTGAAATAGCTCTAATGTAATCCAGATTTTTTATAATAAAGGCCCTTCCCATTCCCAAAATTGTCCCATTTCTGTAATTATTTGTTTTTCAATACTTTTGACTACAGAGTGGGTATGAGGCAAACTGCTGTCTGTCTGCCTAAAAGGTGGTAGAAATGGACTCCCTAAGGATGTCACATGGTATAAATAAAAATATTGCAAATTGAGAGTTTTCTAGACCAGACTTTTCCCAACATACCTCCCTCAGAATTGTTAGACCACTTTCCTCTTGTGTCATATTTGTAATGTTCATTGCATCAGTAAATGGGGGTTCTAGGAGTTATATTCTACTTCTGGAAGACACCTTATTAAAATAGGAATGTTTAAGAATTAATGTATTTTTACAGTCCAAGATCGTATAATTAAGAGGAGATGACTTTTTGCAGATTTGAGGTCATCCCTAATGGATGCTTCTATATACATTTTATGTTGTCTTTATGTTGTCTTTTAACATATATTCTCAAAATAGCTTATATTTAAGAGGGTAACATACATGTGTATTTAATCGTGGAGAGTAAAACTTAATTATTCAGGAGAGTAAGAGTCTCATGGTTGCAGTTCGAGATAGATGAGAGAGACAGACAGACAGAATCCACTCTGATTTATGAAAAAATGCTCCCTAGTGAAGAACCTCACAGTTTTTTTTAAAGAATAAGATGAACATTTACTTTAATATCTAGAACTAGAAATGCAGAAAATAAAAATGGTGGGAACTCTGTAAAAACTTCCATTCTTCTTCCAATCCAGACATTCTGGGGGCAGTCTGACTGAATTGAGCTTACCTGTTATTATTAAAGAAGTTCTCAGTAGTCTAATTTATTGGAACAAAGAAATAATATTTTTTTAAAAAATCAGAGTTTCTGTGGAGCAGAGGTCTGAGTCACGGTTTGCATCATTAGGTAGAAGATAAATATTCCCAATTTACTTCATGTTGACTATTCTGATCAACAGTGCCAAGTTTTAATTAAAAGCTCTAGCATAACTACTATTCAGTAGTTCATGACTACTATTCATTGTATTCAGTGCCAAGTGGTACTGTCTCTCGCCAGTTCTAACCTTTCCTGTTCAAGGTGACCTATAAGTCTCACAGTTTTATGAATTATGTGGATGGAAATAGTAAAAAGATTAAAATTTGGAATAAGGTTGTACAGGCAACATTTCCTTGATATTAATAGTATGCTGATTTTATTGTGGATTACTTGTTCACACAAAATTTTTATTTGAGCCATTTTAGAATAGCTGATTTGAGTAGAAAAGAGAATTACTTCAGAGAGGTCTCTGACTAGTAAAAGGGCAGAGTAAGAAAACATTTTGTTATTCATTCAGTAAAAACTGACTTAGGTGTTAGGAACTGCCAACGAGTTAATTAGACTTATATTTTGATATTCTGAAATTCAAGAGTTCCTGCTTAGTGTATTTCTTTTTGGTTTATGAGAGTTATGGGGCGTGAATGATCTAAGAACAATCCTTTGTTTTCTCAAGTTCCTTTCAGTTTTTAACCTTTCTTTTAAATGTGTCTTTTAGGTATGTCCAGAAACCAATCAAGTCATCATCAATATTGGACTCTTACTGCTTGCATTTCCTTCTCCAGATGAAGAGGGACAGCTCAGGTGAGTCCAATGCCAGGCTAGACAGTTCTTTGGATTTGTTTCCAAGATTGTATATCTGCTGCACAAGCCTTCCTGAAGCAACATTGCAATCCTGCAAAAAGGCACAACTGCTTTAAAAACCCCAAGTGCTTCCGCATATTCTGAAGCATTGAACAAATCTGAAGGTCTTCAGTTCTACCAGAAATTTAAAATATTATATCCCAGGTATTAAAATACATTCTCAAAATGTTTGGAGACAAGATATGCTATCTATATGAGTAAAGAATTTCTTGGGAGCAATTGTATAAGGTTGGGGAAATGTTGATATAAGTAGGAATATTATCTGTCTGAATTTATTGGATGGGTGGTCTTCTAATCATTATTATCATCTGCAGACCAAAGACATATCACACCAGCCTCAAAGTGGCATGGGATCTGAATACTGGCATCTTTGTCACTGTCAGTGTAGGTGATCTCACAGAAGTCAAAGGGCAGACCAGGTAAGACAGGTTGGACCTACTACTTTTCTGGGGGTATATTTATCCTTCAATTCTTTTTTACCATTTTTCTATTGCAACCTTTCTAATGAAAATCAGCCCTTCAACTCTTTCCTCAGACATATTTTCAGAAATCTTTCTGCAAAGATTTTCAAAAGGTACCATTCTATGTCTCCTGATGGAAGTGAATGGTGACCATTATTATATAGTAGCAAAATTAAAGGAGCATAGGGAATAATCTGTCACTTGTTCTGATGATCTTACATTTGAGGGCAAGTTGATTAATATTTTTCCATGATTCTAAATGCTGTATCAAAATTATCCATGTGTGAACTCTGGGCTTGCTAACTAACCCTAGTTCCTGCCTCTCAGTGGCAGTGTGTGGAGCTCCTACCGGAAAAGCTGTGTGGATATGGTAATGAAGTGGCTTGTACCAGAGAGCAGTGTTCGCTATGTCAACCGAATGACCAATGAAGCCCTTCACAAAGGTATTTTCTGTCTTGTGAAAGTTTAATCACAATCAGTAAATTCAATTGGCTGACCAATATTACATAATAGCCAGCTTTCAATCAAAGAAATGTTTGGTGCTTTCTGTCTCTGACATTCTTCATGAAAAAAAAATGTAGGATACTTTTTCTAGAAAATTCGTAATGTTAAAGATTGTAGACATCTGTCTTGATTCTGGATTTTTAGAGATTTCATTCAATCTCTTTGAATGATTATGGCCCATGAAGAAGAAGCAGTTAATTACTATCGTAGTTTCTGGTTTCAGATAACAGATTTCCAAAAATTCCATCCAAGATGACTTTATAATGTAATTAGTTTTGGAGAAAGGTGTATTGCAAGGACACTAGTTCCTGGCTAACTCTTTTTTTCTTTGTAATTGCAGGTTGCTCATTAAAATTCCTAGCAGACAATGAGCGCTACACGTGGATTGTCTTATGAGATCTGATTCAGAAGCAAAACTTACAACAGTTGTTCATTTTTTGCCATAACTGTATGTCCAATTCAACTACCTCTTTGTTAAACATTTTTAATTTTCCCATTTCTTTAGAGTAGATGTTGCCAAGATGATCTTGGATACATTAGCTTTTGTGAATAGGAACATCTTCTTCCTTGTTGCTGTTGTAGGGTGGGGGTTGTATGTGAAAAAGCGAGGTTGCTTGAGACTCTGAAAAACAAACTTTTCCTTGCAGATTAGGATTATTGTTTAAGATGGCTCAACTTCATCTGATTTAGAAAAAGCAGAAAGTAGCTGTTTAACCTTCTATAGTAATCTGTATTTGGTAAAGCTACAAGGGATAGGTAGGAATATCCTGTAAGATTTGACTCCCTCTAATGCAAGAACAAATTATTCCAAGGCAACAATATTGTTTAAGGAGACCAAATCCCTTTCTTGTTTCAATGTCATTTTGTACTTGTTACTTTATCCATTTTTTCCTTCTTAAATGTAAATGCCACCCCACCTCACATACCTAGTGGACTGATTACAAATGTTTTTCTCTGTTTTCTCTCCAGCAGGTCTTATCTCCTGCAATAAATATTTTAAACTGAGACTTACTCTTGTTGCTTCTTTTTCTCTTTGATGAAAAACTCAATAGGAATTACAGCATCACAAAAGAATTTTCACACAGGTTGACATTAGGGAATGTTTACTATCTGGAAAGTATGCAAATTTAAGATACTTACTGCTTGTTATACAAGGACATTCCATAATTCACACTGGCTGTCATAATACATTCATTTTTTCATGGTGCACCTATGGTCCCTAGGTGATCTGTCCATGCTTAGATTTGCTCAGCTTGAGCAAGGTGTTTCAGAATTGTGTGATTTCAGATAGTATAAATAACTATTATAAATATTTTTTCATAATGTTCAAGAGAATGTTGTCTTAAAAGATGGGAGGGTAATTAAAATTCAGGATAGGTATGAGAGGAAGCATTTCCCCTTTCATTGGCAACCTTCACTTTGAATCAGAGGTAACAGTCCTCATGAATAAAATTCATATATTAGCAAAAATACGACTATAGGAATTTCAGGCCCTAAGAAGTTTAATATAAATGCGTTCCACTTTACAGTTATTATGAGTAGCAGCCTTTTTATAGAACTCCAATAGAAACATATTTGCCTGAAAACCTTGATTTTTAAAAAAAATGCATTGCAGAAGCTATACAACAACTATGAAATAGCAAAAGGGAGCCAAATGGCATTTGATTGTCTCAGAAAAAATCCTTTAAGGCTATGCTCATTCCATTTAAAACATCAATTGTATTCACCCTATCTAAATAGTTCTGTCAGGATGGGGCACCAGCGGATGAATTTTTAAACATGACTTCAGATGTGAAATGGATTTATTCCTCCCTGCTATTTGTTGCGTCTCCAAATTGTACGAAGGGTGGAATATAGCTCTGACCCTCTTTATATGTTTAGATCTGCAGTTCCCAAACCCTGTGCCATGGCTTGGCACCACAGCAAACTCGCAGGGGCAGCATAGGATATTTAATAAATGGAACTGTTAGGGACCTTACTACAGCATCCAGGAAAGTTTGGGAAGCTCCGAAAGTTCATCCAAGTCATAGAACCTGTGGTGGGATTGCCAAGCAGATACCTTGATTTTAATTTGGCACATGGCTGAAATGTGAACTCATTTTTGCAAGAGTAAGCAAGCAGCATCCTAAGCAAAGAACACGGCTGAATTTATTTCTTAAGAAAGAACTACAAAAGGTAGAAAACAGCTGTTGCACTCTAGACTACACACACATACATCATCTGACCACAGACACTGCCCATCTCATGGGCCCAGGACACCTACAAAGCTCTTCAGACTCAATTTGAAGTCTATAGAACAGCTAAAGCTGCTGCTGTTGCCGCCGCACAAAAGATTGACACAAAATATATATTTTATACAATATGTAGATTTTGCAATAAACATCTATATCACAAGTTTAAAACACTGGAAAAATTGAACAAATAAGGCCATGATGGTTGAAAAACCCAAAAATATCAAGTAATTTATCTTCACCAATCTCACAATATTTAGGTGGTTTATAGAACAAGAATTAGTTATTACATAGAAAAGCACAGATATTTTTGTTTAAAACTAGAATATCTAATATTCAGTTACAAACCAGAAGAGTGATTACTTCCACTAGGGTAGCAGGTAATCAGATCTGTTTGCTTAGTTACTAGCACAGAGAGGGAACAGGACTGGTTTGTGTGGGGTACTAAATATACTCGGCAAGTATTTCTGCAGTATCCAGACTGACCTGGATTTGCTAACAACTTCCTAGCTGCTCTGCAGCCAATTTGTTTAGTGAATAGAGATAATCCTGGTTCAGAAGGAAAGGATTTTGTTGTGTAAGGCAGCAACTGAATACAAAGGTAAGTTTATTCATGTTGTTGGATCTTGTGTGATTGGTGGATCCAGCATTATGCAGTTTATAAAGAGGGAATAGCTAGCTCACAGAAGCAAGGTTTTTGCAAAAAGATCAATTTTCTTTACCAGAATTGGGACTGTCATAAAGCTAAATGTAAATCTGCATACATTTTGGAGAGCAAGGATTGGGGGAAATGCTGGAACAGAGGAATCTATTTCTCAAAACCTGATTAGTGCTTGTCCTTGTAGATATCATTGGTTATCCTGTTGGCGCACGAAACTTACTATTCACTGATGGATATACTCATACATCCAACAAACCAGGGTATGCACATGTCTAGGACAATGGAGTTGAAATTTTAGGTATGCCATGAGAAACGTACTGTAGAAACCATGGATACTACGTGCTGCTTTGCTACAAATTGTTTATGAAAATGATAGTTGAGCCAGATAGAGGTATTAAGGTGCTTCTCTGAGAGACTGGGTTCTTATGCAGGGGGGCTCTGGCACCTCTAGTAAAGGCAGGGGAGAATTTTTCTCTTTCACTTGCATCTTGCAATTACTATCTATGCTTAATTCAAAACTAAGAGGTGCTTCATGTGCAAAACTTTTCCTTGAAGGCAACATTTTCCTTGGGAGCAAAGCAAAACGGTCCAAACTTATGTTTTCCCTCTATTTACTCCCTTTCAAGATTGTGCCACTTCACAACTTGGTACTATGTTAAAGACAGCTTTACGTAGAAAAAGTTTTGTTAGACTTACATATTTAAGAGGGATTACAAGGTAATACGTTTATGTTCAGTGCCAAGAACACATTTGACTTCTTGTAGCAAAAGAAATTGGACAGAAAATGATTTCATGACTAGAATCCAAAAGTATCTGATCCTGGTGCTCTAATGTCACCTGCAGCTAAGGAAGCTGCTTGCCTATTTAGCTGAAGAGGGAAATAAAGACACTTTAAAAATGGGTTTCTTTCATTAAGGCTTCCACTATGAAGAGGTGTCATAACGTCTGGTTTATCAGACTGAGTGCTTTTACATGGAAGGCTGGGCTAAATGGGTAGCATGTAGAGGTGGGCTAAAACATAAGTTACTGTTTTGACAGCTTACTCCTGTCCATCTGTATCACTTAAAAGCCTACAGTTGTTTAACAGTCATAGTCAAACGACTTCTGCAAGGGAATATTACAGTAATATCATTAATTTGGATTCAAGAATCATTGGCTATTAGTGCTTAAATAAGTTCATTAGAAAGCACCCAATCACCAAATTACTTTCACAGAGCTGCATATACCTTGCATAATCTTTAAGATTTAGTCAAAAAGTGAAGAATAGCACTGTAGTAATTTTGCCCAGCTGCAAAATAAAATACCTTTTGCTGCTAATGGAACCCAAGTCTTCATTCTCAATTCTAAATAGCTGTAAAGTCAAAACAATTTCAGTTGGTGAACTATGAATCCAGTTAATTTATAATGATCATTTGTGTTATCGCTTCACAAATAGGAAGGAAATCTGAATTGCTGATCCTTGCTTATGGTTTTGTATGCATTTATACCCCAGTTATTTTCTGGTCCATTTGGCTTCCTATTTCTCAGCAAGTTGGTAATGAAGTGTCTGTGTATCATTTTGACCAGTAGAATTTCTGTTGCATTCCCTGTTCTAGTTATTCTGCAGTAACATAAAGGTGGGCTAATAGACGTTTATGCTGAGATGAGTAAGCACCTTGTTCCATACTGGTGTAGCAGTTCCTATACCCACTTACTAGCTTATTCCTGTATAGCAGGCAATCTTTGGACTACAAGCACTTGAAAAAAAAATTAACCCCACTCCAATCACCAGCACGGCAATGGCCTTAAGAAGTCCACAGTGGGGTGAATGTTTCTAAACATTGTTTCTTGGTCAATAAAAGGGTAGCCCCAGCATCTGCCAAAGCTAACTGTACTTTTCGTACCACTAGCTTTACAAAGTAAGGCTTGAAAAATAAAAGGTATTAGCAAAACAGGTTGAGATAGTTATGTTTGATGTGCTAGCAGAGTTCAAAAATGGCTCACTTCGGCTGGCTTCACACAAATAGTGTGGGATTTATGACATGTCTCGGGTAATTCCGGAATTGGGCTAAAAGTTGCAAATGTATCACAATCATCAGGAGAAGCACCAAGAGTCTGAAAGCTGCATCCAAAAACTCTATTCAGGGATGATGATAACGCAGCTACTCCTGCTTGCCACCCTGCTCCCAAAAAGTAGGGAAAAGTAGAAACAGAAAAACCTTGCAGCAGAACTTCAAAGGTACATTAAACATCCATAAATTTAGACATATTTAATGTGAGGCTGATTTTTTTTTTAACACGACAGTGGGCTTGGATGAATTGTCCAAGAGAAATTAGCACTGGACAATCTTAGCAGCTGAAGAATTGGCATGAGCTCTATTAGAAAATCTAGGGTGGCAGACACAATTTCAAGACGTTTCAACTGAAACCATGATGCTGAAATCCCCTTTTTTCCTCTAAAAAGAAAATGAAACTGTAGCCAGAATTTTGCTGGGTCAGAAAGACAGGTACAGCAGATGGCACTTGTCCTAGTAATGATCATTATGTATACATCTATGGCAAACCAAACTTGGATACAATTACAGCTGCACAGAGTGTATGCTGCCCTATTCCAAATAACACCGCACCATTGAATAGCTGAAAGCCCAGTTGCATATACTGCACTGAGAAAATCCACTTATAAATTCAGCCACTGCCACAGAAAGCTTCAAGAATTCAATGCTGATTATTACACAGAAACTTTTCACTCAAGCTGGAATAATTCTTGCAAATTCCTGCCCTATACCCAAGCATTAACCATCACTGTCCAAGCTTCTGGAAATCCAAACTCTTGTGTCCAGCAGCCTTGAGTAATATTAAGATAGATGCTCAGCATCAAGGAACAGGCAGACACAAGGAGTTTCCCACACAATATAACGACATTCAACCTGATCCAACTAGTGGACGGAATGACTCACCAAGAATCAATTTCAATGGCTCCACTAACTCAGGTGTGCCAGAGACTCTGCATATCATACTTCCGCCAAGAGGCAGAAAAGGCTAGGCCCTTGCTAAAACTTGGGCCAATTTTATAATCTCGAAGCATGGGTTTTATGCATTCCCAGCAGCATAAGCTGGGACCATGCTTAGTCAAGCACATAAATTCCCTTCAAAAATCAGCCAAGGGTGAAGGGGGTCCTGATTTAAGCCAGTTTCAGACTACCTATGGTAATCAAGGAGGTAGTCAAAAAAAGAAACTGACCCAATCAGTGAAATCATGATCAGCCCACTAACCAAGTACCCTCCCCTGCTACCAGGTATTAGGCAGGCTTTTAGGAGGAGTGTTGTTGAGATCTTACTTGGTTTGTATTGGGTACAGGTAGGCCAGGGACGGGGGTGAAATGAAAGCGCATTGCATACCACTCGGAGACAGGGAACAGCACATCTTTATCGCAGGGCAGCACAACGCAGTGCAAGATGCACCCTGACTTCCTGCTGGCCACTTAGTAGTCAGTCCCTCCTTTATTTCTCTTTAACTGGAAGGCAGTGCTTGCACAAAGATGCCCCGTGAATCTGTCCGTGCCAGTTTCGAGGGTGGCTCCATAGGCTCGGCTGTCAGGCTGCTGGATTCATTGGAGCTAAGAGACAATTCTTGAGGCATTTCTTCATCGCTCTCCTCCTCTTCTTCCTCTTCTTCATCTAATTCAAAAGAAGAAGCCGTTACATCAGTTGGAGGCACAAAGCCAAGTTAGACCCTGAGCACTGAGGCATTGAAACTTTATTTCCTTAGAGGTTGTCCATTACCAAGCAATCACCTCAAAACTAAGTATTCCTTCAGTCACTTCAGCCATAGAGATATCGGTTGGCCCTAAACTGTCAAAATTGCTAGGCCCGAGAGATACAACAGTGGCTCATTCCTGTAGAGGGAAACCTCTGAATAAGTAATACGAGGGATAACATTACACCTACCATGCTCACTACTCTTTGGAATTAAAAGATAAAAAGTACTAAGACTTTTGTCTAAGTCAAGGGCCAGGCATTTTGACTTGCTGACTAGTGAACAATCTCTTAGCCACAAAATGGGTTAAGTAAGTAAAGTCCTTTATTGTACTGGACTCTATGTTTTAGTTTGGATTTTTTGTTCCCACTTCCCCCTCTTGCATTATAGTACAATAATAATAATACAGCTTTTAAAGTTTACAAAACTTTTATGCAAAATTATTATTTTTGCAAATTATTCAAAGCACAGTAAATCACAAAAATACATTTTCACTGATAAAATATCTTGTAGGTAAAAATTTACTAGCAATGTATTCTTGATTTCACAATGAAAACATGTAATGCCACTGTTTATTATATTGTTCCTGCTTCGCTACCATCCCCCTTAAAAAGACTGAAGGGTAAAATCACTTGGATATTATGGGCTCGAAGAAATAAGCCTCAGAGGTGCTCTTCCCTCTCTGAGTTTTGTTGTTGTATGATGCTCCTCATATTCCCCAGATGTTGTGAATATTCCAACACTGGAAGTCTTTAAGAAGACGTTGGATAACCATTTGTCTGAAGTGGTGTAGGGTTTCCTGTCTAGGCAGGGGGTTGGACTAGAAGACCTCCAAGGTCCCTTCCAACTCTGTTATTCTATTCTATTGTATGGTTATGCTTGTTTAATGCTTAGATAACATCCCCTAGCCATCCCCTGCTAGGCTTTTCCCCTGATCTCCAGAAAAACAGAAACATGGATAATTTGTGGAAGGATGGCAATATAAATTCAACTTCCAGACATTCAGAGGCAGTTTTTATATTATAGGTAGTCCTTGACTTAAAACTATTCATTTAGTGATCATTTGAAGTTACAAAGGAACTGAAAAAGTGACTTATGAGTAGTTTTTAGACTTTCAGCTGCTGCTGCATCCCAGGGTGATTTGATCAAAATTCAAGCACTTGGTAGCTGCCAGGTCTTTAGGACTCTATGACTATGTGTAAACTTATGCTCTAAGTAAACAGACAATTGCCAGAGGGTCATGTTTGTTTTCAAGGCAAATGAGCAGGAGAAAGATGAACTGAAGTAGAACATTTTTGGGAATTATTTCTAAAGATATAGGAAACCATATTTTTAAGCCCTGGAGGGTGGGAATTTGTATTGTCCTTTTACATTTGCTGTTTTTTTTAAATTGTACACAATCGTTTTGCGTCTCCGAAGCGAGGCGTGGGAGGAGTCACATGTGGGTATTAACACAGCCTATTTGCCCAGAGACTGAGGTAGAATTTGAGGCCACTCCTCCGCTCCTCCTCCTGACTCCCCCAGATTAACCTCAGTCTTTGGCCCAGAAGGAGTATTTTACTGACTCTCCACTTGGCTTCAGAGGTTTTGCCTTAAGGTTTTAGTTCGTGTTTTTTCCTACTTGTGATTCCTCCCACCTCTCTCCCTGCTGCCTTTTTACTTTTTTACCTCTGCACAAGCTGGTCTTGCTGCACTAGCAGGAGCCCCTGAACCGCTGGGTGGTTAGAGGGGAGGCTGTGGGCCGTGCGCCGGAGGGCGCTGTACCTGCACAACCCCCAGATCCACCGGAGGAGCTTGTAGACCGTTCAGGAAGCTGCTGGAGGACCGGATCGGCAGAGGAGCTCGGCAATGATTTGCGTGGTCGGCAGTCGCCATATTGGAGCGGCCATTTTAAAGGATGCACGTGACTGCAGCGTAGAGACCGGTGGGCCTGATATCAGCCGCCGCAAGGGCCAGAACCATTGTTGGCGTTCAGGAAGAGACTATTCAGGGCCTGTACTCCACCAGTGACCCGGAAGGGTCCCTTTGATTCGGCGGTGGGCCAGCCTCCTTGAGCTGCGGATCGGCAGCGTGGCTACGAACAGCGCAGGTTCAAAGGAGCTCCAAACTGCGGGCAGACGCCAGGCCAGTTTGCAGAGAGGAGGTGGTGAGGCAGCGCACTGTGAGTACTGGCGGCGGATTCCTCAAGGAGCGGGGGGGGCGCCTGTCCTTAGATCACCAGGGGGGTCCGACCCGGACGAGGGGACCTCCCGTGGAGCCAATTCAGTAACTAGGGGGAGGTCCACCTCAAGAAAGGTGACCTCAAAGTCGGTTAGGAAGAGAGGGCCTAGCATGTAGCACCGCATTACCAGAACAGCTGGCAGAAGGGGTAGAGAGGAAGTCAGCCCTTCCCTATCCAGGTCACAATCTCCTCTCAGGCCTTCTCCCCTGCCAGAGGCCTGTCCGGGTTCTCCAGGCTCCCCACGTGGATCCGTGAGGGAGAATAGTTCCATGTCCCTCCCTCTTTCTCCTGCACAGTCTTCAGAACACCGGGGAGATCCCTTTGGCTTGTTCCTCCCGACCACACGTGGCCCCACATCTGCAGGCTTCAGGCCTGATCTGGAGCCTCCTAACCTCACTCCAGCTTATCCGGAACTTTCTGAGGGTTTCCAGGACGTGATTGCCCACGCCATTGCTCAGGGCATTGCCTCGGGCATGCAGCATCAATTTCAGGCCTTTAGACGAAAGTCTTCCCGTGGGAGCCCACAAGATCATCCAGACCTACCCCATTC
The DNA here is from genome assembly GCF_964273705.1 of Natrix helvetica. Lineage (NCBI taxonomy): Eukaryota > Metazoa > Chordata > Lepidosauria > Squamata > Natricidae > Natrix > Natrix helvetica. The sequence continues at coordinate 200,540,207 of NC_138548.1, forward strand.
CTCAGCTGCCAGGGAGTGGAGATCAACTTCCCCTTCCACAGCTAGCGAGGGGTCCGAACAGGAGGAGGAAGGACAGAAGGAGGTTGAATTTTCTGAGGATGAAGATTCCCAGGTCCCTGAGGCCCCCGCCATCACTGGCCTGTTCCCTTCTGCCCTGTTTAGCTCTTTACTAAAAAAGGCCAAGGCTACTGTGACTTAGATACCATCTCAGCTTCTTCCCAAGTTGCTGCGGCCTCTACCTCTAGAGGGGGGACCAAGAAGGGGCCCTTTTATAAGCCTCAGGTTGAGAAGGAAGATATTCCAACCCCAGATTTGTTCATGGAGGTGCTCAAATCTCAGTGGGTCAAACCTGGCATGTTTCCTACTCCAGGAAGCAACGACCGCAGGTTTTTACAACCTTAACGCTGATTTCGCTCAAGCCTTACAGGTCCTAGATGTTGACGTTCCAGTGGCGGGCCTAGCCTCCTCTTCGGCGGTGGTGACTGGCGATATCTCCAACTGCCTGAAGGCAGAGGATAAGAAAGCAGAACTGGTTCTGCGCAAGACCTTCCAGGCCGTAACATGGGTGATCAGAGCAGCTGCGGCGGCTTCTTTTTTCAACAGGTCCACTCTGCTGTGGCTGGAGCAACTCCGGGATACAACCCCCGCTTCTGATGTGCGGCTGCTGCAGGACATCAAGAAGCTGATGGTGGCCAGCCAGTTTTCAGCGGATGCCACACTGGATGCCAGAGCTTTGTCTTCCTCAGTGGTTTCTAGGTGCCTTCTCTGGCTGCGCAACTGGCAAGCGGAGTCCAGAGTGAAGTGGCATTTGGCGGGGGCGGAGTACACGGGAGATAAGCTGTTCGGAGCTTCCCTTGATCCTATCCTTATAGAGGATAAGGACAAGCGCAAGGTCTTTCCTTCCACGACCAAGCGCTCAGACCACCGACCAGCGCCTTACCACAGGTGGTCCTCCTTTCGATCCCTGGAGCAGAACTTCCAACAACCAAGGTACTCTGTTCCCAAGACAGGGGGATCAGTCAGGGCTGGGGAGGGAGTTGGTGAGTCTCTCTGTTCCCTTCCTTCCCAGGCTCTTCTACGACTGCCATCGGCTAATCTGGGGGAGTCAGGAGGAGGAGCGGAGGAGTGGCCTCAAATTCTACCTCAGTCTCCAGGCAAACAGACTGTGTTAATATCCACATGTGACTACTCCCACGCCAGCTTCAAGACATGCAGTTCAGGTAAGACCAACTGACATTTTATTCACTAGACTGAGTAACAGGGATTAGCACTCAGGGGAAACAACAAATTTTTCACTCCAGAAGGGGGGTTGCAAATCCCCCAATTTTTTAATTTTTATACACACACACATATGCACACACAGAGAAATAAAAATTACTTACTTTTTCTCAAAATGTTGATGCCCTTGCTGAAGATTGTTAACATCTCACTAGTTCTTATATGGGATAGCCAACATTTGGCAAGATATTTATGTGATTAATTTAACACCCCCCCTCCCAAGCCTAACAGACTGTAGGCAGCTTACAGAAGTTAAATATAAAACAGTACAAAATCAATTAAATGATTATATCCTTAATCTAATTTCCAATTTAGAGATTTAGAGTTCATCTCAAGGGCTTTCTGGAAGAGCCATGCTTTCACCTGCTTCCCAAAAACCCCCCATGAGATTATCTTTATCTCAATGGACAAGATACTACAGAGAGTGTTGCAGGGCCTGGGCCTTCGGCAATCTCAGCCAGCTGCACTGCCTCGACTTCTGCCCCAGTGTTGCCACTGCCACTGAGAAATGTCACCCCAAGCAAAAGCCATGTCCAGGAGGTCCCTCTGATTGCAAACCTAATTTTTTCCGGGAGAATGCAACCCTATCAAGAGTCAAAGATAGCAGAATCCTGGAATCAATAACCTCTGAATCAACAGACACTGTTTTATTTGGACCGAATGTAAGCTTGAGCAGAAGCGTTAAAAATACATCTGCATCAATGGTCTCTCTTTAATTTCACTCTCTGTGCTGAGTTTAAAATCATGACATCTCCCAAGATGTGCGGATAACTCTTAATTTCATCCTAGGAGCTTGACCTGTACATGGACAACAGGAGGACTCATTCAACATTGTAAAGCCTTCCAGGAAATGAGGTATGAGGTAAATGCAGACCACCCAAAAGTATGCAGCACTGGAGTCTGGCATGTTTTGCATGCTACCCAAGCAGCATTCCCAAGCTTAGATAGCTGACATGGGTTCTAGTTAATCACTCCATGAAATTCCATGGATACCTCTCTGCCGTAAACTGTCTTCCTTTTTCAGTCCTGGTATCAAGAGCCTAACCTTAGACAACCAACTTGTACTGGAGCAGAATCTGTTTCAGGCATAGCTGCAAACATATCTAAATATGCCCCCCGGACCATTTTTTTCATACAAATGGAAGAAGCAATATTTGACTCCCATTTGTAAAGGAGGGAGTAATAATTCCAAACAATCTGACATTAAACAAACAAGTAACCCCTTAAAACAATTAACTCCTTAAAGTGCTGGACAGTACCTTTATCGGGGTCCAAAGGGTTCAAGGAACTTGCCAGATTTGCAAACTTAAAAGAAAACAAAAAACATAGATAAGCAATTATGTTCTCTACAGCGAGACAAATTTGTGTAAGGGACAGATCACACAGAGCTGCATAGACATACATAATGCTTATTTTTTATCCAGAATATAGTCATATGATTTTACCTTGATACCTTGCTGTTCCGGAATGTCCTGCACAGGAGATTCCACTGGCTACAAAGCATGAGTAATTATATATGATTTTCCATCTGTAACTCTATTTTGAGTTTAGGAAAAAGGACAGTGCAGACACAGCCTGAGTTAACTTGGCATCTTCTACTAATCAAACCACTTGAAGTACAGAACTACTACAAAATATACTATCAGAACAGAAGAACTGAGGCTCCTGATTATATGGAGTTTTGGTCTATATTCAGCTATACATCAGATTTATAAGGCAGCTGAATATAGACCAAAACCTCATATAATCAAATATAGAGAAAAGTATTTCTTTCTTTGGGATATCAAGTGGATGATAATCAGAATTTTCAGAACACTCTTTCTGCCAGCAATTCATTCTTACGTTTAATAGCCATAAGACCTACCTCTCCCATAACAGCTATAGGAGTCACACCCTTGGCCTGAGCTACACGATGTTCTATCAGGTAGTACATATATTCGTCATAGAGGAGGCGGATGAGATGAAAGGAGCCAAAACTGGCTGCACTTCGCAGGGTCAAGTCCCGAATCACCATGGAGCTGGAAAGAGAAGTAGCCCAATGCTGCACATATCATTGAAGTAGAACACCAAGGCTTGTTAATTAAGTCATTTACAGCCTGGGCACCAAAGAGCATGTCTAACTTCTGCATCTCACCTTCCACTTACCTATAGAAGGACCACTTGAGGAGAAAATGTTTGGCAGCTTTGGGAAAGCTGGGGCTGCCATGATAAGGTTTTAGGACTTGGCTGACTACACCATCCAGCCACACTGCCCACTGCTCCAGAGAGTTCTGCTGCTGCAGAGTCATTTTGAAGTCTTGTTCGAGCCGCTGTACCACACGGTCCTCACACCTGCACACCCATGAGGCCTGCTCCTTTGGAGGAGCAAAGAGAAAAAGGAAATTCTTCAATGCAATTGCTGCACATACATACTCTCTCTCTCTCTGCGGATAAGCCAATGGCCAATCTGGTGGCTTAAAAAAATTAAAACATGTGGAAACAGAGCAGCCAAAGTAATTTGGTATTTAAAAAACAATAATACATCATGAGCTATTATGAAATATATTTTCTCCATTTAAAAGATGAACCGTCCAACGGCTCACTTAACTCTAGATTTTCTAAAATGATTTGAGGCACTGAGGATCTTTCCTCCTCTCCTCACAGAGGCCAGTCAGGCTGCCCGCTGCCCTGAGAGGAAGAACAACTGGTCCCTCTGCTCTGGAAGTCATTTCAGCCTTTTTCAGTAGCCACTTCCTATTACAGCTGGCCCATTACAGGATGGAAAATTAAACATTAAGAATAGGTGCCTGAATTATCTGTTTTTCCATTTCCTTATGTAATGTATTATTTAGATTATAAAGCTGGCAGTATGGATGGTCTGGTTTTTACTCTTCTAAAAGTAATTTAGGGCTGAAGGGTGGAGTATAAACACTATAAAAAATGACCGAGAAAACAACTTTGATAATGAGATTGATGAGGCAAATACATTTCTTTTGAAAAAGAATGCTAACCCAGATGGGCACAGTAAACTAAACCTTCTTATGTCTGTATTTGAAACAACCCCTATATTGGCTACTTAGTTCACTAAAAATAACACAGAGAAAAAAAATATTTGTGATAAATAGCACCCAGCCCATCTGAGTCAACAAGAAAATAAAACATTTTTTAGTTTCTAGCTGCAAATGGAAAAGGAAGAAAAAAACCAGCATGGCCAAATTAGAGCATAACGACATGGATGGTTACCTGGACATTAGCAAAATCAACCCGGTTGAGATCACTTAGCATCTGATTAATTTGAGCTGTGTTCTGTAAAACAGCCCGGGCAGCCTGGGCAAGATGGTTTAGAGAAGTGTACCGTCGCAGGGTCTGGGCAAAGGCACTTGCTGCAGCCACCTGAGAAAGAAAACACAAATGACGTAACTTTTTTCATACCATTCTGCTTGGTGAGAAGGAACTAAGGAGTTCAGAGAACAACTTCAAAATAACCTCAGTAGTAGCTATGGCTAGGAGGGCCTTTCATAGCTTTGGACTGTGTAGCAGTTGCGCCCACTCCTGGATTCGGGGGGGGGGGGTGATGTTACTTAAAATTACTCATGCTCTTGTGATCTCCACACTGGATCATTGCAACATGCTCTTCGTGGGGCTGCCCTTGAAGAGTGTTTGGAAGCTTCAGCTGGTGCAGAATACAATAGCACAGGTAATTAATGTCTTTGGGGTTTGGGTCCATGTAATACCACCACTCTGTGAATAGTGTTGGCTTCCAGTGTGTTTCTGGTGACATTCAAGGTACCGGTAGCTATCTTTAAAGTCCTTCATGGCTTGGGACTGTGTTACCCCAATTGTTTCTACGTATCTCACCAGTAGAAGAGCCTGTTCCAGATGCCTTCAACTAAGGAGTATTGGCTGGTGGGAGTCAGGAGGAGGAACTTTCTGGCTTTGGAACAGCATTCCACCTGAGATCAGGTTAGCCCCAATTCTGCTGGCTTTAACATTTGATTCTGTGCCTGGGCGTTTGATAAAGCTTGCCTTTTGGTTTTGCTAAGAGTTATTTTGTTTTTATTTTATTATTGCTACCTATTTTATTGTAAGTCACCAAGTCATTTATGTGAGATGGGTGACTATATAAATCGATCAATCAAATAAATAAATAAACTCCAAAAGAAAGTGGGAAGAAGGAGGTGGCATTCTAGCGTCAAGTGTGCACAGCAACTGTTAGTGGAATTGTCTATCAATCTCTCCTAGCACAGACCTCAAGTTCCCCCCAAAATATTAGAATTTCCTATAAGGAGGAGAAGGAGAAGAAAACATCTCAAACTGCTCCACACTTCCTGCCCCACAACGTTTTGTTCTTTGGCTCACCTTTACTCGGACCATCTCTTCTGGAATATTCATCATAGCGTTTGTCAACCAACTCTCCAAACTTTTTGCAAAGTTTCGGATTGCTTGTGTCAAGGCACCTGGAGCAGAATTGGAACCACAACAATAATTTCACTCTAGAATAGGCACGTTCACAGTTGTTGTTATGGATCAACAGTTGACCTAACTGCTTTCCTTTCTACTAAATTAGACTGCTACCCCACCAATCACAGAACATGGGATTAAGCCCACAATGAGAGAAAGCAGCAGTTTCAGGAAGTCTTTCCAAGAGCTGAAGTCTCTCCACCCACCGCTGATTACCCTAGGTTTCTCTTAGACCAGTGATGGCTGAAAAAAAATGAGCTGTGCACAGTAAGCTTACTCGGAATGGGCCGGAGCACTTCTGGGATGAGGACCTCTACCAGCCCCTGGTATAGCAAGTTGTCACAGTCTTTAGTCCATTTGAGAACAGGCTCATACTTAGACAGTATCACCAAGCAGTTCTTTGGGAGACGCTTCTCTGCTTCATCGTGGCTAAAATATCAAACATGCATACGCCAAATTTTAAAAAAAAATCATCACCAAATTACAGCTCATTTTCTCAGAAGCCAGCATGCCTCCCTGTAGTTCTTCAAAGGAATAATCAATGAGTAGGAAAATTTGTTTCCAAGTCAACATTCCTTTTGAAGTTAATGTTTTATTTGCCCTGACAACAATCTGTTCACAATGGAATCCACTAATATCTTTACGTACCTTTTGTTGGTTAAAGGTTGCAGTTAACATTTGTGTGAAAAGGAGGGCTGTAAATTGAATGGGCCACATCGCACACTTGGGGAAGAAATGGCAACTTTGCAGTAATACTCACATAACTATAGGGGAGGTTTCACTGGGCTGGTTCAAATTATATCTCCAAAAAGTCTTCCAGAGTGTCTCTACCAGTGTGAACTGCAGATTTACCATCACATCGACAATAGCCTGCAGAGAAGTAGTAGTTGTATAATCCACTGCCTATTTTACTTCTTGCAGTGGAAAAGCTAAATTTAAACTTAAACCCCTGAGCCCCACACCTTACCTGATCGAGTCCAAGCAAAACTTCTCCATGCTCACTGGCTTTCTATTTCCCAGACTACTTTTCCAGCCTGCCACTGGCTAAGAACTTTCCCTACCAAAAGACTAGGCTTGCTCATCTTGTGGAATTTTTTTCTGGCAGCAGCAATCCCTTTTTAAACCAAATCCATTCAACATATTTAATCACTTCCAACATTGATTGCAAAAAAAGGATCAGTTAGAATATCTAAAAGATTTCAGGTGACCTACTCATGCTCTAATGCCTCATTTTGCTTTCCAGTATAATCCATGACATACCTCACAATGTTCTCGATACAGCAGCTGGAAAGCCTTCACATCTTCAGCCCCAACACCCTCAGGGAGATTTTTCCCTTGTAAGTCCAACTCTGTAAAGTCAGGCAAGCTGCGAGAAGCATCTGCAAAGAGGAAGGAAAAGTCAGTCCAACAAGGTCAACTAAACCCCAATGAACAGCCACGCTTTTCTATCATTTGCAAGTGAAACTATTAGGGAAAATTCGGGTTTCATTTGCACTATGATTTTATTTTCTTGAAATAGGTGGAAAATTGGAGGCCTGAGGTCTACTGTTTTACTACCGCAAAAATACTGCAAAGACAGCAATATAAAGGATGGTACATATTCTCTTCTGCCTCTGACTGAGATCTCTGTGTCTCAAGTCTCATTCTTACCTAAGAATTGCTGGTACTGTTGTACTTGGGCACTGATATCAGATAGCCCTGAAGCCTGTTGCTGCCCCACAGCTACTCCGTTGGTCATGCCCTCCATTTTCTGAACAGGTTTGAGCCTAAAAGACAAAGTAGCTTAGAGTCAAGACATTTCAGAGCACAGTAATAGTGAGGAAAGGAATGGAGCACGCATGACATCAGGACAGGTATACAGTGGTGCCCTACCAAAACTATATTCAAAACTGGATGTAGGTAGAAAGGAAGTTCTTCTGAGACTGCACAAAATTTAAACAAAAAGGTAGGGAAAAGTACTAATTAGAACCTTCCAAAGACAAATCATGGAGGTTACTACAAAACCAGATAGCAGGAAAACTTAAAAGTTCCAACCGAAATCTTATACCACCAATCCAACTGGCCCCATATTAAATTTCTAGGGCTGTGGATAAGTTTAAACAAGTATCTTCACAACCAATGAATATGTCCTCTGTCACTGAACTCGGCACTTTTCCTGCACAATCTCCTACCGTTGCTTCTGAGAGAAAGGCTGTTGCCGCATGGCCAGATGTTGCTGGTCCTCCATGAGCCGCAGCAATGGGGAATTGGCTTTGATGCGCAGCCCATAATAGTGGTATTTGGAATTCCCTCTGAAAGAAAAATGAAAATAGAAGCCTGTATATAAATGGATTAGACCATAACAAACCATTTACTTTGGGGAAATGTCCCTCCTGCCAAATAAACTTGGTAGAATGGAAGAGACAACATGAACGCATTCTAGCCAGTTTGAGAAAGGGAAGCAGCAGGTAGGTTAGACGCTATTATGAATAGGGGAAGCTTGCAAGGTAGCTTACTTAGATAGGAAGAAAAAAAACCCTCTCATTTATATGTTTAGACTAAGAAGAGAGAAAATCTGGAGCGAGAGACTAGGATGATCCCCAAGAAAAGACTACAGAATAAAAATTAGCATTCTAAGGAGCTGGCAAGGGTTACGGCTAAGGTTCAAATTAATCATCTATCTTGGATTCAAGATCTTGGGCAAGTAATTTTTTTTCTGTCCTTACCAGCTTGCCCCACTGTGAAAGCAATATGTTGTGATCATTATGGAAATATGTAAGGTAGCCATTATTTGACAGTACCTTTAAGTTTTTCACAAAATTCCAACACTGCTAAAAATTGGGGACCACCGATTCAATAAAAGTTTATGAAGTATTTTAAGTATTCCAAAAAACATGCTATTATAATTCATGCCAAATTGCCTAGTGAGTTCATGACCGGAATGAGATTTGAACCTGCATCTCTTCAGCCTTGGAGACTTGAGGAAATACTGAATCTGTTCACAGAACATTTAACTAGCTATTGAATTAAACTTTTTCTGACCTAGCATCAAATACTATACTGTAAACTGATCAAATAACAGTGGGTCACATGCAAAGCTAAGGCATACAGTAATAAAGAATTCAAGATTAAACCAATTAGGTTGTCCTGTGTGAATGCAGCTGCTAGGTTTATCTGATTAATTATGTTTTGGGAAGCTAGATAGTATTGTTCCCCATAATTACATAAAATCCATGTTTTGTAGCTAATCCAATTCCTCCCAAAACAAATGCTTGCTTCAATGTGTGTCCTCCTAATAGTTGCCGGTATAAAAACAGAAACACAAATTTAACACTTTCCCCCCCTTATATGGGGAAGTCATGCTGGTTACACACCCTTCCATCTTTTTACCTGGTTCCAAGCCGGCGAGTTCGGAGTCCCATAAATACTGAGCGGATTAGCTTTCCAAAAGATGCTGCATTGACTGGCTCCAGTTTTTGCTCCTGACAATGCAGGAGGTAATGGCAGTACAAGGTACTGCGAGGAAGACTCACACCCTCAGCAGTCTCATAGTTATCCAACAGCCACTGGACCTACAAAGCAACAGGAATGCAATTCACAGGTCCTTCAAGTTGCCTCCCAAGCCTTTAACGTTTCCTTCTTCAACTCCCACCACTGCCCATCCCCATCCCCCTTTCTATCTTTTCAGCTGCCCTGCACTTCTACACCCTGCACTCCACCATTGCCAATTCTGACTAATCCCAAATAACGTTCTCAACATTGTTTCAGTTTCAGCTGAAATTTTTATTACTTTTATTTTGATTTGCTATCCACTCACTTCCAAAACAAACTTTTTATTTCCATCAAAATAACTCTTGCATTTTGCCTGCCTGTACAACTGTTCATTGCTCTTTTTGAGTATAATATATTTGCCTTTCTATGCATGTTGATAGATTTAAACATTTAATCAATTTCATTTCATTTGGGAAATCAATGTGAAGAGATTTATGAATTATAATAGTTCTAAAGAGAGGCAGAGAAAAGAGAAAATGCATTTTATATACTTATGGAGTATATATTTTATGGAGATTCTCAATCATCCAGGTCGTTGTTGTCCCAAAGGTTCTCCCCCCACCCCCCCAAAAAAGGCAACTGGACTTTCTTGAGGTTTTTTTCCCTTTGAAAGCATTTTGCTTCTCATCCAAGAAGCCTCTTCAGTTCTAACTGATGGAGAATGGAAGGTTATAGTCATTAGCACTAGAGAGCTATATGAATCCTTTCCCCAGCAGTTAGCTGGAATTGAAGAAGCTTCTTGGACGAGAAGTGAAATGTTTTCAAAACAAAAAAACAAGAAAGTCCAGTTACCTTTTGGACAGAAAAAAGTACTTTTGGAATACTTTTCAATTCTTATGTAATGAAAATTAGGCAAAAAACTAATTCTAACAATTAATTTATCATGTCCCCCTTGTGGCCTGAAAGAAAAATGCATGAAATCTGAGCTATAATCACAGACACAAAAATGTTATCCTTATTCTTATTGCGTCATCTTGCTTCCCCCAAGAATCCATTGGGAGATTATAAACAGATTCAGAATCTTTGGTTGTTGTAAGTAAAGTCTCCCAAAGGGAGACACCTTAAGTGAACTCCCAAAATGACCGCAGATCTGGGCAGCAGAAAAACTTAGCCACAGCAGCAGTACCTTCCATTACCTCCAAAAAGAAATTCACTGAGAATAACAGAAAAACAGAATCTCCTTCACCAGAAGAAATCTTATGAGAAATTGCCAGAGGGTTTAAATCAGCTAGAAAAGTTGTGGTTTTAGGTCATTTATTGGGGTTTTGTGGGAAAATTAACTTTGAGGAATAAAACATTTTCTTTGATTTTGAGGAAATATTTTTTTTTTAAAAAAGTATGCTACTAAAATCTCAGGTTAGTGAGAGATTGTAGGTAAACGTTTGGAGTATATTCAAAATGTATACTCAGTTAGCATAATGTGCTATCCATAACTTTGTCTGCTCATTTATTTATTCAACATGTATGGCCACACATCTCACCTGAAGGACTCTGGATAGCTTACTCTTTTGGGGAGCTGAGAGTGTAACCTAACAATAGCCAACACTCTTGCAGTTACATCTTTTCAGAGAGACTAGTAAAACAAGTACACTAAGCTGTCTTTTAGAGCAGTCTGCCCACAAAACATTGCTTTTCCAAAATATGGTCACAGAAAATCACCGCGTTAATAAGACTAGTTGCACTGGCAGCAAGAAAAGAAATGTCCAGTTCCTTTGAATCAACAAGCAAATATTTCAGTGGAAACTTACTGTTGCAGGCGAGGCACGGGTGGTGTGTGAATAGGACTGGCTTGAACTTCCCAGCATGTAACCTCCTTGAATCACATAGGTCCCTGTGCTGCTGCTGCTGCTGCTGCTGCTGCCACCAGTTCCTCCTCCTCCTCCTCCTCCTCCACCACCACCACCACCACCTCCTCCTCCAGTAGTGCTGCCACCACCAGCACCATTTCCTGCTGCTGCTGGTGCTCCTCCTCCCCCTCCTGCTGCTGCTGCTGCTGCTGCTGTACTGCTGCTTCCATTTGGATTGGCTATTATTTGTCCTCCAGAAACATACATAGGTACGGAGCCACTGCTGGCCACTGTTTGTGAGGTTGCTGGACTGGAGACCTGCGTTGGGGTGTTTTGGGATTCATAGTAATTTGCTCCAGTGTTCTGAGTATAGAGAGGGGCTTCTGTGTAAGGGTAAGTGTTGGAGCGTCTGAAATGGAAGAAACACAGTCAAATAAGCACATACACACAATAGGGGAAAACCAGCAACCTCGAGGAGAAAACTACACATATCCAGAATTGTATGACAGACACAGAGGAGGGAAGTTCAAGAAGCAGGAGATTTATTCTTTTAAAAGTTCCTGTAAAAATACCAATAATAGCATATCAGGCATCCTGTTCCTGCCGGGTTTTCTCTGGCATGTAAAGGGCACTCCTACTCCAGCCTATCAGATACAACTGGGGCACAATAACTGATGTTTAAGGTAGCATAAGATTCTTTCTTGAAATATTTTCAAGTTCCAGCCTTTGTTGGAATAGTGGTTATCTCTATGGTTCAGAAACAATATGGAATCCGCTGGTTCGGACACAATATGGAAACCTTTTGCCATTGTGTGAAAAACTAGAGCGTGCCATTATCCGGAGCAGCGGCTTTGTCAGCCTGAATCTGACCAATTAAATTATTAGGCTCAAGCTTCAGGATAGCATAAGCAGGATAAGCCTGACTTCTTTATACTCACATGGTACTTGCTGTGTAGCTGGCATCTCCTCCTTCCACATACTGAACCGGATTAGGATAGACATGCTGCACCGGAACCTGCTGAAGCTGCTGGACCTGAGCACACAAGCAGCAGGAAGGAAAGGGAAAGCAAACTGAGATTAAGAAGTAAGGCCGTGTTTACTGTCCCTCTCCCTTTCTCCCCCTTCCCCTCCCCACTCCTAGTAGACTTCCCTAAAGCACGCCTGGGCCACCAGAATCCTTTTTCTTCCACACAGGGGCATTGCTTTTATCCTGTATCTGACATTCAGTTATCATGGATTGATCTGATCAAAGGCTAATCCTCACCCCAGAATTTCTATGGAATAAGAATTCTCTGTGTAAGTGAAAGACACCGCAGGTCCTCTGGTTAGACAAAATAAGTTCAGCATTACAATCGTTAAGAAAGGAATGCAAGGCAAAGTACATTTTCCCACACACCAAAGCACAGAGCTATAGTAAAAAATGCAAGTACTCTTGGAAGTATTGCAACTACAATAACAATACACCATACAGTACAATTATTCAGAACTGTAGTTGACTGCAGTTGTTTGTACTAGGTTTACCCCTCCATCATGTGCAAAATGACTCTTTACAAAGATGTCCAGTGTTTTTTTTAAATTATCAGAAAATATTCTTTATGATTAATTAGTATTTCAGTATTCCTCTTTCGTAGACTGAACCTTGTTCACAAACCCAGGTTGAAATCCTGATTAGCTATTAAAACTTATATTTTAAGTTCCATGTCCACCAAAATGAACTTTGTTTAAAGAGTTTATATGTGTCCCATAAATAGCAACAGTACTTTGACATATACTGTGTCATAATGATTTACAGCACTCTTTAAGTGATTTACAGTCAGCATATTGCCCCCAACGATCTGGGTTCTCATTTTACCGACCTTGGAAGGATTGAAGGCTGAGTCAACCTTGAGCTGGTAAGAATCGAACAGCTGGCAGTGGGCAGATTCAGCCTAAAATACTGCACTCTAACCACTGCGTCAGTGGCTTATAGTGGCTTAATGGTAGTTTCACATAAAAGATGTGAAAGCTGGAAATGAATAAATTAGGAAAACCTCTAGGGCTTTCTCCCCTTTCCCTAGGCCATCACATTTCTAACAATTCTATCTCACACACACCTTAAGATTCCTATATTTACCCCTTATTTATGTAAAGCAAAATTAACTCTAAGTCTAAAGAGGTCCAAGAATTTCAACTCCTCTGGCAGGGTATGGGGGAAGGAAAATTGCTGTTTGACCACCACCAATGATTACGACAAGATTCCTTTGGAGGCACAGAGAAGGGAATGATGTTAGTTTGCTCTGTTTTCTGTTACTTAGGAAGTGGTGTGCACAGGGCTTGCTATTCTTGGATCTCGGTTATTGCCCTTTGCTGGACCTACTTTAAGCGCTGTAGCTGCTGTTCCAAACACTAGCACCTGAGGGACTCTCTGAATCTTGACTCTCTGGTCAGGGCTGGAGTGATGAGAGGAGAGGAATGGTAGCTGCTCTATCACCACCTTCTGTTGTGGCAAGAGGAGTGGCTGAGGAAGCATGCGGACCAGCTCCACCCACTGCTCCGAGGCAGAATCTAGTGAGTGCATGTAGTGGAGCCTGTGCTCCGGGCCAGGTAAACAGCAGCTGGTCAGCTGGGGTGCACTGCTGCTGCTGCTGCTGTTGCATTCTAGGGAGAGGTTTTGCTGTACTCCTTGTTGCTCCTGCTGCTGCTCCTGCTGACTGCTCTTAGAAGGACCACTGTCTGCATTCTAGACAATAAACAGAAAGACTAAAGCAATCAGAGCTAAAGGAAAAAAGAAACAAGAATGTCAAGGTTGAGACTGAGGACAGAAGGTCCCAGTACTCTGGCTATTCTATATTCTATCAAACAAAGGGGATCTTTTGGAAACTATCACCGCTCTGGGTCTGTTTCCACTTCACTATTTGGGCAAGTAGAGTGGTCAGTGGCAGAAATCTCTGGATGGCTACAAGCCACATCCACAAGAGGAAGATGGAGTAGACTAATCCTGGATCAGGACTATCAGGATCACTTGAACGAAATAAAGGGAGTATTTTTGCAGGAGGATCAAAGACATGGCTTTAACATTTCTGACATCAGTTACCTAGCTCAGAGGGCAGAAAGCCTCCGTGGCTACAGGATACAAGAAACGGAAACGCAGGCCAACCCAAGAGAAGAAGACAAACACTTACCTCTTGGGTAACATGAACCTGCTGGAGCCCTTGCACTGCCAGTTGTTGCACTGTACCTGCTTTGGGAGTTGTGGGAGTTGTCTGCACAACAGATCTCTGTGGAATGAAATACACCGGAGTCCGTTAGTGTACTTTGGGATCTAGTTTGGCCTAATGGCTTAGGCATCTGGCTAGAAACTGGGAAACCATTAATTCTACTCTTGCTTAGACATGAAGCCAGTTGGATAACCTTGGGTCAGTCCCGCTCTCTCAACCTTAGGAAGGAGGAAAGGGCAAATCAATTCTCAAAAACTTTGGCAAGAAAACTGCAGGGACTAGCCCAGGCAGTCACCAGGAATCAAAAACTGGCTCTAGTACGTGTGCACATATGCATGCGCATACCCATATACGGGCAGCTACCAAGGCCTAGAATGATTCATTAGATTTTCCATGAATGTCCTTTTTCTAATCTAGTGATAGGGCACTCTACAACAGTCCCTCTCACTTGTTCAGGAAGCAGAGTTAGATTCTAATGTGCTTCCTTTGGGAGAAACTAATCCCCCCCCCCTCCCCGGTACTAGACTAGCAATGCAGAAGAAAGCTTGAAAGAAGCACATTTTAAAAAAGTAAGAGTAAAGTCAAAGATATAGCCGAGAAATTGCTCAAATATATTGGGGCCCCAGTAATTTGTTTGCAAGTTCCTCTGTGTGTGAATGTCTGGGTGGGTTCAAATATCCTGCTTCCGGTGTAGAAAAAGGACCTTCGTGAAAACTTTAAATGAATCATTTTTCTACAGTAAAACCAAGTCATTCTACAGTGGGAATAAACATCTTGGAGGTGGATTTACATCTGGCTTTTGCTCAGAACAGTTCTCTGCGCTGCTAAATCACAGAAGATCATGTAACAATCCTACAGATGTCTGTTGAAAGTGGATAAAATGATTGCTTTTCTAGTGGAATGAATTGTTCTTCCCTGTGGGGCAGGATTATTCTGAATCTCTTATGCTTATTTGGTGCAAACTTGATTCACCAGACTGCAGTCAAGATGAAATATTACAAAGTCACTAGGAAACTGTCAGAGACTCTGAACTCCTTCTCAGCTAGAGCGTGATAACTCCATTTGATGTAGTTTGTGCCAATGTTCCTCTAGCTGGGTTTTGTAGCTAGGAAAGAAGGAAGTCCCATTAGAAGACAAAACTGACCTTGGGAATAAAGGTTGGGCTTAGGCACTGAGGAATGGATGATAAAGTATTCTTTCTTGACCAACAATGAACCTATTTCTAGGGCAATTATGAATGCCCTCCCCATGCTAAGTGTTTAATGGCTACTTTGTGCATGGGCTTGAATAGTGTTCATATTAGGGCTGGAAAAACTAGCTGGATCTTCCATGACAGATTCTGGTAGATAATAAATAGTATTGTCAATGAGTCTTTCCTTCGGAATTTCTTCGTGTGAAGATGGACATCTTCATCATTGGTATCAGGACTGAGGAGTGTGCTTTGGTTTGAATAATAGAATAAAGGAGTTGGAAGGGACCTTGGAGGTCTTCTAGTCCAACCCCCTGCTCAGGCAGGAAACCCTATACCATTTCAGACAACTTGTTGTCCAATCTCTTCTTAAAAACTTCCACTGTTGGAGCATTCACAACTTCTGGAGGCAAATTGTTCTAACTGTCAGGAAATTACTCCTTACGGTAGTTCTAGGTTGCTTCTCTCCTTGATTAGTTTTCATCCATTGCTTCTTGTTCTGCCTTCAGGTGCTTTGAAGAATAGCTTGACCCCATCTTCTTTGTGGCAATCCTGGAGATATCATGTCACTACTAGTCCTTTCATTAAATTAGACATACCCAATTCCAGCAACTGTTCTTCATTTGTTTTAGCCTCCAGCCCCCTAAGAATCTTTGTTGCTCTTCTCTGCACACTTTCTATAGTCTCAACATCGTTTTCACAATGGGGCAACCAAAACTGAATGCAGTATTCCAAGTGTGGCCTTACCAAGGCATTATAAAGTGGTATTAACACTTCACGTGATCTTGATTCTATCCCTCTGTTGATGCAGCCTAGAACTGTGTTGGCTTTTTTGGCAGCTGCAACACACTGCTGGCTCATATTTAAGTGATTGTCCACTGGGACTCCAAGATCCCTCACACAGTTACTACTATGACACCAGTCGGTGGAGATAGCTTGATTATACTCCATCTCTGAAATCTTTTGGTAAAAAGTTGAAGACTTGAGCGGTAGAGGCTGATGTTGAAGAGATTCCCTTTCTTAGGCTGTCTTCAGAAAACCTGGCGTGTGAGTACATATACATATATAAGAATGTGCAACTTCTTTGGAATTATAGGTAGTCCTTGACTTACAACCATTCATTTAACAACTATTTGAAGTTATGATGACATGGAAAAAAGTAAGTTGCAATCAGTCTTTTTACTTATGGCCATTGCAACATCCTTGTAGTCACATGATCAAAATGTGGGTGCTTGACCACCGGCATATATTTACAATGGTTGCAGCATCCCAGGGCCACTTGCGACTTTCCAGGGGGCTTCCAATTAGCAAAGTCAATAAAGAACCTGGATTCACTTAATGACTGCATGGTTCGCTTAACAACCACAATGATCCACTTAACAAGAAATGTAGCAATATAGATAATAAAATCAGGTGCGGCTTACTTAACAGTCACATCACTTAGCAACAGGCATTCTGGTTCCAATTGTAGCTGTAAGTCAAGGGTTACCTTTAATAGTTGTGTTATTAAATTCTAGGATGGCAAGTTAATTCCGTTTAGTCTCCAGGTCTATAAGCTGTAAGCAGCTGGGATCTGTCTCAATGGTGCTTTTTCAAAAGCATTGTCAAAAGTATTATTTTTTTAAGAAAGAAGAAGACAACGTTTCACTTCTCATCCAAGAAGCTTCCTCAATTGTGACCGGAAGCAAAACATTTTCCTTCTTCCTCCTCAAAAAACAGTCTAGTTGCCTTTTGAAAAAGTACCTTTGAAGAATCTTCATTCAGCTGGGATCTGGGAAATTAAATCCTCTATCCTAATCCTAGGTTAGTAGGCTGTCTGAGGTCAACAGGATCCATGACTGGGATGTTGAGAAGTTGACTAAGTTTGAATAGTAAGACAGAAGATATTGATCTGTTTTCTATTCCTGCCCATAATGAAAACTGAAACCTAAATCTCAAATTTACACTAACTTACTGAATTTCCTTTTATGAGGTTTAGAATAAAATGGGTTTCAGATAGGAAAAGCCTGATTATTAACCACTTAAAAAACAATGGAGAGGGGTTAGGAAAGTAACTAAGGAACCACATTCAGCAAAATTGTATTTACCTAGCATACAAAACTTAAAAAATAGCAAACAAAACATCGTTCCACTCAGCAGCGGGACATCATCCACCGGGATTCACATGAAGCTATCCAAGTTCTGTTCCGGTTGCCTGGTTAATAGATCTTTAGTCTTGAATTTGTTCCCTGTGCTTTTCATTGCAGCTCTGAAACACTTTGATTTCAATTCCAAAATGGTGCTTCAGGTATTCCTGGGCATATCGATGATACAAATGCAGTATCTGTCTTCAATTTTCTAAGGCAGCCATGCTTTTCTTTGTATCTTTCTCCCTTTTGATAACAGACAACTGCTTTAAAGTTGTATGTTTTGGATAAGGTGTTACATTCTCCATCCCATGAACTCAGAAGTACTTTTTTGGAATTACATGGAAAAATACACCTTCTATTCAATTCATAAGGCAGTCTTTCTGCTTGAATCTATCCTATTCTGTCTGATCTCAGATCACAGAATGGAACAGACAGAAAAATTAAACAGTACAAATTCTTTATATATACTTTAAAAACACTTCATGCAATCAAAGTCTGCAACTCCCATTTTACTGTCCATCAATTGTAGGTAAAAAAAGAACTTATTTTTCATACTAAAAGGACTGTAATCATGCTGTTCATTTGGTTATATTTCCTTAGAGACTATTTGATTTTTAAGTGGCCAACACCTGTTGATTTTTCCCACAGTTAACAGTATTGCTGAGATGATAAAACTATGTACTTGTTTTTGGTCTAATTAACAGTGAGATGGAAACTTAACAGGACTAACTAGGTAAAGCAACTAAAAACAGGCAGGGAAAGGGAAAGACAGAATTGGAAGACAGATGTGAAGATAAGCAACACAAAAAGGCAGTGAAGGTCAAACTGCAATTTCTTTGGTGCATAGCATACAGGACATCTATCTACTGTATATGTTTCACAAAACCTGAAAAATCTGAGTATCTGATCACTCACCTCAGGTGAAGAGTGGACTTGTTGCACACCATGTACAGTCAAAGCTATTGATCCTCCTTTGCTAGTTTGTGGTGTATTCTGTACCACGAGTCGCTGAAACAATTGGCATTAAAAAGGCCTGATTATCTTTAGAAGAACTATGATATAGGTTGAGCAAATCATTAAGAAGCAAGACCAACTGGTAAGTCGCTATGTTCGCTGGGTCAAGCTACCTAATCACATACATTCAGTAGGTTAATCAAATACACTAATTAATATGCATTTTGTAGACTGTGAAAAGGGTTTCATTATTTAGGGATCTTCACGAAGCAATTAATGACATTTCTTGCAATAAACATATTAGCTTGAGCTAGTACTGTAATGCAGCTACATCTCATACCTGAAATAGAATGATAAACACAGCACATTTTTACAGCAATATATGAAGCATTTGAATATTGTCCAGCAGGCAGGTTGCTGGACAAAAAGAGAATGCTTCAACACATTTCCAACTGTTTGTAGTAGCATCAGTGAAAGAAATGAGACTCACCTGTGGGGGTACTTGCACACTTGTAAGCTGCAGAGGAGATACTGTTCCAGGTTTTGTTTGTACACTGGCTTGAACCAGCAACCTCTGCAAATAAGAGAACAGGATTAAAAAAAGACAACTTTTGGCCTTAATCACTTTCACTATTTTTCTTACTCAGAAATTTTTAAGTTTATTATATAGTAAAGCCAATATAGTTACTTCTCAACTTATGACTACAACTAAGCTCAAAATTTATGTTGCTTAGTTGAAACAGTTGTTAAGTGAGTCTGTCCCATTTTATGATCTTTCTTGCCACAGTTGTTAAGTTAGTAACACAGTTGTTAAGTGAATCTGGCTTCTCCATTGATTTTGCTTGTCAGCAGTTTGCAAAAGCTGATAACATGGCCCCGGGACTCTGCAACCATCATAAATATGAACCAGTTGCCAAGCATCCGAACTTCAATCATACGAAATGCTGCAATGGTCGTGTGAACAATGATCATGAGTCACTTTTTTCAGTGCTGTTTACTTTTTTCAGTGATTTGAACAATCACTAAACGAATGGTTGTAAGTTGGGGACTACCTGTAAAATATTGGTATTTGTTATGTCAAAGTACTGAGGCAATCTGAGTGAAAACCCATTGTTCTCAGCAGCACAAGTAAAAGCATTTCAGAAAAAGAATGCCACTTTCAATTTGAGATCATAATTCCCTTGACACTTATATTACAATTAAGAACAAAATACAAAACACTTAGGCAGAGGCAGAGGTGCAGGAGGAGGAATTCATAATAAATCGGATTAGAGAATTTAGCACAGGCAGAATCTCTTTCAAGGGCCATTTGAAATCTACCCTGCAATAGTGCATGTAGTAAAGAGGGTCTTTTTCTCAGTGACCACATCATCTGCACTGAACAGAGTAACCATGTTTTCTATTTCCAACACTTTGCCTAATAAGATGTGGATAGAGGAAAGCTGGAACTGATGGAGGCTCCCTGTGAGCAATCTGCAAAATTCTCTGCAGACAAAGTCATGGAGTTATTTTGATTTAGACTTGAATTTGGGGGCAAATCATCTGAAGCTAACCTTGTCAGTTTCATATAGATCCTTTTCAGCTTGATGATGTGGAATGAATGTGCCGATAGCTAGGGGGCCACCATGTTTATGCTTACTCCTTGCGCCACCCAGTAGAATTAGTGTCAGATTGGGATTGGTTCCATGGCTAATTGGTTATTGATGCTTCTTTAAGTATAATACATGTCCTATTATCTTACATGGACTTTTGTAAGATCTTTGCTGAAAAAAGGCCTTCCTTGATCCAAAAGCTCTCATTAATTAGAAACTAGATTTTACAAGTGCATTCTAAGGCAAAATGTTTGAGAAACCAGTAGCTGTGTGTGTATGTGTGTGTGTGTGTGTAGACAGACAGATACACACGCGCGCACACACACACACTTCAAATATATATTTTAATTGGAATTTTGTTCAAATATGTATTGAACTATTCTGGTCATTTTAGCTTAAGATCTACATCAGAAGATGATGCAGCCAGGCGCAAATGTGAAATGGTTGCTAAGCAACCAAACTGATTACATGATGGGGGGGATGTTGTCATGATTGGAATTACTTTATAGGATATAAAGGGCCCTTTCCAAGGCCATTGTAACCTTGGCCCTTCATTAATGAATGGTTAAGTCAAGGACTACCTGTGTGCTATTTGCCATCTACGTGTAATTGCTAGGGAGATTATCTCAAGTTCTGTACTGTCCTTGGTATGCTATTGACGCCCAGTTCTATTTTCTCTTATTTTTCTGATTCCAAAAAATTAAACAGTACATTTGTATGTTACTTACTTTTGATATTCAATAAGATGAGAGAACAATTAAAACTACAGAATAATAGAAGTGTCTTTCCAATAGCTGCCCCTACCTTGTGTAATACCCTCCCACCAACTCTTTTAGCTTTCCAGAAGGCCATTAAGATTTGACTATTTAACCGAGCACTGGAGTACAGTAATGGCAGTCTATAGATGACTCTTGGGGCATCCCAAGGAATGACTGAGGTGGCTGGGGTGGGGTTGGTTTTTAGTTTGTGTTTTTGTTATTTATTGGTTTTTATGGTTTGTAGTTTATTGTTCTGAAGCACCCAGAGTTGTGCTGCAAATTGGGCAGCCATACATATTTTTTAAATAAGTAAATAACATAGAATTGCTGTTGGTAGGAAAAATCTGGACTCTGGAATTTAAGTGAGGCTTCTTCCAGTTAGAGTTGTACAGCAATAGAAGGAGCATGATCACAAATTACAGTTAGTGAGCCAAAGATGACCCTTGCTCCATAGGCTGCCTTTAGCAACAGTTATCTGCCTTGGTTACAACTTGTCTTGCTTGACAAATGCAATGAGCTGTATGCAAGCCAGTACAACTACTACAGAATACAAAGGGTAAGTTATTGTCAGTGAAAAACATAGATATTATATGATACTCACACTAGCTACTACGTAGTTGCATTCCAACATAATCCAATACATTGATATTGACTTTTAAAGCCATTAATTGATTGGCGGTGTAACTATTTACATATCTCTCTCCAACAATAAACCTACTTAGATTAGCAGGAGGGATCTTACTGATCTTTTGAAGATTTTCTTGTCAGTAAAAGGCTGACAATTCTCCTGCATGACTCCCAAGACATGGACCATACTCCCTAGGGAAATACTTTCGGCTGTCACTCCCTCAGCGGTCAGGTTTTCAATTGTTATTTCAGTGATTAATCCTCATATCAACTGTATTATTGTTACTGTAGCTCATATTTTGTATTTTTATCATCTTAAACCACCTTGATTATTAAGGAAGCAAAAAGCTGCGAGAGAAACAAACAGACCATCTCCTATTCTTAGCTACTTTGGAGACCAGCTTTCTTTTACTGTTATGAATTGTATCTGGAAACCTGAGTCAGACTTCCTCTGATTGCTTTAGTGCATCAATGTCACATTAGTAGCAAGACTCTCCGTTGAGCCACATACCTGCTGAGTGCCCTGGACTTGCTGAACCACCTGAGTCGGCACTCCTGACTGTGTAGCTGTGGACCCTGGACTGGACTCTGAAACTGTGTCGCTGGGCCTCATGGAGCCTTCTATTGAAAGGCAGAAATATATATATATATATATTAGACAAACGTCCCCAAGAAAATCCCAATTTTGCAATTACACCTCAAAAAAGCCAGGCCGGCTTGTTGGAAAAGCCAACTTTTTAGGGCGCGTCGGAAGGACCGGAGGTCGGGGATTATGCGAAGCTAACATGGGTCTAGGACAGTGTTTCTCAAACTTGGCGACTTTAAGTCCTGTGGACTTCAACTCCCAGAATTCCCCAGCCAGCTATGGAATTCTGGGAGTTGAAGTCCACAGGACTTAAAGTCGCCAAGTTTGAGAAACACTGGTCTAGGACAACTCGCTGCACAGTCAACTTGAAATAGGATGTGCCATGGGACAAGAGTGGCACTAATATCAAAGAAATGGTGGAATAGAATCATTAAAGGAAGGAAGCAAAAGGACAGAAAAATGAACTATGAATGATGAAAAATTAAAATTAAATTGAATTATTTAATTGCCCCATCGCAATTGTCCCACCACAAGTTGGCCATGGCAAGCTATCCTGCAGCAAGTTGGCCGTGATGAGCTGGTGTCATGAGTTGGCAGCAGCGAGTTGGCCGCACAGAGTTGTCCCATTCCATGCTGACACTGCTCTTCTTTAGAAGCAGCACTGCTGCGAGAAATTGAGTTACTTGTAAAGGCAGAGTGACTCTTCTTTTGAAGTAGAACAAGAAGAGATTAAACTGATATCACTTGGGAAGGCTTTAATTTGGGTTAGGGGTGGTCTTCGAAAAGGGTTACTTCAACTCATATGAAGAACGGTTGCAGGAACTGGGTATGTCTAGTTTAATAGAAAGAAGGACTAGGGGAGAGATGATAGCAGTGTTCCAATATCTCAGGGGTTGCCACAAAGAAGAGGGAGTCAAACTATTCTCCAAAGCACCTGAGGGTAGAACAAGAAGCAATGGGTGGAAACTAATCAAGGAGAGAAGCAACTTAGAACTGAGGAGAAATTTCCTGACAGAACAATTAATCAGTGGAACAGAAGTTGCCTCCAGAAGTTGTGAATGCCCCAACACTGGAAGTCTTTAAGAAGATGTTGGATAGCCATTTGTCTGGAACGGTATAGGGTTTCCTGCCTAGGCAGGGGGTTGGACGAGAAGGCCTCCAAGGTCCCTTCCAACGTTGCTATTGTATTCTTAACTCTATAATTTTATAACTACATATGTACAGTATGAACTACTGTTTATCCAGAGTTTTGGGACTAAATATTAATATTTTATTTTATGATGTTATATATTTATTTGTATCTCATATTTATTATTTCTATAAATAACTCAAGATGGTGAACATATCCAACACATCTTCCTCCGCCTATTTTTCACCCAGGTGGCTTTCATTGACAGTTCATATTGACAATTAAATTACACAGAGCAGCCAGCTTCTGAGAACAAATCATATTATTCAAATGTAGCAATTTATTTTCTTCACAAGAATAATGTAATGTCTAAGAATGTTTTCAGACTATGATTGTCTTAGGCTACAAATGCACAGTTCTTATTGAGAAAAGTCGATATGAGATCTCTCCAGCATGTTTCTGCTGGAAGCTGTTATAATTCCCAGCAGTCTGTCATTTCTCTTTGTAATGGTAATAAAGCAATCCATATATATTTACCCCAAAATGAGGATAACTTCCCCCACTACATCCTTCATCACATAGTCTCATATTTTAAAGTTGTGCAATATTTGTAGTGATAAAGCAAATGCCTCTCCTCTCTTTATTTTAGGAGCTCCTTCAAAGTTTTATTGTATATTTTATTTATTAGATCTAAATAAAAAGAATCAGTCTAAAAGGACCCTAGGCAATATATAGGATCCCATTAGATAAAAATGCCAAATCCAATCTGAAAATCTGGCTGACTGTACAAAAAACTATGATCAATAATGATTAATAGAAAAAAAACCAGGCTACTGTTCCATAAACAATTAATCTTCAAAGCCTCCCCCCCAACCCAAAAAGTCAGGATTTCACAAGCCTCTGGAAGTCACAGGATTGGGATCATCAACATCCTTCATTAGCCTATATCATGGGAGGGAAGATGCCCTCCAACTCTGCCCCAGAATGGAGGAGACTTTCAGCAGGCACTCTCTGGCCATCTGGACTGGGTGGGCAGAACCTATCTGGGAAAGTTGAATCTCCTAGACATCTCTTTGATTGAATACAATTTAAGTAAGCCATTTAGTACAACAATGCTAATAGTAACAACCCAAGCCTTGCGTAATTACTCTTACACCAGCAAAGTTCTATATTTTTTTATATTCATTTTTTGTGGTTTTTGTTTATTTGCCAGATGTTTCCTTTCTATATCCATCCCTGGAAGCATGTGTTTTTCTAAAGGCAAGCAGAAATATAGCTGTCTCTGGTACAGCAAGTGTACTTCTCTCTATGCATCTGCAATTACATCAGGATATTGAGTTTCCAGCATTCATCTACCCTCAATGATGTTACTGTCATAAAAAAATGTTCTCTATTTTCTGAAGATGCTACCTTTCATTTTCTTCTGGATTTTGAGATATAATCCAAAGCAGTGCATACATTTCTTTTCCAAAAGCAAGGCTAGGACATATGGTTCAAAGAACTACTATGACAATCAAGAAGCTTTCTATGCTGAGAGCAGACTCTTCTGCTTTGAACAACTTCTATGCTATAAGTCTGTTGGCCACAATGGGCTTGCGAGAGAACAAAGACAGCGGGTAATTTGTAAAGGATCTATCTCTGATATAGGCCAAGAGGTACTAAGCAGAAATCCCTTCAGAAGTACTTACGATCAAAAGGCATTGCATAAAGGCAATCATAATACATGATGAAGCTCCTGAAAGGTTTCAGCTCTAACTGCTCTTTTCCTTGAAAATAAAACAGGCAAGCCTTTTTTAAACTGGAACCTTGGCCCAAGTAATCCCCATTTGTTCCTACTAAAGCTTCCAGGCAGATTGATTTCGAATAAACATTCGCATCAGAGTAGGTACGTTCTCTGTTCTTCTCAGGATTGGGTGGCGGATGCCGGCTGTTCACCCGATTGTAATCGCAAAGGAGCAGTTCACATTTCATGGGTGTCTCATTTGACATGCTCAACAGGAGGGGAGAAAGGGCAGAGGAAGTCACACTGGGCCATCTGCACGGGGCTTCTGGATGTATTTGTTGTTATTATAAAATACAATTTATTATGTAGGATTTCAAGACTGTTCCCTTGAAGTTCTCTTGCAATGTGAAGAATGATCAGCATAATCAATATTATTGTGCAAACGGATGACTTGAGAATTGCTGAACTTCTCAGGGGCAGACCAGTTCCTTTCAATTCGCTAAAAGAATTAACAACTAGGGTAGAAATTCCCACAATGTCATACTGACCCTCTCTGACATGAAAATCTAGATAGGAAATTAAACTTAATGAAAAATAATCAAACACGTTACTTGCAAATAAGAGTTATTGGAGATATGAAAGCAAATAGATGGAAGAAGAGTCAGAAATATGTTACAAATATGAGAAACAATAAATCTATGTTTACATATGAGTTTGTTTCCTTTTATGCACTGATTTCTCAGAAGCGTCAACTTAGCACATCACTTCCAGACATCAATGCTTTTGTAATATAACAGTCATTGAAATGCCTACCTTGCCAAATCATTTCATCATTTATTATCAGGCAACTGTGGGAAAGGCAATCACAGCAATATAATCACCTGAGCCAAAACTGTGCTTGCAGATGCATTAAGTTCAATTCCACCAAAAGAAAGGGAAACTGAGAGTGAGGGCATTTAACTTTAGAATGGGCCAGAAAAGATATTACCACAAAGGCCATTTTCTTGGCCCGTCTGAATGTATTTTGTTACAAGGGCAAAATAGCAAACAATAGATCAATAAATTTTGTACACACTGATTTAAAAAATATATCAATAACCATTTAATAAAACATATGAACAACTCAGTTGGCTTATCTACGGTGTCTTTTAAAATTGTATTTATAATTGTCTTTCACTTTTTGCAGTGCAGCTGAAAATCAGCTGCTGCTTCTACTTGCTGGGTGGAAAATTAGCGTAATTCAAAATCATCTGTATCTCAATATGAACCTTTACTGTTTCTGATTTTTGCCAAGGCACATATGAAAATAGAATTCAGCATACATTGAAAACAAACTGTTAAACTGAAGGAAGGCTGATTTATAAGAACGGAATAAATTCCAATAAACTAAATCTATATACTACCAAAACTCTTGTCGTCATTAACTGGGTGAAATAGTGCATCATAGGGCAGCAATTTTTGAACAAAATACCACCAAATGGGATAACTTACAGAATCTTCCAAAATCTGTAGCAATGATTCTCTATAGCAATATCCACTGGCTGCTGGTAGGGAAGGCAAAGGGCAGGACAAGGGCAAGGGAGATTTCAATGCTTCCTGCCAGATTCCCACAAGCAAACTCAATGGGGAAGCCGGCAGGAGGTCAGAAGCCTTGCCTGCTCCCACTGTTTATTTTGTTCCCCTGATATTGTGTTTCTTTGTTTAGGTAAGGAAGTATCAACAGGGCACGGGGTTGTCTAACATCTAATAAAATGCGGAAGAGAGAAGTGTTCTGCATTGCAAAGAAAAAAGTCACTGTTGCAGGATAGTTAATCTGTAACCTATGAATTAAAAGCATTCTCTAAGTCCCTATTCTCTGATCCTCTAGACCCCACCCCAATCATACTATCAAACATTGTGGCACGTTGAGAGGATTTCTCGTTATTTAGTATGATTCTGCTGCAATATTATATTATTTCAAATAGCCTGCTCATTTATCCCAGAAATATCTGCTATGAGAGGAGCAACAATCTGCAATCCCACTTCCTCAAGACACAGTCCTCACTTATTGGCTTCAGAAAAGGTGCTTTATGGCCTCATAAGGCACTTCCGATTGTTGCAAAGTGTCACTCCAGCCACCCGCATGGTCACATGACTGCGATCTGGTTGCTAGACAATTCAGGAAGTCAATAGGGAAGCCAGCAGGGAAGGATACAAGCACAAGGGATACAAGGGAGCTGAAATCCTTTGGCAGCTATAGGATGAAGCATCCCACATATGGATTTCCACTCTGTGAAATGAGGGGAGGTAAAATCCTTCAGAGGAGTGAGTGCAGGAACATTTCAGAGCAAAAGGGCTCCGAGATGAAAAATCCTTAACCATGGCCAGCGTTGGCCAGGGAGACACTAGTACAATATGCTCTTTGCACAAAACTCAAATAACTTTGCACCAAAAATTACTGGGCAGATTTTTTTTTAAAGTCCTGCCTTTGTAGTTTTTATAAGTAACTCAAAGCATTGAAAGTCTCTAATACTCCTTCCCCCTATTTTTCCTACAGCAACAATTCTGTGAAGTGAGTTGGGCTGAGGGAGAGAATGACTGGGCCAAGGTCACCCAGCTGGCTTCATCTCTAAGGCGGGACTAGCTCTTGCCTAGTTTCTAAGCTTGGTGCCTTAACTAGATCAACCTGGCTCTTTTTTCCAACCTTTTCCCCATTCTTCTCTAATTTTCCAATCCTCTCTAATCTGTGCAATCTATAGCAAAAGCAAAGCGTAGAAAATGCACACAATACATGGTAGTCATTTAAGCAGCTTAAATATAAATTTATATTGTGACAAAATCCAAATGAAACTAAATATTGTCATGTAAATGTAAAAGAAATATGTCAGGAAGCTTCTCTCATCATGATTTTATAAACATGTCTATATTCATTATTACTTTATTATTTTTATCAAATACATTATAGCCATTCACTCCACTAGATTCGGGACAGCTTACAACACTGAAGCATATAATTAAAAACGTGAAACAAAGTATAACAGCCTGGACTAAAGACAATTATAATAATGCGTATGAAATATTTGGCAACAGTGCCAAAATGTTATGCCATTGCTATCTTTTGTTTTGTTTTGTTTTTTTAACTTTCTAGTCCTGCCTGCAGCCCTGGAAGTCTCTGGTGATCTCTCAGTCAAGTATTAAGCCTAAACCAAAACCTGCTGTGGCATCTTCCTCTTCAGTCAGACAGATGTTGAACTCTTCTTAGACTATTTTCAGTTGTTATTAATGTAAACAGAAGAGTTAAGCAATCCACTATATTTAATTTCCAACTGGCCCGGAATCTCACCCTTGCAGATCCGTGCAGGGCTGCGATGCAGAGTTCATGTCATATCTTATAAACTTCGTACATTGATTAATATTCTTGGGCTATTATTGAAAATATATAGGATCTATCTATCATAAAAATCTGATTAGTGAAAGAAAGGTTCTGCTGCATACCACACAGGGGGAAGGTTCTATTCTCATCATCATACCTAAGTTCTAAATGCAAATCTTCATTGTTGATGCAAGACCCAGAATGAATTTGCTGAGACTATTCTGTATTTGCTAATTCCCTACTCAAAATTTATTTGTAACTGCAAAATCAACACCAAGAGAGTTTTTATGGTCATTCATGATGTGCAGAGAAGTGAAAAATATAGTCACTCGACACAGACATTCCCAGATGTTTCAGCATTTACTAATTCAGGGTTTGTGATAACTGTATAAAATATAACTACTTCAATGAGAAATGTATAATTCAAAAGAGATGGGCATTAACCTGTTCACAATAGCTGATAGAGAATTAGAAAATATATTTAAAGAAAAGTTAAATGTTGGGTCTGGCAATGCTCAATGGGTGCTTCAACTGACTTTTGCAAACCAAAATTAAATCACTTATCTCACCTGAGCTTTTAATCATGAATTTCAGTACTGTATATTTAAAACTGTTTACCCTATATATTTGTACATATATATTTCATTAGAACAATTTTAAAATATAGTAGTAAATTTAAAAGTCCCTTCGGGGAGAGGGGGCGGTCTAGAAATCTAAATAAATAAATAAATAAATAAATAAATAAATAAATAAATAATAAATAAATAAATAAATAAATAAATAAATAAATAAATAAATAAATAAATAAATAAATAATAAATAAATAAATAAATTAATTAATTAATAAATAAATAATAATAAATAAATAATAATAAATAAATAATAATAAATAAATAAATAATAAATAAATAATAATAAATAAATAAATAAATAAATAAATAAATAAATAAATAAATAAATAAATAAATAATAAATAAATAAATAAATAAAAAATAATAAATAAATAAATAAATAAATAAATAAATAAATAAATAAATAAATAAATAAATAAATAAATAAATAAATAAATAAATAAATAAATAAATAAATAAATAAATAGACTTCATTTGGGATTGATGAGATTAACCAAATTATTATTTGAAATTCACCATACTCTTCTAGTAAAGACAGACGAAGAAGCTATGAAATGCAAATCATACAAATTAAGGAAAATTAACTGGTGAAATGTTCAAATTATAAATATATTCAGTTATGTAGATGTGCAATGGGATCTTCAATTATTATGATCTTTGAGGGGAATATTTCACAAATAGATTTCAAGGCAGATTAAGGGATTCTGTTCTTGAAACAAAGGGAAATATTTCCTAAAAGCTGCCCAGGAAGGACATTGCCAGCTACTATTGTCAGTATACCCTAACTGGTTGAATCAGAACTATTTGATATTTGGGCTGATTATTCATCACTTGATTGTCTTTACAGAAATGGCACTGATAATGGCTTTCATAAGCTCCCCTACGTGAAGGCTATAAATAAATAAAGTGCATTTCATCTCTCCAAATGATGGCTCTCATTTTTTTTCTGGCAATTTCCCCACTTTCCTTCACCCCTTAAACACTTACCAGAAACAGTCACTACAATGTACTGCTGTGGCGCAGGCGTTGGTGTCTGTTGTCCAGTGGGTGGAGCCTGCGTCTGAGAAGTTGGGATTTCTGTAACATACTGTTTAGGGGTTGACTGCTGCTGTTGCTGCTGGGCACCTTGCAATTCTGCCACATACTGTTGTTGAGTTGCTGCTGCCACCACCACTGGTGTTGTTGTGTTTGCTGTTGCTGCTGGCTGTTGCTGAGACTGTTGCGGTTGTTGTGATTGTTGTTGGGCTGCCTGTAATTCGGTAACATAAGCCTGTGTTGCCATGCCAACAGTGGGGAAAATGATAATAAATAAGGCTTTTTTGCTTCCTTTCGTTGAAGAGAAAAAGAAAAACAAATAGAACAAAAAAGAAAAGAAAAATAATTAATCAATTATAAAGCATTTTACAGACAGAAAGAACTCCCTACAGTTCTATTCACTGGGTGATAACTTAATAACTCACCATGTTTAAAATCTAATTGAAAACAATTATCAAAATGAATAGCAGCAGGAACATCAATTGGTGCATGTGAAATATTAGTCTAGAAAATTAACAATGCAGAACATTAAATATAATTTGCATGACTACTTAAATCATATTTTTCAGAATTCTTTTATGAAACACAAACCTGCTCACAATCTCAGAAATTCAGCTTGCTTACAATGCCCCTTACAGCTAGTTAGGATAAGGAATAGAGAACCGAGTATGAACTTTCAGACAGAAAGTATGCTACAACTTGCAAGATTCAGAGTAAATTGTTTACTATTTGTCACATTCTGCTCCCAGTGTTTCTGGTCAAATAAGTGCATAATAATGTGTCTTTGCCAATTTTGTAAACTTCCATAGTATTTTGTATACCTGTTTTTAAAGAAATTCAGCAAGCCTCTATGGACGATATAAAATCTATTTGATTTTATATGCAGACAAACAACATTAATGATAAATCCCAAAAGTGACTACTGTAATCACAACCTAGTATTAGGGGTAGTCAAATGCTTTGAAATAACCTTTTTTATTGTTTAAAGCTAAAAGAATAATGGAGAGAAAACTGCAAAAAACCTCAACAGCAATGTTCAGTATATCCTTATGTTACGCAGTTAGGCGGTGTAAAGGTGCTTCATACATGAAGGAGCAATTACAGTAGTCCTTGACTTACAACCACAATTGGGATTTTTAAATTCATCATTGTAGTTAAGTGAGTCATCACATCAGCATATCCAATTTTATGACCTTTTTGCAACTGTAGTTAAGTAAATCACCACAGTTGCTAAAGAATATTTTACAATCTATCTGGAATTATTATTTTCGCATAAGGCTGTTTTTCTCAGACAGCCAAACAATATGATTAGTGTATAATCATTCTTTTGAATAACAGAGCTTAACTCTTTGTCAGGAAAATCAGGAGCTGCCTTACTGAAGCACGCTGGTAATTGCATATAGTCCTGCACTATATATTTTTGAATGTATCATTTGAGGTCTCAGAAAGGAAAACTTTTTTCTGACACTTTACAAAGACTATAAAAACCTCTTTTAACCAAATAAGCATTATAAATTATTTCAAGTTAAAATGGCCAAAGACTTAAAAATACAATACTAAAGCATAAAAACTATAGGAAGCATCAGGCCACGGACAACACGGCTGCATTCCAAAGATTCCAATACGCTTGCTCATTCTTTTTGGTGCAAGTCGAACTTGAAAACAACTTGCTTTTTTTAGAACCTTAAGAATTCAGACTTGATCCAAATTGGGATCACATATTTATATGTCTTTTACTGACATAGAGGAATGTTATCTTTATAAATCTGGTTCTTACCTAATAGCTAGTTTCAGAGGTTTATTGACACAATTGGTTGGGTTGATACCTTGCACTGCTCATTAACCATGATCTATACATTAAAATGGCCAATTCACATGATACGCCAAGTCAAAACCAAGTGTAATCATAGTTTAACATAGCTCAATGTGTGTTGCCATTCTATTGTTATTTTTCACTAGTGCATTTGCATAAAGAACTTAACAATTAATTAATGGAATAAGATGCCTCCCCGAGTTATGGTGATCCATTTCTGGAGAAGACTGGATAGCCATTCATCAGGATGAAATAAGTTCTCCTATTCTGGGCAGGAGGTTGGACTAGAAAACCTCTGAGGTCCTTTCAAATCCTGTGATTTTATCATTCTAAATCTGCTGGAATGTAATCCAGCACAGAAAGACCACTACTAATGGCACATTTACTGAATAAAAGGATAGTGTCCCTTTATGGATAAACATTTATCTACATCCCAGGATGTAAACTCTCAAATTAACAACTGAGCTAACAAGTGCTCTTAATAGTGGAGTAGAGTTCAAAATTTGTTACCCGCACTTGCTAAATATTGAAAAGGAGGTTCATATAAAGATTTCTCATGTCTATCCTTGTATGTTTATCTTTTCCCCAAAAAAAATTAAAATTATTTTATGCAATTATTTAGAGAGAATCCATAAAAATTAAAAAGGAAAAGGCCTGTTTATATTGTAAAAGAATGACATTTCCTAGGCATTGTACATTCTTATCCCAACAGCTGCCTAAAGTGCCACAATTCTGTTTACAGGATATGCTCTCATGAATCTGAAAACTTCTCTAAAAGTTAATAGCTGTATACTGTACATCCAAACTCAACTATTCAATAATACAATTCTGAAATATTTTAAACCTCAACATTAACTCAAGAGCAGTATATTATGCTACCCAGGGAACAGAGTACAGTTTAACCAGATTAATGCCATATCTATGGAGATTCTCAATCATCCAGGTATGGTTGTCTCAAAAGAGCTGTTCAAAAAGCAACTGGAATTCCTTGGTTGTTTTTCCTTGAAAACATTTTAATTCTCATCCCAGAAGCTTCTTCAGCTCTGGCAGAATCGTGGCGAATGGAAGGATTTATACTCTTTGCAGCCATCTGGTCCTTAGCACTCTGAAGGTTGGTCATTAGCTCTCTCACAGTTGTTGAGGCCACTCTATACCCCCAGGGTCACCTGAATCAGAGTGCAAATGGGTGTGGAACCTTCTTGGTATTGAATCGAGTGGCCTCACCGACTGAGAGAGCTACTGACCATCCTTCAGAGGGCTAAGGATCAGATGACTGTAAAAATATAAATGCTTCCATTCTCCACCATTCAACCAGAACTGAACAAGTTTCTTGGATGAACAGAAAACGTTGTCAAGGAAGTCCAGCTCCCTTATATGACAGGTGTGTTTTACTATTTTTGGGATGGATTGGTTCCATATATATCTCCAGAATTTTACTTCCATCTGATTAGCAAAGTAAACATGGGTATAGACAGATCGCACAATGAATAAGAAAAGGAATGCAGGATGGGCAAACGCCAGAGGAGTGGCAGTTTTGTCACTTTTCTTAGAAACACTTTCTGCTATGTAAAACAATTATGTATCAGTGCCTGGATGAAATCATGTGTAGGGCACTCATGCAATCAGACTTATTACAATTTATTTCTCCAACCCTAAGCAATGTATTAGATCAGGGTTGTCAAACCCAAGGCCTGTGGGCTGAATCCGGCCTGCAGGGTGTTTACTTCTGGCCCATGGGGCCACTCTGGAAACAGTGAAGGACTTGCCCGCAGTGCTTCTTCCAGCAAAAATGGAACTTGGGAGACCCCTCCCCCCCAGCTCCATTTTCACTGGCAGAGGGCTGCAGGGGGCAGTCACAGCCAAAAATGGACATTGAGCTGGCCACGCCACCCTGGCCAGCCCCCCCCCCAAAGGTCAAACACAACCCTGATGCGGCCCTCAATGAAATTGAGTTTCACACCCCTGTATTAGATGTTTCTGAATACTGAATATTTTTAGCTGAAGTAAAAATTAAACATTGAAAATATTTTAATAATACCTTTTTCTTGAATTGAATGGTTTTCACATGTAGCCAAACTGCATATTCCAGTAAAAATGTTGTATTATTATATGGCATGTAGTTCTAGCTGCCAATAATTAAACCTGCAATAATAAAAGCCAACATTACAAGTATAATCTGGATTTTCAAAAAGAATCAGAAATTACATTTATTGTTCAAGAAATTCAAACCACCAATCCCCACAAGCAATTACAGGGTTAGTAATTATTAAACATACAAACATAAAATAGATTCCATAATTATTCTTCCAATATTAAATGAGATTATCCATGCAATGAACAGTAAAACATGAAGTTGACTGAAATTTATGAACTTGATACTGGTAATTTCTAAATGGTTATAATGACCTTTTGATACTGTATTAAATTCTACCTTGTACTACGCAGCAGGATCAGTTTTAAAACATTTGAATTTTGTG
The DNA here is from genome assembly GCF_964273705.1 of Natrix helvetica. Classification (NCBI taxonomy): domain Eukaryota; kingdom Metazoa; phylum Chordata; class Lepidosauria; order Squamata; family Natricidae; genus Natrix; species Natrix helvetica. The sequence goes on from NC_138548.1 coordinate 200,574,436, forward strand.
GCCATTTTACAACCTGGGCACATTTGTTTAATGTTTCAAAAAGTACCAAAGATCTGCCACTTATTCCTTTAGTTTCTGTTTGCTATCATGTTTTTGGTGAAAAGAAATGTTGCACTATAAAGTGAATAAATAGCAGACGCCATAGTTATCTTAACTACTTCTAAAGCAAACTAAAGGAGTCAGTCTGGTATAGGAGTTAGGGCACCAGGCTATAAACTAGAGAGACTGCGAGATATATTCCCACTTTAAGCACAAAATCAGCTGGATGACCTTGGGCCAGTCACTCTCAACCCTAGGAAAACCAAGAAACCATTTCTGAAATCTTGCCCAAAAAACTGCAGGCATTTGTCAGGTAGTCTCCAGAAATCAAAGGCACCTCCCCCAAATGCAAACTAACGTTTAGATCCAATTCAAACTTAACAATCCTTAAAAACATTAGATGTAACACATCATTAGAACATCAAACAGTATTTGGCATTCAGTATCTCTAGAACGTTCAAAAATATTTAACCTCAGTTTAGTTTCAATTTCCAATTTGTGAAAAGTACCTTAAAATGTGAAGCAATTCAACATTTCATATAGGAATGTTCCTTAGAACCTAAATTAATGCCTATATCTCTCAGTGAGGAAATTGAACATTAAACTGTAATGTTATCTTGAATAAATATTAGGAAAATACAGGAAGTCCTCAACTTACAACTGTAACTGAGCTTGAAATTATAGTCATAAATCATGCTGGTTGTTAAGCTGGTCATCACATGACTGACCCAATTTTACGACATGTTTTTGAAGCAGTTGTTAAGCATACCTGGTGGTAAGGCAAACACAATAGTTAAGTGAATGCTGTGGTTATTAAATGAACTCATTGTTCTCAATGGGTGTTTTTTGTCGGAAACCAAAAGTAAGTAGAGACTTCTGACAAAAAACATAAAACCAAATAATTGTAAACGCAGGCTGTCTGCCAAGTGCCAGCTGCATTTTGGGGGATCTGTTGTAACTTTCAATGGTTGCTAAATGACCAGTTATTAAATAAGAACTATCTATAAGAAGATAATTCATTCATCTTTATGTACTGAGCAGAGTAAAAAAAATACATAAATGACAAATCTTAATATCCTTATCCATAATCATTTTTATTTATCTTATACTATCATTACATTTAACATATTTACCTTATTCTTATGATTACTCTCACCAATTGTGGTGTGCTCTTATACCTAGCCACAAGCACAGGACACAAAAATTTTTACCTAAAGCATTTTGAAACAGATGCCCACGTGAAACAGCATGGCTTTTAGAAATCAGTTATATTAGTAATGTGAAGTTACATTTAACAGCAACGTTTGCCTTATTTGGGGTTTCAGATATACTGTCAATTCCATTAGCGGGGGTGGGGGAGGGGTGTTTAGCATTGTAACACCTACTGTACTGATTCACACTAGGATTTCTATTTGTTCTGGCTACCTTTTATTTTTTCAAAAGTTTCCGATCCTGAGTTTCCCAGAGAATAAAATTGAGAACTTCTGCATAAAATGTGCCTTATCAGTGAGCAACAGGTTTGTTTTGAGCACATGATGCAAAAATCTGATTTCAAAATCTTCAACTACTACTCTTACCAGTATCTGTTCTAAACACGGTACAGGAATCTGTTTATGTCTTGAAAAACCAGTGGTTTTGCCAGTTCTAGGAATGGGCATCCATGTCCAAAGCAGACATGGCGCTTTATTGAGAACCACAGAGAGCAGGGACCAAAAAAACAAAACAAAAACCCCACCACAACTCACTTTCCCAACGCAACTCCCATTCTTCAAACCATTTATAAAAACAGCCAAGTAAGCAGCTCTTACATGGCAGTTGGCCATTATCCTCTTGTCTAAAAGTGACTTTCTATGCCTGGCCAAAAGTCTGTCCAGCTCTATCTTTTTTTTAAAAAAATAAGATACACTCTATAATTAACCTATGACTTTTCCCCATGGGAATTATTCCATCAAATAGCCACCTTCTCTACGAACAGGACTTCTATAAAACCCTTTATTTATTTATTTTTAATTAATTCTCATTAAGAGGCACTCCTTCGGGTTATTAGCGCTACTACGCAACTTCACTAAGAAAAGCTCAAGCTCGTGACGTCATCCCGACTTTATGACGCTGTTTGAAGTCAACCATTCTCTCCTTTTCCCTTCTCCTGAGCGACCGTCCGCATCCGCCTCTCTCCAAGTGTCATTGGCCGCCCTAAGCGTATCCATCCACTCCTATTGGCCCTCTCGGCCACCAATCACCGAGGAGAGTCAACGCTCCTCCTTTCAGGGCCTGGGCCCTTTCCCGTCAAGCCCTGTTTGGTGTGGCCGCGGTAGGGCCCAACACCGGGGGGCGGGGGGGGGGGAATACTTCACTTGTCCGCCTCACTTTTCCCGACTACTTCGGAGAAAGGAAAAGAGTAATCATAGGCTTCGCCATTTTTTTTTTACGGAAAAAGGAAGGGGAACCGGACTCGAACCCACCTGGACTGTCCCGGCCCCGCGAGGCCTCGTCCCCTGAGGGGGCGGGGGCGGGGACGTTGTCGCGACTATCGTGCTCTCTCTCGATTTTGGCGGGAATCGCGCAGAGGCAGGGAGGGTGGGCGGTTGTTGTTGTTGCCGGGCTTCCTGGTCGCCACGACTACGGTGGCTATGGCGCCCTCCGTGTTCCCTCACCGGGGCAACTGTTGCTACCCACTTCGGTGCGGGGAGGGGGGAATGGGTGGTGCCTGAAGTCGATTGGACGGTGGGTAGGATTTATTGGGTGTTCGACTGTCAATCATGTCCTAGCGTTTCCTCCTTTCTGTTGATTTTAAGCCTCGCCTCCTTCCGGAAACTTTATTCTTCTATTGGCAAATCTGATAATCCCAACTACGGATTTGATTAGGAACCTGTCATTCTAGCAGAGAGGTGTTTCCTGAAGACATCACGAACGAATTGGGAGCTGTGGCAGTTTCCTACTGGCTCGGTAGCTTTCAATATGTTGGGGAAGGCGTTCTAAATCGCCGTTAAACTCAGTAAACGCATGCGTAATTCCTTGACTTCTGGGAAATGCAGTTTAGGTGCAGCCGAAGGCCTCTTCTGACTGTTTTAAAATCAAGCGAATGAAGTGTAACAGTCGTAATTAATTGCACTTTGTATCCCTTGAATCGTTACATTGGGCATGATCTGTGGATAGGCACCAAGCAGCTTCTGTTCCGTTTCTAGGCTGGGCGATCAAACTCCTATGCAAAACCCCACCAACAACAGGAGAGGTGATACAGATGGTCCTCGACTTACGACCACACTGGAGTCTTAACATTGATGTTGCTAAGCGAGAAATCTGTTAAGTGAATTTTGCCCCATTTTACTGCTTTTCTTGCCACATTTGTTAACAATCACTGCAGTTGTTAAATTGGGAAAATAGTTGTTAAGTGAATCTGGTTTTCCCATTGACTTTGCTTGTCAGAAGGTTGCAAAAGGGGATTGCATGACCCCGGGATGCTGCAACTGTCATAAATGTGAGTTGGTTATCAAGCATCCGAATATAAATCACATGACCATGAGGATGTTGCAACGGACATAAGTGTGAAAAATGGTCATAAGTCACTTCAATGCCATTGTAACTGAGTGGTCACTAAATGAACTGTTGAAGTCAAGGACTACCTGTAATGGTGGTTGCTGGTGTTGCTCTTTGGCACTTACAAAGTAGCGGTGTCTGATTCTAATGAGCAGTTATTACCGATGGTGACTGATAATCTTATTCTCCTTTGACCTTTTGCACCAAATGCAGAAATTTTAGTAGCCTTATTATTTGCATACACAAATTCAAAACAGCAAACTACATTTTGGCCAATGGGGATCCAGCCTATGTGATTAATTCAGGGCATTGTGCAGCCCCAGAAAACTGGGCTGAATCAATCTTAGTTCTGTCAACTATGGATAATTGTGATGCAAATGTTTTGTATCTGGTAGCCAATAGATGGCAGCAAAGGGCCATTTATTAACCTTTTGCTGTGTTTTTGCAGCCTAGTTTTCCTAACGCTGTTAAAATTAAGGGTATTGTCAGCCTCTGTTTTGCTATTTGCTTTTGGCTGCCATTGAAACGGGGAGTGGGGTGGTATTTGGGAGAGGAAGTTTAAGTACAGGAGAGATTGTAAAAAGGGAGTTTTGGTCTCGCCATCTACTGCGCATGCTTAGCGGTTGGTGTTGGTCAAGGCCAACTGTCTTGCCTACCAACCTGATGATCCTCCTTGAAGATGGAACTCACATGACACCTAAGGGATTTGCAGATTGGACACTGGGATGAGGGTTACCAGGGGGAGGGGGTTTGGTCACATATTGATATGTATGATTTCGCACGCTTTTGCCTCAGATCTTGCTTTGCTTAGCTGCTATCTTTTCATAACCAGTAAAAGTACTCTTAATTCTGCAAAATGAAGCTAAGTGGTTTCTTTTTTGGTTGCTGACGGAGGCCGGCTTGACAGGTATTGTGAGTTATCTGGAAGCCTGTTGTCTTTCCTACTCCCTTTGAATTTCAGACATAACTCTCTCTTGGGGCTGACAAGCCAAAGAAAAGTGAAAGTGTGTAAACTTTAAATTATAAATCATCACAATTTACAAGGCTGTAGAATAACATGCAACATAGAATGATAGAGTTGGAAGAGGTCTCAGAGGTCTTCTACTCCAATCCGTTGCTTGAATAGAAGACCCTATATCAGTTCAGACAAATGGTTGTCCAGTCTTTTTTTAAAAAAAAACCTTCAGTGATGAAGCACGCACAATTTCTGAAGGCAATCTATTCCATTGGTTAATTGATGTCACCATTAAGAAATTTCTCCTTAGTTTTAGATTGCTTCTCTCCTTAGTTAGTTTTCAACCATTGTTTTTTGTCTTGCCTTTTGGTGGTCTGGAAATAGTTTGACCCCCTTGTCCTACAAAGCCCTCAAATATTGGAGCAGTGCTATCATGTCCCTGCCCCGGTCTTTTTTATTAGACTAGACCCAAATCCTGTAACCATTCGTATATTTTAGCCTCCAGTCCCTTAACCATTCTTGGTGCTCTTCTCTGCATTCTTTCCAGAGTCTCAACATTTTTGTATTGTGACCAGAACTGGATGCAGTATTCCAAGTGTGGTCTTACTAAGACTTTGTAAAGCGGTACTAGAACTTCATGTGATCTTGATTCTATCCCTCTATTAACGCAGCCTATATTAGCTTTTTTGGCTGCTGCCACACATCATTGGCTCATATTAAGGACTCTAAGATCCCTCTCCCAGTTACTGGCATTAAGCCAGGTTTCCCCTAGTTTATACCTATACAGTTTGTTTTTCTTACCAAAGAACCATAATTTGATACATTATTATTCTGTGAAACATGGTCAGGGAACAGAGAACACTGAAGCAGAAGGAAAGAAGAAAGATTTTCTGGATATTTCGAACCAAGATTTTTAAAAAATCAAAAGAAATAAACTAAATATTTTGCAAATACAAAGAATATAAAAATTATGTAGTGAGAGTCCAATAATAATGTAAATATAATGAAAGCGCTTCACCATCCAAAAACACAACATGTTTCTTTACAGTTATTCAAAACAACAACATAAATCAAAGGGAAGGAAAAAGAAAAAAACAGAGTCTAGCAGGGGGTTGAAACAAATCAGCTGGTCAACTTTTAAAGACAAAAAGAAGAGTAAAACAATAAATTCAAAAAGTTAAAGTTAAAACCCAGGCTTGCTTAGAAAATGAAATGCTGACAGGAAGATGGACTTTCTGACCTCTCAGCACTTGGTGAAACTATGGAAAATCATGCCCAAATATTTGAAGATTTTAATTTGTTCAATATTTCAGCCATTTCTCCAATAGACATGCTATTTAGATCTCTTTGCAAAAAAATCAGGATTTGGGTTTTGCTGTGATTTCGAAAACTTCCTCAGAACAATAGCCGGTCAAGGCATTCAGGGCTTGTTTGAGTCCAATTTATTGTGACAGAAGTAGTATGCAGTCGGCATATAGCAGGGTGGCAAAATGCCTGTTTGCTAATTTTGGAAGGTGGTGCTCTAATTGGTTCATTTTGGCCACAAGTGAGTTTATATATACATTAAACAGTGAAGCAGCTAGAATTCAATCCCTGCCTCATTCCTCTGTAAGTTTGAATCTTCTTAGTATGTTGCCTTGCATATTGCAGCAGACTTTGAATCTAGAGTTCTTACATGCATGAGCAAAAGTTTAATCTGGGAATTAGATCAAACACAGACCAGAAATCAACAAATGTACAGTGTAGAGCCTGCTTTAGATGTATATTCTCAGCCAGATGTATATCTTTCAGCCAAGACATGTCCATAGAGTATCCAGACCAGTGGCGGGTTGCAGGCGGTACGCCCCAGTACGGGTGTACCAGAGCCTGCCCAGAGTACCGCCTGCCCGCCCGAGCTCCTTACCTGTCCTTTAAAGCCTTCGGCGCTTCCGCATACAAGCATGAAGCATATAGCGCCTGCGCAACACTCTGCCGAGCAGCTGGAGCATCACGGAGGCTTGCAGAGGCGTCGCTGGCAGGTACGACGCATGCTCATGTGCACACGCACCACACGGGTTCCTGTGGAGGACACCAGGTCCTGTTGCAGCCGTACCGGTTGCAACGGGATCCAGAACCCACCACTGATCCAGACCTAAAGCCTGCTTGCTCATCATTTAATATATACTCTGAATCAATCCAATCAACTAGTTTATTAGCTTGCTTATTATGCTTAACAGGTTATTAGGCTGTAATTCGCAGACAAATGTATTAGCTCTGCCCCAGTCCTCAGGAATCTGTGCAGTGTGATAAATAAAAGTAAATAGAGAAACAAGAACAGGGGTCCTCCAATCTATATTGTTTCATAATATTTCAACTGTTGACTGGCATACTGCAAATCAAAATAATTATTCAAAGATGAAGCAGCGGCGATACCATTATTCTTGAGGGCTGCAGGTTAGCCCAACGTCTAGTAAAAAAAGAACATTTTGAAACCTTTTATTTTTTTAACGAAGTCAGGGAAGAAGTAGACATTTGTCAGGAGGTATGTTGTTTTAGAGGCAGGAGCACTAATAGAGAAGGCATAGCTCCCATTAGATGGCATTGTTATATTGAAAGCATGCAATCTCTGTCAGATTAACAGGATGGGCAGATGCTATGGGAGGTAAACAAATTGCCATAAATAGCCAGGCCTTATGATAACTAGTATCTTGAATTGCACCTGAAAGCCTAGATGTTAGATGGGGACACCGAACCATGCTGTGTTCTGAACCACTTGCAGCTTCTGAGCAGTCTTCAAGGGTGGTCTTATATAAAACACATTACAATAGTCCACATATAAGTTAACCAAATCATCACCACCATCAGTCATCTGACTGTCCATAGAATGTCCTAATCAGTAAATGGCACATTTACGGTACAATTAGCAAAAGGGACAAATCTGTGCAGAGGCCTCCTTGCTTACAATTTGCAACAGTGCAGGCCACAACCTGCTCCTTGAGCAGACGATCCTGCAGACCCTACTCAAGCATTGCTTATATGCTATGTCCTGGATAGAAGGACCTTCCAATCTTTTCTGCCATCCTCACCACTCTCTGCACTATCTTCCTGCCTGAAACAGTAATACCTCCAAACCACACAGCAATACCATACAACAGGATGCTTTCAATCATCCCTTCTAGAAAGTGGTAAGGATAGGGAAAGGAAGTTGTGCTCTTCCGCTATGCCTGCTTCACTAGTGCCTTACTGTTGAGCCACCCAGCTAACCTGCTCAACAGCTGCACACCCAAAAACATGATATAACTCATTACCCCCACAGTTGAATTGTGAATACAAGGCTACTTAATTAGAACAACAACTTCTAAATAACAGCAGTTATATGGGTTTGCTTCCATCTAGCAGTTGTCTGGATTTTTGCTAATAAAATTTTGCTAGTTACTTGCGGGATCGTATTCTGCCCCATACATCCCTGCGACCAATCCGCTCGCACAGAGAGGGCCTCCTCCAGGTGCCGTCCACCAGACAGTGTCGAGGGGCGGCACCTAGGAGTAGAGCCTTCTCTGTGGCGGGCCCAGCCCTGTGGAATGACCTCCCTCCGGATATTAGGAATACCTCTGACCTCCGCTCCTTTCGTATAAAGCTCAAGACCCACCTATTCCAAGTAGCTGGCCTGGCTCAACTTTGATCTAACTATATCGCTCCTGACGGGTTTTTATTTGGGTATTTTAATTGTATTCAATTTATTTAGGGGTTTCTAAACATTGTATTTTATTGTTTTTATTCATTAGCCGACCTCCTCCTTGTACATGTCTTGGTATATGTTTTTGTAATATGTATGTCTTGTCTATATATTTATTTCATATGTTTTATTGTACGCCGCCCCGAGTCCTTCGGGAGAGGGTGCGGCTAAGAAATAAATTTTTTATTATTATTATTATTATTATTATTATTATTATTATTATTATTATTATTATTATTATTATTATTATCTAGTAGCCGTAGCTGAACCTGTTTTGGAAGTTTCGTCACACAAAAGTCAATTCCTAGTTTTCATAAAAGTCCAATTTAAAAATTTAAAAAACCCAAGTTATTGTTCAGCTCTATAATGAAGCCAGAAAGAAACCCCAGAGAGAAAGCTTTCAACAAGGGCATAGAGGCCATATCCCTCTGACTTCACTGCTTTGCCCTGATATTAAGAAGGGTCTATATATGTCATTTGTCTGAAATGTTACTCTTATCATGCAGCCGAGTGCAAGCTAGTTACCCAGCACTTGGGCCAAAGCTTATCTGTGATGTCATTTGCTATGCATACGCATGGGAGAGGCTGTGGCAGTCTTCTTATCACAAAATAAGGGAAACTGTCTGCTATCTCTAGCAGGCAGAAAGGACAGAATTTGGAGAGATAAGCAAAGTTCAGTGCTGTTCCTGCTGCCAACATAAGGTGGAAGATATTTGCATAAAGACATTTCATGAAGAATTGTACCAAGCCTCGGACTTTGTAAAGAAAATTATTTTAAACAGATGGAAAGAAATCTACGCTTCTGATGTTAAGGAATGGATTTATTCCAATTCAGCCTAAAACCATCTGCCAGGCAATAGTTCTTCTGCAGTAGTTCCCATTTTTTTTACAATTGGACAAGCAGCATTGAAGAATTCCAGGTATAGTGTCCCCGGATCATCATAGTAAGGCAGAGAGCTGTATAAATTGCATTTTTACTCCCTTTTTAGTGATGGAGGTCTGTTGGGCCAATGTGAGGAACAGAAAACTTGTCACTATCAACTTAGAAAAAAATATGAACAAAAGGAACAATTCAAGTAGTTTTGCATCTCGTCTTCCCCTTAGAAACTTACTGCATGTTGACATTTTCTTCCCTATGAGCTAAAATAATTTGCCTGAATTCAATGTCGGTAAAAAGAGAGAGATTAGCCCTAGGGCTGGGATTTCTGATGTTTCTTAAGACTTAAAACTCTTTCATCTACCATCTACATGAGATTCATGAGGAAGGTCATCCGATAGCATGGTGTCAGGTATCTGTCTAATATAAAATCATCAAATTGTACATTTTGACCCCTGGCAGACCAAGTGATGCTATTGATGTTCTCTCTCACTGCCTGGAAATAAGATCTGAAAAGAAGGAAACGTTGATGCTCAAACCTAACAAAACCGAATAGTTTGGGGTTTATAGATCAGCTATGTTGGAGATCCGCCATCTTTAATTGTGATGTGATTGCACTTCCCGAGACCAAACTGTGATATAAGCTGAACTCACAACTCGCAGAAAGAGCAAGCAGCAGCCATATTCCTAGATCTATCTAATATACTCTTTTTTGGATCAGGAGAACTTGCTCACAGTTATTGATGTCTTAGACACCTCTCAATGTCCTCTGCATGGAGCTTCTGTTGAAGATCATTGCCTAAAATACAGCCATAAGACCCGTTATGGGTGCACCTCAATATGCCAAGGTGACACCTCTGCTCTATGTGCTACAGCTACATTGTTTACTAGTGAGCTTTTGGATTTAATTCAAGGTATTGATTGTCATCTATGAAGCCTGGTTCTTTAAGGAACAACTTTCTCCTGTTTATCTCTGCCCTTTCAGAGGTGGGTTTCTCCCCGTTCAGCCAGGATCGGGCGAACTGGTAGCAGAGGCGGGAGGCTCCACCCACCTGCTTGGATGCTTCTGCACATGTGCAGAAACGTCACGCGAGCACGCCCAAACCGGTAGTAAAAAAATTAGCAACCCACCACTGTGCCCTTCCTATCTAAGTTCAAAGGGATGGTATGCTTCAGGTCCCAGTGACTAAACAGCTACATCTTGTGAAACACCAGTCATGTCCAGGTAGCTCCCTGGAATACCATCCCCACCCAGAGATAATTGATATAACTCCATCTTTGTTTTAAAAACCAAAAAAGTAGTTTTTCAAAGAGGCCAGTGATTAAGACAATTTCTGACACAGACCAATGGATAATTGGTGGTTGGTAAGTATTCTTCCCATAACTTATTTGAATTTATATTATATTTTAATGGAGTTTAACTATGTACAATGTCTTAAGTCTCCTAATTTAATGACCTGATAAATCCAATAAACAACACAAATACAAGGGGAAAGTTGCTCTGGAGCACCACTGTTGAGGATAGATCTGAGGTTAGACAGAAGTATGTAGTACAATAGGAACGGTTTCTATCCTAGTGCATTGCAGGCAATTCGGCTATAATTCCCAGCTACTCCTGACAAATGCCCAAGCTGATCAGGGTAAACTAGGAGATGTAATAAGAGTGAGAACCCTGCTTGTCTGCCCTGCTGCTTCTGTTGATATATTTGGGACATAAAGATCTTCTAAATGCATACATAAGGGTGGGAAGTCTTGGAGAGTTGTTCTGCCTATGTTCCTCTCCCGCTCGTTATCAGCATTTGCATGTTTTGCTGTTCATTTTCTCTGTATGAGCCTACATGTCTGTCCCTGCCAGGAAAGGCCAGGTAAGCACTGAGCACAATTCCCTATCTGCCCAGCTGATAACAAGGAAAAGGTTATCTCTGATTAGTGTACATCTCCAAGTTCTCCTCCACCAAGAAAGGTCTCTGTCCCCTCCTGCTGTTAATTGGGGAGATAGCCGGAAAGATGCTCATGTCCACCTGGAGATATAAAAGGGGCTCAGCTACACTGAGAAACTGGCAAAAGGCAGTGGTGCTGTCGCAGGAGACCCAATTTCCGCCTTGCAGAGCTCTCAGCCATGCCCAAATTCCTGCTGGCTCTAGTGCTTGGAGTGCTGCTGTCAGAGAAATGGCTGGTGAGTGAAGCCAGGACACCGTCCTATGGTGTCAAGCTGTGTGGCAGGGAGTTCATCCGTGCTGTCATCTTCACTTGTGGAGGATCCCGCTGGAGACGAGCAGGTGAGCAAAGGGGGTGTTGGCAAACTTGGGGTAGAGTCCAGTTAAGGTAGAGCTCTACCTTATGTGATATCCTCCGAACAGAATAGGACTGGGGGTCCCAATTATGCAGGACTATGTTAGCTGGGAATTACAGCTCCTAAAATTCCCAGCTAACATAGTCCTGCATAATGGGGATTTTGAGTTACCAGCTTCCAACACCTGGATACTTTCAAGAACATGGGTGCTTTACCGAGGCCTAATCTTTATTTGGAAAAGTGTACTTCCTATTTTTTTGACAGAGAAAAATGAAACAAATCAACACCTCTTAAGATCTAAATATCAGACAAGACTGATAAACTGCTTCATCTAATAAATATAATCTTGCCAGACTTTAAGGAGATTCCCAATATATGATTCAAACTGGCCAATCTTTTTTATTCATGTGTAAAGAAAAGGTGATGTTAACTTTGAGTTAGAAAGACAGTTGTTATCTAGGCTTTGGTTCCCAGCCTGTAGGAAGCCAGATGTTTAAAAATACAAAACGAAAGCCACAAATTGTATAGCACTTAGACTTATGCACTGGCCCCACTGCCCTTATCCCACCCTCTGGCCAGTTTACAATGTCAGCATATTGCCCCCAACAATTTGGGTCCTCATTTTACCAACCTTGGAAGGATGGAAGGATGAATCAACCTTGAGCCCATCAGGATCAAACCTAGGCTGTGGACTGAGTTCACCTGCAATACTACATTCCCACATTTAGTGAAATTGCAGGGTTCAGCAGACACAAAGACCAATCTACAAGGCTTACACTGGGGAAATCACTTTCATGTGCAAGGTATCTATCATGCCAGGTAAATATTTGAGAACTGTAAGAAAAAAGCCATGAAGGGAAGAATAGCTTTTCATTCACAAACTGCTGCTTTAAAAAGAAATTATAAAAAGGTGACAAGAATGCTCTGACCATGATGGAATTGGGAGGAGGTGACGATTGGACTGGCCTGAGAACTAACCAAAATTACGTTGTTATTGTTGTTGTTGTTATAACCATGGCCATTAGCTCAAGATTGCTGTGTGGTTCACTACTGTGACATTCATTTGAAGCTGTCCTTGCATTGCTTCCTATGTGAGTTTGTATGCTGCTGGTTAGTGGAAACTTGCAAGAGCATATAATGCCAGTGAGTTACAGAACAGGAAAGGACTAAGAAGCTGCTGCACCAAGGCAGGGCCATGCAATTTATAGCCCTTTGCTCCATTACCTTGGGCTCAGCTTCTTTGATTCATAGCCCTTGGGGCAGTGATGGTGAACCTTTTTGGCACCAAGTGCCCAAACTGCAATGTGTCTCCTGGACGGCCATAAACCTGAAGACCAAGTGGCTGATGCACATGCGTGCGCCAGCCACCTGGTCATCGGGTTTACAGCATGTGCATGCAACCCAGCCAGGTAGTCTTCACACATGCTGGAGTGCTGTAAATCCAAAGACCAGGTGGCTGGTGCGCATGTGTGTGTCAGCCACCTTACCTTTGGGTTTATCACATGTGCACATGTGCCAGCCAACTGGTCTTTTGAGTTTCCGGTGCTCCGGCATGCGCAAGCACCAGCTGGTCAGTGCATATGCATGTGCTGGAAACCAGAAGAGCAGCTGGTGATGGCATACGTGCCCACAGAGAGCGCTCTGCGTGCCACCTCTGGTACCTGTGCCATACGTTCGTCATCACGGCCTTATGATATTTCCAGCAAAGGGTAGCTGTGAGAAGACACATTCAGGGATGCTGCCCTGCCAAGTAATTAATTATCATTACTTATTTTGTGCAAGTTGAGTTAAATTCCTATTACCCCAGTCAGTAAATACCTTGCTACATGAGATTTGTCACCCATACACTCCCAAGAATGCTAGATTGGATTTAAAAGTAGGTATAATCTGTCCAGTTGGAATCATATAAAAATATAAGAAGACACTTTATTATATTAGGTTTTTCCTAATGGACAATGCAATTCTTGGCTCGTAGAAGGCATTCCTGTAGAAAACAGGAGTCTTTTCTGCTCTACCAAGAGATGCTGGAAACCAAATGTGGAACGTTTTGGGTGCAAAGTTTGGATACCTTTTGAGGGACGCATCTTATCTGGTACTGAAAAGAGCCTATTTGTCACGAAAAATGCAGAAACCAAGGCACATCAAAATAGCATTCCTTCTTCAGCTAGACAAGATACCATAATCCTTTCTTAAGCTTTAGCCCATTTCTTCTCCCTGTTTCCTGTGTCTCTATTCAAAACAGAAGCTGCATCTCTGAAAGTGGCTGGGGTTGGAGAAAGAGGATATAATTACAAATCTGTAGACAAGGGGCAGGTTAAGCATCCCTGTCTGGGAAACTCAATTGCAAGCATTTCCTTCTAATGTCATCCCCTTTTCAGTATGCTTTTGGTTGCCCAAGCAGATCCAATGGCAATTAAATTGACACATGGCATTTTCCCATCAATGTTCTGAGGCCCAATGTTCTGCCCTAACCAACGATCATCTTCACTTCTATTGACTTTGACATGTAGGAAAATGCTGCTATCCAACCATTGCTCACTTTCTTCCCTTCTTCAAAAAAGATGTTCGCAATACTAAGCTCTGTTTGGAAAAGGTACCGTGAATCTGAATAATTTCTAAGTATCGGCTAATCTTAGAATTTGCTCAGCCTTCTGCTTCAGGGTTATTTCAGATATTTTGTTTATTTACGAAATATTGATATTACCAATGAAGTTAATAACAATTCACCAAGGCAGCTTACAAAGCATTTGTTTTCCAAAGGTGTTTTGAAAAATGTAGGTTTTGCTAATTCTGCAGAGGATGTTAAATGGGGGGTGGTGGTGTGTTGCCTAAATATTTATTCATGCTTCATCTAATGAATATTACTTTAAGATAGTCTGATTCAATTGACTTCCTAGCACAGAGTCCACTTACTGAGCCCAATATGTTGCCTCTGATCTCCCTACTTTCCAGTGTTACCTTCTCATTCTAGGAAATCTCAGTGCTCTCCTTGGGGGAGATCCTGCGGAAGCATTTGATGCAACATCATTATCCAATGAATGGAATCCAGTGCATTCCTCCCAACAGGATCCCTCTGACAATTATGGGAGCTGGCAAGGTCGGCAGAGCTATGCCCTCTCTGAAGAGCCCTGGCCTTTGGATCGCGGAGCCCGAGATGTTATGGAAAGCCTGAGCAATGCCTGTTGCAAGTGGGGCTGCAGTAAGCGTGAGATCAGTTCTTTATGTTAGGTAGCGGTTTTCATTTACCACATGTGTTCCTTGGTTAAAATAAAATAAAATAAATCAAGGAAGTATACTATAGAATCTGTGAGCTTGACGATTTATTAACCAGCATGCATGCAAATGCAACGCGAGTTCCTCCATGAAACATCCATGCCTTTCATCAAAGTAGACACTGATTGTCAAAGAGGCCTATGGATCCCACTTACACGATTATACTCACTTATAGTGCTCTGCAGGTCTCACATGAAAGCCTTGTTAACACTATTTCCATGAATTGTAATTTCATCAATGAACCTCAGTCACAACCAGAATGGAGAGTTACATTCCCTAGTCTCCTGTTCTACTCAGTTGAAATTACTAGAGCTGGATCTCTTGGAATGGCCACGCACCAAGGAAGGTTCGGGGCAAAAGTAGAGAACGTCTGGCAGAAAAGTATAATGCAATGGCTTTCTGAGTGTTGGTGAGGGTCACAAATGTTCTCTCACATTTGATAATTTACAAATGAACTCACGGTGAGATGGCAGCAAACAAATTCAAAAATCAATCCATTTTTATTACGATCACAGACCAGCATTAAATTTAATAAATAAATACATTCTTGGTTGGTATTTGAATTGGCCTCACAACCAACAGCTTTCAGAGTGGTGGTGCTTCCATGGTTATTCATCTCATCTCTTAGAGAGGAACTACATCTGCTGCTCTGAGATTCAAATAACCATAAAGCAAAGCTGGGGGGAAAAAATGAAACAAATTAATGAGATGCACTATGTTGACTCATAACAGTTTGTTTTAATGGGGACACTCAACATAGATTTGTTTTATTTTGATGGCATCAGTAATTCTCAAATTATAAACACTACAAGATGTTTGAGCAATATTTCCAAGCAGCTGGACAAGTTTATCTTCCTGCAAACATCCTAAACAATGTTGAGAAGAGCTGGAAAAGTTTAGGGGAAAGCCAGTGACATTTATCAGAGTGGCTATGTGCAATTTTACCTGGAACAATCTGCCATAATACCAAACTTTGAGAAAATGTAAATCATATTAATATCGTATTTTCTTCTGCAACTGGGCTAAAAAAGGAAAACCGACGGGTGGGATATAGTGAATTGTATATGCCGGTTTTCCCACTAATCTACATATGTGAGACTATAACTCATGCTGTTCTTAGCCAGAATTAAAGGAGTAGGGGTCTGATAGATCAAAAGGATGCACACATTGTGGGAAGGAAATGGCCAATTGCTCGAGAGAGCTTTCCTGTACAATTTTTTTGTGCATTTGTGGAACTCCAAATGGGCACAAACCTGCAACTCTATTTGGATTCTGCAGATGAAAAAAAAAGTATTTATTACTGATTTTCAGCAGTTGCAAGGCAACAGTAAATGTAAAATATAGCTAGGTGGCTAAAAGCATAGGTATCCTTCTTGTTCCAAACACATTTCCATTCCTAATCTTTGCCTTACACCCCAGGCCCTACTGTGTTTTGGCAGTCGTGTATTATACACGTGTGGTATGTGCCTCTTATTGTGACAATATGATATTAAATGTACTCAATAAACTTATAAATTTATTTGTTTATATCTGCAAGACCTCACATTCTGTACATAATAATCCCTCCTCTATTTTGCCCCTAACTTTAATATTTAAATTACACAATCCCCTGCAAAAGAAAAGTCTCCTCGCCATGGGCTCACCAAGCCTTTTCACTTACTTCAGTATTAACAGATGGTATAAAATAGCAGGATCAATGGGCTTCCAAGTGGAAGTACATTCTGTTTTGCTTGGGTTGTTTTTTTCTGGGATTTTTTTAAAAGCTCAGGGATTCCTAGGTGGTTTTCTCCCAAAATAATTGAACACAACAAGTTTTTAAGAACAGCCAGGCTTAGAAACTGCCTCAGGAAAGACATCTGCTAACCCGCACTGATTCCCTGGCATGCATATTAAGGGCAAGGGCAATATTGGCTATTTACAGTGTTCACTGTCATAAAATGTAATCATGGCCACAAATCAACAGCCAGTTCAAAAACTATCAGACCAATGCCAGCCAAACCTTATTACCTTCTTTGATAAGGTGACTAAATTAGTGGTTCATAGAAATGCAGTGGATAATAGTATACTTGGACTTCAGTAAGGCATTTGACAAGTAAATCACCACCTACTTCTTGGTAAGATAGAACAATGTGGGGTAGACAGTACCACCACCAGATGGATTCACAATTAGTTGACCAACCACACTCAGTGTGTAATCTTCAATCTATCTGGAGGGAAGCATGTAGTGAGATACCTCAAGGTTCTGTCTTAGGCCCAGTACTCTTCAATATCTTCATAAATGATGTAGATGAGGAGGATAAAAGAGGAACTAATCAAATTTGCAGATGACACCAAGATGGGGAAATGGCTGACATTTACCAAGATCAAGAGTCAGAACAATCTTGACAAACTTGAGCATTAGGCCCTATCCAATGCAATGTGGTTCAGTAGTGAGAAAAGTAAGGTCCTACACTTAGGCAGAAAAACAAAAACAAATACAGAGTTGTAGAATAGGTGGTACCTAGCTCAACAGCAGTAACTGTGAGAGGGATCTACGGTAGGTGTCCGGGTGGACCACCACTTAAGTATGAGCTAGCAGTGTGCTACAGCTGCCCAAAAGGCCAATAAAATCTAGCCTGCATCCACAGAAGCATCAAGATCCTGAGAAGCAATAGTATTGCTTTATAGTGCACTAGTGAGGCCACACTTAAAATATTGTGTCCAGTTCTGGTCACTATGATACGGAAAAGATACTGAGACCCTGAGAGATGCTGTGTGTCACAGAGAAGAGGGAAGTTGACTTTTTCTCCAAAATAGGACAAGAAGTAATACACTTCTATATTCATCAGAGGGAGTTCCAGGGGTGAAATTCAGCAGGTTCCGACAGGTTCTGGAGAACAGGTAGTGGAAAATTTGAGTACTGTATTTTTGGAATATAAGACGCACTGGAGTATAAGACGCACCAAGATTTTGAAGAGGCAAACTAAAAAAAAATTTTTTGCACTCTGCAGACCTCCCAAAAAGGGCTCGTTTTTTTTCAAAAAAAGGCCATGAATAGATTTTAGGAGGCTTGTAGAGTGCTCCTGGGGTGTCCACCCCCCAAAAAAACGAGCAAAAAACAGCCCCTTTTTCATCAAAAAAAGGGCATGCATAGCCTTTAGGCGGTTTAAAGAGTGCTCCTGGGGGCTGGGGGGGGGCAAAATTGAACAAAATAATGGGCCATTTTTCACTCACTTTTGCCCCACCCCAGTCCCCAGGAGTACTCTGAAAGCCTCCTAAAGGCTATGCAAGGCCATTTTGGTGAAGGGGGCAGGTTTTCGGGAGGCCAAAAACACTGTATTCAGCGTATAAGACGAAGCCAGATTTTCAGCCTCTTTTTTGAGGGAAAAAGGTGCGTTTTATACTCCGAAAAATACAGTAGTTCGGAGAACTGGCAAATACCACCTATGGCTGGCGCCAGAATGGGTTGGGAATGGAAATTTTACAACATCCCTCCCCCAAAAGTGGGGAGGGAATGGGGATTTTGCAGTATCCTTCCCCTGGAGTAAGGTGGAAATTGAGATTTTGCAGTATCCTTTCTCTGCCACACCCACCAAGCCACGCCCACAATCTGAAACTTTGAAGGAATTTCCTGACAGAATAATTAACCAATGGCAGAGCTTGCTTCCTGGAGTTGTGGGTGCTCCATTGCTAGAAGTTTTCAAGAAGAGATTGGGAAATCATTTGTTCAAGATGGTATTAGGTCTCCTGCCCTGGGCAAGGGGTTGCAACCAGAATACTTCCAAGGTCCCTTCCAACCTTATGATTCTGATTTAATTCTCATATACCAAACTTTTTTTGGAGGGGAGAAGTAGAGAACTAACAACTAAAGCTAACAGATAATGAGTTGTCCTTCCAATAACATATTTTTCCCAGTTAAAAATGGGAGACCAGTTCATTCTTGCAACCAAATGGAGAAAAATAAGCAGGGACAGTATCTCATGCATAGATGCAGCAGATACACTACGCTCCTATGCAAGATCCTTATTGATACACCCAAATATTGGGAGGAATTGAGTTAATTGCAGCTAACGGCCATAAATATACCCCCCCCCCCTTTATTGGGGAATTAAGACCAGAGCAATGACTCCGGCAAACACAGGGCAGGCCGTTTATTTTGAAGGAACATAATAATAGTAGAATAGGTAGAATTACTGGGGCATAATAATAACTTACTATTTCACTTCTGTAAGAATTGCTTTGCTCCAGTAAGAATTAGAATTGCCTTTGCCATTTGCTTCTATCAGTGACCTAACTCCTGCTATCTTGTTTTTGTGTACAACTCGGTGCCTGGTGCAGGATATGTCATGGCCTGGCAGGGTTACACCGGGCAAATACCTGTGTTGCTAAGCTCTCAGCCCCCCTGTTCCTTGTGGCACAGCCAACGCAGGGCTACAAAGAAGGCATGGGCCAGGGGACCAGAATTGGGTACTAAGCTGAAGTCTCTGAAGGTATAAAAGGATGCTATACTTTCCCAAAGGTGTGGCCTTTCAGTGCATGCTCTTTGTCTGTATGTTGTGGAATGGTCTACCCAGCTCTTCTTTCTACAAATAAAAGCTGTTATTTTTTCCAAGTCTCTTCTTGGCTCTCTCTGGCATTCTGGTGACTCAAGTAGATTTTGAGACCTTACATTTTCTTACATCAGATCACCATCTCATGCCTCCAAGCGGGAAATTATGGCAACTGATAAAGGGGTCAGGAAGAGCGAGGAAATCTGCATCCGGTCATAGGAGAATATCTTTGAGTAGCGTGTGACAAAGAGTATTGGTCCTTATTTTCCTCGCGTAGCAACTCTTACCCGGTTATATTTGCTTAATAACAAAAGCAATATTATTGCCCTTTGCGCAGTTACTGGGACGGGGCGAAGTCGGTCTGCCCTCGAAAGGCATCGCCTTGCGGTTCCGGCATCCCGAGGCCCAGGGCGTGAGTAATCCCGCTGCCTGTGCTGCTTCTCATCAGCCGTTCAAGTTCCTCTTTTTATGCCGGTCCCACGTTCCTCCTTTTCGGTCTTTGCAAAGCGCGGCGTGCAGGGAGGAGGCAGGGAGGCAGCTTCCTCTTTCGCCTCCAGTACCTCGGTGATAAACAAGGTCTGCATCAGAAGAGGAAATGGAAATCATCTGCGAGCGGCGGGCTCCTCTTTCGGAAGCAGCGGGCGCCCCTCTACACCCCCTTCCCCTCCCCTCCGGCGTCTCTGGACCGAGGGCGGAGCAAGCGCAGCGCGCGCGGCGTTCACATAGTCAGGCAGCGACGAGTGTGTAGCTTCACACGCCTCTCCGGAAAGAGTTGAGTCAAGTCACGACTGCCTTTTTTTCTTTGCGGTGCTGGGAACCGTTCGGGATGGGGAGCGCTGGCAGCTGATGGTGGTAAGTGAGCCAAGGGAGGCCGGGTGGTGGGGGCGGGGGAGAAAGCTCCATCTCCGAGGAGAAACTGCTTGGGATTTTCTGCATGCTCCGAATGGGAGCGAGGTCCCCGTTTTTCGTTTCCCCTCGGATCTTCCCAAGCAATTGGGAACTTTCCTTGTGCGAATCTTTTCCGATTAAAGTTAAATGCCGATGCATGGCTTCAATAGAGTGGAAAGGGACTGTTTGGAGTTACTAAGTGCAAGTGGGAGCCAAAGAGCAGGCGACTATCTGGTGCCAGAAACCTCTATGAATCCCCAGTATTGTTACACACGGAATGGGGTGACGACAAAAGGGCGGGGGAGTTTCATTGTGGGACCTCCTTTCTGTTTTCGTATGTTGTATAATTTATGCGATCTCCGGTCCGGAGGTTAGTTTTTTTAGCTGGAAGGCATGTATAGAAATTAGCACGCAGCATTGGAGCCAGATGAACTGAGAGTTGCGGGGCTGCCTCAGGATATCCGTAGAGGTTGCTTCAAATGTACATCACAGGCAATAAGGAAGGCTACCCGATTCCTTCAGAAGAAAGTAAATCCGCAGCTGTCACATCCGCCAATTGTCTGCCTTGCCTGTCTGCTAAGGAGAGAACCTCAGTCAGTTTGATTTGAACTGTTCTGGAAAAGTCCACAACCCATCCCGAAACAGAGTCCTGGCACTCTTTCCCCCTGTTTTATTAGCATTGTAAGTTACCGTATGATTTTAGGCATTTCATACATAAGGAATACATCCTATCAACCAGTTTCTCCAAATCCAGATCTAGATTATGTCCCCATCCTATGACATTCAGAAAACTACTGAAGACCTGAATATTCTCCCAGGCTATGGGACAGATTGATAGGTTCCTTTTGAATGGTGGTTTTGTTTATGTCTTTGGGCGGCTTATGAATCCTTTGCATTACTTTTTCAGTGTAATTGCCCTGAGTGGTTAGAAGTTGGGAAATCTCTAAATTGATGAAACAAATAAAATATTTCATCTGCATGCTAGTAGCATTGCAAAAACTCTATAAAGCGCTTCATGCAACATGCTTAAATTATAAATCAATTTTAAAATGACTGGTTTACATAATATGGTGAAAAGAACTACACCTTAACATTATGTGAATAAGGCTGCCTGGGGAATTCTGGGAGTTGAAGTCCACAAGTCTTAAAGTTCCCAAGTTTGAACACCCCTGCTATAGTGTCTGAACAAACATAAGCACAGTCAGAGAAATGGCCTTGGGCAACTTCATGTATCTACTCCATGTGTAACTAACTAATTAATGCACAGCTGCTTTCCCTATATTTTGCTGAATAATCCACAGTGTGTTGGGTTAATAATACTTCACATTATTTGCTTTGATTGACTTAGTTGGATTCACAAACTGTGCTATTAAGATTTGTAAACCAATCTAATGTACATACTTAGTCTATTGTAGTTTATTCAAATGGCTGTATAATGGATAAAATGGTGAGCCCGCTGATAGTTCATTATAAAACTCACCCAGCATGTGAAATTCTAGGGAACCATTGTTATTTTCCCCATTGCTTACCTTTTGAACAATATGGCTACTCAGTCCTTGTAGCATATTGCCAATAATGAGCATCACAACAGTTTTCCAACCCTTCCTTCCTTCCCAACTTACCTTTTCAACCTTTTCTCAACCCTCAAACTCTTTGAGTTTGTAAATGTTTTATTTTCTGCTCTGTTAATTTAATAACTTCAAAATGGAATAATTCTCTTTTAATGTTACAGAGGCTGAGCATTTCTCCAGGGGCTCCTCCATCATATCACTAATTGAGCTGGCATCATGAGAAGCAGATGGGGTGTTGCAGTGTTGCTACTTGTGGCTTTCAAGATCTTGGGGCTGAAAAAAGGTAAAGGGGAAATATAATTGCTTCTCTTCAATAGTTGTGTTTCCAAGAAGCCTCATGCATGCTCTTGGAGAAAGGCAATATGCTTGGCTGTTAACTTCAGTTAATGAACATGTGTGCTGAACCATTTTTAACTTTTGTGTGCTGCTTTTTAACTGAGTGTTTAAGTCATATCCCATTTTGGATCTCTATAACTTACGCACCATGTCTCAGATTTGTTGTAAGTTGTAGATCCAATTTAAAGGGATCTGAGACGGCAGCAATTTAGGGCTCCAATGGTAAGACAATTCAGTTACTTGCAATTAGGGAACTTGCTGGATTTGTGGAGCTGTATCTTTAGCTGTCTGTCTGCTAAAGATAGGCAAGCAAGCCAGACGTGTTTGCATAACTTCAAGACAACAACAAGGAGGAGGAGGAGAGCTGTCAAATGTGTGTAGACCTGCTCTTAGTGGTGGCTGCCGCTGTCACCTTCTTGCCCTTTTGCTCTGTAAAACCCACACAGGAAATCTTTCAAGAGCCCAGAACAGGCCTTCAAAGTAGAAGAAGTGAAGCAGGCGAAACATTTTCAGCACATTGACCTTTATCTTGCTTTCTCATTGAGTGGTGGCAAAACTATATTGTGGGTTCATGTTTGGGATAGCTGAGAAAGATAGCCTGGGGAATAAAGAATTACATTTTAGGATTGAAAGTCAGGAAAAGGAAATTTGATTTGTTGATAATTGGAAAAAAGTAGAGAAGGCAGGGATTAGAAAAGTGTATGTTCTACCTGTATTCATCCAACTTCAGTTTGCTCTGAACTTGTTCTAAATGTTCTTCAAGTGAACACATTATTTTTCATTCTCAATAATACCCTGAAAGGGATTGAACAATAATGGGCAACCTTGGCATCCAGAGGCCTCCCACCTTCTGACAACTAAAAATTGGTAGAAAATTTCATAATTTTTCAGAATTTGAAGATAGACAACACATTTGCATTATGTTTAGTGTTGCGCAAACACTAAATAAACTTAATACTATTCTTAAAAAGAGGGAATTCAAATTCTGGCCCCATCCTTTGTGATGTGTTGCAGCAATTCCCCTCCTGATAGTAAATCTGGCATACAGCCTTGAACATTTATACTTTGATATCTTCCTGAAGGGAGACGGTGGCTCAGTGGGTAAGACGCTGAGCTTGTCGATCAGAAAGGTTGGCAGTTTGGTAATTGGAACCCCTAGTGCCGTGTAATAGAGTGAGCTCCCGTGACTTGTCCCAGCTTCTGCCAACCTAGCAGTTTGAAAGCAGATAAAAATGCAAGTAGAAAAAATAGGAACTACCTTTGGTGGGAAGATAACAGAATTCTGTGTGCCTCCTTTGGTGGTTAGTCCTGCCAGCCACATGTCCACGGAGACATCTTCCGACAGCGCTGGCTCTTCTGCTTTGAAACAGAGATGAGCACCACCCCCTAGAGTCAGGAACGACTAGCACATATGTGTGAGGGGAACCTTTACCTTTACCTATCTTCCTGTGATGGTAGTTTACAAGTGTGCATATGATGAGCTGCTTCTACTGTTTGTTACCATA
Source organism: Natrix helvetica (assembly GCF_964273705.1). NCBI lineage: Eukaryota > Metazoa > Chordata > Lepidosauria > Squamata > Natricidae > Natrix > Natrix helvetica. The sequence goes on from NC_138548.1 coordinate 200,597,954, forward strand.
TTCAATCCCATTTGCAGTTCTTGACTATGTAATGCCTTCATCTATTTTGTATGACAATAATCATAATCCTAATACTTGGATGACAGCACACATAAGCATTCAATAAGTTTAAAATTGATGTTTCTATGTAACAAAACAGATAAAAGATAACAGGGACTCTCAGCAATGTGGGGCCATTTAGGTGTATTGTTCATTGCAAGATCCCATCAGATGCAAATGCAACTCAATTGTGTTTAGAACATTCAATCTGTATAGATTCATTTTGGAATAATGGTAGATGTATGCAGCATAGGTCTGCACACTTTTACTACAGCTGTAGAAACTTAACAGGTGAGAGTTGGTCTTAATTCAATCAGATCTTCAGCTTTCTCAGCTGTGTGCACAATTTCTTCGCTTGGGTAGCACAAAAATTCCAACTTGTTCTAACAGTAGGTCTACTTAGCCACTTATTCTCAAAGGAGAATAGGGAGGGCACTTGTTCCTCCTACTTTTTTCATTAGAGGCATGCTAGATTCTTTTTTCTGATGACTTTGATTATAAATAGTGCTATAAATAAATAGTGAACTGTTTTATTTGCTGCTGTTGGAGTGTCTCTAGGGAGATTCCTGGAGACATCCTTCCATTGGCCCTTAGTTGCTAGTGGCTAATTGGTAAAATGACTTCCAGGGCAGGCAGCTGTTGAAGCAGTAGCAGGTCAGGATTGAACTCCACACTGCTTCCAACCTATTGCATCCTCTTCTGGGATCTCTTCTCCCAAGTCTTTTTTCTATCTATGTTAGAATTGCAGGATACTCTCCATCAATTTTTCAAGTTGCAGTCCTAATACAAAGATCAGAGTTAGGGAAAGTTTGATAAGGAGGATCCTGAAAATTATATCCTAGGTGGTAACTATGCAATATGCTCACCTCAGTAACTTGAATTAAGGTTTTCCCATGGTGCTAGGCAACCATTCCCATATTCACCTGTTGGATATTAATTTGTTCAGACTAATATCTGTACTCTGCCACTCAGTTGCATGGGAAGCAGATCAGATAAATGAACAACACTAGAGGAGGTTATTCTCGACTTACACAAAATATATAGTCATGCTCAATTTACTATCTTTTTTTGCCATAGTTAAGTGAATCACTGCAGGTGTTAAGTGATTCACACAGTTAAGTCAATCCAGCTTCCCTTGTTGACTTGGCTTGTCAGAAGCCAACTGGAAAGATCATCAATACAGCAGTGATCATATGATCCTGGGATACTGCAACCATCAGAAATATATGATGTTGCCAAGCGCCCAAATTTTGGTCATGTCACCATGGGGATACTGTGACAGTCGTGTGATAAACGGTCATAAGTCACTTTTTTCAGTGCCTCTGTAACCTTGAATGGTCAGTAAATGAACTGTTGTAAATCAAGGATTACCTGTACTAACCTTTCTGTGCTGTATATTGCTCTGCCATCAGGACAAATTTAATTCTTGAGTAATCACCATCTCAAGGTTTGGTCTGTCTGCTTTTGTAATTTGGGGCTGACAATCTGTTCCTATCTTACAAAATTGTTTTAATGAAAAAATAATATAAAAACATTTAACTTCCATGCAACTATAATCCCTTCCTATGAAATCTGTCTTCGACTGCTATACTTTGGAATGCTGATTTGTGATTTTTGCTCTGTTTGCAGGTGATCCAGATGCCACTATGGGCCTACGGTGTTTCCAACCATTTCCGAGCGACGTTGTGAACTGCAGCTGGTTGACCTGGGGATCTCAAAATGCTAACGCCAGCTATGTCCTACACTATGAGAGCCTAAAATTCAGCCAAGTGCTGCTGTTAGTGAGCCTTTATATTGACATAGTACAATTATCCAAATTAATAAGCCATTGTCTTTTTCAACCACAACCTCCTCTGTTGGCCAGTGTAATCTATTGGCTAAATGTCTTTATTTAGGGAGTATAGGGAATTGCAGAGAGTAAAGGAATAGCCTAATAGAATTCTATAGTTTCACGAATGAAGTTTTGGGTCTAGATGGGCCAATATTGGAAAAGTTAGGGATATTAAGAAAAAAATAACCCAAGAATTATCTTTGATCTGAGTGGACTGGGAGCTCTGAACAGAGATTTTTAGAAAGGCACATAGGAGCTACCATCATAAACAGTGAGTGTCAGAAGTCTTTTCATTAAAGCCAAGGCACACTGGAGAATGTAAGAACTTTGAATGCGAAATTTAAATTATTTGTAGATGTTTAGTGCACAGAAAAGAAGGAAGAATCCTTTCTAAATCATGATTGTGCTTTAAAAGCTTGTGTTGTCTAATATTTAGCTGGCTTAGGCTTTTCTTTCTTTAAAAATTAAAAGTTCTATGTGGAATCATTTCTGCAATTACTGGCACCAGACAAAATCTGCAGTTTTGCAGTGATTAAAAGGCAGAGACCTTTGGAAGGCAAGAAGAATAATTTTAAAAGGGCTTAGAGGTGACTAGACAAACAGTTCTGTGGGTGTCTATTTGGTGTTCATTCAGAGGTGGGTTGCTCCTAGTTTGGCCTGGTCAGGTGAACCAGTAGTAGCGGCAGCGGGAGGCTCTGCCCACCCACCCGCTTCTGCGCAGAAGCGTCGCGCACACGCAGGAATGCACGCAGGAGCATGCCCAAACTGATAGCAAAAAAATTGACAACCCACCACTGTGTTCATTGTTATAATAAAATGCTTTTGTGCCTTTTATTTACAAGTCTTTAAATGTTTAGTTTCCAGTAATATAAACTACTGTTAGATATATCTGTGTATCCTTATTTTTTTTGAAGAAACCATAAACAGGTGAACTCTATCAAAGCCCAGATGGGACAGAACTGGCTGGTTATTGAACGAAGGAACCTGACACATGGAGACAAATACAGTGTCTGGATAGAGATTCACAGTGCAGATGGGATTGCTATCTCCAAGAAATTAAACTTCAGCCTGGATGAAATAGGTTAGAAAAACTAAATTAAAGAGCCAGAACGCTTTGAGAATTAATCCGGGCAAGCAATTTTTGCTTCAAAAAAGTGCCTTGCTTTTCTTGCCCATTTGTGCATGCAAAATGTTGCCCCCATTTGGCTATTGCCATTCTTCTCATCAGTATTGACACTGATGCTCATGCTTATCTCTGCAGTTGCCTCAGGGCAGACAGTTGGGTCTATAAATTGCATAGGGCATTTCAGATAATAGACCTCTGTTTGACTGTGTTCCATAAGACCATTATGGTACCGTAAGTACCATAAGACCATATCAAAGACCATAAGAAGGATTGGATTTACAGTATGACAGATACCTTAGTCTACAGATATCTTGACTAAGTTCACGCATTTTGAAAAGCTATGACATGCTTGGCTTGCTTGTGAGTTTAGAGTAGTGTGAAAACCCGGTCAGTTGTAGCTTATTCAATAAACCATTGACATGATGAGAGGGCTATGCCTCTCTTATGCATTGTACTAAACCAAGGTTGTGGTTTGTTGAATATGCCAAAATAGCCCTACACACATCACTAATCCACCATCCATAGTTTCACACACTGCTCAATGAAAACTAAACCAGCCATATTTTGGTTTAGTGCAAAGTGTGTGCGTAGATCAATGCTTTTATCACTAGGTATGGCAATCAGGAGTAAAGCTGAGTAATACCGCATATGATAAGCTCTTCCCTCATTTTTCAGTCAAGCCCTGTCCTCCTGAACTGGATCAGGTGGAATCGGATTCCTCTGAAGCCACGGTATCATGGAAGAACCCTCACTGGTCTCAATTGCATAATGACCAATCTCTCACTTATGCTATTCGATACAAGGCATCCACAGACCACGAATGGACCTATGTGAGTCTGTCTTGCATTTGTGATCTGTTTTGTGTGTGTATTGTTTTTCTTTCCCATCGTATCAGTTGTGACTTCCTGTTGAATATCCATTCCATTGAACTACAGCTGGCTTTGTCTAGGATTTCTCCTTCAACCAACTGAAGGCAGCTTCCTGGAGGCCAGTCTCAGATTCTTGCCCTAGCTACTATATGTTAATTTATCTCCCAGTAGTAAACATGATAATGGATCTGTATCCCGCACGCTCTCATTTTCACTATGTAATATTAGACTTGTTGTAATTCTGGTGGAAATTTAGATGGAGGGTTTTTGAAGTTTTTGTTTCGACTTGGATCACTTTGAGTGACCTTGAAAAGTGGATGGAATGTTAATATAATGACAATGTGAGTATGTTCCATTCCCAGCTGCAGGAGACCCATCCAGACCAAGAGAACCATGAATTCTGTGACCTGAAACCATTCACCTGCTATGAGGTGCAGGTACGGTGCATCCCAGAAAATAAAAAAGACTTTTGGAGTGAATGGAGTTCTTCCAAATCCTTCTGTACCTGTGAAGCGGGTAGGTACAGTTGTGGACGAAGCAGAAATTCATGCAATCAAAATAGATGCAGTGGCACCTCAGCAGAAATCTGGTTGCTGTATACTTTTTTCAAACACTTGCTTGCTTGTTGCATTCACACACTGCATTTTGAGACAAATAAATATAAAACTAAAATATATTCATTGCCTACGAACAGCCAGATCTCAATCCTTATACTTATTGGGATTTTTGTTTTCATTTGGAAACATATTATACACAGTGTTCCATTTTCAGTTGTTTCTTACTTGTATTATTGGGGGGAGACCTATTTGGTTGGCTAATCTTAATAATTACCTGGCTCTTTTCTGATTCCTTTAGCGCCTTTGGGTCAAGTTGATGTATGGCAAAAAAATCATGTTTCTGACCACCAGAACGAAAGCCACTTGTTGCTGTGGAAGGTGAGCTGGATCCTGTTTCTTATCATATAGAATTTGTTATTTACAGGGCTATATAGGGCAGGACAGGTTTTTTAGAGCCAGGTGAGAATTTGGGCAGAAGAATTTTGAAGCAAATATGAATGATCCAAAGGGGTGAAAACACAATAGTTTAAAGAAACCAAATCTGTACAAGGATGACATCAGTGACTGGACTAAAGTGAAATTTGCCAAGAAAGAGAGAGAAACACCTTTTTTTATTTTGACTAGAGATACAAGAAAGAATTTGGAAAAGAAAAAGGATTTTAAAATAAAAAGGAAGTCTATTTACTGTAGATACTTAATGTGTTCTTAAAAACTGAAACTGTTCTATATAGGTAGAATATATCTTTGCTGCAAATTTGAAAGTAGTTATTTAGACTTGAATACGTGAAAAGCAATGCTTCAAATGCTTCAAATCTATTAACTGTCAGGATCTGTCAAATAAGAACAAGATAAATGTGCTTGGGATTCATTCTAATAAAACAGACAGAATGATGATTCAGTAATAAGCTTAGCAGCTGCGGTTTTCAAAATACACTTTCCACAGGCTTGAATCTAATTTAGACCAAAATGTGTATCCCAGCATACCAGATTTCATTTGAGAAGTGCAAACCAAAAGTTAGTACTAATAATCCCAAATTGACTTGAATATTCTGTAAAATATAAGGGCAAGAAATAACAGTAGTACAATCTTGCCCTGGAACATGTATGATAACTTCCATGTTATCAGACTTGCATTTCATCTGGAGCTGAATGTTCCTGCTTTCAAATTCCCTGCAGTATAAAACTGCAGTCAACTTGGTTCTACTTTGAAAATACATATTTTTTATTGTGATGGTCAATATGCCCATGAGCAGCTGCTATCTTTTCTTCTTCCAATGGCCATGGATTTTTTTTAAAAAATTATCAAACAGCATGCAGTAAGTCTCATCCCCAGTTTTCCTTCCCCTTTCAGTAAAATTAAGTTACAAAAGACTAGAAATTCAATATAAGTAGAGAACTAGTCAAAGCATTTATCACCTGGAACATTTTCTGGACTAACTTGGTGAATTGCCCTCATGTGCATACATTCCTTCTCTCATTTCTTCCCCCCCAAAGCAACTACTGGGTGACACTAGCAAAAACCAGGTCTCTTTTACCACTCCTGTCTGGCCAGTTATTTCTGCTTTGTATCCTCTCCCTCTTTGGGGGCAGCTGGAGTTCCCTGTGGCCCAAGATTAGCTCTTCACCTGAGAGATACAAGTGGTCAGGGTGAGGGAGGAGGAGAGTAAAAAAAAAAGTCCCCCCCCCCTCTTGCTTGGTTCTTTTAGTGAAAAACATTGAAGCACCTCAGGATGTCTTTTCAGTCTTGCTTGGTAAAATGTCTTTCACTTGATAGCTTCCTGCTTTTTGGAAGAAACGAGGAAGTTCATGTTTTGTGCATGTTTTCTTAACATGTCATTTTCTTGCCAAAACGAGTGCAGACAGTTATTTGTTCACTTTTTTATTTTTGTACTGTTATGCCTCTTGTCAATGGGACAGACTCTTCCGTTGATCCAGTTTTGATTGCTCATGACCAGTACTTGTGGTGTGTCTTGTTCAGGAGAAGCAGGGCAGCACAACTGACTACAAACTGGGTTACTTCAGCTCTGTTTTCCTCCCTCCCTTCCTTCCCTATCATCTTTTTCTTCATTCTGCTGAGGAATTCTGCTTACTTTCTCACAGGCACTGGATCCAGAAGCAGCCCAAGGAAAGATTCTTGATTATGAAGTTATCTTCCAGGACCACAACAAAATACTCCACAGAATGAATTACAATTGCTGTCAGGCTTCGATCCCTATCGCTGCACAGTATGTCTCAATAGCAGCCCGCAACTCTGTTAATAAGACACCCTGGGCCAATCTCAGCTTGGAGAAAACAGGTGTGCCTCCATATTACACTAGGGGGATAAAACAGTTCTTTCTTGCCCCACTTCCTGCCTTTTTCAACTGATTCTTGAAGGAAAAAATAGCTGGTGGCTTCCTTTCCTTTCACTCACAAAAGTTTCACTCCTGTTACCCTTTCTGTACTCCACCTTAAGAAAAGATCCTGATATATTTTGTATCAGGCAGTCAACCATTTTGATTCTCTAAGTTTAGAGGTGAAATTCCCAGTTACATAACATCATCTAGTGTAACTTAAATGCTAAGAAGTTATATTTGGATGAGAAATCAGAAGAAAATATGAGGGTGGGGAAAGACTGGAAATTCTCAAAATGTTACACAGAAATGACTTTCGTTTTGCTGCCAAGAAAACCACACAGATGTGTTAATGAGGTCATCAGGGGTTCAAACTTTGTGAAACCAAGTAGCATTTTTTTAGAGTTCAGGTGAGTTTCTCAGACAAACAACAGTTTGAGAAGGACCTATCAACATGGTGACGTTCCTTCAAGTCAAGCTTGAGGCTTGGTGATGACATGGAAATCTCTGTGCAGTTTTCTTGACAACTAAGTAGTTTGTCATGACATAAGGTTTGGGGTTTCTTTTCAACTAGTAGACTCTTATTCAAGCACTAACAAGGTCCAACCATGTTTATCTGAGATTGGCTGAGTTCCAAGGTCTGCAACTAATGGGATTATTTTATGGCTATCTGTGTGGATGATAGCCAGAGCTCTGGGCAATCTCCTGCATAAGGATGAACTGTCTTTCCTTTTCGTAGAGCTCCCAGGTCCTGAGGAGGTGACAGTGGTGGCATCAGAAGGTTTGGGTCTCAACGTGACATGGAAGCCCTGCATGGATTCTCAATGGGTTCAGCCTCAGGAATACGTGGTCGAGTGGAGAAAAGAGATTGGTGATAGTGCGGGAGAGTTGCTGAACTGGACTCGCACACTTGGAAGCAGTACCAGCCTCCTATTGAGAGGTGAGATGGACAATCTCAACTGCAGTAATGTTATTTATTAAGTAAACAACAGCTTTGGGAATTCCTCAGTAGCCTAAGAACTCTGGAAAATAGGAGGAAATGTAATACATGCTCTCTTTTTCTCTGTATGTGTGTTTGTGACTGCCTCTTCCGCTTCCACTGGCTGAAATTATGATCTCTCTGCAGCTGCTATTTTCACTAATTTTTTTTTCCAATGGAAGCTTCCTTGGAAGCAGCAGCTACGGAGAAGCACGTGAGATGGTAGGAAAGGGAAAGGTCTATAGCAGGGGTGAAATCCACTTACCTTTGCTACCGGTTCGGAAACAATGTGAGTGTGCGTGCGTTTACATGCACGCTCACTTCACTCGCACATGCCACCTCCGTGCATGTGCAGTACCTCCCTCAAATGTGCAGAGCGTCAAAAAGGTAAGGTAAGCGAACAGCAAGGGGGGGAATCCGCTGTGCTGCACGATTTATATTAGGTAGAAAGCAGGAAATCCTGCTTTCTAGCTAATATAAATCACGTGGCACAGCTGATCGTTGGAAAAACCAGTTTGCCTGAACTGGTTTCATTTCAGGCGAACCAGTAGCATGTTTGGTACTGGTTCGAGCGAACCGGTCTGAACCAGTAGCATTTAACCCTTGGTCTATAGCATTAGAGCTCTATCTTCTCCAGGCTACTTGACTTTTAACAGAAGCATATAAATTGCTTCTTATATAATGAAAACTATGAAATTATGCTCCTTGAACGCATGAACTTTAGTTAGTCCTTCCATTTCTGCTAAGTAAACTGAGTAGAAGGGAATTGGGACTTTCTGGGACACTGGAGTGAATTTTGTCTGTTGGAAAAAGGGAGTGGGTGTCCTCTGGAAAAAGAGGTGCTGAAAGTTTTTCCACCACTTCCTGGAGTCCCGTGTTCTGTTTTGATTTCCTTCAGAAGCAGGTTAAAGGAGACCCAAGTAACTTTTAGTTCTCACAGACAGTTTTATATCTCTCTTCTGCTGGGTTGAGTACTGAAAGGAAGGCCTTAGCTGTTACCTTGCACCGAGAGAAAAGTTGGCTGGTAGTTGCCACTCACTAAGGTTCATAGAGCAAATAAATAAATAACAGAATAACAGAGTTGGATGGGAACCCATACCATTTCAGACAAATGGTCATCCAATCTCTTCTTTAAAACGTCCAGTGTTGGAACACCCAAAACTTCTGGGGGCAAGTCATTAGTTTCCTAAACCTTGTTTTTTTTTCTTCTTCTGCTTTTAGGCAACTTCAGTTCAAAGGTACCATACCTTGTGCGTGTGTATGGTTTGTATGCTCATGGGATAACTGCCTCAGACCCTGTACGTGCCTATTACAAAGAAGAAGGTAATCCTCAGGGGTGCAAAGGAGGGAGAGTGGTTGCTAGTGGAGCCAGAATTTCCCCTTTGATCTTTAGAGATTTCAGATGAATTTTCCTTCCTGCATTCTTGTAACTTTTGGTACCACAGCCACCTCTGTCCCGCTGAGGTTGGGTGTTGATTAGCATCGCTCTTTGAGCCAGAATTGATTATCTTTGCAACTGTAAAAAAAAATAGGCTGAAGTATGAAGCATCATATTTCTATCTTTAACTAATTTTAGTACAGCTAACTCCAGCAGCAAAGGAAATTTGCGCGCAAGAATAAACTTTATAACTGAATTCAAACGCTCTGCTGATCTGTATAGAAAACAAGCTATAGTTTGTTAGGTCAGCCAAAACTGATTGGGTTTATGCTTCTATTTATTGTTATTTACATGTCACTTCTCATTTATGCCTTTCCTGAAGTAGCTTACAATGGGTAGTGTGAAATCAGTGCTATAAATAAAATCTGTTTTAAAAAACAGTATCGTTTGGCATTAATGGCTGTGGCTGCTTAGTATTTAAAAAGTGTGTTTTTAGAGAGGACTGGAAACATGCAAGTGTGGCCCTTTTATACTCTATAGATCAGGTTGTTCCACCACAGTGTTTCTCAACCATGGCAACTTTAAGTCCTGTGGACTTCATAGCTGGCTGGGGAATGCAGGGAGTTGAAGTGAGAAACACTGTTCTACCAGATCCGTGCCACAAAAGTAGAGTGCCACCTCCAAATGACAGGAAACAGCAGGCAGAAAACCACAGCCTATCAAGGCTTTTCTTAAAGTTGACGGCTTTTCTGCAGAGCTGGTAGAAAGATACTGCTTTTCATTTTTTCAGCTTAGTAAGTAACAGCCTTAGAACAAGTTTCTTCCTGTAGCTTTTTTTGCCCAAGAGAAAATACCCCCCAAGGTCAAAAAGTCAAGATGGCAGCCATGTCTCTATGATTGGATGCACTGCTCCTTTGTGTGTGCGTGAGCAATGTTGATACAGGTACCAAAGAGATGGGGCTTCAGTTATCTAAAATAGCGAACTTAGGCATTGAGAGACTTAAGGCTAGGCCAGTGATGGCGAACCTTTTTTGGCTCGCGTGCCACAAGTGGGGGGAGCGCAGGGGGGTCGAGTGCGGGCGTGCCGCACCCATAATGCAACGCGCGACCCCCCCAGTGCGCTTGCGCACACAACGTGCGACCCCTCCATTTTTACATGCTTTTTCCGCCCTCCCCAGGCTCCAGGGGCTTTATAGGAGCCTGGGGAGGGCGTAAAGAGCCTCCCCCGATCCCCCCGAGGCCCTCTGGAGGCTTCAGGGACCGTCCGGAGGCTTCCCTGAAGCCTTCGGAGCGCTTAAAACCACCCTCCAAGCAAACCGGAAGTGACTTCCGGGTTGCTCGGAGGGTCGTTTTAAGCGCTCCGAAGGCATCAGGGAAGCCTCGGACGGTCCCTGAAGCCTTCGGAATGCTTAAAACGACCCTCCGAGCAACCCGGAAGTCACTTCCGGTTTGCTCGGAGGGTGGTTTTAAGCGTTCCAAAGGCTTCAGGGACGGTCCCTTCCCTGAAGCCTCCGGGGGGGACGGGGGGGGCTCTTTTCGCCCTCCGCAGGCTGCTATAAAGCCTCTGGAGCCTGGGGAAGGCGAAAAATAGCTTTTAAAAAGGTGAACTCAGGTGGCCAGCGCGCGCTTGCGCGCTGGCCAGCTGACAGGGCAGCGCCTCACGTGCCCTGACAAATGGCTCCGCGTGCCACTTGTGGCACGCGTGCCATAGGTTCGCCATCACTGGGCTAGGCAGTTGGTTCAGGTAGTCCTCGACTTATAACCAATTGCTTAGTGACCATTCACATTTGTGACAGATGTTTCCAGAGCTTCTTATGACCGGATTTCAAAATTTTAACTGCTTCCCCTCCTGCAGTCTCAGGATTGCATTTCGGGTGCTTAGCAAAGAGCTGCTGCCAGGCAAGAGAGGGTGCAAACAATTTAGCAGAGTAACTTGCAACTTTTCCTGCCATCTTCCATTGATTGGAAGCCAGCAGGGAAAGTTGCAAAGGGTGATCACATAAGGCACTATAACCTCATAAGAGTGAGCCAGTTGCCAAGTGCCCAGAATGTGATCACATGATCGTGGGGGTGTTATGATGGCTAGAACTGCAGGGACCGAATGTAAATCTCCCTTTTCAGCGCTGTCATGACTTCAAATAGTCACTGAAGAAACGATCATGAAGCAAGGACTACCTGTTTTAAGGTGCTTCAGCTGTTGCACAATCATTTAAAGAATTTGGTCTTCGTTTCCTCTCAGAAGGCCATCACTTCCAGAGTTTGCCTAGCTTCCGCAGGGAGGCTGCTCTATGAGTACCATAGCAGAAAAACGTCATTTTTTCATGTGAACTAGGGATTTTGGAAAAGAAGCCTGTATCTATTATATAGAACTTTACCCTATTAGGAATACTGTAAGTCAGGTTTCCAGAGACAAATTATATTAAATGTTTGACTTGTGGCCATTTTCTTCTTGAATACTTCCTTCGAAGTATGATGTTTGAACATTACTTAATCTACAAACGTTATTTGTTTGTTTATAAATTGATGGTCTCCTTTGGACCTATTGGCCTGTGGAACTTGACTTTTGGTATAACTTTTGTAGTGGGGTAGGTAATGCAATGTGTCCTTGTTACAGCATGAAGATGAACTGTAAGCTTTGCTCGCATAACAAACCGGTTCACAGCCTCCATTTCCTCCTTTGCTTTTCCAGTACCATCAGCTGGTCCCCAAGGATTGCAAGACAGAAGACTTTCATCCACTGCCACTTCCATCTCTTGGAAGGAGATTCCCTTGGCAGACCGCAATGGGCATATCATACACTATACACTTTACCTGAAACGTCTCCATTCAGACAGTCTTATGGTTCACGCAGACAGTGAGTGAGATTCTAAGTCAACCTAAACATAATTGAGGAGGAAGGCATTGTGTCCTCCTAAAATTACCTCTCTTAATTACAATCCTCTGCATCAGCTTTCTCCTCCGGTCTCCTCCGGATGATTGGATTATTCCCTTCAGTCCCATATTAAATGGTGATAATTCATCATTTCTCAAGGGCATTAGTTTGACACTAGGTGTTATCTACAGCTTAACCCTTATATGAGAAGAGTGTAAAAAGGTATGAGAAAGAGTGTTTTTTTGACTGCTGCTCATCTTTTATGTGGAAATCAAACCCAAATGCCTTCATTAGATCCCCAAATTTACAAACAGATTTCCAGTTGATACAATGCATACAAGTATTCTCAATTTATGGCGATTTCTTCAGCAGTCTTTCAAACAAATGGTGCTTAGGACTGGTCCTTGGAGTTCCTGCTACCCCAGCAATCTGCGATCCCATGATTACGATCTAGATACATGGCTACAGATCATACTTGGTTGCTGTTGCAGTTGCAGCATACCGCAATTGCAGGATTACTATTTGCGACCTTACCTAATGGCTTCTCCAGAAAGTCAATGGGGAAGCAGCAGGGAAGGTTGCAATTTACTGAAATAAGTCTCCCCCATCCTCACACTCTTTCCCAGCCCTTCTGTGCTTGTGCCACAACAGCCACTCCTGCATAACCTCCTCAACCCTTCTTGTGCCTCCCTTACACCTTGATTCATCCTTGCACATCCTCCCTGGCTCTTGCTGTGCCTCCTTCACACTCCTGCACACCCTTGGCACACCCTCCCTGGCCCTCAATGGGCCACTCTTGCACACCCATGCCATATCCTCCTCCTGCCCTTGTACATTACTTCACATCCCAACTCTTTCTGTTCCCTTCTTGCACGCACACACACCATTACACACCCTCCCTGAGCCTTGCCGCATCTCCCTTGCACCTTTACCCACACCCTTGCACTCTCCTCCACCCAGCAGCAGCTACTTATATTTATTTATAGTTCTTGTTTTTAAACTGCTTGTCTTCCTGGGAGAGGGTTTCTGGGCAGTGTGCAATATATTATCACTGATAAATTTAAAAAATATAAAACCTAACATTGAAATTAACTTACCTGCCTGCTGGTAAATCATCCAGGGCTTGCAACTTCCCTCTGGCTTCCCCACTGACTTGGTTGTGGGAAGCTTGCAGGAAGTTGTCTCACCTAAGCACCATGGGTTTCAGTTAACAATAGCAGCCAGGTCTTCTGGGATTGCCATTACTAACCAGGGTGGTTGCCATTATGACCCCATTGCTTAGTGATGGAAATTCCAGTCCTAATTGCCATCCTATGTTGAGGGCTACCTGAACATTTCAGTGTGTGGCAACGTAAAAAAACAATAAGAGTCAACACACATTTGTGAAGGTGAAGCATGCAGATATCTTGATCTCCTTGTGCCTTATATTAAATGTGCATTGTAAGGCATTCTTTTCCAAAAGCTAAGACATCTCTTTGGGACAGATATAAGGGATTCTCGTTTTCTGTCAGTGTAAACGCAGCGTATTCTTTTCTTTTTCTGGCGTAAAACTACTAGTTAAGCTAGACAGGGTTCTGCAGTGTTTTTGAAAGTTATCCTCTACCAGTGAGCTATGGATGATGGGTCCTGATTGCCATCTGCCCAGGATATATATACATATATATTGTTTTTTGTTTTACATTACAGTTAGTGCTACGGAAAGAAATTACACTCTTTCAGATCTGGAGCCGGGAACAACGTACCAGGTCTGGATGACCGGCTCTACATCAGCTGGAGAAGGTGTGGCTAGTGCCATGCATCACTTCAGTACATCAGGTAGGAGGGACTACTAGAAGCTTCGTTCCTTAAACCAAACTGGTATATTAACAGGAGATAAGTATAGGAGCAAGAAAGATCGTGCTAAAACTAGTTGTGAAATCAATCACTTTAGTACAATTGCGCTAAATATTTTGATACCTTGATAGTACCGTCTGGCTATTAATTACAAACTACAACCACTTGTTTAGTAACTCTTCAAAGTTGTGAGGGCACTGAATAAATGCCATGATTGGTCCTTGTTGTTTCAGCAGTCCCAGCATCTCTGTGGCCACATGATGGCAATTTGGGGGCTTGCCAACCTCTTCACACTTATGATCAATTGCAGCATCCTATGATCACATGTTCACTATATGCAACCTTTCCTGCGGCTTCCCCAGAAAGCCACTGGGGAAGCTGGCAGGAAAATTTGTAAGTCTCTGGGGCAAGTCTCCACCCTCCTCCAGCCCCTTTTGTCCTTGCACTGTGCCAGCCACTCTATGCTCTCTAGTACACCTTCCCCAACTTCTGCTGCACTCTAGTGCACCTATACCACTCTCCCTCCCTAATCATGCCACACCCTTGTTTAGACGATTTCAGGAGTATAGGCAAACAATTCTGGATTCTTTCCATGTTGCAGTCATATAAGGTCTTTGCTTAATGATGACAATGGAGATTGCTGGGATTGTGTTGCTAAGCGATGCAGTCACATGGCACCGTGCTTTATGACTGTATCACTTTGTGATAGAGATTCGAGGCCCAATTATTGTTGTTAAATGTGGACTACCTGTCTACATACTTCAGGAATGGATCATAACATCGCAGCTCCAGATTTGCATTAGATTACAATTCCCATCATTCACAAGTGTGACTGCGTACTTTTAATGGATCATCATCACCTGTAAGAACTGAGTCACATTTTTTGAAGGGTATTCCTTTTATTTTATCCCATTAGAGCCAAGATTACTCGGTTCTCCTTGTGGAAAAAATTAAAAGTAACTCATACTCTTATGGTATTGGGGTAGCAGGGATTGAGTATGGTGAGTGAATGATAAATTAGAGTTATTTACAATAGATGTTTTAATATTATTCTTGTAGTAGTTTATGTTTTAAAGTTGATGTTTTTATCTTGGAACCATGGAACTTGTGAATTTTGGCAGGTAAGCAACCATGAGATGAAATAGAGTTGGCAACATATACATTTCATACAATAGTAAATAACAATGTTGTCCTTAAATCTCTTGCAGATTTTGATTGGCAGATCTTTGTGGTAGTTTTAATACTTGCGGTGATCCTGCTTGTAATGGGTTCTATGGTGCTGTTGAAATACAGAAGGTAAGTGATGAAAGGCAGAGATGCAGGCATACCATCGGTATGGATGGCTAACTTAAGTTATTTTACTGGTTGCCTAAGTGCTGATTTGAATCCTGTGCAAAGTGACCTCTGACATCTCTGATTTGTAGGCTAGTGGACCTCTGCCATAAGGTCCTGCCTCGGTGGTGTTGTGAGAAAATTCCAGATCCAAAACACAGTGGGATTGCTGTGGAGATAAATGAAGAGAGCACTGCACCAGCCATGGTAAGAAGCAATTGGATTTTTAAAAAAAACTGCAGGAGCTAAGTGCATTTGCAGGGGGTACAAAACAGGAAGTACTGTATTGTCTTCTGAGGTCTTGGACATTCATCTGCTTCTCTTTCTAGAGATGGTTCTAATAAGAACTAAAGCTAAAACCTTAAACTAAAGGTTGCAGATGCAGATTGTTTAAATACCGTATTTTTCAGAGTATAAGACGCACCGGAGTATAAGACACACCCAGGTTTTGAAGAGGCACATTTAAAAAAAAAGTAGGTAGGTAGATAGAGGGATAGAGAGGGAGAGAAAGAGAGAGAAATACAGTAGGTAGGTAAGGAGAGAGAGAAATTGCATGCGTAGCCTTATGGAGTGCTGCTGGGGGCTGGGGGGGCAAAAAACGACCCGTTTTTCACTCATTTCTGCCCTCCCCAGCCCCCAGGAGATCTCTGAAAGCCTCCATAAGGCTATGCACTGCCATTTTGGTGAAGGACGGGGCTTCAGGAGGCAAAAAATGCTGTATTCGGTGTATAAGACGCACCCAGATTTTTAGCCTCTTTTTAGAGGAAAAAAGGTGCACCTTTTACTCTGAAAAATACGGTGGTAATTGGATGGACATAAGGTCCAGGCTAACTATGTATTTTTCGCACTATAAGACACTCCAGACCATGACTGACCTTGTTTTTGGAGAGGTAAACAAGAAAAAAAAATCTGCCTCTCCTCCCAGCATCCTTGCAGCAAACAGCAAACAGCCTGGACAGCTTCAGCACAGCCTGATTCAGCACAAGCAGCTGAATGGCGGTTGGATAGGCCTCCCAGAATGCTGTCGATCAGCTGTTCCAGGCTGTGGGAATTGCAGCTGCCCATTGTCACCTCCATCGCCCCATTTTTGGCCTCTGGGCATCCAGTTCTGTCTCCACAAGCTCTGTTTTCGGCCTCTGCACTTCCTGTTTTCAGCCCGTTCCAAGTGGCGGGGATCACCACTGCCAATGGCCACCAATTGACACCACTGCCTGAAACAGGCCAAAAATGGGACACATGAAGACGGTGATGGGTGGCGGTGATGATGGGCGGTGGTGGTGATGAGTGGCAGCGATCTCTGCAGCCTGGAACAGCTGATCTGTGATATTCCGGGAGGCAGATCCAACTGCCAATTAGCTGCTGGTGCTAAATCAGGCTGTGCTGGAGCTGACCAGGCTGTTTGCTGTTTGCCGCAAGGAGGCAAATTGCTGGGAGGCAGAGGTTGAAGGGTGGGGGCCGGCGGGTGGCCGGGGCTTCAGCAATATTTGCTCTATAAGACGCACAGACATTTCCACCCACTTTGGGGGTGGAGTGCATTTTATAGACCTAAAAATACAATACTTTGTGCACTTGATCAAGGCATTACTTTATGTACATTTTAAAATTGTATTCCATTTATCTTCTGTGTGGATTAATGTGGATGGCTGGTCAATGCATAGCATCATGTCTGTACATTGTGCTAAAGATATTTGTCTTTTTCTCTCTTTATTTGCCATATTTCTGAGCTTTAATGTTGATTCATAACACTTTGAAAATGTGCTCACAACTGAATCTGCAAATGTTTTCTCAGAATTGGAAACTTTTCTTAATTATGCAAGAGCATCAATCTCTAACCTCAGCACCTTCAGATTTGCATTAGATTATAATTCCCATCATTCACAAGTGTGACAAAATTTGAGAGTGTTTTGAAATTGGAGTTCAGCACATCTGAAGGGAACCAAATTGAGGAAAGATGTGCAAAGAATAGGATAAAGATTCCCATTTCCCATAGATAAGAAAAAGAATAGACCCATAGCTTGTTTTTTTTGGGGGGGGGTTGCTTATCCTAGCAGAAATGGTAGGAAAACATGTTCCCTTCATCCAGTATTTCTGCCATTTATGGAGAACTCTTAAAAGGGTGGTCCCAAAAGCTGGCTGCTTTGAAAACTATGCCAAGTTTGGTAAAGTTAAGGAGCTTGGAAATCTGAAAAATGGGAGTCAAATATTTAAGGTTAGAGGCTATATTTTTACATCCTGGATAGGCTTTGCTGTTCCCTTACAGTAGGTTCACTTGCTGAGTTTGAGTTAGGGCTCCCTATGACTTTGCTCTTTTTCTTTTTCAGGAGCCTCTGTCCAACGGTTCGACGCAGTTTCCAGAAATTATGGACATTTCTGAGATATCAGAAGAAATCCCTGATCCATCTCCACTACTAACAAGATCAGCTGCCATGGTGATTTCTGGTTATGAAAAGCGATCTCTTCCTACTGAAGAGGAAATCCAGAATTGGTTTGAGCAAGAAAGAAACAATTCTCCATTTTCCAGACTAAGAGAAAGGGAGACATGATCTTTGGGGGTTTAATATGCTCAGCTGTTACTTCTGATCCAGCTGCAGATGCAATTTCTCTTGGAAGGACCATTCCTTGGGCTCTTGAAGCTCCTACTGTGCCTTTGGATCAAATGACTGAAATGTCTCTTCACAACCTTTGATCTACTTTAAAAAACAGGGCAATGAATTTAAGCCAGAGACTGCAGTGACCTCTGATCCAAACTCCAGGATCTTCAAGGTTCTCCTGGTGAGAGTCTTCGGATATCACTTATGATCTTCAGCACATCTCCAGAATATGGAGTTGGTAGTTGTGTTGGATGGTGGATCCTTTTTTCAAAGAAGCCCAAATCAGACTTTCCCCCCAGGTGCTAGAAACAAGGTCTTTGTGACTATAGCCCGGCAACTGTGAAATTCCCCAGGCTGGAACTGAGGAAACCTTTTTTTTTTTTTACTTTGTACCAAGAAGACCTGTAAAACTTTACTTTTTAAAGGGTAGGGTGATTCCCATCACCCAGAAGTTATAAACCGTTTCAGTATAGTGGCTGAGGTGCTGGATTAACCACTGGGATGCCATGAGTTCTGGTCCTCCTTAGGCTGAGTGATCAATCACTCTCTCTCTCAGGGCCCATCTTACAGGGAAAATAAAAATAAACTTTAGGTGTGCACCTAAGGTATACATTTTGACTTGACCAAAAATAAAGTAAAAATAAAAAAAATCTAATAAATAGATTTGCATGTAATATTTGTATTTTGTAGTTCATAAATGTTTCTTTTAAAAAGCAGCAACATCTGTTCCTAAAGGATACACTGCGTTTAAGAAACCCAATGTAGAAGTTATCTTGTGCATACAGTTGTTTCCTTTGTACAGATGTTGTCTTGTGTTTTTCTGTTGTTCATTTCTCAACTTTTTGATTATTGCAGTGTTAATGTCCATCTTCTTTTCCTGGCCATAGCAGCAAATCGAATACTGGAAAGCTATGCTTCTCCAAAGAAATCTTGTGGGCTGAAACCTCATCTTATGAAAGATCTTATACATCAACCCTGGAGTCTGTGTGGAGCAGGAGGGGTTCCTGCTCCACCATTTAGTTGACAGGCGCATAGTTTGTTCTTTATGATTTCGTAAGGACGTAGAGGTTTGCTAGATCAGATAAGTGCTTCAACAAGACCAGTAAATTACAGATAGTAAGCAGCATGGAAACACTAGTCTCCAATTCTTCTACAGGAATAGAGACCAGAGAGAGTCCTCCTTGGTTATCATGGCTGGTAGTTGGATATCCACATGTCCATTCAAGTGCGCTGAACTGATCTTATTTCCAAAGCAAAATAATTGTCACCAGTCATCCCATTTTTTGAAACTCAGACTGTACCACAAATAGCCCAGGAAACAAATGGATCATTGAACAAATAGACTCAGCGTTCTCTCTTGAGGCGCATAAACATCAAGGATCAAATTACCATACTTCACATTAGTCACATTACTAGCTCTGGAAAATGCTTTAATCCTGGGGAAAGTGGAAACAAAAAGGGAAGGAACGACCAGCAACAAGGTGGATGGACTCAATTATAGTGGTGATGGGGGCACCTTTGGAACACCTGAAGGATTATTTTGGGGGGAAATTCTACCTGATCACCAGGAGTTGACACCCACATAATAGCACATTATAATTCTCTAACACCATGAAGTTTAAACTGTAAGGCAGGGGTGTCCAAACTTGGGAACTTTAAGACTTGTGGACTTCAACTCCCAGAATTCCCCATGCTGGCTGGGGAATTCTGGGAGTTGAAGTCCACAAGTCTTAAAGTTCCCAAGTTTGGACACCCCTGCTGTAAGGGGTGGGTTTACATCAAACAAAAATGAAACACATTACATTATGATTTAGTGTCATGTGTGAACCCAGGCTTCACTTCAGCAGTCATTCCTATTGTACCATGCTCAAATAATCCCTGCATTTTCTCTCATTATTTTTATTTATTTATTTATTTATTTATTTACTGCGCTTCTAGACCGCCCCCTCTCCCAAAAGGGACTCGGAGCGGTGTACAGTCCATACAAGAAATACATCATAATATAATTGAATAACTGAACAATTAAAATTATTAAGTAGGTAGATAGGTAAATAGGTAAATATGGAGGAGGTTAAAAAGAAAGTTAAAAAGAATTGTACAGCTGAGTAAAGTATATATAAATATAATTTTAAAACCCCTAAAAATATCACATAAATTAAATTTAAAAGCAATTCCCCTAAAATAACCAGTTAAAAATATGTCTGCCAGGAGGTAACAGTTATAATTATGCCAGGCCTGCTAGTCGGAACAGGTGAGTCTTCAATTTTTGTCGGAAGGAGCGGAAGTCAGTGGTGGTTCTAATGTCGGGGGGGAGGTCATTCCAGAGGGTTGGGCCCATCACAGAGAAGGCCCTACTCCTTGGCGTCGCCCGTTGGCATTGCCTAGTGGACGGCACCAGGAGAAGCCCCTCCCTGTGAGAGCGAATTGGCCGCAGGGATGTGTGTGGGAGGATGCGATCCCGCAAGTAGCTAGGTCCTGTGCCATGGAGCGCTTTAAAGATGGTAATCAAAACCTTGAAACGCACCCGAAAGACCACAGGCAGCCAGTGCAGCTCGCCCAGGAGAGGTGCTACGTGGGAGTACCTGGTACTCCCCATGACAGCCCGCGCGGCTGCGTTCTGGACTAGCTGCAGTCTTCGGGCGCGTCCCAAGGGCAGCCCCATGTAGAGAGCATTGCAGTAGTCCAGGCGAGACGTCACCAGTGCATGAGTGACCGTGCGCAGGGCATCCCGGTCCAGTAGGGGGCGCAATTGGCGCACCAGGCGAACCTGGTGGAACGCCCCCCTTGCCACGGCTGCCACATGGTCATCCATTGACAGCCGGGCATCTAGGAGGACGCCCAAATTGCACGCCCGTTCCACAGGGGGCAATTGTTCGCCCCCTATGGCCAGCGATGGAGTCAGCTGGCTGAACCGAGGTGCCGGTAGCCACAGCCACTCAGTCTTGGAGGGGTTGAGTTTGAGTCTGTTGTCCCCCATCCAGACCCCGACGGCTTCCAAACATCGGGACATCACTTCGACAGCCTCGTTGGGGTGGTTTGGGGTTGAAATGTACAGCTGGGTATCATCAGCGTACAGATGATACTCAACCCCAAAACCACGGATGATCTCCCCCAGTGGCTTCACATATGTGTTGAACAGGAGAGGCGAGAGGACCGACCCCTGTGGCACCCCACAAGTGAGTGGCCTCAGGGTAGACCTCTGCCCTCCTGTCAGCACACATTGCGTCCGGTCGGAGAGGTAGGAGCCGAACCACCGCAAAACGGTGCCTCCGACTCCCATCCCCTCCAGCCGGCGCAATAGGATACCATGGTCGATGGTATCAAAAGCCGCTGAGAGGTCTAATAGGACCAGGATAGAGGAACAACCTCTATCTCTGGCCCTCCAGAGATCATCAACCAACGCGACCAAGGCTGTCTCCGTGCTGTGCCCGGGTCGGAAGCCGGACTGGCGTGGGTCTGGATATTCGGATTCGTCAAGGTGTCGTGGAAATTGCTGCGCCACCACATTCTCAACAACCTTCGCTAAAAAGGGAAGGTTGGAGACTGGACGATAATTAGCTAGCTCCGTTGGGTCGAGTGAAGGCCTCTTAAGTAAGGGCCTCACCACCGCCTCTTTCAAGGCAGTTGGTAAGGAACTCTCACCCAATGAGGGGTTCACCAGGCCCAGAAGCCAGCCTCGTGTCACCTCCCAGGTTGCCAGTACCAGCCAGGATGGACACGGGTCCATTGAACATGTGGTGGGTCGCAGCCGTCCACGCAACCTGTCTAAATCCTCGGGGGCAACAGAATCAAACTCCTCCCAGAATTTTGTAGTTTTTGTAAGAACTAGCAGAGGTCTGGCTGAACACTATCTGCAAGTGGATACAATTTTACTTTGGTGCTTTTCTCTTTATGAAGACTCACTTCTGTCTCCTTTGTAATCTAAGAAAAACATGTAACAACCATGTGATTTTTTCCCCCAGCATAAAGCTATAATTTCGAGCAGCATCTCCCTTTAGGGTGCTACTAGGCCCCAGACTATAGTAGAAAAGAGAGAAAAGAGAGTGAGAGTAGGTAGGTTCTTGAGTAGCTAATGAGAAGGGAGAGATTAAAACAGGGAATGCCCCCTTTAAAATTGGTCAAATCACAAGATTTAGAGTTACAAGAACGTCAATCAACCAATCAAAATAGAGCTGGAAGGGGCCCTGGAGGTATTCTCGTCCAGCAAAAGAACAGTCACTTATCTGAAATGGTAGAAGAACTTACAGAAGAACAAGTTATAAGGCAAGATGTCTGATTAAGATATATCTGTACTGAAAAAGGCAAGCTATCATTTATTGCTGCTTACACCCAGGCATATTTCCATGCATCCTTTAAATATTTATTCTTTAAGTGAGAGTTTGGTAGCACTAACCAACATTTTAAATGGTAGCAATATTTCCCTTGTCACCACTAGGAGGCAGGACAGTTCTAATATTTCGGATATTTTTTGGAAGTTGGTTATTTCCTAAAGGTTTTGTTGTTTCTTACAGTCTTTTCACTTTAAAGTTTATCTCATGGGTTCCATTTCAGCATGCTACGATTATTCACTTGGCCTGCTTTTAAGATACAGACTTCTAGATGAGACTTACTGCTAAGCTGAAGTGGCACTAAACTTATACCTGATCCCCAGAAGGAGTCTTCCCAACCAGCTGACAGAAGTTAACTGTCTGCATTTCATTTCATCTCATCTCTGTTCTTTACTGGCTGCTTATCCCAAAGGTGCTTTTTCAGGAAGCAGCCGGACTTTGTTTTTTCTTTTGTGGAAAGTTATCACCCAGCCCTCTCCCAGAAAAATGAAATATCCTAGGAAATATTGAAAAGGCAGAATATTACATTTCCCTGGTGTGAAAAGGAAGAAACATGTTTAAAGAGAGAATAGCTCCCTGCAGCTTCCTGCCTCCACCCACTTTGTCAATGGGCCATTAAGGTGGCCAAGCCAGTCCCTTTACATAATAAAGAGTTCTCCCCTTCAGCTCCAGGGGGATGGGATTAAGGCATGATAATATTGGCCCTTTGCCCAATTCCCCACATGGCATCTGAGAACTCAACCAAACCTGGATTCAAAACGCAGCCTAGAGGGTTGCCCCTGCATGGCCCCATGGGAGTCTGACAACCAATCAGAATACAAGCTCAAGATCAAGGCCAGAGAGGGCATAAAACCAGGGACTTAGCAGCTCAGTCTTTCCTTCTCTTCTTCTTCCCAACATTGAAGCAGTGATCACCTTTTCTGTTCAGGACTCAAGCCATGTGGTCCCGTCCACCAATAAACCATCTTTCCAAGCAGCCTCCATGTCTCCAGTGTCTTTTTCCACACTTGGAGCCGAACCCAGAAGGACATTTCTTCCAACACTTTGAAGAGACGTTTTGCTTCTCATCCAAGAAGCTTCTTCCGCTCTGACAGGATAGTGGGGAATAGAAAGATTTATATTCCTTGCAGACAACTGGTCATTTGTGTCCTTTTAGAGGGTCCTTGAAGCACTTGGAGGTTTATCTGGGTCCTCGGGGGGTCATCTGAATAGTGCTCCTGCTTCCTGTAGTCTGCAATTTTCTTTGTAAATCCATTCCTACTCCCACCCCATTCAAAGGGTGGTCATACTGGCTGCTTGGATGCTGTTCAGACCGATTTGGGGATTGAGCTGGATGCCTGTCAGAAACAAAGCCCAGTTTGAAATAACTGGACTTTCTCACCACCCCCAGCTGAATGGCACTGAAAGACAGTGCTCAAGGCTAGCAAAGAGAGATCTGCACCAGCTTTGGATAATCAAGAGGTGCTAGGCTAACCTCACTTAGCTGCAATATGGTGAGCCATGTTAACCAGCATCTGTGCCAAAGCTGATGTAGCTTGTTCCCTGTCAAAAGGGCAACACTATTTGGCATTTAAAAATCTGGCTATTGCTTTAGGTTGGCTCAGGTATGGGTTGGAGATGAGATGAAGACAATATTTGCGTGGACCCCCATTAAGTGGAGGGAGATGTTGTTCCTTCAGACAAGTGGTGTCTTCTTTTACATGATATTGTTTTAATTTTGTGGAGCCACCCAGAGTTGTTCTGCCACTGGTCAGCCTAGAAATTGAATCAGTTAGTCAATAACTGGCAGAGAATAAAAGGTTATTGACCCAGTGTTGATTCCACAGTTAGGTGTAAGTGGGGAAATGCAGGTAGATGTTATGAATGATACACTGTTTAAATATAATTTCATTGAAACTTTTAAACAAGAAGGTAAAAACTATGAAACTAAGAAAAAGCAAAACATACAAAAAAAAAAAGAACCCTGAAGAAAAATAGAAAAGAAATAAATATAAAGAAGTGGCTCCCGAAATTCTTCACAGCAGCCATAAATAGATGGGGTTTTTTTTAACCATTCTCTCTAAAGTTACATCATGAATCTCCTGTTCATAATTTATCCTGTCTAATCATCAAAGACATGAATCATGTTCATTTTTTCACATTTATGCAAAAGTCCATAAGAGACTTCCAGGCACCAATAAATGTAGATGATGTTTTTTTCCCTAATAAGTCAATTTATCAATTCAGCTTCACTAACCATTCCTCCATAGTGGGTAAAGACAGAAAATCTTTCCATCTCTGTGCATATAATAATCTCACTGCGCAATCATATATTTATTTCCCATGGCTCGCTCTTTCTTTCTTTCTTTCTTTCTTTCTTTCTTTCTTTCTTTCTTTTCTTTCTTCTTTCTTCTTCCTTCCTTCCTTCTTTCTTTCTTTCTTTCTTTCTTAGTTTGCACTCTCAGAGGGTTATAAGTATTATTTTACCTGAGGCTCATACTAGAAACCCCAGGTCCTTCCTGCAGTGTGGAATTTATATGGCCTTTTATTTCAGAGCTATATATTGTAAAGATCATGAGTTGAAATTCTGGTAAAGTTGAATACAATCTATCAGGCTTAAATTAACCTGTGAGGATCACCTAAGGGTGACAAACTCAAGTAAGAATGAAACTGATCTTATATTGCCTACTAGTGTTGAACAAAAAGTATAATCATTATAATACAGTACAAAGGCAAATACTGTACAGGTATCTTTGATTTATGACCACACTTTTGACTGGTGCTTTCATCATTGAATTGCACCCGATTTTGCTCACCTTTTTTTTTTTTGCCATGATACTTAAGTGAACCACTGTGGTTTTTAAACAAGTCATCAGGTTGTTAAGTAAATCTTGCTTTCCATGATGAAAGCAATAATGTAACTTTGGATCGTGTGTCGTAAGTACATGCCAAATGCGAAGAACCATATTTGCAATGGAAAATATGTCAGACTGCTGCAAGATTGCCATATCAAAAGTAAAAACGATGCTGCCTTCCTGCAGGCCTGACGAAGAACATACAGTACATGAAGGAGACATAAAATCAGTCCCTGCCCAGTGCTTCAGCCACGGCATTGGTAAAGTGACTGCTGTCACATTAAAGCAAGTGGCTTTGGGGTTTGGGTAAAAGCAGAGTTTGACAGCCTTGCTAAAGGATATGTCCAGGTAGGTCAAGCTGGGAAGAGAAATTTCTGGGCTCTCTTTTCTCAGTATGATTTAGTAAAACCAAATGGCACTTTGTCTCTTTTGTGAACCATCCATGAGAAAAGAGTCAGGTGAAAAATGCCGTGTGCTTGTTTCTCAAAGCTGTCAAACCCACTGCCTCATTGGGCACTGAACGAAGGCTTGGCTTGATCGATTTCCCATCTCTTGCCAAGTTGAGTCTGCAAGATCTGAATCTCCAGGAGGTTCTTTCAAGGAACTCTTCTTCCAAGATATCTGGTGAATCCCTACTTTTGGAGTCCTAGTTGGCTAGAAAGCTGACAAGAATTCCTCTGCTTCCTCCCTCCCTCCCTAAGTCGGAGCAAGTATAGCTTTGTCACAGATTGTACACTATAAAACCTCCAACCTCACCTTCTCTTCTTCAGAGCTTCCAAAGCCTGTATTGGCTGTGTAGCACAACTATCAGACTTCTGAAACATAGAAGAAATTGGAAGCTGCCTTAAATTTCCACCAGAAAGCGCTCCGGTGAGAAAATCAAATGTTGCAGAAATACAAGACTGGGTGGGAAAGCCAACACAACCATCATTTTGGATGATTACCTACATGGCCATACAAATTCCGCAGGGCCTTGAGGATGCCACAAAAAATATGGGGCAGGAATATCCTACAGGCAAAACGGCCAACAGTGATGTCAGATGGGTGGAAAACCATCACAGACAGCAAAAGATGGTCCTCTGTGCAGACAGGAATGGACGGATCTAATAATGGGGCTCAGAATCAAGCTTGCTTTCCTGTGGTTTTTCTCTTGTATCAGTTTTTGTCCTTGGTCAGTTTGAAAGGGAAGGTACAGTACTGTATGTGTGTTTGCGTCTATAAATATACATTGCAATCTTAGCATTGTGAATTTCATATGTATCATATTTGCCCCCAAATTGAGCACTGCTTCTGTTTTTACTCAGATGCCACTTCTGTCCTTATAGAGAGAGTGGGAAGAGGTTTTTTTTAAACATCTGCAGCTCAAACTCCCCTTAAACAAACTAAGTAAATAAATAAATAAGAGCAGGAGGTTGGACAAAAAGATCTCCAAGGTCCCTTCCAACTCTGTTATTCTGAAACGAAGCCTTAAGAATTTGTTTCATGTGTGATGTTGTACACTTTGTGCCATCAGAAACCAGCAGTTTGAGTGACTGGTTTGTTGGAGCCATGTAGGATCCATGGATGGCTGATTCCTGCCATACAAACAAGCTTGGCTTTGCCTCAACTGGAATGATTTTGTTCTCAAGACATTGATATCAAGTATTTCATCCATTCTATACACATAATGTAGTTTGCCAAATTATTCAGAGTGAGGAAAAGACTGCCTCTTCACCACCATTCCAGTTCCAAATCTCAGCTTCGCTAAGAAAAAACACTTGGTATTATATTATATTATATTATATTATATTATATTATATTATATTATGCATCTGAGATGACTTTTGTTGCTATTTCTTCTCCTCATGGAACATTTGGAATTGGACCCCTGGAAGAAATTTCAACCCCGCAATTCTTACTTGTGCTCACTCCTTATAATACTTCAGACCTAGAATACAACCACCATAACTAGAAGGAAAAGGCTACAAGTTTGAGGCATGGTGTGAGATTTTAAGCAAGGGATCCGTTCTTCCAGCCTCTGCTTTCCCCACTCCATTCCTCTAACGTGATGGAGCACTGACCTACTTAACTGTATTGTTAAGTATGACTGAGATTGCATGGGATGTACTTTCAGCACTTTGAAAGCCATACATAAATACAATGCATTATTATTTATTATTCATAAGCCCTTGTTGGAAAAAGAGGGATAGTGAAGTGGCTTTTAACTGCTACCTTTCCCAGGACTGGAAAAAGTTAGACAAGAGACAGGATCTCCAACTCTTCATCCATCTACCTCCAGATCACCCTGGGTCTTTCATAATTGGCATAAAGCAGGCATGTCCAAAGTGCGGCCCGGGGGCCAAATGTGGCCCTTTTTCAAATTTCAAGCGGCCCGCAGCTTCTTCTCCCCACTGGAGTTATTTGTTTAGTCTTTCATAAAATACCATATTTTTCGAAGTATAAAGATGCATCTTTTTCCCCTCAAAAAAGAGGCTAAAAATCTGTGTGCATCTTATACACTGAATTCAGCATTTTTTGCCTCCCAAAACTCTGCCCCCTTCACCAAAATGGCTGCGCATAGCCTTTAGGAGGTTTTCAGAGTGCTCCTGGGGGCTGTGGAGGGCATAAATGAGCAAAAAATGGGCCATTTTTTTGCTCAACTTTGCCCCCACCCTAGCCCCCAGGAGCACTCTAGAAGCCTCTTAAAGGCTATTCATGCCCTTTAAAAAAAAAGGCCCATTTTCGTGAAAAATGGGCCATTTTTGGGAAAGTGCAAAAACTTTTTTTTTAATTTGCCTCTTCAAAATCTTGGTGCATCTTATACTCCGAAAAAATACGGTAGTCAATTCGCATTTAATGTTAAGGGTTCAAAGAATGTCAGGCTGAATGATCGGCCCCACACATTTTCACCTCACCAAATCTGGCCCTCCTTGCAAAAAGTTTGGACACCCCTGGCATAAAGTGTATCATCAGACAATTCTGCTCGTCTGTCCCATTTCCAAGCCCAGAAGGCAAATCGCATCCCTGTCCCAAGCAGAGTCACAGGTATTGCTTGTCATTGCATCTGACTTTAATTGAGAATCAGTATTAGCCAGAAACTGACATTTAAAAGGCTCTTACTGGCTTAGGTGGTGGCCCTAACAGAAGTTATATAACCAAAATCAAAACAAAGTGCATAGAATAAACAGTCACCAAAAGGAGGACATGAAGGGTTGAGGGAAGAGCTTGTGACCTAGCAGGACACAAACCCAGGCTTTTTATAGGAAGGGAAGAGTCAGAGCTAGGAAAGGTTTCTTAGTCCCGTTTTGGGAGGCAGAACATTGAGTCTACCACACACAAGATC
This sequence comes from Natrix helvetica, assembly GCF_964273705.1. Lineage (NCBI taxonomy): Eukaryota > Metazoa > Chordata > Lepidosauria > Squamata > Natricidae > Natrix > Natrix helvetica. The sequence continues at coordinate 200,626,178 of NC_138548.1, forward strand.
TTAGCTGGAGATCACATTTAGGAGAGAAGGTTCCAATAGTGCCTTGTCCAAAATCCCTGCAATGCACCTCCTATTGGCAGGAAGTGTCCTCTTGTGTCCTATGTGTCACTGCCCTGCAAGATTAGTTGTGTCCAGCTGGCCGTCTTAGCAGAGGTGCAGGAGGTGGGAACAGGAGGAAGAGGGTATTGCTCAGTGTCTGGAGTGGGTCCAGATTGATTTGGTGAATCATGCCAACTCAGCAGACGGGGGTTCAGGCACATGCGGAGAATGTGGATGGCAGGAGTTCTTGCATGCATATTGTAGCCTTTGTGTCCAGCCCTATGAAAAGGTTGTGGAAGCCTGTAGGTTTGTAATGGCACATAACTCAGGTGTTTCCCAAGATAGGAAAATACCTTGCAAGCCAAAGGAAGAAAAGATGGATATGCCTCTATCTCGGATTGCATGTTATTAACCTTTGTGCACACACATGTGCATTCTAAATGTGTAATGTACATGCATGCACAACAAGGATGACATGCAGGCACATAAACTATAAGTGGAGGGAATGGTGATACAGTATTTGACAGTGCCAAGAAAAATGCAGGTCCACACTGCTAGTGTAGGAAGAAGTGTGCATGCTGCAGGAGAATGTGTGGGCCGATACAATCTGCCCAAGCAGGGCATCCCTCATTTTCTGCCTCCAGGAAAACTGGAAGGAGAGAGGTATGATAAATCAATAAAGAGAAACAATCCTGTCATTGAACACTCTCTCTTTCGTGACGCAGCAAGCCTTCCATGGACCCACCTATGCAACTTGCCTTCAAATCCTTCCATGGAGTGTATACTGTATGCATGTGTGTGCATGCGCATGCGTGAATGTGTGTGAGATGCTTACACTACATGATTAGCAGGGCATGTTACCACTTTCAGAGCCTGCTGCTAGGACCAGATCAATGACACCTGTTCTCCTCAACTGGGTAAAAGACGCCAAGCTTACATGACCAAGCAGCACTGGCATGTCTTCTGCTTGCGTCTGTTCTGCTCCTGCTCTTGACCCTCCTCCTGGTGTGATGCTGCAGGTTGGAAGTGGCATGAGGCAGGATTGCCATCGGTGGTGATGTAAATTGGAGCCTCCTGGACTGAGGCACCCTGGTGCTTTAGGTTCCCACTCTTGGACTGCTGCTGATCTCCTAGAGAAATGTCCTGGGGCGTTAGTGCGGTTTTCAGCTCATTCAACAAAGGTTGTTGCTCAGCAGCAATATTTTCTTGGATGTCAGTGGTCTCTGCTTCTGAAGCCAAATTAGAATCTCCATCTTCTTTCAATTCCCGATTCTCTGAATTTACAGTTGCATCCAGAAGGGGTTGAGCAGAATCTTGGTTCACAGTCGACAAAGCATCAATAACAGTCGTCTCTTGTAGTATTGGACCCTGGCCTTTGTTAGGGGTTGGAGTTTGATCCAACAGCGTGGGCATCTTTTCCACAAGAAATGGAGATGTCTTTCCTGGAAGAGTCTCTTCTGTTTCTTTAAGGGAAGAGGTTTGGTCCTGCAGAGAGACTGACATATGCTCCACTACTGTTGGCTGAGCTTGGTCTTTAAGTGATTGTTCTGGAAGACAGGAAGGGGTCTGATTTTGAAGTGGTGAATGATCGGTTAGAGATCCTGTCACCTCCTTGACATCCAGAAATGGGGGTTTCTGGTCCTTGAGGGCAAGTGGAATTTGGTCTGGCCCAGCTGTTGGTGTCTCCTTCTTTTCATTCTCAGATAATGGGATCTGGCCTGAAGGAAATTTATCACCCTCAGAAAGACGCAGTGTTTGAGTTTCTGTAACCGTTGGCATTTGGACTTGCAAAGGTACTGGAGCTTCTTCCAAGGAAGAATTATTGGCTTCTTCAAGGGGAATGTTTTGATCAGATAGAGAAGAGAGTTGATTAATAACAGAAGGGGCAATATCTGGAAGGGGACCTTTCATCTCCAACACAGATTGTTCTTGATCCAGAACAGTTGGCAAGATGTGGGGTGATCTCTGCCCTTCATGTAATGGAACCTTTTCTGGCAGAGATGTGAGCTGGTTTGGCGAGGTAGGCAGTATTTGATCTACTACAGAATCACTACATTCTTGAAGAGCTGTTGAGACCTGGTCCAGATTTTTTCCATTACCTTCACGTATGGATGATGAGGTCTGGTCAGGTAAGAAGCCTTTACCTTCTTGAAGAGTAGTATCATCTTGTAATGAGAATGCTCTCTGTTCTGGAGAAGAAAAATGATCCTGCAAAGATGATGGATTTGAAGCTATAAAGGATTCTGGCAATGGAGATGTGGTTTGACCTAGAAGAGAATCCTTATTTTCTTGCAATGAAACAGACTGGCCCAAAGGGAGTGATGGACTCTGATTTGGTAATAATGACTGTTCTGACTCCAGGAATGGAATTTCAGTTTCCTGAAAAGATAATGGATTCTGTTCTGGAAGAGATACTTTACTATCTGACAGAGAAGGGATCTGATCTGATGAAGATGAAGTCATTACTGGATCTAGCTTAGCTTCTTCCAAAGGGTTCGGAATTGTTGTTTCTTGACCAGGAGCCATCTGGTTTGAAACAGATTGTTTGGTCTCTTTCCCCTCTTCTGCTCCTCCCAGCATTATTGTGTCTGATCCATGGCATTCTTGCATCTCTTCCTTCTGTGTATGATTTGCCTGGTTTCCTGCTGCTTCTTCTGTAGCAACATCACAGATTGCCAGGTTTCTGGCAGGCTCTGCCTCTTCTGCATTTTCTTCTGGTAATTCTTTTTGCCCCATTTCCATCAGAACTGCCTCTTTGACCAACAAGCCTATCTCCTGTTCACTATTTTCTTGCTTCCTGGGGGAATCAAGACAGTTAGCACTGTCCTGCAGAAGGTTGGAAGGGTTTTGTTCATCACAGGATGTTGGAGACGCTCCCTCTGGGCCATCACGGCTACCAGGATCACAGTCCAGGTGGTTTTCAGTAGCACAGCCAGTCTTCTTTTGATCTACCACATTGCAAAGACTACCTGAAGTACTCCATTCTTCACAGTCATTTCCTATGTTATCATGGTCTCCCAACTCATCCTCTTTTCTAATGAAGTTCTGTGTCTGCCCAACAGCATCCATGCTTCCCACTTCCTGCCCCAAATGATCTCTGATGACCATCTTTTCCACTGCCAGCTTTCTTTGGTGAGCAGTAGGGGCTTCACTAGTATCCAAATTCTTCAAAGTGGGAGCAGCCTCGATTTTCCCTTGATGAGGCTGAAAGTCCCCACCTTCTGTAGTCACAGGGTTTTCTTTGAATCCTGTTTTTTCAGAGCTGCATTCATTTCCAGAAATACCTTTGGAGAACAAAAGGAAATGTCAGATATTCTGGCCCTGATCCATATTCTCTTTTTAAATATCTCCAATAACATAGAAGCCAACCTTCCACAATTAGGTGTCCTCCATATGCATGAGAACTACAAGTTTTAGAATTCTTAGAATTGATTTATGTTCACTGAACACATCTGACTTTGGAAAATACAGTACAGATAATGGTTTGCTGTATTATGGCTTTCTTGACCTCCACCTGCCTCCAAAACCTGGATTTTATAGGTTATGAGAGTGATAGCTTCTTGACAAAAGTGTACCTCTCAGTCTGACATGGAAAAGGAGATTCATATTCATCTTGTCTACCTCTCTGCTGATGCCCAATCTTTTGTCCCTAGTTTGGACATGGTACTTTATTTCATTCTTCGACAAAGTGACTAAATGAGTGGACCAGCAAAATGCTGGTGGACATAGTATACTTGGATTTCCATAAGCTTTTGATAAAGTAGACCACAACCTATTTCTTGGTAAGCTAAAAAAATGTGACATAGACATTACCACCAGATGGATTTGTAACTGGGTGACAAACTACACTGAACATGTAGTCTTTAATGGAAGTACATCTACTTGGAGAGATGTAAGCAGTGGATAGCCCAAGTCTCTGTTTTAGCCCTCCTTGAGGACCTGGAGCTTAACCAGGATCGCTTGTGATACTGCCATTGAGAACCCTTTCTTTTAACTAAGACTTTTAACTCTCTCAAGATCAAGCTGATAATCCACACAGTTATATAATGGATGACAGTCTTCCATAAGGGTATAAAATGATCTTGCAGGATCAGGGAGGCTAGGGTATAACCCAAAGATTGACATTTACACCATGATCTGGCTTATCTTCCTATCTTGATTTATATCTGGCAGTTATGCCCTTTCTATTTATTTCAGTGCAGCTTGCATCTTCCCTAAGGGATTGTGCATTGATGGGAGGGGATAATGCAATTTAGAATTTCTTCTTCAGGCACCCCACTACATACCAGATGAAGCAATCTTTGACTCAGCCCCTTAATCCCTATTTCCAAATTCATGGCATAGTTTGCTGCATTCGCTTAGATCTACCGGTATCTCCCCATTTTTGTCTGATCTCTATTTCTCCTACATACACGTCCAACTCTGCAAGTAACCTCCTGGGTAGGGATCTGTCTGCTAGAAGAAGAAGCCAAGAAGCTCCATTAAGTGCAGATGCACCGATGACACTGAGGAAAGTGCACAATAACTTTATCTTCCCAGCTCCACTTTCATGTGATGGTGTTCACATTTAAAAGTTTCAGATAACCCTTCTCACAGATGTCCCTACCACCAAAGAATGCTTACAGCTTCCATATTGTAGAAGCTACAGTGCCCATCTATAATGACACACACACACACACAGCCATGTTTTGCAGCACAGAGGGAGACAGGCTGAAACTTAAAGCTTCATTTTAAAAGCTCTCTAAAAGCTCCCTCTGAGAAAACGACATTGTTCCTTAGCCCTCTGGGCAAGTAGGAAGAGAAGGGGGAGAGAAAGGAGGGCAGAAAGAGCAGGGAGGGGAGAATAGCATAAAATCAGAAACGTTTTTGGCTAGGTTTCGCCCAGAATAGCCACAGTCTATATGTCACCCTTGAAGAGTATTCCAGAGGGCAAGCAAACTTCAGCAGAACATAACATATATAGCAATAGCAATTAGACTTATATACCACTTCATAGTGCTTTACGGCCCTCTCTCTAAGCCTTTTACAGAGTCAACATATTCCCCCCCCACACCCATAATCTCAGTCCTTATTTTACCGACATTGGATGGATGGAATGCTGAGCCAACCTCAAGCCAGTGAGACTTGAACTGCCAAATTTCAGGCACCTGGCAGGTAGCAGAAATAGCCTGCAGTACTGCATTCTAACCACTGCGCCACTATGCCACCCCCCCCCACACACACACCTTTCTCTCTCCCTCTCTGAGAAGGGAAAATATTCAGCCTAATATTTCCTATATATACCATTTACACTAATACAAAATCCTCACAGCACATCCAAGAAATCTGTAGAACAATCTCCATGGATAGTTACTGTGGGACTGAGTCAAAGGCATATTTGGGAAAGGCAATTTGTTCCTTCTGTCTTTAGGGGAAAAAAAACCTTTTACTATTTAATAAGGACATTTAAAAATATCTCCATTATCCATTATAGGAGCTATTAAAGCTGTTTGTGGTACAAAATAGTGCTTGTGTGTATATGGAGAGCGTTAGCTCAAATCAGCTGCTAATCAGAGATAAGATCTTTCTGACAGAAATTGGGGCTGGGTTGGGGTGGAAAGATCAGGGCTTTGGCAGAAGGGGGAGGCCTTATGGGGGAGGAGCTATCTAGACAGGTCAAGGACGATGTGATTCTTATGAGGCCAACAAACTAGAAGTTCCCCATGCAGCAGATTTTACAAACAGTATAGGATAAACCAGCATTTCATGAAATTGGCCTTACCATAATTTTGCATGAAGCTAAAGTGCATCTAATACACACTGGATCCTCCCCAAGTGTTAGTATTTTAGTGGTCAACAAGTCTATGTTTCAGAGATGATTTTCTCAGCAAGAAAAGCTCCTGAGAACCACAGGATTTCATTCGTCATGAACTCTCAGCAAAACAAAGTAATTTTCACCATTCCCACTGCATACCCAGATACCTCTTCTAAAACCAGAATGAACCTTCAAAAGTCTTGACCCCCAAAAAGGAGAAATCCACTTACAGCGGAAATCAAGGTATTTTTGCGATGGCAAATTTTCTACCACTCTATTTCAAAGTCCATTTTTGTGAGAAATCATGTGACAGATGTAAACCTGCTCAGCAGTTTTGCTGATTGTCCTTTGGACTGTGGATTTTCATTTTTATCACCACCCAAGGATCTGGCTTGATCCCTTACCTAATGGCAGACCTTGCCAAAGGGTAATACCCACCATCTCCTGACATATCTCCATTCTCCAGTTCTTCTTTGGCTGCTGCCTCCATGGGCTTTTGAAGAGAACCAGAAGCCAACTCAAGTTTGGTCTCGGTAGTATTTCCCTCTGTAAAGAAAGCATTACTTTCAGTTAGCTTAACCAGGTCCTTTTGCAGAGGAAGAATGCTGGAGCCAAAAGATGTTTTTTGTAACTCAAAAGGTAAAACCTGGTGATAACGCAATCTAGGCCTTTTGGTACCCTTGCTAAGATTGAAAGTTAAAAGTCAAGGAAAACTAATTAGTCTCAAACTCGGATTTAACAAGATTTACTGAGATGAAAGTTATAAGAATTTCAGTAACTGAACTATTTCCAATTTAGAACCAATTTACCCTCCACTAGAGCAGCAGTTCTCAGCCGTATAGCAACTTTAAGATGCCTGGACTTCAGTTTCCAGAATTCCCCAGCCAAAAATGCTTTAAGTTGCTAAGGTGTAAGTAACACTACATTACAGACAATATTTCCTTAAATTCTTTTTTAAAACTTTCTTGTGAACTAATGTATGGGTTGTTCTTTTAGATGACAATAGATAAGCTTGCAGGTGACTGTTTAAAGAAATCATCCCCCTGTGAGCTAATCAACCTTATGGATAACTTTGCAATTAATAGTTTGCTCTTTAGTTAATTCATCATTTTGATATTTTAGCTGGGTGAAAGAGATTAAAAACTTAGAAATTTAGGTCAGAGACCAGAACATTTTGTGGTCAGATGAGATATAACACTACATTTGCTTGGGCAAGGTACTTTTTATACTGATCCATAAGTATGAGAGGAGGATTAGCTCTGCAACTACTAGACAATTCTAAAGAGGATATAAATCATCAAGTGTGTCTCACTTAAACAAATGCAGCCCAAATTCCATGAAATTACCACTAGTTATCTCTTCCACTAATTAGTCTATAAATAGTCTTATTTATTTTAATGCAACTACATAAAAGAATATCCAGGTTGATTGTGCCCAGTGTAACAAAGTACTCCAGGCAATCTGCATTTTACCAAATAGAAAATTACTCACTTTTTGGAGAAGAGGAAGATGTCCCATCAATCTGAAAACCAAAGATTTTTTTTTGATAAGGTGATAATTAAGGAGATTTTACATAAATAAGCTAAATGCACTTTATCTATATTTAACTTGATCATTGTCAGAGGAAACATTGTCAGCGTGATGAATAAGAATACAATCATTTTCCTTTTCAAGGTTAAACTTCTGTTGGGAGGGGTATGAATGACGGACATTTGCCAGATTGCATCAGAAGTTTTGTCATTACCCGGATACCATTTGTGCAACATCCAGAGCAGTTTTGTAATTCTTTAAAACAATGGGCTAGTTACTTGACCTAAGAGGTTGTGAATCAGATTCATCCCTCATGCTACTCTAGAGTGCCCAAGTCTCATGTACCAAATGTGCTCTCCAAAACCTGCAAATCACACTCCAGACACTACTAAAACTGTTTTATTGTATGATTTTTTTAACATAACAGAGAGTGAAATTATATTAATTATATTTAAAGCTTAAATTAAATTAAATCAAAAATAGTTTTCGCTTTTCAAAATATAGCTCCCGACAGTACTTAAAATTCAGATTTGCCCCCTATCTGGAAATGATTGTACAAATACAGATAGTTTAATTTTGTCTTAGCATATTCTAGCTGTAACATGATGTAGCTACATTCATACAAAACTGTAAATTGGAATTCTGCATAATCTTGGCTTATTATTCATGAAAAATGTGATAGAACATTTTGTTCAAATGCTCCTGCTGAGGCCTATTTCCACTAGAAAAACTTCACCATCAGCATGGATTGCTGGTCCCAAAGACAAAAACCATAGTCCAATTTCAAAGCTTGTCTGTCTGTCTAGTTTTTTTTTCCTGGTGAATACCTTGCTTCTGATACCCTTTTTGAAATAGCAGAAGAATGAAAAGAGAGTCCTCTTGAGCTGAACAGTGCAATCAAAAGCTTCAAATAAGATTTTTAAAAGGGAGCATAACAACAGTGAAATGAGATACATTTATCTAATAATATAGAAAGCAAAACATGGTCAACCCTTCTTAGCGCTTGGAAGGGGAAAAATCAGTAAAATACAAGACTGTAGGATCAATTGAGAATTGTCGTAAAAAACAGCACATGGAAGAAAGACATGCCAAATGATTTTGGCATCTCTATTAAGACAACTGCACTGATGTAGCCATATTAGTCACGAGGAGTTGGATAAATCTTTATTTCAAAGGCAGCTTCATTTTTTGGCTACAATGACTTCAAATGTGAATTAAAACTTTCTACTGGACAACAGTTTCTGGAAGTCACCATCACAAGCTTGTAAATCTTTTGAGGCTGCAAAGGAAGACTCTTAATCTGCTTATATCTATAGTGACACAAGCCACAACTGTATGATTAGATATTTACAATGTTCCACTGGTACTAGCTGCTGTTGCCATGTTGCAACTATCTTCTAGGCCTTGCACTAATTAGAAGTTAGTGTCAGAATCTCCCACTCCAAGAAGAATTGGCCAATCTCTTCAGAGAACTTCAGTTTCATGAGGTGATGGGGACTAAAGCCAGAAAACACTATTTATGAATCTTATAACTGATAATAATTGATGCTTATTCACTGGAACAGACTCCTATTAGAAGCGAAGCTGGTTCCTTGAGAATGGCCTTGCCCATACTTGCAACCAATACTCCCTTTAAAGAATGGCAGATGGATATTTCGAAGTTTGGCATATGGCAAGAGGAAAAAACAAGAATTAGATATAAACTACTGCAAGATGTTAAGAAAAGAAGGGAGTTGGATTTACCAGATTTAAAACTGTATTTCAATGCTTGTTATTTGGTCTGGCTAAAGGAATAGGTGAACCTCCAGAATAAGTGGCTACTTGATTTAGAAAGTCATGAATTAAGATTTGGATGGCATTGTTATGTATGGTATGACAAGGTCAAAGTAAATGTTGATTTTAACAATCACTTTGCTAGATGTGCCATTCTAAGAGTTTGGAACAAATATAAAATAAGGTTTTCTATGAAGATATCCCTCTGGGTGTCTCCCCAGAAAGCTTTTTTAGAAAAGAAATGGTGGCAAAGCTGGACTGGTAGGCTTATGGTAAAATAATAACTTAATAATAATTTTGGTGATCAAGTCTAAGAGCTAGAATCAGAAGGACATGTCTACCACTGGTTTTCAAGTCTGCAACTGAAAGAAAGATATAAATTAGACAAAAAGAACTATGGGTTTGATTCTGTTAACAATGAATTGTAAATCCTACTATGGGGTAGTGGTGAAATATTATTGCTAAGGTCTACAAAATGTTATTGAATTTGAATTTGGAAAGTGAATTTGTAAAGCATTGTATGATTCAGTGGCCAAGGAACTTTGGATACAACGTAAAGCTTGAACAATGGAAGAATATGTGGACAAAAGGTTTAAAATTTACATTAAATTACAATTTAAAAGAATTTTTTTATAAGATGATATATCGTTGGTATTTAACATCAATCAGATAAGTTATGAAGAATGTACTGTATAAAGGAATTTCAAATGAATGTTGGAAATCCAAATGTAAAGGGATTTTTTATCATTTATAGTTGACATGTGATAAAATGAAGAAATATTGGAGTAGGATTCATATTCTAATACAGAAGTTTCTCAAAGTGAATATAAAGATAAAACCAGAAATGTTTTCCTTGGGTTTAATAGAAAAAGACTTGGAAAAATATTTGAAACTTTGATGTTATATACGTTGACGGTAACAGGATTATTTTATGGACCAAAATGGAAGAACACTTTAATCCCTACAATGGATAAATGGTTGCAAAAGCTAATGGGGTTAGAACAGAGCACTAAATTGACTGCTTTGATAAAAGAAAAAACACACAAGTACTTTTGTTTCTATTTGGAAACTGCTTCTGGACTTTGTGCTTGAAGTGCAAAAAAAAATGAAACTTTGATTTTGGGTTTACTGATTAGATAAATCTGTTGTTATAGAAATGGCTAGTTTATACCATTATGTAAAAGTAAAAAGCTGGGTTTCAATGTTATTTCTTATTCTACTGCACAAAAAGAGTTGGAAGTCAATGCCTTTTCTTTCTTTTTCACTGCTTTTCTACACTTTGTGTTTCCTTTTCCCTCCCCTATTTTTCCTATTTGCTTTTGTATGTTTTTATTTTATGTTATAAAGTAATAAAAAGAATTGATGATGCCAATAGGTTTATACCAAAAGAGAGGGAGAGAGAATGGCCTTCTGAAGATAGTGATACACTTCCAGAGAATCTTTAGGGAATACTATATGCCATCTGGAACATTGTTTTATTAGTCAGCTGTTTAACCTGACTTGTCTTTTTGTTTGATTTATTAAAATGCATTGCATCTTTCACCATGGGTGTTTTACTCTGTTTCTCTTTTGTCATACGCTGCTGTGAAGCTACAAGATGTGGCAGCATACAAATTAATAATAAGTACCTTCACAATGCCATCCAATTGCTTCACATCCTTCAAAGACTGCTGCTGCTGTCCTTGGGGAAGATCCATATTATCTAGGTCCTGCATTTGAGACTGAAGACTTCAGAGAAAGAAAGAATGAGATATTAGAGAAAACTCACACCATACTGAGATCCAAGTTCTACATCAAAGATGGAGAACCTGGGATTCTCTAGATTGGGGTTTCTCAACCTTGGCAACTTTAAGACGTGTGAACTTCAATTCCCAGAATTTTCCAGCCACCATATACATATACTGCCTGGGGAATTGTGGCAGCTGCGCACACCTCAAATTTGCCAAAGTTGAGAAAACTGTTGTGGATACTGCTACATACCCAGCATTCCCAGGCTGCAAGACCATTGGGAAGTGAATTCAACAGCATCTAAAGGGCATGCCTTTTTCCATTCCTGTTAGCAAAGAGAAGACTCTTTTAGCAGGAAATTCATGGACTTGGGCACCATACGTGCTTTGAGATCGTCTAGAGCAGATTACTATAAATGTTCACATCAAATGTTTTTGATGTGTTCCTAAAATACATTTGAGCCAAATTAGAACAGGTATTTAAGATGGTTTCTGAAAAACAGGCAACAGTAAGCTTGACACTGTGAGGAAGCCAGAAGGATCACTTTCTTATAATTTGCATTTCTCCACAAAGTGAAAGAATGATTTGATCTGCAAACCTCAACCACATGAATTTTTAGAGAGGAGATTCTAGCTGTAGAATAAAAGCACCTGGAGAACCTGTGGCCCTTTAGATGTTACCGAAGTCGGAATTCCCAGATTTAGAAGACCAGACATTCATCACCATATAGAATTTTAAAGATTGTAGTACTAAACAAGCTGGCTTTTGACACAAACATCTGCAAGCTGCTGAGACAGCTACGGAGTGGATGTAATTTATTACTTCAATATAGATGACTACTCCATTAATTATTATTTATTGATTTGGTATTTTCGTTTTATTTTATACTCTTATTCTATTTGTAATCTCCACTGGAAAGCTTCTTGGCTACATAGAGGGGGGGAAATGTTAAAATAAATGTGTCTCATTGGTTAAATAGATTTCAAGTCCCTTTCCCTTTGAGAAACAATTCACCCAGCTGTCCTTTATACTGTGAGTTGAATACTACTTACTTTCTTGGGCAATTGTTGAGTAGCTTTTTAAGGTGTGTGCAGATGAGATAACTGCTACATTTACAATGGGATTTATGTATGTTCCCTTATGGCTTCCCACCCACCCCTCAAAAGGTAGGATTTATATGGTTCCAGTATCTTTGTGATTCAGCCATGCAGTTTTCTTGGCAATGGCCCAGAAGTGGCTTTCTTCCAAGATGGTTTTCCAACTTCCTAATCTAGTCTAGTCTAATCTAGTCTAGTCCACTCTTGGCATTACCTGGTGGTCTCCCATCCAAATATTAACAAGAATCAATGCTTCTTAGCTTTTTCAGGTCAGCCATGGATGCTTGGTGGTTATCTTTGCATTGTCTCCGGACGGATGCTGAATCATCACTCATTTGAGCATTTCCATCCTCCTTTTCTCCAGTCCCCTGAGGCCAGATAGTGGTTTTAAATTTCTTGTGTGTTGGTACCTCCCACTCCATACACACTTTTAGTTCAGTTTTGTTTTTAGGCTCTTCCGGAAAGAAGGAGGAGGAAGACACCAAGTCCCAGCTAAGCAGTACTCTCTGTTATCCCCAGAGTACCTCTATGTCATCATCAGTCTCTATTTGCAGCTCTATCCAGAATCACAAATGACTGCAAATGTGGGTCTTTATTTATAAACCAACACCAGAAGTAAAATCTCTGCCCTGGGTGGCTTACACTTGAAAATGTGATGCAGGAAAACAAAAGGGGGAGGGGAATGAAATGGAAACAAGTTCAGGCAATTAATGAAGTCAGGAGAAGATGATAAGCTCCATTCAGTCATTTATACTTCATGGAGAAAAGCATCCCAAATTCAAAACTGGGCAGAACATTTATTACAGAGAAAAGTGGGCAAGCTTTTGACTTCTTTACAGCTCTTTATTAGGCTGGCAGATACCAAAGATACCAGTTAAGGAAAACAGCAAATGCAGAGTTCTGGAGAAATCAAAGTGTGATTTGGCTACTCTATGATTCTGACCCTGGGGATTGTGGGAAATTCTTCACAAACTGGGGAGGAAACAAGAAGGGTGGGTGGGTGGAACGTTTTGGATAGCAAGCATCGAGGGTACTGGAAAACCAAAGGCAGCTGTTTGTTGAGAGGGCAGGAGACCCGGAGGCAGCTGTGGAAGAAAAGCCACAGACAATCTAAGCAGCAACTGAGGCTGGCTTTTCCTCAGCTGCTACATCCCAAAGGTATTGCAGACGGAGGAAACCCCCTTAAAGCAGCAAATGGTTGTCTTTGCATGATGTGTCCCTTACACTTCTCTTGAAACTATCATTCTGCTTTACGAAATGATGGTTCCTTTGGCTGATTGAAATTATGAGAGGTGTCATCCTTTCCAGTTACTGTATTCCCAAAGCACTACACCCCACCATCTCTTAGGACACACCCACCTGGACAGATCTTGTTCTAAGTCTTGGACGCGAGACTCTGCCTCCCAAAGAGAAGACCTGTGATCCTTGTCATCAGCAGGCATGGATGCTCCCTCCATCAACCACCGTTCGCGCAGGGATTTCCTCTTAGGCAGAGACAGAGATTGCATTTAGGGTCTGCTTCATACTGGACATGCACGTGGGTCAACAGAATGCATCAAGGCAAATGAGTTCCAGTCTGAAGCCCATGCATATGGACACATACATGTATCTACTATCCTATGCTTGTTCAGCCACACCCATATATATGGTCCTATACAAATGACATTTCATGTGAAGCTCTACGGCTTGACAGCGGATGTTGGACACACCCACCAGTGCAGATACTCAGCTCCATAATGCACACATTCTTTCCCTTTCCCTCCCCCTCTCTCTCCCCACCAACCACACACATATAAGATTTTTCTGGGGAGAAACTGGAGCTAGCTCTTGGAGGAGAGATAGGTTATAAAACTAACAAATAAACTGGCTCAAGGCAAAGCATCAGAAGACTGCCGAACAAAAATGAATACAGTGCAAACCCAACCAGCCTTCTGGAATTGCCTATATGGACCTAGCCCCCAAAAGTCGGTATTACCCACAGCAGGGCGCATCACAGCCTCTTCCTTCCCCTCAGTTTTTTTGGGGGGAGGGATCAGCTGTAGCTTACTAGTATCTTCTTTCTCCCTTCAATGCCGCCCTCCCCGCCCATCTTTTGGCTTCTGATCCCCGCACAGCCACCTCCACCTCTCGGTGGTCCATCCATTCCTGTATCCTTTTCGTGGGTGTTACCTTGAGGCGTTGGACTCTCAGTCTCTCTTCCTCCAGTTCCCGCCGGGTGGCTAGGATGCGCTCTTGCAGCCTCCGCCGCTCCTGCAGCAAAGCAAAAAGACAGGGGTGGGTGGGCGGAGAGAGGCAAGATGAGGCGAGGCAGGAGCCGCCCTGCAAAAGGGCGGACAAAGGGCCCGCCGCGGAGGGGGGCAGGGCGGGACCGAGCCCACGTGGGCGACCGGCAGACCCGGCTGCTGGTTTGCCTGACCGATCACGCCGCCGTGGATTAATCCCAGCAGAATCAGCCTCGCTTAAAACGAGACTTTTCCCATTTATCTCCCCGGCGCCTTTTCTCCCCCTGCACTTGACTGAGGTCTCGCCTGCAGCGCTTGATCGATTCCTTCCGTCTTCCCCCGGCTGGTTCGGGGACTCCCGCTCTCCACAGGTTTCCCAAACTGCCCAGCCGCCCAATTCGCGCACCCCGAAAAACTCTGAAGCGCTTGCCCGGTGAAAGCATCAAGGGGAGCGGGGGAGAGTGCCGCACCCCCTCGCCCTACCAGCGGCAACTTTGATTTCGTTTTCTCAGAAACCTCAAACGCCTTGGGAGCAGAGAGAGAGAGACTTTGGATAGAAAGCTAAGAAAGCAGCTTTGATGCCAACAAATGTATTAGCATAGATTTCTTATGAAGGATCTTTTGGGTGTCGTCTTCTTTTTCTTCTTCTATGCACTTAAGAAATTAGTAATGAGTGATTTGTACACAATTTAACTAAATACATATTCTGGTTTACAATATTAGTAATAAAACAATATCAAATTTGGAACTACCGGCAGAAAACAATGTAACATAAATCAAAATATTTACAATTTTCAGAATTAAAATTTAAAATGACAAAGTAATGTCGCATGTTAAAGTACTGTATCTTCATACAGCTACTGGATGATCAACTTTTCCAGGTAACAGGAAATATTTTTTAACCTAGTTGGGAGTGAGGGAATCCTTGGGAAGTCTATTTCAGGGCTAGGATGCAGCTACCCAGAAATCCCTTTCCTGCTCTCCCAACTAAGGCAATATTTGTGCCACACATAAGGCCAGACAGTCAAATTAAAAGTGAGCATCTTTAATATCCATATTCCATACATACATACATAGATAAAGGTAAAGGTTCCTCTTGCACATATGTGCTAGTCATTTCTGACTCTAGGGGGCAGTGCTCATCTCCATTTCAAAGCCGAAGAGCCAGCGCTGTCTGAAGATGTCTCCATGATCATGTGGCTGGCATGACTAAACACCGAAGGTGCACAGAAAGGTGGTTCCTATTTTTCTACTTGCATTTTTTACATGCTTTCGAACTGCTAGGTTGGCAGAAGCTAGGACAAGTAACAGGAGCTCACTCTGTTACGCAGCACTAGGGATTCGAACTGCCGACCTTTCTGATCGACAAGCTCAGCATCTTAGCCACTGAGTCACCACATCCCATGATAGATAGATAGATAGATAGATATTATTATTATTATTATTATTATTATTATTATTATTATTATTATTATTATTAATTTGACTTCTTAGTCGCCCCCTCTCCCCCAAGGGACTCGGGGCGACGTACACCAGCAGCGGTCACAACGATACAATATGGAGGAGGTGGAGCAATAAATAAATAAATTACAATAATTTAAAACAATTAAAAACCCCAATGATAGTTAAAGTTAAAAATTAAGATTAAAAATTAAAAATGCCCAAGAGGTGGAGAAGCTCTAAATTAAGCCAGGCCGGCTAATCGGAACAGGTGGGTCTTAAGCTTCATGCGGAAGGAGCGGAGGTCAGTTGTTGTCCTAATGTCTGGGGGGAGGTCATTCCAAAGGGTAGGGCCCATCACAGAGAAGGCCCTACTCCTGGGTGCCACCCTCTGACACTCTCTGGAGGACGGCACCCGGAGAAGTCCCTCTCTGTGCGAGCGAATAGGTCGCAGGGATGTGTGGGGCAGAACGCGATCCCGCAGGTAACTAGGCCCTGTGCCATGGAGCGCTTTAAAGATGGTAACTAACACCTTGAAGCGCACCCGGTAGGCCACAGGAAGCCAGTGCAGCTCGCGCAGGAGAGGTGTTATATGGGAGAACCTCGTTCTCCCCATAATTGCCCGCGCAGCTGCATTCTGGACCAACTGTAATCTCCGGGCGCACCTCAAGGGGAGCCCCATGTAGAGAGCATTGCAGTAGTCCAGGCGGGACGTCACCAGCGCATGAGTGACTGTGCGCAGGGCATCCCGGTCCAAAAGGGGTCGCAATTGGCACACCAGGCGAACCTGGTGGAACGCCCCCCTCGCCACGGCTGCCACATGATCATCCATAGCCAGCCGGGCATCTAGGAGGATGCCCAAATTGCGCACCCGTTTCACCGGGGCTAATTGCTCGTCCCCGATGGCCAGAGATGGGATGTACTGGTTGAACCGGGAAGCCGGAAGCCACAGCCACTCTGTCTTGGAGGGGTTGAGCTTGAGCCTGTTGTCCCCCATCCAGACCCGCACGGCTTCCAGACACCGGGACATCACTTCGACGGCCTCGTTGGGGTGGTTTGGGGTGGAAATGTACAGTTGCGTGTCGTCAGCGTACAGATGGTATCCCACCCCAAAACCACGGATGATCTCGCCCAGCGGCTTCATATATGTGTTGAACAGGAGAGGCGAGAGGACCGACCCCTGTGGGACCCCACAAGTGAGGGGCCTCGGGGTCGACCTCTGCTCCCCTGCCAGCACGCATTGCATCTGGCCAGAGAGGTAGGAGCGGAACCACTGCAGCACGGTGCCTCCTACCCCCAACCCCTCCAGACGGCGCAATAGGATACCATGGTCGATGGTATCGAAAGCCGCCGAGAGGTCTAATAGGACAAGGACAGAGGAGCAACCCCTATCCTTTGCCCTCCAGAGATCATCCACCAACGCGACCAAGGCCGTCTCCGTGCTGTGTCCGGAGATGATAGATAGATAGATAGATAGATAGATAGATAGATAGATAGATAGATAGATAGATAGATAGATAGATAGATAGATGATAGATAGATGATAGATAGATAGATGATAGATAGATAGATAGATAGATAGATAGATAGATAGATAGATAGATGATAGATAGATGATAGATAGATAGATAGATAGATAGATAGATAGATAGATGATAGATAGATAGATAGATAGATAGATAGATAGATAGATAGATACACACACACACACACATACATACATACATACATACATACATACATATTCCATACATGGCTTTAAACAAAAACATAGATTACCATGTTTTCAGATCCCAGAGCAGCCATTACTTAGAGATAATAGAAACCAGACTTCATAAGCAAGGCTCAAGAAACAATTCAAATTTTAGTTTCTGTTAACACAAAATGCTGTGTGTTTCAGACTCAGATGGTAGAGGAAGACTGAATAAGAATCAGGCACTCTATGTGACCTCCATTAACAATAAGAAACTTTACTATGAACTACTGTACTTATAGCTCCTAAATATTTCTCCTATACGTCTGAATATGTACATTTTATTTTTTCAGACAATGCCAACAAGCTAATAATATTTTGGAACCTTTTGCAACTTGGACTGATCCATTTAGATCTATATTTTTGAAATCTTGTTAAAGCTTCCTTTTATTCAAACAGATCAGACTCCCTGGTGATTCACTCCATTCATATGAACAGGAAAGCGAAAGCAGACAGGCACCATTCCTGGAGTTTTGTTTTAATTGTTGGAATAACGATTCTATAACAGGAAGCAAAGAGTCGGAGGTGGGGTTGTTAATAGAGACTCCGTCAAGAGGAGATGGTTATTTCCCTGCAAGTTATGATCGAAGGGTATTGTATGATGGGTGTCTGTCTGGAGCACCTAACTATTGAGGATGGTGCTCTTTTTCCCCCACTAGCAATGACTTTCTAGGAAATGAAGGATCCTCCCTCTTTTGCTACCTGAGATCAGTTACCTAATGTCATAGATTTAATGTGGAACTGTGGGTATACAGAAATCCCCACTTTGGATAAGAAGGAAAATAAAACGCCTGCCTGCCACATTGGATTTGGAGAGCAGAAAACAGACAGATCTGATCCCCAATGAACAAGCTAACAGGGCTTCTCGAAATTGCATCAGGTCACTGAGAAAATGCTCTTTTAATAAGAACTTGATCAGGAGGAGACTTGTCTATGATCCCTCATCACATATGCAGAAAAAAGGTGGTGTGTTTAGTTTGCCTTGGGCTGCCCTTCTTGCTAACAAGTGAAATGGGATTCTTATCTGCATTGGTGTTGGATAAATGAAAATAAAAACTGGTGTTGACTTTAGTTTAATTGGTGCCAGTGAGTACCAGGAAATTTTCTATTTGGGCATGTATCTTCTAGTGTCTCTGCTTTCTGTGTGCAAAAGAGTACTTGCTGCTTATGAAGTCTGTGTGGGTACCAGACACCTTGCTGCAGACATATGGCCATTGATGTGTCTGTTACTGATTGCATACTGTAGGTTCCTGTGTCTCTAAAGTGCACAGGCTGTTTCACAGCTTCTTTTCGCCTGCTGCACTCTGCTCTGTCCAGATCTGGAAAATCAGTCCAGATTTGATCCCTGCATAGAAGCATTTACTAAAACAATTCATATAACAATAAATATTTGCTACACTCTCTGGAATGCAGCATTCATGTCAAGCTCACTATTAGGATGTGTGTGTGTGTGTGACTCCACACAAAGGTAGTTGGGCTGCAGCTCAGGAAACAACCTGAACTCAAACTCTGCCTCTCCAAGTCTGGGCAAGGCTCCAAAGTTCTCTCTCCTTCTGTTTGGTTCACGTTGAAGCTATTGTCTGGTGAATTATTCATTTCTTTGAAGAGAGGATAAGCCAAAGAAAGAGACTCAGGTTACCCCAGGTTTCCCATGGAGCAAGGCAAACAGCCCATATTTAGCACAAACCCAAAGCCATTGGGCATAAAGTCAAAGACTGTAAGTGGAGAACAGCTGGCACCTAGGTCCCTTCTACTTGGGACATTCCTGTCATTTATTTTAGCCATTCCTTGGACAAATCAGTAAGAGTCTGGCAACTTTTCCCATCAAAAATAAGATTTAATGAAATCTGGAGAGCAGCCATTATTCTCAAGAGGAATATCCCTTCTGCCTCTCCCCATGGAAGTAGAATCTCAGAAATTTCATCCCCAGCAAGGCAACTTTTTAATGAACGGAAGGAATTATAATGGTTGCTTCAATTTCTTCAGTTTGTAAACAGACACTGGCACAGTGAGAATTGTAGTTAATGCACAATTTCAGTAACCTTTAAATTAATCCAGCCGCACTGTTATTGTTGTCCTTTTAATCTAAGACAGAAATTAGGCCTACAAATGGCACTATAGTTTGCTTAATCATAGTTTTCTGATCAATCCGGAATTTGATGAATTCATAAAATATATTAAGCCACAATACATTTTACAAAATGTGGCTGGGTATGTGATCTATTTGTGTCCATTTTGCCTCATTGCACCACCCACCCCTCAAAAAAAACCATTAAAAATGGTTCTTAACTTCAAAGAGTTCCCCACTAAGCCATTTTGATGGGGAAAAAAATATCCAGTTTCTTTCCCCTTGCTTATAATGAAACACCTTCAGTTAGATACCAGAAACCTTGGTAATGGTTTACACCAAAGTCCTCTGTTCCAGCGGGAACAGAGATTCAATCTGGTTGGTCAGAGGGTCTGACAGCTCCCTATAAAAGGGCTGCTGTCAGACTGAACCTTCGCTGGATTGTACATAGTTAGCTTGTGCTAATAAAGAGCTGTTTGTTACTCTGAAGCCTGAGTGTGCCTTCATTCACCCGATCCAACACCTTCATTCTGCTTTCTGTGGTCCAAAAAGATCCTTCTTTCTTGTTTTATCTGTGTTAAATTAGAAACTGTAGGCTCCCCTTTGTAAATGCTGTTGTCAGGCCTGGAAGCCATCTTTTGCATGGGTCATCAGGCCTGCCATATTTAATGCTGTGGGAAATTGGGAGGGGGGATTATATGGAGTGTGAGAGTTATAGTCAAAATAACATTCCTTTCTCAGACAGTCAAGGATGTCTTGCCCTGCACCTGGAGTGGTGTGACTGGGAGGCATCTCCAGTTGGGATGGTGCCTGATTGGGCAATGTGATGGACATGCGGGTGCTGGGTAGGTGCTTGGACTTTTTTGGGGGGGTGGAAAACCTGGAAGCTTTCAGATTCCGGTTTTCCCAGATGTGCCAAGACGTCATTTCTAATAAAATGGAACTTTGAGGAAACTCAAGCCTCAGAGTCTTCTTTCATTGGGGGTGTTACTTGGAACCCTGACAGCTGTTTTGTACTCAGGAAAGCACCACGTCACATGAATAAAAAAAGAAGCATTGATGGCAATATTATTATTATAATACTGCTCCTCCCTTTTATAATTTTATTGAACTA
This sequence comes from Natrix helvetica, assembly GCF_964273705.1. Classification (NCBI taxonomy): domain Eukaryota; kingdom Metazoa; phylum Chordata; class Lepidosauria; order Squamata; family Natricidae; genus Natrix; species Natrix helvetica. The sequence continues at coordinate 200,646,736 of NC_138548.1, forward strand.
GGAAAAAATTAGGAAGCATCCGGTGGCATAGCTTTGGATGCTTGGCCAGAAAACAAAAAGAAATAAATGTTGGCTCTGTGTCTCACAACAGCGATATTGAGGAGCATAGAAGTTATCTATTACTAAAGAATACAGCAAACTTTGGGAGGCGGGAGAGGGAACACCTGTTGTACCATAAATCTAGAAAAAGTCTGGTTGAGTAAAAGCAGTACTGTAAGTGACTAGTTCATGCAGATTTTTTTTGGTTACTTTTCTATAGTACATTGAATACAAAAATTGGTTAATTTCTTTTAGCTTCCTTCCCCTCCCACTGATCATTACAGCCAGTGGGAAAACATCTACCAATTGCTCACCTTAATGTGGGATGGAGTGAGGAAGATGCGAGTTTTAACAGAAAGTTTATCCATTTGCCAAAGCTTGTTCTGGATTTTTTAATATATAGATGCATTCAAAGGGAGGCCAACTATTACCTGGATGTGGATTTAGCATTCTTCTAGAATAACTCTGTTTTAGGATAGCACTAAAAGGAGACATGCTATTCTAGCAAAAGACTAAATAGATTCTACCATCTGAAAGTTGGCTCCTTTTGAACATAGGATTAAAATGATTCCACAAGTAGCCCAACAACCAACAACCAACAGGAATGGGGAGACTTGTGCAATGATGCACCTGAGAGACAGGTGTTCCTCTCCTTCCCTAATGTGCAGTCCTACCCCATACTCAGTTGCTGCTCATGCTAATCCAGATTTCCAGGTTGCAGATTGACTTGAAGAACCTGGTATGAAAGAACAAAACTGCAGGTAGTCCTCGATTACAAGCATAATTGAGCCTAAAATTTCTGTTGCTAGGCGAGACATTTGTTAAGTGAGTTTTGCTCCATTTTACTACTTTTGTTGCCACAGTTGTTAAATGAATCCCAGCAGTTTTTAGGTGAGTAACATGGTTGTTAAGTGAATCTGGCTTCCCCCATTAGCTTTGCTTGTCAGAATGTCACTAAAGGCGATTACGGTTGGGACCCTGCAACCGTTATAAATACGAGTCAGTTGCCAAGCGTCTGAATTTTGATCATGTGACCATAAGGATGCTGCAGTGGTCATAAGTGTGAAGAATGGTCATAGGTTACTTTTTTCAGTGCCTTTGTAACTTCAAATGGTCACTAAATGAACTGTTGTTAAGTCAAGGACTACCTGTATTCTGTTGTCATAAGGCAGAGGTGTCAAACATCTGGTCCACAGGCTGATTGCGTCACGCGCTTGCCATACCCACCCGCTGTTTAGCAAAGGGGAGGGGGAGTTGTGTTATGTCACATGATAAGGTGACGTCGCAGGTTTGACAGCCCCGTCATAAGGGACCTAGAAGATGTGGAGAAGCGGAGACCAGCCCACACCAGGTTCAATTGATCAAGGGAATTAGAGGTTATCTGACTGACAATGATCACATGGCTGGTGAAGCACATTAGATACCCCTGATAAAACTACTGCAACTTGCTACTTGTTTAAAGAGAGAAAATACTGTAATACTGTAATAGCTAAGGACAACTTTCAGCTACCCCAGATATGGGTTGGGGATGAGAAAGAACATGGCAGGGGGAAAAACAACAACAGTGAAATGGTTAAGTGCAAGTGGAAAACTGCCATCCAATCAGCAGACATTGCTAGAATCACATGCCATCAACGTTTTCTCCCTCTGCTCCTGCAGGATTCTTATCTTTCCTTTGTTATTCAATGGGAGATTACATATCTGGCAACACTCACAGGGTGAATGGCATGATGGCCTTAGTGAGCCTCTCAAGAGAGTTGATATGTATCATAAACCAGCCTTTAACTTATGTCTCTTCCAAACTAAAACTACATAATATGAAATTCTGAGCTGCAGGAGCATAGCAGAAGTTGCATGAGCTTGAGATTCATGCCCCATCTTTCTATGGCCAAGCTGGACCCACAAGAGCCACACACAAATGAATCAAGTTACCATGTCTACAGCAGGGGTGAAATGCTCTGAAGTCTACTACGGGTTTGCTTTGCGTAAAAAGTGCTTTAAAAAGTAAAAAAAAACTTCCGACAATCATCTGTGCCGTGCTATCGTGAGAACTTTTTTTTTATTTTTTAAAGCATTTTTTTTTACTACCGGTTCTCCCAAACTGGTAGTAAAAAAATGTTTTAAAAAGTTTTCTAAAAGTTGCGATGATCAGCTGTTGTGACAATCAGCTGCGCCACGCGATTTCTAGCCAATATAAATCGCGCAGCACAGCTGATTGTTGCATAGCTGACTACCTGTTTGGGCAAACCAGTAGCACTTTTAAACTACCAGTTCTGGTGAACTGGCCCAAACCTGTAGCATTTCACCCCTGGTCTACAGGCTCCATGCTTTGAAAATAGTGATCTGACCAAGTGGGACTGCCAATCCACGCTTCTTCCTAGCTCCCATTTTGGGATGGTGGGTGAGAAGGGATTCCTGCAGCAGAATGTTGATTGAAAATGTGGAGCCCCTTCCTTGCATACATGCCACAGGAGAGAATGGGAAAGCACACTTACCGTAATAGCATGCAGCCGCTGTGCAAATAAGGAGCCTTCTGCCATTTTCCTTCTGAAAGAGAAAAAGAGCCTTTGGGACACTGGTTGCCACTACTCACCATCTCACCCTCTTTCCTCCCCAACTCCCATCTCAGGTTCTTACATGCTTTATTCCCTGCACTCTGGTAGACCCTTCTCTCCCTCTCTTCTGCTCCCAACAGCTGGTCATTGTCTTTTAATGGCTTTCAGTAGCAAGGTATGTAGGGCAATTGGTGTACAGACAGATTCCTCTCTTCTAATTTCTTCTATCACCTGACCCACCACTGTGTTCCTTTTTCAATGGAGAAGCAGCATCATTCCTATATAGAAGGCATCCCAACACGGCTGAGCTCAAAGAGGTAAAATATGAATGTCGATTTTTAAAGAGAAAGAGAAAGCACATTCCCAAAGGTGTGTACTCATAGTTATCTCATATGTGTACCACATTGGCAGATAATAAAGGCTCCACCAGTAGTGAAACTGCCAATCATGTGCTGAGGATGCTGCATGAATCATCCTTCTGCTGGTCTTGAAGCATCCCTTTTCAGACCACTATTGTCACATATAAAAACACTCCAGTGCAAAACTCTGCATATTCTACAAACATGGTAAACTAGAAGTGGGAAGCGCACATTTTATGTGGCATACACAATCCTCAGCTCAGAATGCCTCCTCCCTGAGAGTGCACTGACAAATTACAGGAATATGATTTTCAGTAATTATTCTGTAAAATTATCTATCTATCTGTCTGTCTGTCTGCCTGCCTGCCTGCCTGCCTGCCTGCCTGCCTGCCTGCCTGCCTGCCTGCCTGCCTGCCTGCCTGCCTACCTACCTACCTATGGTATCTATCTATGGTATCCATCCATCCAGTTTCTGTGCCATGTCCCATTATTCCTTTTTAATGTCAGCTTCACCAATGCAATTCCACATTTTATCACCACTAAAATGCCTGCTCATGGATAGATGATAAGAGGGAAGAATTTGCATTTCTAATGGTATGATCATCTGTGTTTATCTAATAGTGTTTTGTAATTATACAAATATATTGAAGACTGAAACCTTTTGTGTGGAAAAAAATGGTATTAGGGCACAGTGCCCAATTCTACAATACAGTGTGAGCTATCTACCATATACATTTGGTGCAGAACTATTAGAACCAACCATTGAAACCCCACCATGCGTGTCAGCGCCAGAAAGTAGAACATTACTAGCGAGGCATGTAGGAGGAAATGAAGCAAGATAGCAATGGGTAGCATATAGCATTAGGTATATTTCAATTGGGTGGCACAGGAAGTGTGAAAGGTATTTTCAACTTTCATGTTTGCAAATCTTTCCTGTTTTAGGACCTCCTATGAATGTTTTATTTTTATGTCTCACTTGATCTCCCTCCCTCCCCCTCCCCCACCCCAGGACGAAAGGATCCAGACAAAAGTGGAAAGGATAGATGAAGAGGCCTAAAGAGCCCCAGAAGCTACTGAGTCATGTAGGAGTGGGTAACTCAAGATAATCATAGAATCATAGAGCTAGCTCAGAAATCTTCTAGCCCAATCCTCTGCTTAAAGCAGGACTCTTATACCATCTTAGTCAAATGGAATTAACTGAACATTTCATATGTCAGTTTTATCAACACACGATCAGTTTATCTCAGCCTCCAGATTTTTGGAAACACAACTTCCCTTCTGCCTCTCTGAATACTGACAGACCTCCTTCTACCATAAAACCAGGGCAGGCTGAAGATGATGGAAATGAGTGTTGAGGCCTTCGTGGCTTGCTCCAACTGCTCATTTGCAAGAAAATCACAGGACTAGCCATGTTCTCACCCACAGAAGGGAGGCTGGTAGGCATATTGCAAAATGAGAGCAGTCATTGATCAATCGATGAGATTGTCCCAAAGGTGCTTTTTAAAGCGGCAACTGGAATTTCTTGTTTTTCTTTGAATACGTTTCCCTTCTCATCCAAGAAGCTTCTTCAGCTCTTTCTCTTTCTTCAAAGAAAACAAGAGCTGAAGAAGCTCCTTGGACGAGAAGAAGAAAAACAAGAAAGTCCAGTTGCCTCTTGAAAAAGTACCTTTGGGACAATTATGACCTGGATGACTGAGAATCTCCATATAGACCAGGGGTATCAAACTCAAAGCCCGGGGGCCGGATCCTACAGGGCTATCCTGAAAACAGTGAAGGACCAGCCCACAGTGCCTCTGCCAGCAAAAACAGAGCTCGGAAGGGCTGCCTGTGGCCCTTCCCAAGCTCTGTTTTCACTGGCAGAGGATTTCAGGAGGCTGTCACAGCCTAAAATGGAGCTCGCAGGGCCCGCAGGAGGCACTCCCAACTCTGTTTTCACTGGCAGAGGGTTGCAGGAGGCCATCGCAGCTGGGACGGAGCTCGGGAGCACATTTTCACCGGAAGAGTGTTGGACCACCACAGGCGCCCCTGACACAAGTGATGGTGAGCTGTCCAACCCACCCTGGCCACGCCCACCCCGGCTCCCCAAGGTGAAACACAACCCTGATGTGGCCCTCAATGAAATCGAGTTTGACACTCCTGACCAGTGACGTGCGGTGAGGTTTATGGGTGGTGAGGCTGGTGACATCATCAGGAAGGCGGGGAATGGGACCACGTGTGCAGGAGGCTGAGGCTGCCTCAGCCTCCCTCCTGCACACGTGGTCCCATTCCCCGCCTAGGATTTCCTGGGTCCCCATCCTAACCAAAGATTAATCAAATCTGACCCTGCTTAGTTTTCTTGGAATCAGCCATGGCTTTCTAAGCGCTACGTTCAATATCGTACCACAAAATAATAATTGTAAAAAAATACATCTGCTTTTTCTCTCTGTCTCTTTCAGCAGCGCAATTCTTAACAAGGCGCCGGCCACGACTCAGTTTCCAGGGTCCTTTCGCGAGTGAGCTGGCAGGGAAACGGTAGCCGCCGGTCCGAAAAGTCCGTCGCACTTTCCGCTTTCGTGAGCAACTTCCCATAAACCCGCCGTTGCTCAGTGCGAGGAAGGGAGCCGCTCGTGCATGCACATTCGCCCTGGAATCATGAGCATCAGAACCCGACAGAAGGCGGGGAATGGGAACACGTGTGCAGGAGGGAGGCTGAGGCTAGAGGAGCCTCCTGCACCTCCCTCCTGCACACGTGGTCCCATTCCCCGAGGCTCCTCAGCGCCTTTTCCCTTTATTTTTCTTTTCATGATGAGAGCGGTGAGGCTCTGCCTCCCCTGCCTCCCCTGACCGCACGTCCCTGCTCCCTACATAGACAGCCCATGAGATTATTCACCCACCATGAATATCTAGCTATGGGATCTAACTAGAATGGTCAAGAGAAGTCAGATCCCTGAGCAAGCCTTTTATTTATTTCAGTCTCATAAACTGACTTCTGCTAAATCACTTAATGCACAAACAATAAAATATGTCTCCTGTATGGCAGGGTTTTTTTTTTTTTACTAAATAGTTGCAGATGCTAGTTGATGATTGACTAAATCATTTCTGAGTACCTTACTGGCAGTTTTTGCAAACTGTTAATTACTGAGAAATCCTCAATAGCTGGGAATCCTTGTAATTAGTTCTATTTATGTAGTGGGGACATAGATAAGACATAGATACAGAAAATAACTTCTCCCTCACAAGCGTATAAAGAATTGGGAGGTGGAATCCTCCAGCCACAGAGAGGAAAGCCTGAGTGGCATTAAGTGACTGTGACCGAGACACAATCAGGCACAGGTGTGAGTTGAGTGAATCTCTGGTACAACTGCTCTCTCTACACAGCCTATGTCTATACAGACACCTATCCTGGAATGTGAAGTTAAATGGATCTTAGAAAGTCTGAGCAACAACAAAGCAAGTGGAGGTGACAGTATTCCAGCTGAACTATTCACAATCTTAAAGGACGATGCAGTAAAAGTGCTACACTCAATTTGCCAGCAAATTTGGAAAACTTGGCCACAGGATTGGAAAAGGTCAGTTTACATTCAAATTCCAAAGAAGGTCAATGCCAAAGAATGTTCGAACTACCGCACCATTGCACTCATTTCACATGCTAGCAAAGTTATGCTCAAAACCCTATAAGTTAACCTCTGCCAGTATGTAGACAGAGAACTACCAGAAGTACAGGCAGGATTTTGAAGAGACAGAGGAGCTAGAGATCAAATTGCCAACAAACACTGGATCATGGAGAAAGCTAGGGTGTTCCAGAAAAACTTCTGCTTCATTGACTATGCTAAAAGTTTTTGATTGTGTGGATCACAACAAATTGTGGCTAGTGGAGAGGGTGGGGCTGTCGCTATGATACAACATGCAGTCTTGGAGCTCCAGGATTGCTGTCGATATCTCTGTTGCTGGACGGTCCTTTTTGGACCTAAACCATCCTGTAGAGATGATGATAGAGAAGGGCACGTCCTGCTGATCTCAGGGGCATTGCAAAGCCCCTGATCGATCCAGGAGAAGCTCTTTTTTCTGGCTACAATAGAAGCAGCCATTGAGGCTGCAGAAGGTTGGGACAGACCCCTGAAACGGAAGCAGAACAGGAGAGAGAGTGTGTCAGAAATGGTGAGAAAAATTTTACTATTAGAGAAGAGAACACCCCAAAAGATTTAGAGTTAAATTACAATTGAAGACAGAAGAAAGCAAGCGGCGAATTAAGTCTGGATTAAAACAATTGTGTTATCTCTTTCACTTTAATTCTGTTTCTTTCTATGGATGGAATTTTTACAAATGCCTCTTATTTTTAAATTGGACTGGTCTTTTTTTTCCCCTTCTTCTTCTATTTTTCTCCATTTTTGTATTGTGGATTAAAATTCTCTTTCCTCTCAAAACTCAGCTGGATCATAACTTTTAAGCTTTTTTTCTCTCTCTCTTCTTGAGTTCGGAGTTTAAAGAGAGGGGTAAAAGCAGAGAAAAATAAGTAACACTGCCACCTAGAGGCTGTAACATCTGATATTACAAGGCTATTAAGCATGTTTTGTTTATACAGATGCTCTTTTGGAGTAAAGAGAAAGCCTTGACTTGAAAGATTACACTGAATTTGTTTGAAGCCTAGCAAAAACCCTTGGATGTCTTAGTGGCAGTGTTTACAACCTGGAAAAATGTGCAACGTGAAGAAGAAAAGGAATTAACATCACAAATAATTATGTTAGAAATTCAAAAAGTTTTAATAATCACAGAGAGAATTGATAAGAAACTTGAGATTATAGAACAAAATACAGAAAAAATGAAGGGAAGAGTTGAGAATATTTACAAAATAATGATGAAACTTGAGGACAGAGTTCAAAAAACTGCAGAAAAATATGAACAAAGTGATAAGAAAATTGTTGACACTGACAGCAAACCAAAAGTGGACGGAAACGATACGTGTGAAATACTGAAAGGAGAGATCGACGAACTGGAACTCTATCCCAGACTTCAAAATATAGATGAAGAAAGGGGAGAAAATTTGGCAGAAATAATGAGAGTAATCTGGGCAGAAGCACCAGTGGTAACTAAAGGCAAGCTGATGGAAGGAACAGATGGAGGGTTTCAACTCTCTATGAGATATGGAATGAACAACAAGTTGTTAAGAGAAGTCCACATAAGACTTATCAAGAAAACACTTAGAATACAGATTCTACAAATGGCAAGAGATATTGGACTGCACTACTACTGGAAGGATACAGGATGATGAAATGAAATGTCACAATAAAATTAAGTTAAACTTAGTTAAACTTTGATTAATATGTATAAGACAAAGTAATAATAGTTACAGTCAAATAAATGATTAACAATGATAATAATGCATTTATATATACTAGATTGATAATATGAAATTTTATATAAAATTGCAAGTGGGACTATGGAGATGATGTTGAAAAGCCTTTTTATAAAAGATAAACAATTTTATATAGAATAGAATATTAAGATGTAATATCATTGGATGATTTCAGGATGATATAATGAAACACCATAATATAAATTTACTTTAAACTTAGTATTCTTCATATAAAAAGGATGTAATAATAGCTATACTCAATGAATGTTTAATAATCATAATAATTGTATACATATATACTAGATTGATGATACCAATAATGGAAAAAACATGGAATTGGAAATTATTAGAGAATGTTACCAATACTAAAATAATAGAATGACTTAGAATAGGATATAAAAATACTTTTTATTGGATATATTGAAGATGATATAATGAATTATTATAATATAAATGAATTCATATTTAGAATATCTTGTTTAAAATGAAGAAACAATAATGATAATCAAACAAATGACGTATTATAACAATAATGTGTACAAATATATCTGATTGACAATATGTGACTTTAGATAAAGTTTAAGTGATGACTATGGAAAGGACGCACAAAAACCTTGTAACCAATCGACACACTGTACGTAATTGAAGATGTTTTTATGTTACATGTCTTGTTTGTTTATGTTTGTTTAAAAATACAAATTTTATTTAAAAAAAAAAACAAATTGTGGCAAGTTCTTAAAGAGATGGAAGTACCAGACCATCTTTGTCTCTTGAGAAACCTATATGCAGGTCTAGAAGCAACAGTGAGAACTGGAGACAGAACTACTGATTGGTTCAAAATTGGGAAAGGAGCCCAGCAAGGTTGTATACTGTCTCCCTGCCTATTTAACTTATATGCAGAGCACATCATGAGAAAGGCGGATCTAGATGAATCACAAGTTGGAATTAAGATTGCCGGGAGTAATATCAGCAACCTCAGATATGCAGATGATACCACTCTAACGGCAGAAAATGAAGAGGAACTAAAGAGATTCTTGATGCAAGCGAAGGAGGAGAGTGCAAAAGTTGGCTTGAAACTCAACATTAAGAAAACTAAGATCATGGCATCTGGCCCTCTCAATTCCTGGCAAATAGATGGGGAAGAAATGGGGGTAGTGGCAGATTTTATTTTCCTGGGCTCCAAGATCACCGCAGATGAGGACTACAGCCAAGACATTAAAAGACACTTGCTCCTGGGGAAGAAAGCCATGGCAAATCTAGACAGCATACTAAAAAGGGGAGACATCACCCTGCCAACAGAAGTGCATATAGTCAAGGCTATGGTTTTCCCAGTTGTAATGTATGGCTGTGAAAGTTGGACCATAATGAAGCCTGAGCGCCAAAGGATTGAGGCCTTTGAACTATGGTGCTGGAGAAGACTCCTGTGAGTCCCTTAGACTGCAAGGCGATCAAACCGATCAGTCCTAGAGGAGATCAACCGTGACTGCTCTTTAGAAGGCCAGATCCTGAAGATGAAACTCAAATACTTTGGCCATCAAATGATAAGGAAGGAGTCACTGGAGAAGAGCCCAATGCTGGGTGTTAGATATTAGCATATATCGTGGCAAGTCTCCCCTCTGGTCCGCTGCTACAGCGGGAAACAGGTATCGCTCTGATTGGTCGAGGGGCGTACCCGATCCCTATAAAAGGGGAACCCTCCGACCACAGAGCAAGCTGGATCACGACTACTATTAATAAAGAGCTGATAAGTCACTTCGTGTCCGCAGTCTGTCCTCTCGTTGCCCAGATCTAACATTGGCGACGAAGGTGGGATCGAGAGGCAGATAGGACGAAGAACGCTACCTCCAGAATCTCCAGATTTGATCCAGCCCAGGAATTCGGCAGAAATTCCGGCAGCCATCTCAGATCATCGCAGCACGGCAAATTCAAACAGAGAAGATGGCAATGCATGCTCCCCCCGCTCCTTTCGACCCAGCAAACGACGAATGGGAACCCTTCATGATTCGTTTCGAGTGTTTCCTCGAAGCGAACGAATACACGGGGATCACCGACGCGAGGAAGAAAAACATCTTCCTCGGCTACTGCGGAAAGGAAGTCTTCAATACGGCCAGAGACCTCACCGCGCCTACTCCAATACAGGCAGTATCGTGGACGGCGTTGCAACAGGCCCTGCAAACTCATTACGCGCCAAAACCTTCCCGGCATGTCTGCCGCAAGGAATTCAACACGAGGAACCAGAAGGCGGGAGAATCCATAAATCAATATGTTGCAGCCCTACGAAAAGCAGCAACTCACTGCGAGTTCAGGGTTAAGAGACATTTCACTACAAAAGAAGCTGTTGGCAAACCCGAATTTAACCCTACAGATAGCGCTAAACGAAGCAAGAGCGTCAGAGTCAGCGGAGAAATCATCGGTGACCATACAACGAGGGGCCAACGTAAACCAGCCAGCACCAAGACAAACCAGAGTACACTACGAGGACACAAGCCCCGACTACGAGAATCCCGAGTTCGAGGACAGTCACATGATGCAGAGCAGTCACTTGAGGCCTGGGGGGAGACCCGGATCCCGCTTGCCACCCTGCGCAAGTTGCGGAGGGAATCACCCCAGGTCTACTTGTAGGTTCAGGAACGTTGTTTGTTCGCACTGCAACAAACTTGGGCACATCGCACAAGTGTGCCGGAGCGGAGTCCCTGCCTCATGGCAGCCACCCATGTACCGCCAACAGAAGCCCAACCCAGGGGCTTGGCGAAATCAGAAAGGGCGCCCAGAGAGAAATCCACAAGTGTATACCCAGAGAGAAAATTCCCAAAGAGCTGAGCGAGCGTATCCCCAGAGAGATTACTCACAGGGAGCTGAGCGAGCGTATCCCCAGAGAGAATACACACAAAGAGCTGAAAGAGCGTTCTATCAAGACGCTCAACGAGAGTATTTTCAGGATGTAGACGATGAGATAGAGTTGACCCAGAGAGAGGAGTTGCGAACGTATCTCACCACAATACATCAGGTCCGCCCTAAGCGGCCAAAAAGGCTGAGAGTCACAGTCCTCTTGGAGGGCTCACCTTGCGAGCTAGAAGTTGACACAGGATCGACCCTGACGATTATTTCATGGGCATCCATGAAACAGGCTATTCCTAGCCTCAGAAAGAGCCAACTACGCGCTCCAGACGTCCTGCTACGAGACTACCAGGGGAACCAAGTCCCCATCGTGGGCCAAGGCACATTCCAAATCCGTTTCAAGGACATCGAAGCCCAGCTGCCCGTGACCATCGCCAGCGCGCCATTACAGAACCTTCTGGGGCTTGATTGGTTTGAAGCCCTGGGGTTAGAAGTCACCGGAATCAACGCCGTGAGAAACAGCAGCGCTGAACAGATTTTTAAGGAGTTCGAGGATGTGTTCAGCCCCGGTCTTGGTAAGTATGTGGGTAAACCAATATCATTCAATTTAGACCCCAAAGTGGCGCCAATCCGACTTAAACCGAGACGAGTGCCTTTTGCACTCCGCCCAAAAATAGATAAGGAAATAGATAAGTTAGTGGAGCAAGGAATCCTTGAGCCGGTGGATCACGCGCGCTGGGAAACACCCATCGTGACCCCAGTCAAACCAGACGGATCAGTCCGCATCTGCGCGGACTATAAATGCACAATTAATGTCGCGCTACAACAGAGCGCATATCCTGTGCCTGTAGTACAGCACTTATTGCACTCGTTGGGGCCAGGAAAGGTATTTGCTAAATTAGACATGGCACAAGCTTACCAGCAACTGCCAGTGGATAGCGCCACAGCGGAGGCCCAAACTATAGTGACGCATAGAGGAGCATTCAAATGCAACCGGCTACAATTCGGCGTGAGCATTGCCCCAGGATTGTTCCAGAGCGTCATGGAACGACTTTTGCAAGGGATACCGGGAGTCGTCCCCTATTTTGACGACATCTTGGTGTCCACTGCAAATGAGGAGCAATTAAATAAAAGAGTCAGAACTGTTTTGGCCAGAATCAGAGAAAAGGGTCTCCGCCTAAAAAAGGAAAAATGCCAAATTAACGTGCCTAGCGTAGAATTCCTGGGTTATAGAATCGATGGTCAGGGAATACACCCCACTTCAAAGAAAATTAAGGCGATCCAGGACGCCCCCACACCACGAAATCAGACCGAGTTGCAGGCCTTCCTCGGACTACTTAACTTCTACAGCGTTTTTCTGAGGCAGAAGGCGACCGTTGCTGAGCCACTACACCGTCTACTCCAGAGGAACGCACCATGGAAATGGGGACGATCCGAAGCTGCAGTTTTCGCCGGGGTAAAGCGCCTGCTCACCACTGACTCACTGCTTGTCCAATACAGCCAGACCCTACCGCTGGTATTGACCTGCGACGCATCACCCTTCGGAGTTGGAGCAGTCCTCAGCCACAGGATGCCCGACGGAAAAGAAGCGCCCATCGCTTTCTACTCCAGGACTCTTTCATCGGCCGAAAGGAATTACAGCCAAATGGACAGGGAAGCGCTGGCTGCTGTAGCTGGAGTAAAACGTTTCCACGAATACCTCTACGGCCGCGATTTTGAACTAATTACAGATCACAAACCGTTGTTGGGACTTTTGGCGGGAAACCGCCCCACTCCGGTCTCCCTTTCCCCACGCATGACCAGGTGGACTGTTTTCCTGGCTGCGTACTCATACAAATTGATTCATCGACCGGGCTCCACTCTCGGACACGCAGACGCACTCAGCCGTTGCCCATTACCTGACATTCTGCCAGACCCCACTCCAGAAGTACCGGTATTGCTCATTGACTGTTTGGACTCTGGACCGGTTTCTTCATACGACGTTGCAAGGTTCTCCTCTAAAGACAATTTAATAAAGCAAGTTCAAACTTGGGTTTAGAGGGGGTGGCCGAAGGGAAACGTGGGCCCGGAATTCAAAGTGTTTTGGTCAAAACGGGACGAACTCTCAGTGTTGCAAGGTTGTTTATTGTGGGGGGATCGAGTTGTTATTCCGTATGCGTTACGTAGGAATGTATTAGATGCTTTACATGTGGGGCATCCGGGGATTGTTAGGATGAAGGCGTTAGCAAGAAGTTACGTTTGGTGGCCAAACATGGACAAAGAAATAGAGGAGTGGGTGGCCACTTGCGACCCATGCCAGGAATCGAGACCAGCACCCCCGGAAGCGCCCGCCACAGAATGGGAGAAACCTAAAGCACCCTGGTCGCGAATACACATCGACTTCGCAGGACCATTCCAAGGTCAGACTTTCCTTATAGTTGTGGATGCATACTCAAAATGGCTAGAAGTAGTCCTAATGACTTCAACCACGGCAGAGGCAGTCATTAAGGTTCTACGGCGACTTTTCGCCACCCATGGCCTGCCCGACCTCCTGGTCTCCGATAACGGGCCCCAGTTCACGGCCATGCAATTTGAGACATATCTAGCAGGTCAGGGAATTCGGCACGCCCTCGTCGCGCCATTCCATCCGGCATCAAATGGACAGGCGGAGAGAATGGTACGATTCGCAAAAGAGGCCCTCGCTAGGATGGGTCCAGGTGATTGGCAAACACGCATTGATCATTACCTTTTAATTCAGCATATCACCCCAAGTGCAACGACGGGTAGAAGCCCCGCTGAACTACTCATGGGCCGCCGTCTATGGTCTCACCTGGACCGTCTTCACCCAAATTACTCTGCCACAGCTCCCCCAGACTCCACAAGCAAAATTCGGTCTTTTAGCATAGGGGATTCAGTATACGCCCACAACTATGCAGGGGGAACATTGTGGATGCCGGCAAAGGTCATTGGCATCACGGGTCCACGATCGTATCTGCTGGAACTGGAAGATGGGCGGAACTGGAAAAGGCACATCGATCAACTTCGGGGTCGCCTAGCGCACTCAGACCTTCGAAACGAAGACGAGATTTTCCTGCCTACAGAAAGTCAGCCACGCGAGAGCCCCATCATAGAAAACTACGACACCTGCGAACCAAGCTCGGAACAAGAAAGCACGCACGAAGCAGAGCAAACCCCAGGCAACGCAACCGAGCAGACTCCGGAACGCCCTAGCAACGAGGGTACGAAACCTCCCGAACGTGGAACGGGAAAAGCATCCGATCCGGAAACCATTTCTGACCAACCAGAACCACGACGTTCCTCCCGAGTAAGGCAACCCCCAACATACCTAAAAGACTATGTTACCTATCGCAACGTTCCGTCTAGGAGGGGAGGGGTGTTAGATATTAGCATATATCGTGGCAAGTCTCCCCTCTGGTCCGCTGCTACAGCGGGAAACAGGTATCGCTCTGATTGGTCGAGGGGCGTACCCGATCCCTATAAAAGGGGAACCCTCCGACCACAGAGCAAGCTGGATCACGACTACTATTAATAAAGAGCTGATAAGTCACTTCGTGTCCGCAGTCTGTCCTCTCGTTGCCCAGATCTAACACTGGGAACGATTGAGGACAAAAGAATGAGCCAATAGGGAATAAGGTGGCTTGGATGGAGTCATCGAAGCAGTCAGAGTGAGCTTAAATGGATGGTAGAGGACAGGAAGGCCTGGAGGAACGGTGTTCATGGGGTCGCGATGGACACAACTTCATGACTAACAGCAACAAATTCAGAAATGTAGTTAATGTTTCTAAATGTAACTAAATATGGAGAAACACATACTGTATAAGAACAAATTAACCTCTCCCAAAGGGCATTTTCTATGCTATAAGAAGTACATACCCAAACAAGAAGAACAAGAATCTTGGACCAAAACATCTTACAAATAGATGCTTCTTATGGAGACCAGAGATCCACATGCAAATATAGGCAGATGTTGCTGGTGGAATCTATCTGCCCCTGGGCTTGCTCATTCTAAATCTAGGGTGTTTTTGAGGGTTCAGCCTTCAATCCTGAGAGACCTGATCCTCTGGGTGTCAACCCATTGAAAAGAATGCTGAAAAACGATGGAGCCGTGTTGCTTTTATAATATCAGTATGTGTCTCTCAGTATGGCCCTGATCGAATGCCCATTTGTCCAACAGGCGATCAGCCCTTCAATGAAAGAGCATTTGCCTTGCCTGCTTTAACTGACACTCATTAACCTTTCATTGGGCACTTGTGCAAGAGGCCAACTTCTGCTAAAAAGCCCTGCTCTGAAATGGCTACTTTGCCCTTTGGGCTGCCTCCTCCCACAAGGTTAATGTCCTACACCACCAAAAGTGCTGCTTCAGAGGAAAGAGAGGCTTGCGGTTATTCCAAAGGTTATGTGGGTGAAAAAAAAACAGCCAATAGGAACAGAATGTGCTTTCAGATTGCTACAGATGCCAGGCCTCCAAATTAGGATAAAAGTGATTCCACCATCATCTAAATCGGCAGCCCCAGCAACCAAATAGTCTTCGCCCAATCCTACAAGTAATTCAGTGGTTGGCTGGATAGTAAAGGGACACCGCTGAACCCATTATTTCCATGTGTAGAACAGTATTCTCAAACATCATACTACAGTGAGGGTTATTTTCCCTATTGGATTTTTCAGGCAGACACAAAACATTTATCTAAGAAAGATAGTATACATACTATCTTTAAAAAAAAAAAATTTAAGAGTGGACAGTGAAAAAAATACAATTCTTCATAATGGGAAAGGGGTGCTTAAATACATCAGAATTCTTTAATATACCTCTATTACTGCTATCACTATTTTATTAAATGATAGGGATTTGCTTATCATTGCTTAAAGACAGTTCAGTCTTATTAATTTCTACAGGGAGTAGTTGCTTGGGCAAACCAGCAATCGGTAAGTCCCACCAGAGTTAAACACTGGTGCTTAGTGAAACATTTAATATCTTGTTTAACTCTTTCACCGAATTCAGTAGGATTCAAATGGCTAATTCCTGCCTTGATCAAGTCCTTTCTGATGTATGTATGTATTCATTTAGACAGGAAAGGAGTTTAAAAGTAGTGGATTTGAGTTCAATACCATGACCATTGCAGCATGCCAGTTTCCTGAGATTCACTATTACCATCTTTCCTGTAATTAAATCTGTGTTTCAAACATCTAAGGACAAAACGAGGCGGAGGAGGGGATTTCCAGACATTTTGCCAACTGATCACCTCCTTCAGCACATCTTAAACTAATAGATAAGACTGAAATCACAACATCCATTTACTTACAACAATGACACTTCATCATATACTTTAAACAAACATGGAGGAGAATAGCAATTTGATCGATTAGATTAGATAGATCAAATGACAAATTATGCCCGCATAAACAAAATATAATTCACTTGCCTTCTGAAACCAACTAGAATCCCTCAGGCACTTTAGGAAGCTAACTTTGCAACTTCAATGAGGCAAAAGTAGTATCCCCAACAGAAATTCACCAGCAGATCTCAAAGGATCAAGACATGGAGGAAGCTCCTGCTGTTGTAAATTAAACAGCAAAAGAAATTAAACCAGCAACTCTCTGCACGGTGCACAGAAACTGGAAAAGCAGTCACTGCAACTGACGGAGTAGTAATTATGCACTCTTGGCAAAAGGAAGTGGTCAGACACGTAGAGCACTAGCTGCAGCTTCAGAAAATTTTTTGACAGCACGTCTCATGTCATACACCGCAATCTCTGATCCTTCAGATTACAAAAGCATGATTTTCAGTTGATTTTGGTAGATGAACTATAGGATTATAGAAATTTTGGGAACATGAATGAGTTCCCTCAACTCCCTAATTTTAAACAGCGATCATTCAAATGCAAGTAGAGTTTTCAACCAGGTAACTAGGGCATACTAGTGCATTGCACGTCAAAACAAGTAGCCACAAAGATAGTCCCCCCCCACCTCCCCGATGTCATCACTCTGCTAAACAACTAATTCTCACAACAATGTCAAGGTACCTAGTAGGACTGTATTACTATTATCCTTCTCATCTTTCCTATTACCTACAGTATTTCCTTATCTTCTTATGACTATAACTTTGTTGCTTGTATCTTATGATTTATATTAATTGTGTTACTTAGTATCCTAGTATGATTTATGTTGATTGCTTATTTAGTATCCTATGGCTATCACTGAGTGTTGTATCTTATGATTTATGATGAATATATTTTATGATTATGATCATGATTTATCACTTGTTGCTTGTATGTACACTGAAAGCTTATACACCAGAGACAAATTCCTTGTGTGTCCAATCACACTTGGCCAATTAAGAATTCTATTCTATTCTATATTAGTTACAATGCAGCCAAATGATTACGGTAAGTATTTAGCTGGGTTCCTGGTGACTACATTGACTAATGCCTCCCACCTTAATCTATAGGCTTTCAAGAACATTCCAGCGATTTCTTGCCAAGTTTACTCATTTTTCTAATCTAGCCACTTGCATCACATGTCCCAAATGTGTGACTTCTGGCTAGCTGATAATCACTTCAAGGAAGCAGTCAGTTTTATTTGGTTATAAGATGACTTATAAGAAAGTCAAGGAGAGAAAAGGAGATTAAATTATTTCTTTTAAAAATCCAAATTATTATTTTTAAATATTTTTATTAAACAGTTATTTTTAGATTTCCTTTTGTACAACATTTCCACCTCGGTATACATCCATTGTAAATGTACGTCTCCCGGCCCCTTATTTCAGTTTCACTTTGTCTATACATATGATACTATTATATACATTCCTTAATTTACAATCCTTCATTCCGTTTATATGTATTTATTCATCCCTAACTATACATTGCTAATTTCTAACTCCTGTGTCTTCTTTATTTAATCTTTCCTTAAGCTTTACACCTGTCCTCTAGCCATTTGTACCACTTGTTCTATACCATATAATGTTCTGTTTCCTCCTAATCCAAATTAATGGTATAAGAAATGGGTAGCTTCATCTGTCAGGGTTCCAAGTAACACCCCCAATGAAAGAAGACTCCGAGGCTTGAGTTTCCTTAATGTTCCATATTTTTAGAAATGTCATCTTGGCACATCTGGGAAAACCCATATCTGTAAGCTTCCAGATTTTCCCCACCCAAATGAAAGTTCAAGTCCCTGCCCAGCACCCACATGTCCATTACATGGTCCAATCAGGCACCATCCCAACTGGAGATGCCTCCCAGTCACACCACTCCAGGTAAAGGGCAAGATGTCTTTGACTCTCTGAGAAAGGAATATTATTTAGATTATATATCACCAGTGGTAAAAAAAAAAATTTTTTTACTACCGGTTCCGTGGGCGTGGCTTGGTGGGCATGGCAGGAAAAGGATACTGCAAAATCTCCATTCCCTCCCCACTTCTGGGGGAAGGATATTGTAAAATCTCCATTCCCACCTCACTCTGGGGCCAGCCAGAGGTGGTATTTGCCGGTTCTCCAAATTATTCAATTTTTCCGCTACCGGTTCTCCAGAACCTGTCAGAACCTGCTGAATTTCACCCCTGTATATCACCCATACTCCATACAATCCCGCCTCCCATTTTCCCACAGCAGAAAATGTGGCAGACCTGAAGACCCAATGTAGAAGATGGCTTCCAGGTCTGACAACATCATCCAAAGAAAGGTTAGCCTAGACCAGGGGTGTCCAAACTTGGGAACTTTAAGACTTGGGGACTTCAACTCTCAGAATTCCCCAGCCAGCCATGCTGGCTGGGGAATTCTGGGAGTTGAAGTCCACAAGTCTTAAAGTTCTCAAGTTTGGACACCCCTGGCCTAGACCATTTACTCTTTTTCTCAATTTCATGGGTTGCTTGTAGAAACTCGCATAATCTTTGATATCTGTCTGTCTGCTCCTGGGAGGATTATATGGTTTTGGCTTGATCCTGCCAGAGATAGTTTTTAATATTCTGAACAATTCAGTTTGATTAATATGAGGACCTCTATCTGCAGATGCTTACCAAAAGTAAGGGTTAGGGACGGTCTCACTCCACTGGGATTGGCCCGTACCACTCATGCCAGCAGAAGAGGCATTATTCCGGCTGGTGGAGTCTAGGGAGAAGGCCTTTTCTGCTGTTGCTCCTGCCCTCTGGAACATCTTGCCCCCACCCCCTGATGTGAGGTTGGGCCAACCCTCCTATCCTTTCATAAGGGCCTATAGATGTGGTTCTGCCAGTTGGCTTGGGGTCCCAGTGGGGGAACAGCGCAATAGAGATGGTTGATTGAATAATAACAGATCCCACCTCCCCCCACTCTGCCCCCACTTTCCCCATGTATCTTTGGTTTTAATGTTCGATTTTAACTTTTATGTTTTAGCTTAGATGTAACTGCAAGCTGCCCAGAATTACAGTTACAGATGGGCAACCAATACATTAAACAAACAAACAAACAAACAAACAACAAACAGTACTTTGAGCAAGCGGATTTGGATTATTAGGAGTATGCCCCACACGCAGACTGTACCTCTCGAACTATGCAGTGGAGTACCCCAAGGCTCTGTTTTAGGCCCAGTACTCTTCAACATCTTCATCAATGATTTGGATGAGGGAATAAATGGGGAACTCATCAAATTTGCAGATGACACCAAGCTGGCAGGAATAGCCAGCACTCCAGAAGATACGCTAAAGATACAGAAGGACCTTGACAAACTTGAACATTGGGCACTATCTAATAAAATGAAATTCAATGGCAAAAAGAGTAAGGTTCTACATTTAGGCAACAAAAATGGAATGCACAGGTACAGTATAGGTGGTACCTTGCTCAGTAGTAGTAACTGTGAAAGGGATCTTCGAGTCCTAGTGGACAACCATTTAAATATGAGCCAGCAGTGTGCAGCAGCTGCCAAAAAAGCCAACACAGTTCTAGGCTGCATAAATAGAGGGATAGAATCAAGATCACGTGAAGTGTTAATACCACTTTATAATGCCTTGGTAAGGCCACACTTGGAATACTGCATTCAGTTCTGGTCGCCATGATGTAAAAAAGATGTGGAGACTCTAGAAAGAGTGCAGAGAAGAGCGACAAAGATGATTAGGGGACTGGAGACTAAAACATATGAAGAACGGTTGCAGGAACTGGGTATGTTTAGCTTAAGAGAAAGAAGGACTAGGGGAGACATGATAGCATTGTTCCAATATCTCAGGGGTTGCCACAAAGAAGAGGGAGTCAAGCTATTCTCCAAGGCACCTGAGGACAGAACAAGAAGCAATGGGTGGAAACTAATCAAGGAGAGAAGCAACTTAGAACTGAGGAGAAACTTCCTGACAGTTAGAACAATTAATCAGTGGAACAGCTTGCTTCCAGAAGTTGTGAATGCCCCAACACTGGAAGTCTTTAAGAAGATGTTGGATAGCTATTTATCTGAAACGGTATAGGGTTTCCTGCCTAGGCAGGGGGTTGGACTAGAAGACCTCCAAGGTCCCTTCCAACTCTACTATTGCATTGTATTGTCAGGGGTATTCCAGCATGCTGTATTTTATCAGTTCAGTAGCAGCAGTGTTGTAATCTTCAGAGAAGCTACACACACTATATACATGGGGTCCATAAAGATGATCCACATGGAAGATCCTCTGCCATGTTCAAAGTAAGGAAATATTCTACAGACCAGCTTCTTCAATCTGGGTATCCTTAAGCAGGGGTGTCCAAACTTGGGAACTTTAAGACTTGTGGACTTCATAACCTTTGAATATATTGGGACTGTAGCTTTTGAACCAGGAAACTGTGAGTCCTAGTCCTGCTTTAGGCATGAAAGTCAGCTGGGTGACTTTGGGCCAGTCATCATTCTCTCTCAGTCCAACCCACCTCACAGGTTTATTGTGGGGGGGAATAGGAGGAAAGACTATATGTATGTTTTCCGCTTTGAGTCATTTGTAAAAATAATAATAATAAAGGCAGGATTAAAAAAAAATCTACAATAAATAAATTGGCCATGCTGGCTGAGAATTCTGAGAGTTGTCATTTTACATATCTTGAGGGCTTTAGACTGGGAAAGACTGCTATGTAACATAAAATATAGACTAACAAGGTTGGAAGGGAGACTACAATATTGAAATGCTGCTTTTTGCCAGCTAAAAAAAAAGCCAATGGGAAAATTGTTTCAATGAGCTCAAAATAATTTCTGCACAGATTTCACTCAGCCAGACAGGATCTGACACAAATTCTAGTGGCTCAACAAACACCAGAGACTATTAACTATGACCATGCTATCTGCCACTAATCTAGATAAAGGCCCATTTTGCAAACTGGAGTGTCAATAACAATAGAATGGACAGATTTCTGATGCTACTCAAGTGACAGTGCTGTAGTGATTTCGCATTAGGTTGCTAGTGCTGAGCTTTTTCTTTGACAGCTCCCGTTCATTTTGAATGGATCTGTGTACCGCTGTATCCCAGAGACTTATGCCTTGTATTAATTAGCAAAGCCATAGGTAACATTTTAATTTTATGCCATGGATACCAGTGGGTCTTTATTCAGCCCTGAAGCCAGATGCATAACAGGTGCCGGCTAGGAGCATGAGATGCTGCTTTTTAGCCTTGGCAAATTCAGCTGCTATCTGACTATCTCCAAGCCCTTTTCTGCCAGAGACCATTGGCATTTTTTACACTGCTGCCAAACAGACTCCCTCCTTCCTGCTGTGCTAAGTGGTAACCTCTACTGCATCAACAGCACCAAAGATAGGAAACCACCACAGCTCCCTGATCCATGTCCCAGCGAGGCTTTCTGGGAGGCTGTCATTTAAGGAGGCAGGGCGTGGAGAAGCACCTTGGGAAGAAGAATGCAGACTGAGGCCATGCTTTCTATATCTTGACTTGGCTTCTGTAATATGGTTGTCACAGGATAATGTGAAGGTGAGCAGAGTAACAGTTGTGGAATATGCTTTAAATAAGAATGCATTCAGCCTTCGCCATCACTTTCTTAAAAAGTTAGCTAAAATCTGGCACTTTATTCCAAAGGTATGAGAAGACAAGTGAGACTTAGAGGATATGATCACATCCACCTAGTGCAACACAAATACAGTATATCCCATGGCGTGGCACTTTTATGCTTTCTCTTCATGACATTAATTTCATGCTTTTTTGCTTCTTTGTGTATTTTTCTTGTCCTATTCTTTGAAAATAATCTTAGAGCTCTTTTAAAACAATGCCAGACTTATTTTCTTTTAAGCATATAGTTGATGTGCTAGAGATGTCATTTAAACCAGGGAAGGACTTTGTATTGCTGCTCTGTAAGCCAGTTGCTCTATATTGCTGGTACTGCATGATTGTATGTACTACAGGTTTTCCAATGCTTCTACCAACAGATTGGGAATGGGTGCTCACTTCTTATGAATCACCCCTCTCCTGTGTCCCTATTCTATGCCTGCAACCTCTCAGCTAGGCTATTTGTTGACATGGGTTTTCAAAGTGTACCACTTTGACTTTTTAAAATAATTTTTTTTATTAAAAGTTTTACCAAGAATATAAACCCTAACACAAACAAAGAGTAAAAGCAGTAAAGAAAAAAAGAAGGAAGGGGGGAAAAAAGCAAAAGTGCAGAAAGAATTAGAAAAATGTTTCCATTTTTTTCAAAGCAAATATAAATACAATTACAAAATTAGGCTCTACGATTAAAAAAGAAAATCCACTTTTCCCCATTTTGTGCAAAATGTCTACAGCAGGGGGGTCAAACTCTATTTCATTCAGGGTTGTGTTTGCCCTTGGGGGGGGCATGGGGGGGGCATTGCCAAGGTGGCCATGGTCAGCTCGACGTCACTTGTGTTGGGAGAGCCTACGATGGCCAGAGTGCTCTGCCAGAGAAAACAGGCTCCTGAGCTCAGTTTTCAGCTGCAATGGCCTCTTGCAACCCTCTGCCACTAAAAATGGAGCTTCGGAGTGCCGCCCGTGGCCCTCACGAGCTCCATTTTCGGCTGCAATGGCCTCCTGAAACCCTCTGCCAGCGAAAACAGAGCTCTGTTTTTGCTGACATAGGCACCACAGGCCAGTCCTTCACTGTTTCCAGGGCAGCCCCGTGGGCCAAATTTAAGCACTCTGCGGGCCAGATCCAGTCCCCGGGCCTTGACTTTGACACCCCTGGTCTACAGTATATTATATATTGTATATATTCCAGTCACTTATATATTGTATTTTTTTCTCTATCAAAGAGGTTAATTTGATTCCATCATCTTCACCAACATTCCTCTGCTCTGGGTACTGTTGGGTCTAGGATTCTTTCAGAAGTGCACTAAAATTTGTATTCTAACATAACTCCATCAAAATTACAGAGAGATGGCTAACCCTAACCATTCCAAGCAATGCTACACTCCCTTCACTCTTCTTCCATTAGGTGGCTGTTTTCCTACTGGCAGGTAAGAATTGGTAGGAGGGGAAACAAAATCAGATGAATCTACCAATGGCTTTCCTTAATTTGTCATGCATTAAAACTATAAGGATGCTACCAGTTTCATTATAATGGCAGAATAGAGATCAGCAATCCAAGCAGCAAACATTTTTCTGGCATTCTTTTTCTATTGGCTCAAGAACTGGTAAGTAGCCATTTGATTAGTCATGTGAAGCAAGTTAAAGCCCTCAAAGTAATAAAAGACACAGTTGGATTGTACATGTTAGGGATGTAACCCTAGGCTTGGCTTGGCAATGTATATAAGCTATGATTGTTACAAATGTTACTGTTACTTTAAATGCTTAAGAAATGTAATTGGTTTGTTTACCTCAAGCAGCTATAAGAGGGAGCAAGAATGGTTGTTAGATCTCTCTCTCTGTTTTGTTAGAAGCTGGTTGGTGTATACTGAGGTATTGTGGTTTGCTACTGTTTAGCTATACTTTGTGTGTTAAACTGAGAATATTGATAACTGAATTACTGAACCGTGTATGACTTGGACTGTTAACCGGACTCTGAATACCTCTATATTTCTACATTGTAAACTACTATATTTTTATACTATTCAGTGTCTCTGTATGCTGGTTTGTGAGTGTTATTCCATATCACTCTCATTACGCTTCTCTGCATACTCGCTCTTCTAACGGGGAGCTTAATTACTTAACAGTACATATTGCAGAGCATAACATCTCAGGGCTTAGAAGAAGTAAGCAAGGTTTGGTGGTTTGCCACAGAAAAACTGGAAAGCAACCAGTCTTTCTCTTGTACAAGGATTTGCCAGACCCTTCCTTCACTCTGCATGGGCTTCTCAATCTCTTCTTTTTGTGGAAACACAAAAGCTGAGGGTGAGAGATGCTTTTAGCATGCTGTAGAAACCCTTCCTGCTATGTTTTACGGTTTTGGTGAGCTACAGTCGTCTTAGCTCAAGAGGTTCCTTCCCACTGTGTCCCTCCTATGATAAACGCCCTCTACTGGGAGCTGATATCTCTTGCACATGTGGATCATTTATTGTTCACTCAATAATTTACTGGGTGAATTATTGTTTTGGAATTACTTACTACTAATGAAATGGCATGTTTGGAACAATGACTCATCTGGTGACAGAATCAGAAGGATGAAGTCGCAAACTGAACAGAGTCTCCAATTTTAATTCAGGAAAGGACATCTTGGTTATGAGAAACTTGGAAAACTGGCATACCAGAGCTGTTTCATCTGAATGGATAAATCAATGATTAATAGGATGCAATAGATTTTTAAATATGAGCTTGCTTATTAATTTCTCTTAGAGGAATCAGAGCATGGGATGGCAAACAGCCAATTAATGAATCAAAAAGAAGCCATAATCTTCTAACAGACATAAGCACTACTTTTTAATCTAGATGCTGGAACAGTGGCAATAAATAAGCAATGAAAGATGGGCTAGAGGTGCTAGACTAATAATTGTGGGATTGTTTACCTGACTGTTACCCAGAATATGACTGACAAGCAACTGTCAATAATTAGAAACAGCATGCCATGAAAGCTAGGCTTCTTATGATTGGGATGATTGTTGCTAGGATATTTGATGAATTTCAACCAACACTTTGGATGAGCAAACCAAATATTTTTTTTTCCACTAGAGACCCTTACTATATCTCAGCTCTTGCGATAGTAAATGTAACCTCTTGTTGGAATGATAATGTGAGGTCTTCATTCTTGCAGCTGTGGTGTCTGGGAGTGGGATGACTATCTGGATGGTTTTAATTATCTGAGGAATGGGCAACAGCAGGAATTTTTCTCCCTCCCCTTTTCAAACAGAGGAATGCTCCAGGAAATTCACCAATAACTAATCAAGGCTGGCTAGACACTTATTGAAAGGAAAGGGAAACAGCATAATAAAGTGTGTAATATAATGAGATTTTTACCTCGGACAAAACAAGAACTAGCACATTAACCTGGATTTTAATCCTCCCAAAATTGGGGTACACGTCTTTGAGTGCATGTTAAGCTGAGGATTATTTTTAGCACCAATGTTCATATAAGTCCTTTTGCAAACAAATCTTGTCCAGTCTCTCCCCCCCCCCTTTCCCCCCTAAGTATCTCAATTTTAGGGGCCTAAATCAAGAGGACAGAGGATTTTTTACCATTGTATTCTCACATGATTACAGATAGAAAAATCTGCTGATATACAGTATTTCAAGCTACAACCCCCAGAGGCCCCAGCCATTGATGGTTTCTCAAGTGGCTCAGTAACATCAGGAGGGCCACAGTTCCCTCTGTACTTTTCAGTGGGGTTGGAAAAGGCCCAGGGAGAAGCGAAGAAATGAGCAAAGCTAAGCAAGTTTCGAAAGGCCCGAAGGCTCCATTTCCAGTCTCAAATGCACTAAATCGTTTCAAGGCCAAGCCAAGGACAAAGCTGCTACTGAACAAACAAGAGACAGATCTACTGGGCACTTTTACACTTGCTAAATTGGTCTGGAAGATCTTTCATGCCTTTATTTATATATAAAATCATTAAAACACAATTAGGTCATGTGATACACACACACACACACACACACACACACACACATATATATATATATATATATGTATGTATTTGTGTTACAACCCCTGGTATGCCTAAATATGGGAGGAAGGTCACTACTCCCTCTTTCTGTCCTTCGGCTCATCACAGAAGACCATGCAGGCAGAAAACCATATTTTTATTTTTAATGTTGCCTTTTTATATTTGTGTTGTATTTGTACTGATAAATAAATAAAGGGAGACTAGTATAGATCTATTTCGAGCTAATTAGCTCTCATCAGCTAGCCATACCCTTACCTTTGAACCAGGTTCAAATCCCAGTAAGGGTATGGTTAGCTGATGAGAGCTAATTAGCTCGAAATAGATCTATACTAGTCTCCCTTTATTTATTTATCAGTACAAATACAACATATATATATTTGGGCATAC
This sequence comes from Natrix helvetica, assembly GCF_964273705.1. Lineage (NCBI taxonomy): Eukaryota > Metazoa > Chordata > Lepidosauria > Squamata > Natricidae > Natrix > Natrix helvetica. Next base: position 200,673,212 of record NC_138548.1, read on the forward strand.
CAGGGGTTGTAACACAAACACACACACACACACACACACACACACACACACACACACACACACACACACACATATATATATATATATATATATATATATATATATATATATATATATATATATCCATGATCAACATAAACTTGGTTTACTGAATAAAATGATCTGGATGTATAGTATATGACCATTGACTCACAAAACACCTATTGGGCTGTGTTCATACAACACACTGAGCCAGAAATTAACCAACTACATTTTAAACTAGCATGTTGACAGCTTAATACTTTTGTTTCATGACCATATCCATGCCTATAGTTGAGAAAGGGGCTTGTGGCTTTGATTAAACTTCATACATCAATAAACCCAAGCAAAGTGTGCATCCGGCAGAACATTTGAAGAATTTTAAGGAGAAACCACCTATAAAAAGTCAGTTTCAGTGTGCATTCTTCAAATACCTACACATGGAGACTCCTGGGCATGATATCTTCCAGCAGTTACCTTAGGCTGAAACTATTCCCTTGAAACTTCATCTGTAGCCCAGTAGGGAGAGGTTTGAACACGTGTCCACTGGAAGTCCATAGGGTGGAGCAAATTATGTCATACGGGTCAGGACATCATTGCAAATCATAGGATTTGCATCATTTGTGTAATATCATGATGCATGAGACTCATTGGGGCACCCTTAATGAAGAAATTGGAAGGTGGGGGTTCTGATTAAAAAGTTGTACACCTGTTTCTTTGACAAAACCCTTGTACACATGAACATCTGCAGCTGTCTGGAACATCAAGGCCTCCCTTTCCTTAACACTGATTACTTTTTGCAGCCCTAATTATTTCCTTTGCCCAGCAAGGAGGCACTTTAGGACAGGGTTTTCCCAGCTAAGTGACTGGAGGTAAAAAAAGGGAACATAACAATTTGAGTGAAGCAGCTTGGCTGCTCCCTATAGAACAAGTTCCACCTGCTATCTTCCTACATGTATGGAATTATAAAGAGATCCACAGCTGTCCGTCTTTGCCTCTGGTCACAAATGGCATGAGGATCTTTGCAAACAGGGGTCTTGTAGAACTAACTAGCTTGGTTACTTTTCCTGCTCCTCTTTTTGCTGGGTGAATTGCTCTGGCCTGGTTTTAACCCAACAGCCCAGCCTGGTCATTCTGCTCTGCTTTTCTCCCTTCACTCCCCAAGCCCGTAGGCCAGCACCTACCAGAGCTGCCCAGTCCTCCTGTGTCTTCCTTACCTTTCAGTCATGGGATGTCCAGCCAGCCAGTGGTCTTTTGCAGAGTTTCTTCTGATGCAGAAGGGGGTAGATGAGCAGGGGGTGGGCAGAGCTTCTGTCCCGCTCAGTGGGATGCAGCCAGAAGAGCAAAGTCAAAGAGCGCATGCATCTTTTAACATCCTAGAAGGGTCTGATTTGGCTCCAAGCCTTTCTCCTCTCTGTGTGCATGAATGCCTAGATCAAAAGACAGAGGAGAGAAGAAATGAGGCTCTCTGGAGCTGGTCAGGCCGGTTTCAGTTTGGAAAAAGCTGAGAGGCAGGCAGAGTTGGGTGAAGGGGGGTGAGTTTCCTCACAGGCAGCAGCACCAGCCCTGCTGGGCCCTGACGCCCTTGAAAACCTCCCCCCCCCCACTCCTCCCCCCCCACCCACTGCTGGGTCAGTGACTTATCAGCTGTCTAGCTGAATTATTTACCAGCATTCCTGAGCTGTTTGGTTACCTTCTGGTTTTCTGTCCTCCCTCTGAGACCATCTTAAGGCCAGAAAATAAAAGGAGAGAGAGGGCTGCCCACTGACGCGCTAATGGTCCCCCTCCATTTATGCTTAAAATCCGGTCCTTAATGGTAAGGCTGGCCATACACAGCTCCTGTGGGACCCTCCTTCTGGGTCATCCCGTTTCTGCCCAACTGACTCCTTTCCCCCTGAGTGCAAAGCTCTCCCCAGCTCTTTCATGGCTCAGTGAAACAAAGCAAAGCAAAAAGAAAGAAAGAAATGGCCAAAGGTTTTCATTTCATGAAATCGGCTGTGTGGCAAAGGGCTTATGTTACAATCATTTCTCTTTTCAAAAGCTGTTCAGCTATCAGAACACTCTGTAATTGGGTTTTCAGAAACACACCCATGGTTTTAAAAATTATCACATTTCTCTGGGTTTAAATGATGTGACTGCAACAACGTGGATCACTATTAGATGTTAGCAAAGGTATCCCTTTGCTGCCATCTTACTATTCCCTGGATTTTTGTAACATACTAAAAATCTGTTTCCCCTCCAAAAAATGAAAACCATGCTGCCTGAATTCATATACCATGGGTAACATATAATTAGAAAAATTGGCTTTGTTATTTTTGTTTTAGTACTCTCAAAGTTTAGTGTAATCAATAAGATGCGGTCTAGGACCAGGGAGATCCAGATTCAGGTCTTCCCTTAGCCATGAAAACTCAATGACTCATTTTGGACCACTTACTCTCTTTACCCACCTACTTTGTGTTAGTATGTGGGTGGAGAAAGTAGGGTTGTGGTTATGAATTAAAATAGGAGAAATGATGGCTGTGTATGTCACCCTAAGTTTCTAAAACTGAACAAGAAAAAGTGCATATCTTGGGAACATGTTGGTGATTCTTGATAGATCCAACCTCATACCAGGCACCCAAATATTTTTATTTTCAACACCCATAATTTTCCATGCATTCATTCATTCCATTTTAGTCTGCTGTAATGCTGTTAAGATTCCTAGCAGTCAAGAATAGGTATGCAATATTAAAACATTCACAGCAACAGCAAAATACCCATGATGAAATGTTACCGTAAATAATAGCAACCACACATGGCCTATTCAACCTTGGTAGTGTCATTCCTTCACTTCTTCTTTGGGAGGACTCATTTTTAGCATTTTCTTAAACAATTTCACAAAGTTTCTGTAGCTAGAGAGTGACAGGTTTCTCTATACCAATTAAAAGTTAAAGTCATAATACAGATTCCATTTCCATCTAATTCTTACAAATCAGCTATCATTAAAAAGCAGAAAAGCCAAAAGCCTTCGGTGGTTTTTATGGTGATCTAAAGAAGCTTTTATTAAAGCTCCCCAAGATCACTGGAGGGAATCAGCAAAACACAATGTCTTATCTCCAACCATAATCTGAAGAGAAATGATGAGATATTCCTCCTGAATTACATTTTACCTCCTCTTTCCTGGTACTCTAATTCTGTTTAGTGTGCGGTTTTATGAAGCTAACGTAACGTGTAGGCTTGAGGTTTTTTACATTTCCTGTCATTTGTCTAGAACAGCACTTTCAAATCTTAAAGCCTTTCCTTGCATCAAATCAGCACACAAACAAGACATATTTTCTTCTGCTGTATTCATTTAATGTTATCTAGACCTTAACCCACAAGTGACATAGATGTTAATTATCCATAATGTTAGCAGTAGTATTTTCCTCCTTATTGTGCCACTATCTAAGGCAGCCCTCAGATGTATAAATTTCACAAGATGTGATCATGCTTATATGCTAGAGCAGTGGTTCTCAACCTTCCCAATGCCGCGACCCTTTAATACGGTTCCTCATGTTGTGGTGACCCCCAACCATAAAATTGGTGTCTCGGTTCCTAAGACCATTGAAAATATGTGTTTTCCGATGGTCTTAGGCCACCCCTGTGAAAGGATCGTTCGACCCCCAAAGGGGTCCCGACCCACAGGTTGAGAACCAGTGCGCTAGAGAGAAGTAGTTGACTGTTCTGCCATGAAACAATAAGGATTAGTAATCGGGACAGCAAATTTTATGCTGATGCAGTTTTATGTGGACAGCACTTGAAGGGAAGAAGAATAGACGTGGATCAAATGATCAGTGAAATAAGGAGTTAATGGATTACATCAATTTGGAAGATACAGTTTATTAATGCTGCCGTGTTAATTTCATGCAAAGAAGACATCATGGCAAACAAGCTAAGAAGGCAAACATTTCCTTAACGCCTCGTTGTCATCTAGTGGTCATCCAGGGTTTTGCAGCCCATTTGTGATAGATATACTTTAAACTCATCTAATGTGGCTTGAAGCGTAGATCCAAATTTCAGATAACCAGAAGGGTGATGAACCAGCTTGTCTGACTATTTACCTGATCTCAAATTGAGGGTGGGAAACCAGTAAGGGTAATGATGAAGGAGCTAGGAATTGTAATTCGGCAACATTGATAAGATCACAGATCCCCCTGTCCTACTGGTGGGAAAGTCGTGTGTTTTGTATATAGCAGGCTTTAAATTCAGTCACCAGTGCCTCGAGGTAGTGCGGTATAAAGATCATCTGAACCCTTGGGGAACTGTTGCCAAGTCAATGTCCTGCTGAGATGGAGGGTCAACGGCATTTTTGTTACTGTCTTTTTATGGTCCTGGGACATCTGGCAAGTGAAGTAATTTTAACCTGCATTCTGTTAGAAGAAGAAATAAAAACCACAAACGAAGTCCTTCATAATCACACAGTATGTCATGAATCAGTTAAGCTGCTATTTATTATAAGGTCTGCAGGTTCTCTGTCTCATAAAGCTGAACCAACCCAGTGCAACTGTGTGGGCTGGAACCAGCAGCATTAAACCTGATGCTGCCACCCTCCTCATTTATGTTTCTGTCTTCCTTATCTATAAATGACTTATAAATGACTCCTGCCTTAGGCAGGCAGTTGGACTAGAAAAATCTCAAAGGACCCTTCCGGCCTTATGATTCTGATAGCAATCAGGAATATTTCTATTGTGATTAATCCTCTTGCAACCCCTGCTGGCAAGGAAATGTAGTTCCTGGGTTATAGTACTTGCCTTCTTTCCACATTTCAACTGCTGCTATCTCCATATTTCAAAAGCCTTCTCCACAATGCACACCCTGTTCTTCCTTATTCTCACTGTTTTCCATAGCTATTTAGTGGGGAAACTGCTGTAGGATTTGATCTTTCCGAATAAATGCGGACTTGCGATTACTGAGTCACACAGTTTCCAACCCCAGAAAGTTTACACACCTACCTCTGATACCAGTTTTTCTTTAAGTTTAGATAAGCATGCCAAACAAAAGGTGTACTATTCTCCCTTTTCCACACTGATAATTAAATGTTAGCTTCTCTTCCAAAATATCTTCAGCCGTAAGAAATAGGTGGAACTTACATTAAAAACAAACATATTAATAAAATTGGTTAAGATCTCTGTGCAGCCTGTTTTATGTTCTTCTATCTATTTCTCTATGTATTTCATATATTATGAGACAGAACAAATTCTTCTAAATCTTCTGTTTTGCTCTAGTTGTCCCTGCCCTGCAATCCTAACAGAGGTATTTCCATTTCCATTTAATGTTTAAGTAGTTTTAAAAAAATTATATTCAGGCATTCAATGGAATGCCATTGTTGCGGTTTCACTCTTGATTTCAGCAGCGTTTTAGAATACACTATAACCGCACAAATTATTTCCATGTCAGTGTAGTTGAGCCTTAGAATGTATAAAATGTCTGTGAATGTCCTGGGTGCCAATCCTGGCTTCAAGGAGAAGAGAAAAGCATCCAGATGAGAAAGAAAAAAAAGATCTGGGTCCTGACAGAGTCTCTCTCCATCCCCCCCACCATCAAAGGCACTTGGTTACCTGTTTTTATTTTTAACTACCAAAATCATTTTTTTGTGTTTGCCTAACATGCCTTCAAGTTCATCTCTCAGGAGTATTAAGCAGCTTAGTCTTCTAAAGACAGCTGTATACCAAACACTGCCCCACCAGGAAAGGTTTGGTGATTAGCAAGACAGAAATAGAAATACATTGATGCAGGCTAATTTACAGGGTGTTGGGAAGAAGAGAGATCCCATAGACATGGTATGCAAGAAGATAGGTTTCCTGCACACAACTAGAATACATGATTCAAGACATGGTCCCCAGAATCTTTGCAACATCCTTGATTGGTGGATGTTGGTGTGTTAATACTCAAGCTGTAATACAACATTGGATTTGTAAAATTATTGGTTTTTTTTAATTCTAGAGCCCTAGGGATGAGAATATTCTCTTTTGCAGTGTATGTACTGAGCCCTTACTGGCACCATCATCTGTGAATGCACTTTGGCAAGGAAACCTTAGGCATCATAGACAATACTTTACCCTTCTAAAATGGAATGTATTCTATTAGAATCTCCATAACTGTGTATCCTGCTCTCTGACCATTAATTTCCAAGACTAATTACAAGCAGACTGTTTCCTTTTAATTTTCCTATATTCTTTGTATTCTTCCCTCCATCTCCATATACGCATTCTTGATGAATAATTTTGTGCAGGATTGCTACCAGCACAATCCAGTATATGGGAGGCAATTAACCTGGTGCCCTCCAGTTGTTTTGGATCACAGCATAGTTTAATATCCAGTCAGAGAAACATGCAGAATGTGCTGGATAATTTGCAAGTCAAAATGTCAGTATTGTTTCTGAAGCTCAGTTCATTTTCCTCTCTGGAGCTTTCACTGTGTTTTGTGATACCAACCGATTTCAGCTTGCTACATCGTATAATACTACTATTTTCTCATTTCAACCCAGAATGTAACCTAGACTTTTGCAGAGAGGTTGTTGTGTCATTTTACCACTTGCCTACATGCCTGCCTGCCTCGTTGGATGTGCACGGATAGAGAATGGGGTTTCTCAGATGAAATGAACTGAATGAGCTGGGGGGACTCTAACTTTGAGGAATGTAGCAGGTGAAGAGAATGGCATCCTCAAGGATCTGACAAACAGCTGGACTACCCATTTCAAAGCAGGTGGTAGAATGCGTAGAGCACTTTCTCTGCTCAGCTTTTCATATTTTAATTGCTGCTTTGTGAAATTCACTGTCTAATGATGTGTGTATTGTTGGCTACAGCAGGGGTCCCCAACCCCTGGTCCATAGACCAGCACCGGTCCATGGCATGCCAGAAACTGGGCCACACAAACAAGCGAAGAAGCCCCATCTGCGGTCTCTCGTGCCCAAAAGGCTGGGGGCTGCTGGGCTATAGCAAAGCATTTCCGAACATGTTGCCTACAGAGGTTAAGTCAGACTTGAAGGCAAAATAGAGGAGGAAAAGGAGGTGGTCATCATCTTATTATGGCTTAGCATGGTGGTGTAGTAAGGCCAGCCTGTAGATTGTAGATTGTTTAGTTTCGTCTTGGCACAACATTGGAACCCAGCCATTGTGCTGAAGTTATAGCCTAGTCTAGTGCAACAGGTGAATCCACCCACGGAGGCTTAATAAACACAACATGATTAAAGCAAGTTGTGGCTTAATGTGATGTATAAATCAACCCATCATTAAGGCTATATAGATGCTACAAATACCTGAATATTTTCATTTGTGAATTACAAGGTGGTTGTGGTACATGGATTGAATCCTAAGACATGTTGCTGGGAGCAGCAATTTTTCCGCCATGTGGTTCTCAATTATTCTCTTCCTAGTGTTTTTCCACAAGTGCAGGATTGACTATTTTTTTTAATCAATTGAGTGTTGATCCATTGGTTGCAACAGAAATTGATGGATTGGTTCATTACTTGACATCACAGGCTCAGGGTGACCAGCACAAAATCACCCAGCTGGAAGTAGAAGTGGAAGTAGAATTCAGTTTTCTGGTTTATAGAATTCACCACTAAACCAAACTGGCTGTCTTATTTGATTCCCAATGTAAAGCCAAAAAAATTAATCATGTCTAATAGCTATGCTTTATCTCAGGAGGCTATCCCAAGATGTCTTGCAGCACTCTGTGGCCCAGATCCCATAAATGGTCGCTCAACACATTAAGCCAAAATAGAATTTGCTTAGGTTTGTCTTACTGCATTGTGCAAAGCCATCTATTGTGTATATCCAAGTTTTCTGGGTATGGGGATATGAGGGATCTAAACCCACCTATGGCTTCATTAGCACCCTCACTATTTTGTTCTCTATCAGTTCTTCAGCGTAGCTGGAGAGCTTGGTGTAGTCAGGTTTACTCTGTGTATAGTTGACCTTGCATTCTCTCCTTCCTTTACTGCTTTTTTCTTCTTCTTTTCCATTCATCAAACTGATCTTAATCTCCCCAGGGTGACGTGAAACATTTTGTAGGAACATTTCCTTCTCATGGCTACAAGCTCTAGAATCTGGATTGCTCAGGTTTCAGCCCAGATAATAATAACATATTTGGGACAGAAGGTGACTTTGCTATACCTCAAATCCCTGGAAAGAGCTATATGGAGCTTGGTACCTCCGTAGATTGTGCCTGCCCTGCCCTTGCCTTCCCCTCCCCTTCTGCTCTCTCCCCTCCCCTCCAAATGGATCCAGTCTGTGCCGTGCAGCAAAGGGTGACTCAGGAAAGTCTGTTAGTTAATCAAGTCCTTGAATGTCCTCTAATCCTACCAAACAACAGAACTTGATCTTTCATTTCTCTCTCTTTCAGTCTTTCTGTCCCACCTCCAAACACAGGGGAGAGGAATGTCCCAGGGGACAACTAATCCAAGCAGGTGCTTTAAGTGGTAAACTGTCAAGCAGCCTCCATGGCCCAACCGAAGCACCTCAGGACTCTGTAAGAATTGGCGTCCAGCTCTTAAACCACGGAATGGAGCTTCTCAGAATTAGTGGATTTGTAAGCCAGCTTGAGTTCTTGGTATTCATTCCCACTTTCCTGCCACAGTTCTCAGCATGGGAACATCCCCAGTTCAGATGGCTAACCTGGATGTCCCCTGACTTGATGGTTTGCCTCTACACTCATTTAAGCATGCAAACATTTCATGGCTCAGCTTTTCTCTTCCAGTTGTCTTCTGTTCTGCATTTTCTTAAACTACAAGCATGGCTGTTTTTAGCATACCTGATCTATGCTTAGCCATGTAGATGCTATAATTGAGTGACAGTGAAATAATTCAGTGGAGAGAAGGAACTACTTGGGAATGCTTGTTAATGAAAGCACTGCTGGTAACATCCAGCTGAGACTGACCTGTGGTGGAGACTTGTGGCCTTCCAGATGTTATTGGACTACATCCCTTATAGACATCTGGGCAAACCAAGATAGTAGCAAAATAATACATGCAGGCTAACATCATAATTCAAACCCCAACCTTACCTACTTGCATCCAGATGTTTGATGGAAGTATGTAAGTTGTGGGTTTGAATTGTGATGTCTCAATGTACATTTATGACATACATTTTGTAATTTGCCTCCCAAATGCCCCTTATGGACTTTTGACATTTAGATTGTGATGGAAACAAGTAGCACATTTTATATGTTGTCGTTATTGTCAGCCGTTCGGTAGTGACTTACTTTTGGCAACTCTATGGATCAGTACTCCCCATGCCCCTCCGTCTCTCAGCAACTCCTTCAGATCTGCTACGGCCATCCTGGTGTCATCCTTTATAGTATCCAGCCACTGGGTACTAGAGAAGCCCCTTCCCCTTTTTCTGCTGATCACTTCTAGCATTGATTGACTTTTCAAGTGAGTTACCTTTCATGACATGACATTTTATACATAAATAATGTCATGACATTTTATGCATAAATAAGAAAATAGGAAAAAATGAAAGAATACAATCATAATAGAAAAGAATAAAAGAAAATAGAAAGCTCTTAATCTATAAGGATGATCAAAACCATTATTTTGGGAGGCGACAGCTTTCCTATCCATCCATTGTCTCCACATCATGGGTCAATAAGGCTTCACATGGGATTCCCAATTTATTTGGGCATGGCACTTTCCCCTGGGGAATGCTGTGGGCAAGGAGGAGTAATTTCACCTGTGGAAGGACAGAACAGGAATAGTGATACAACTAGAAAACAAAGAACTACTTTCCACTGAAAACTTTTTTTAAAAAAACCTCATTTCTCTAAGAAAATTGGCCAGTAATGTTTATCTGCATAAAGTATTCTTCTTCTCAATTAGTAGCTTGTGAACAAATGCAGTCCTCCCCACCACCACCACCAAAAAAAACCCAAAACAAATTCTTTGCTGGGTCAGAGACAGGCTCACTACTTTAGCTACCCAGTTCCAACAGTGACCAGACAAATGCCTCCATATCCATAATCACAATAGGAAGACGATGGTCTCCCCCTTGTGAATGCAGTGCTTCCTTAGTATCAGGAGCTGTACTATTTCTGTATATGGAAGCTCCATTCATCTCATAGCGAATAACTTTCAACAGGCAAGGGTCCACCTTGGCTTTTTAAAGAAGCCTAGACGTGTTCTTTCATTAGGTTGATCTTTAACACTGTGGCCAGCTGCCTGGGCTTGGCTGTACACCTGCATTTTGGGACTCAGAGTTATGTATTTTCTTGGCAATTCTTTTTGTAGTCTCGGCTGAGGGAGTCTTGCCAGCAGATTAGCCTCGGGCATGTAATTGGCTGAGTGGCTGAGCATAAAACACTGGGAGGAACTAAGCACTTAGCACAGAGCACTGGATGCATTTTTGGCTGGCTGGGCCGGAGTAAGGGTCTAGGAGTCTGGCCAGGAGAGATCGAGAGCACCAGAGGCAGGTAAGACCAGTCCCAGCTGGGCTGCTAAGAGACCCCTGCTGGGCATTGCTGCAGGAAAGAAAGGATGAAGAAAGGAAGGGTGGTTGCTAAGCAGGCAATTACCTGCGGTGTAATTCTCCTGAGAATCACGGGAAGAAGGGAGTGAGAGAAAGAAGACTGATAAGAACGTATTTATTTATTAGATGTATAGCCTGCCTTTATTTTCTATACTTAAGTTTGTTTTCCTGCTGGGCTGAGAAAAAGCAACTCACCCAAAGTTATACTCCTCATGTCTAAGGGAGAACAAGAACTCAAGGCTCCCCAGTTTCCAGTTCAGCGCCTTACCCATTATTCCAGGCTGACTCAGGTGTGGTATTGCAGACATTGGAGTTGTGTCATCCGCCAAACCATTGTCCCTTTATCTATTCACCATTCATGAATTTACAACTTGTTGGCTGGGAGGAAAGTACATCAAAGCATCCAATTGTGGGTTCCCTCTCTTTGACAGCCATTGCTCTAAGGCAAAATGCCTTTGTCACTAAAAGATAAGAAAGATATATTTTAAAAAAAAAAATAGTGGATGGAAATAGCTTTAGCATCTAATTTTGTCTGTTTCTAAGAACAGGCTTCCCACTCCCTTTTCCTGAGCTTTCTCTTTCCCAACTTCTACATCTGAACTTCACTTGCTGCCTGTTAAGAACAGAAATGTTGTTGTACCTGCTTTTCACAAAACCAAACCAAGATCTATGCTGGCAGATGGAGAATTTCCTTAATTGTACAGTTGCAAGCTTTTAATTGTATCAGTGGAAGGACTTGAAACTGGATTAGCTGTGCAAGGCATCTGCTCTACCCCTTGGCTGCCTAAAATCCATAAAGCCAGTAACTGCAGGGGGTATTGAAATGAAGTGAGGCTCTGGGAGGCTCTGGATAAGCTGAATGCCTGTTGAGGATAGTTGACAAAGGAACTTTCCAAACTCCTTTTTTTCCCCAATTCCCGGAGACGGAGGAGGAAAGAGATGGTGGAAGAGCATTTCCTCAAGTGCTAGCAGAACGTTCTCCTGAACTGTGGTCTTTTTATATGGAAGGCAAGTCTTGATCAATGCTGGTACATCTGCTTTTCGTAGGAGCATTTTGTTTCATGCACAGTTCTAGAATGGTCAGAGATTGCTTGTTTAGAGTTTGGCATCTTATTCCAAAAATGGGTCAGGTGTTGAAATTTTCATTCAGTTTTCCAGGCAAGTGTTGGGGTTTTTTTTGTATCCAAGTATACAGCGGGAGGGAAGAAAAATTTTGAGTAGAGGGGGAGACCAGTTGGTACTTACTAGCCTTTTCAAATTTAAGGGAAATGCAATTGTTACACATGGTTCACTAAGTCCAGTTCCTAACCAGGAGAAAAGTTTAAAATTGGTCTGGTTCCAGGGAAGCCAGAGATGTCCATTTACTTGGCCATTTTGTTCTTCTGAGACTGGGTGAGTACTTGGGGCTTTTCATTAAAATGGCAACCTTTTAAGCGATAAGTCTAATGTTTTGCTGTAAAGTTCCATCCAACTGCATAGAAAGCAAAGGAAGGATCAGAAAATACTTTGAGAGGAGCAGCCACTGGTCTTTGCTAACTTTGGAGTCAACACTGAAGGAATTGTATTAGAACTGAACCTGAAAAAGAAGCATACGATTTCTAATGCTAATTGGTGGTAATTAATTGATGACTTTTGGGGGGAATGTCAGAAACATGACCAGTATTATGCAAATATTTGTAATTTTAACCAACAAAGTGTTACGGTACTAAGCCTGACATGCTTTTGGTGTGGTTTTCAGGAGAACTGTGCCCATTTTATTACTCTGAAGGGCAGCCCTGGCCAATAATTGACAATTAGATTAGGTGAGCTGGACGAGCCTTTCTTATTCAATCTCTACTGATGTGGACTGGCAAATATTAAAAGCAACATACAATAACGTGGGCATAAATACCCAAGGGATATCCAAAATACAAGGGAATGCAGAAAATATTTATTCTTGCTGTGTTGTCCACATATTCTGTTTCAGATATTTCCCCATCAGCATTTTGCAAATCTTTTTGCCCTTCGATGTTCTTTTCTTTTCTTGTCAGAAGGGGGAGCCATTGTCTCATTGAAATTTCTCATTTCCTTAAAATCAGGAAGTGTAGCAGCACTGAAAGGCTAACAAATTATGAAAACTGGAGGTTTAAAAAAAAATTGACTGGGATAATGCAAAGGCCTTTGCCTTGATCAAAGGGTTGGACTAGCAGACCTCTGAGGTCCCTTCCAGCTCTATGATTCTATGACTTCTATGAATAGGTTACTGCCTAAATTATTAACATGAAATATATACAACAATAAAATTATAAGGCATACATTTGCCAAAATAAACTATTGGTTTTGCTACGATTGAGTAATATGCCTTCCCAGTTGAAACTCATAAAACGAGGGGATTATCAGAAAAACGACAAGTCACATTAAAGAGATGAATCTTCTTTGTTCTAGATCTGTTGAAGAACTAATCGTTTTCCATATGACCACAGAAGCATTATTCCTGCCCCCTCTTAGCTCTGTGCTGGAGCACAGCAAAAAGGAGAGCTCGGAAGTGGATGAATTCAGGCAGATGGTGGGGACCAAGGACATGGTCAAGGATGTTTCCATAACCCCTGAACCCAGTAATCCATTGATACCCCCACTTGAAGATGCCAACAGTCTCATCGTCAAAAAAAATACACTAGAAGCACTATCCAACTTAATACAAAAGGATGCCCCTGTGGAGAAAGCCTACTCATCTCCAGACATGCTTTCACAAGGAATGAATATGGCACCTGTCTACAACCAACTAGACCAAGGGCAAGAGGATAGCCGGATCAAGATGCCAAATGTCTGCTTGGCGCAGCAGAAAGAAGAAAGTACTTCATATCAGCTAGCACAAGGAGAGACTGGCAGCTGTCTTGAGTGTCATGACAATATTTTAAATGTTTTTCCAGAATTCAAGCACTCAAATGGAACCTCAATACAAGAGGTCGAAGGAGTGGAGACCAAGCCGTATCACTGCTCTGATAAAGTTCCCGTTGTGCCTACTGATTTCCTGAAACCTTTGGAATGTGTCCAAGAAGCTAAAGAGAATCCTCTTGTATATGATGGAACTATTTCAGATATTGCTTCAGAGCAACAGACCTCCAATGACATCTCTAATCAGCCAGACCAAAGGATAGAAGATGACACTGTAGATCATTCTTTGGATGCGTATTCAGATTCACCAGAGAAACCAGAACTTTCCAGTAGCCTCAAACAAATTTCTGCCTGTGAAGAAAAAAGCGAAGGTCTCACTTCACCTAAATCTCTCAACTTGTTGTGTCTGGAGACCAATTGTCAAAACCAAACAGGGGAGGGAGAGGGTTTTATCTCCAGTCATTCTAATTTTGATTTGACAGATGAACTTCAGGGAACATTTCATCCTACCAACATTCATGAACAAATAAAGCCAAGCTGCCAAAAAGTTACAGAAACAGGTAATGAAGAACTAATGCCCAATAGAGAGAATGAACAGTTACTTTTAGCTTCAGAAGACTGCCAGGGTCATGTCAATGGGCAGTTTTTGAGAAAAGCCTTGGAAGATAATTCTCAGGCAACTGATGAGCAGGTCACCCAAGATTCTTCCTGCAGTCCAAATACATCTTCCCTGCCATTAGCAAACTCTCAGTTAGATGTTGACCTCTGCTGCCAGCAGAGGGCATCAGGTACAGGTTGTGACACTCTACCTCAGAAACAGTCGGCACAGTCTCCTGTGGCAACCAATGACTCCTGTGGACCTGCCCACCAGGGCCTGGCTCCGGTATGTGACGGGCAAGACAGGGAAGGATTGGCTATTCATCAGTCAAGAGGAGCCGGCAATAATAATCAGTCCCAGGGTGAGGTTGGAGCAGAGTGTGTGCTGGAATCTGAGAGGCAAAAAGAAGCGACCAGGGACTCTGAGCCTGGAGAAAATACCAGCCAACCAGAGGAAGCAGAGAATCTGACTGGTGCCAACAAACTGGACAAAGCATTTCCTGACTCACAAAGCCTGACGGGTGCAAGTGATCCAACTTGTCCCAGAGAGGCAGCTGGTGCAATGGTTTTAGCCAGTGTTGAAGATCTGCTAGATACCAGGAACAGAGCAGACTCTCGAGATTTAGCTAATGCCTCTTTAGCTAATGGGTTAGATATTGCTACAGAGCACTCTGACTCAAATCCAACACCCAGAAAAGGATCGCTTCTTGAAGTTTCAGACCCCACCAGTACCAGGGTGAGCCCAGAACATCCAACTCTTGCTGCACCTCCTCCTAAGGAAGACTTGGTGACTGAAGAATCAGATTGCCCCACAGACCTGATGGGAAATAACTCCTATGAGCCAGAGAACCCTTCTCACACCACTGAGACCCCAATTGAGCGGGAGATCCGTGTTCATCTGGAAAGGGAAGAACTTCTGCGAAGGGAGAGAGGCCTGGGTAGTTTTCGAGGTACCCAGGAATATGTGGAAGTGTGCATCAAACCTATCTTGAACCAAGGTATGGCATCCTCCATAAAGCCGAAGGAGAAGGAGCGTCAGTGGGCTGGTGTCCAGATGCAGAGGGAGATTCAACGGGAGTGTCGGCGTGAAGAGGACCTAGTGCAATTGGGCAAGGTGAGAGGCACCTATGACCGTGGTACACCCCAAGAACTGCAGGAGAAGAAGATGATTTTTGAGCAACAGTCCCACCCTGAGACACCGGACTTCAAAAAGATAGTGCATAGCAGCAGCAGCTGCACAGAAAACGCAAGGGGACCACCTTTTGCTGAGGTCAATCGGATGTCCAATATGATCATCCTGGAGTCTGGTGTTTTAGCAGAACCAAAGCAGCATTCGCCAGGGAGAGCCTCTTTGGCTAGTCCCTTTTTCTGCTTGCGTGCCAAAAGCTCTCAGTCTCTCTTGGATCAGGAGGTCCGGGAGGTCCAGGAACGAGAACAGGAGCTGCAGAGGCAGAGGCTCGCCCTGTATGGATCATCATTGCCTTGCCACCCAGCAGAAGATTCCAATCAAGCTGAGGAAGTTCCCTCTCCACCAGGTAAGTACTGCTAGTGGGGGGGAAAATGGGGTGAAGAAAAGACTGAAAAAGGACCACATGCTTGGCTCTGAGTTGAGGAATCAAAGCAAGTGGGTGATCCTTTTTTAATTCCTCTCTTCAGTTTCCCCAAAACAGTTTTTCCCAAACTGTTGTCATTCAAATGGACTACAGCTCCCATTATCCCAGGCAGGATATGTAGCCCATTTGGAGAATGCCATCTTGGACAAGACTTTATTAAATAATTAGAAATGAAAACAAAAAGAATTTGGGTGAAAATAGAGGGGCAAGAAAAAACTAAAAGAAAGTTCTTCGGGAACAGATCGTAACTGAACAAACGGGAATTCACTCCAGTTATAATAGCCAACTTTGATCGTTTTTTTCTATTCTGAGGTCTTTGAGATGCGTTGGGATTATATCTCCAAGAATTCCCTATTTATTTGTAGGACAGCAGTTGTTTGGGAAAGATTGGCTAGATGACTCTAAGGCAGGGGTGTCCAAACTTGGGAACTTTAAGACTTGTGGACTTCAACTCCCAGAATTCCCCAGCCAGCCATGCTGGCTGGGGAATTCTGGGAGTTGAAGTCCACAAGTCTTAAAGTTCCCAGGTTTGGACACCCCTGCTCTAAGGGGAAATTACATCAATTTACGGATAAAACCATCACTTTTTAGAAGCAGCACAACTCTGTTTGTAAGCTGGGGAACAATTACGGTATGTTTTTATTAGCATTCTGTGCTTTTTGGAGGCTTCTGGGCATCCAACAGAGGCATGCAAATCCAGATGTATATTTGCTCTCCTGTTGCAGGCCTCTTCTGAAACCCACTCATTCTGAGACTAGTTTGTTGGGGTTAAGGGGTCAAAGTGCTTGATCTGGTCAGTCAAATCACATTGCAATATGGTCTCACTGCATGACCTTGAAATTGCTGCTCGGTCTGGGATACTTTTTTAAAAAAAAGCAAAATGGGAAGGCACAGAAACCCGAGGACAAAAGTATGTTTGGGGAAAGGATTCCGGACCCTCTTTTATGCCATTTGTTCAAGCTTAAAGAAAGAAAAAGGAAAACTGTGATGTCATATAACACTACATTGAATTCTGTTTTTAATCTTGATTTAGTCTGTTTGCCACTAGCTTTTTCATACATTGCTCATCCTAAAGATAGCAGTCCATTCTGATTCCTTCTCATTTCAACATGATAAAATGAGCTAACGATATAAGGAAAACCAGGGCAGACAAAATCTGGTCCATCCAAGTGTTTTGCCTTCAGCTCCCATAAGGTCCTGTCAAGAGGGCTGATAGTAAGGACGTGTGAAAACTAAGCCTTAATTGTAGTGGCCCAGGTTTTTGACACTCCTTCCTAACATCCCTCTGCTAATTCCTATGGCTTAAAAACGTTGCATGGGCTGCGGTTGATCTCTGGATGTCTCACTGCTTGCCGGCTAATGTGATGCAGTGATAAAAGAATGTTGGACGAAACCAGGAACACCTGTGTTCCAATCCCTTTATTATAATCTGTTGATCTTGTAACCATCAGTCTATCTGTATTATACATGTTTGTTTGTTTGTTTTGTTTTTATTGGATTTATATGCCGCCCTTCTCCCAAAGGACTCAGGGCGGTGTACAACATTAAAAAACACACATCCCAAAAGTTAAAAAGAAATTAAATACATAACCCCCCCCCCCAAAAAAACGAATTTATAAGACAATACATTTAAAAATGAGTTAAAATTAACAGACCAGGCCGGCTTGCTGGAAAAGCCAACTTTTTAGGGCGCGTCGGAAGGACCGGAGGTCAGAGATTATGCGAAGCTCCGGGGGCAGCTCATTCCAGAGGGAAGGCGCTCCCACAGAGAAGGCTCTCCCCCTGGGGGTCACCAGCTGACACTGTCTGGCCGACGGCACCCTGAGGAGGCCAACTCTGTAGGATTGTACTGGACGGTGGGAGGCTACTGGTGGCAGTAGGTGGTCTCGCAGGTACCCTGGGCCTAAGCCATGGAGCGCTTTAAAGGTCATAATTAATACCTTGAATCGCACCCGGAAAACAACCGGCAACCAGTGCAGGCCGCCTAAAAGCGGTGTAACATGGGTGTACCTAGGTTCCCCCATGATAACCCGCGCGGCCGCATTCTGGACCAGCTGAAGCCTCCGGGTGCTCTTCAAGAGCAGCCCCATGTAGAGAGCGTTGCAGTAGTCCAGGCGAGAAAGGACGAGGGCATGAGTGACTGTGCACAGAGCATCCCGATCCAGGAAGGGGCGCAATGTATTTGTGTTTGTCTGTGTGTGTGTGTTTGTAGCATGTGTATATGTGTGTGTACACTTTTAAGAGCAGACAACAGAATTCCATGCCAGTGTGCCCACAGTAAAAAATGACAATAAAGGTTATCTATTTACCTATCAGCTGATATAGAGTGAAATGTAGCATGAGAATTTGGCATTCAGCAGACAAAGCCTATGTAACCAGAGGGTGGAAACAGGTTTCTAGGGTGTTACAGCAAACACTGAGTTGAACTTTAACAGAGGCAAGACTGAAAGGGAAAGCTGGGTGTGAATGTTTATGGCTCTGAATATATTCTCAAAAGAGGTGTGGAACTCACAAAAGAAATGTGGCAGAAACAGGCGGAGGAAGAAGGATCCATTTCTGATTTGTCTGTGGCAGTGCTCAGACCATGCTGTCCTCATTCTTATATTATGGCTAGCCATAAAATAGCTTGGGATTTAATGCATTATGCAAACCCAACCATCATGGCTTGTAATCTGTAGGTTTTTTTAAACATGATGTACAGTATGGGCCCTGCCAATTGTAAATCATTTATTTAACCAAGTTTAAATGTATTTGTGAACCCAGCTACTGTCTGAATTTAAAGCCCTTCCCTGTTATTGACTACTTGAGCATGAGAAAAAGAGCTCAGCTCTGTAAATGCTCAAGCAATTTCTCCACTATTGACTTGTAAAACCTTCATAGTATCACACAGCCATTGTTGACATGATTTATGGTTCATCACACACTCAGCCAGATGTCCAGACTGGATTTGACATTTTTATCTAGCCACATCAAGTCCTTCCAAAGACCTGGGATAGGCAGATCTGGATGTTTGATAGTGTTGCAGATATCATCTCAAGATGTAAGCTGTTCCAAGTAAAGCTGCAATTGACTGTTGTTGTTGTTGTTGTTGTTATTGTTTTGACATAATGATGGACGAATGACTCTAGAAGTGGCTGCAAGCTGCTAGTTGGGGGAATGACCACAGAAGTATCCCCCTGCTAACAAGACTGTGTAGCTCCTAAGACTGATTTGGCTTCCTTTTTCTTTATTTGCAGAGAGACCTTCCTGCAAGAAACTGGAGGTCACTTGGCCCCCTCCAAGCACTTCAGAGAACACTCAGGCAAATGGCCTCCACCAGGTAACAAGCAGGGTAGCCACAATTATTCTCATGTTACATAGCTGTGACGTATTTATGGAACAAAGCTAGATATAATAAGCTCTTAGCAGTCCCGTGTGTGTGTGTGTGTGTGTGTGTGTGTGAGAGAGAGAGAGAGAGGGGGGGGGGAGGGATAAAACTATGATCCTGTAAGAATGTGGGGCACAATCCTACTGTCTCATTCATGGATTTATTTTAGAACATCCAAAAAACTATATCTTGTTTCTTTCCCAAACCTTCCCATTATCACGTGTTTTTTTTAAAAAATCCCATTAATGTGGGATTAATGTAATGTAATATACATTAATATAATGTAAGAGGAAAGTTAAAAAGGGAGAAAACTTGCAGGAGATGTTCCATCCAGTTCCTCACATTTCATACTGCCTTAAGCTCCCCTCTCAGGAATATATTTTGGTAGAGGTCAAAATTCAGGTTCTTAGAGCTTTTCTCTATTTTCAAGCTGCCCCTTCCTCAGTCGATGGCTTGTAACAAGGGTCTAAAATTACAATGATATGGAGAAGTTCCAACATTCATTCTGTGGCCTCAAACAAGACCAAGGTTTTTAGCTTTTTACCACAGTTGTCCAACCCAATCCAAAATGATTTAGAGAAATTATTTTGGTAGTGATCAGTCTGATCCGATCCACTTTTATTATATGGATCATGCTGTGTTGTAGAAAAACCAACACAGTCCTGGAACCAATAGAAGTTCTAAATCTCTAAATTATAGGTTTTCTATTATCTCTAACTTATGACTCCCTCCACTTCCAAGCAGCACAGTGGTATTTTTGCAATCAACATACACCTAGGAATATTAAAGTTGAAAGATGAGGCTGCTCTACTTTAGCAGCTGACTGTTTTCCTGGCTGACTTGGAGCTGCTGGGGATTGAACCTAGAATTATCTGATTGCAAAGTATATAAATACTATGGATGCAAAACATTCCCATTGTTTTGCCTCCTACTTGTTCCTTCTCTTTGCCATCTTCCTCATTGTTAACACTGTGGTTCATTATTCCTTGGAGAAAAGAAACTTTGTTGTTCTTGTAACTTATTCTGCTGTTTCAAAGCTTTGTATTTACTGAATAAACTATTTAAAATAACAATAAGCTCATATTCATCACTGGTAGCTTTGATTTGCTTTTGCAGTCATCATCGCCCCATGTCTTTCTCCCAGAACTTTATTGCATCTGACAGAAGCAGTTGCAAGATTATAGTTTTGCCAACAATCTGCTCCTTCGCAAAGATCAGACTCTGAAATTTGCTTTGAAATATTTGAGGTGTTTGCTAAGGATATCTATGATTAGCCAAGTCCTATTTTATGTCATGGACTGGCGCAATAAGTATGGATGGTGCTTGAATGAATTTATCTCTGTATGTTTGCATGAGTGAGTGAATGAAT
Organism: Natrix helvetica; assembly: GCF_964273705.1. Lineage (NCBI taxonomy): Eukaryota > Metazoa > Chordata > Lepidosauria > Squamata > Natricidae > Natrix > Natrix helvetica. The sequence goes on from NC_138548.1 coordinate 200,693,535, forward strand.
GAATGATCAATTGGCGTGGGAGTCTAAGCATGCAATCCTGGGATTGGTTGGCTGCTTGGGCTATTTCCTCCACATTTTTTTTACTTTTGTAATTCTTAATTTTTAACATTTTTAAACTCTGTTTTTAATATTGTTTTTAACTATGTCTCTTTTTATGGTTTTTATTTGCAAACCACCTAAAGTCACTTAGGTGAGATGAGTGGTTTATTTTATTTATTTGATAAATAAAATAAACATAGAGGATGATAGAGAAAACTGAGCTATTTACCTGTTATGTGATAAAATGCAGCTATTGTATGAGTGTACATGCTTAAAGTGAGGCTCCTGAAAATTCAGCTCTTCAATAATATGTCTGAATGTGCACTATCCTTCTAATGCACATGCCTCTTTAAAAGAGGCAAGAATGGTACGGTACCTAACCTATGTCTACTAATAGCTATAATTTATCATACAAAAAGTGGCTCAACTTTGTCACATTCTTATCTTTTGCAGAGAGAGTTGTACAAGATAATGTCTTGCACAAACCATTCTCACAAAACGGACCTGTGTGCATTTCTGCAGAACACAAAACCCTTGCTGCCCTTTAAAACAGTGGGGGGAAATGTTGATCCCCCCTCTTTTTAAATAAAACTCTTTCAATGGACTCATTGTACTACAATACATTTACATTTGTTTCCTTTGTCCTTGATAGCAGCAGGATAATAATTAAACTGTAATAATAATAGTAGTGCTGAGCTATTATTCTTAGGAGTTTTCATATCTAATCTCATGTGGTTGCAGATACTGGAAAGAAATTCACATGCTTCAGTTTCTTTTTGTCCTTTATTGAGATAATCTAAAAACAACAGCAGTGGCCTCTCAGATTTTTTTGTCTGAAGTTTCAGTTGGAAGCAATTGACCTGTTACAAGATCGAAGGGGCTTCTATGGGGTTTAACTTGTGCTTCCTTTTCGTGCCTGGACCTCTCCCCTTTCCTAGAAGAGGACCCTGGAAGTGCCCTAAATGGCCACATGCTGTACCAGCACTAAAGGACAAGATTACAAGTTGTGCCTTTGCTAGAACAATTTGGAATGTATTTATTTATTTATTCATTTAACATATTTCTATCCTGTTTGATTTCAGTCAAGCCAACAGAGATTCACGTTTAAAATACAAAAGAGCAAAAGACCATTTAATTAAAACAATCACAGATTTTATAAAACTTCAGGGTTGTTGTTTTTTTTACACTGGGGCTGTTAGGAAATGCTGTCAAATGAAATAACACACTAATCTTTAGACTGTACAGCTGCAGTCCTTAAACAAATCCATTCTATATTTCTCAGTGACATATCTGGAGCAGTGGATGATTTCTTGGGTTTAAAAATACGTTTTTCACTTCTTATTATTACAAACCAGAGAATGAAGTAGTTCTAATTTTAGAAAGAGGGAATTGTGCAAGGTTGGTGCTGTCACCAAGAAAGCCTTATATCTAGTCAATTCTTGGTGAGCCTCCCTCTGGGTTAGTCCCTACAGTCAGTACTTTCAGGGAAGTCAGAGACAAACTAGCAATAAATCTCTTTGCAGCTTAAATTTGGCTAAAATTTAAGGAAGCCGATGTAGCTTTGCCAGAGCAGGTGACCTATGATCTTGTCAGGAAATAACTGTGAGAAGTTTCATCATCAAAAATTAGGTGAACTGTGGTCCATTGGCAGATTACAATCTAGCGTTAGTCCATAACTGCCATACATCATGGCATAAAATTGAATGAGGCTCAGACTGTCATACATCCATCAATCACCATGCCAGTCTTTACTTTGAATAGCTTGCCTGAGAGTGTAACTGTAAAGGGACAAACTTACTTGGCCTTAAGCATGTGATCTTTTTTGTGTAATGTGAGAAAGCATGACATACCCAGCTCTCATTTGCATTAGAAGGAGCAGCAGATTCCCTCTGGGTTTTCGTCTTCAAGTGCTAAGGCAGTAATCCTGATACATTTACTGTGATGTGCCATCCACTGAATCGTGACATGCCTCAGATTTCTTTCTTTTTTCTTTCTTTCTTTCTTTCTTTCTTTCTTTCTTTCTTCTTTCTTTCTTTCTTTCTTTCTTTCTTTCTTTCTTTCTTTCTTTCTTTCCCTTATTATTTTTGCAAGCAACTCAAGGCAGTGATGCATTGCATAGACTTGGGAACTGGCAAATAGAAACCACGATTCCCAAACTACAGTAGCATATGAGGTGGCATGATTTGGAAATTTTTCCCTTGAAGGTCAGATCTAGGAAAAAGCTTAATTTGCAGTAAAGCATACAAAGGTTATATTAGGCATGTGATTAAGTTTTATGAATTAATAATTTTTTAGAATAATTTTATGAATTATGTTAGGATCATAATAATTGCCCATTCAGGGCAACTACTGATGTTGACAGTGCAATCAAATTGTGTTCTTTGGAGGTTGGGAAAAATAAACATTAGTTTAATAGGAAAAATTATGCTGAGTGCTTTTCTTTGTTCTGAACTAATCATGACAGCATACTTGGACTTTGTTTGCATACTTGCTTTTTTCATGTGTTTTTTGAACCTCACAAACCATTGCTTCCTGTTTCCCCCTTTTTTTCTCCCTCCCCATTCAACCCCACAGGTGGAGAGAAGTCCTCGACTCCTGCGTCGCCAGAGGAGTGCCTTAATCCAGCGTTGGGAGTCTGGAGCTATTGGCAACGAGGAGAACCAGGATTAGGGGCTGCCACAGCCTGAAGAAGCAATGGGTTGACCTCCTTTCATAAGATACACTAGGGTTTCTCAAGGAGTGCCCTGCACAAGCATAAGTGCCGTGTGCAAGCATCTTTCTGGAGCCCATCATGCACTCCTTCTATTCAGCCTTTTGATTTGACAGAAATGTTCCAAAGCCTGTCTGCATTATCAGTGTGATCATAAGCAGAAAAGATGTTTATGGTTGTTTGCCTTCTTCTGAGATTTAAACTGGAGCAAGAAGGAAAGACTATGGTTAGACTATGAGCTGTTCTGAGGGCTTATATAAGCAGAAAGATGGGTATCATTTTAGTAATCAATAAATCAAGTTAAGCTCCAAATCCAAAGCACTGCAGCTATTAGTTTGTATTTATGTAGGGACACCTTGATGTCTCCTTTAAATCATTTTCTATTCATAACTTTTTTCCTACATTTTATAGCTTTGATCCACAGGGTCCCACCACATGCAATTTTTTTCAAGTAGATCCATGGATGTGCAGGTGCACTCTGAGCAAAGCTGGTTACCTGGATGATGTCTAGGTACACAAGACAGAGGATTACCTTTCGGTTTGGGAGCCTGACAATTAACTGGTTGGCTCTCTGGGCTGATTATGTCTCTGGATACATATCCTCAGGAAAGAAAGATATTAGATTACCAGTTCCTGTGTGACTGATTTTGTCTTCAGGTTTGCTTTTATTCAACGTGTTGCACGTGGGTTTTGCCCTTGGGTATTTATATAGCACAAAAACATATGGTAGGAGCAAGCCCTTCATATTACTCCAATTCATAGGGGAAAAACCGTAACAAAATACATATACCTTTGCAACGCTCCCTTCTGCTGCTTGTTTTACAGGAGATGCTGGCTTCTGTTCATTTTTAAAAAAAAATAAAGATTATTTTGTGTAGGAGTAATCTCAAATTGCTGGCTTTTATAAACGCAGCAAGAATCCTGGTCTTTAAAATTATTTCTTTGGCCCTTAAAAAGAATTTTTTGTCTGAGGTTTTTTCCTCACTGAGAAAATAAAGGGCTGTCGTTTTTCCCCCAGAGCTAAAAGCCATTTAAGGGAAAGAGTGAACTTGCTTAATTAACTGTCATTTAAAAGGCTAAATCTATAATAGCATTTTCTTTTGTAAGTAAATGGGATTTATTGAATTAACAGAGCATTTAATGCACAATAAAAACTAACTGGCAGAGGAGCTCTCTGCCTTGACTATTATGCCTAGGCTATGTTTCCGCTTTGTGGCAACAGAGAAATGCTTATGTCAACATCTCTAGCTTAAAAAGGTGGGGAAGGATCCTATTTCATCTGGCTGGAGTGAGAGTCCTCCACAAAGGCTTGGTTTGCTGAAGTGACTTTACTTGTCTGACTCATAAAACCACATTTTATGAGGAAGCAACAGGTGGCTTAGAAATATGTACAAGTTGATCTCATAGAAACGGAGTTTTGGTCACAGGTTCAACACTCATCAGATTCTTCATTTGCCACACCCTTTTCTCACTTCTGATGCCTTTATGGGATCTGAGTATTAGAGGCAGTATTTGATCAAGTAAAAAAAATGAATGACCTCCTCCTACTCCAAAGCCAATCTTTCAACCAGTAGATTTATTCTTAGCAGTGCCATATCCAATGCTGTACATGTTTCTTAAGAATTTACCCTACCATTTATAACTCTACCACTTCTTAAACTCAATGTGAAAGAATAGCCTTTGTTAGAATCACTTGTTATCATGAGAGCTCAGTAGCCACACCCAAACTTTTTACAGAACTCCGTCCTAAACTCCTTCCCTTTGGAAACATTAGGTTTTTTTTTTACTCAGGCTTTTAAATGAATAAAACAATGACTGTATGATCTCTGTATGTTTTGCAAACCACTCTTTGATAGTTGGCATTCTGTAAATGTTTAAATAAATAAAAGGACATTCTGCAATGTAGAAATGAAAAAAAAAGCCTTTTCCAGCCTGAAATGAGCTAACACGTTGCAGTTGGGATGCTTAAACTCCAGAATTGCCACTCCTTCTCGTTTATTTAGTTTTTTGAGAAATCATAACCATCTGTAACTTTTAATACTAATAATGAATCTCCCAGCCTATTCTCTCTACCCCCACCCCGTCCCCTTCCTTGGTTTTCTGTACATGCATGTACTGGGAGTTAAATCTTGAAATGTTCAGAGTGTATCAATCATGGGGGCTATAGCTACCATGGGGAGAGGGTGATCCTGTCCTAAATGGATGGCAGTAATGAGTGAGAGGGGCCCCAAAGCAAAATGTGAAGCAGAGAGCCAACTGGGTAGTATGCCAGCCTTAGGAACAGAGCAAGTACCGTAGGTGACTGAGAAGGGAGGGACCAATGCTGTCTGTAGGGAACCACTAAGAAAAAAATGCCACCCAACCCAAGTCATCTTTACAAACTTAACGTATGTAAAGTATATAATTTCAGATACAAATTATACATTTGCAACATTTATATCATGGTATTGTGACATATATGATACTAGTCTCTTTCGCTAGATGCTTATGGGTGGGAATATGTCCTTTCTTCTCTTACATACAGTATATATGTTATTGTTTAGTCATGTCCCTTGGCGACTTTATATAGGCAAGTGCGCTTCATGCTATTCTGCACAATTTCTTTCAGTTGTTGGATGTTCATCTTTGTATCAGTTTTGATGTTATCAATCCACCTGTAGAATAATGTGGGAATGAATGTAATGTTCTGGTAGGTGTTTCTTCACAAAACAGGAAATTAAAATGTGCAGTAAGCCTCTACTAGGCCTAATCCACTTATTTTACTATTAAAATAAAATACAGTAACTTATTTTACTATTAAAATAATTGGCAAAAGAA